>NC_067411.1:33964017-34589017 GCF_009764475.1 Pristis pectinata
CAACACACAAAGTGTTGTGGAACTCAGTGGGTCAGGCAGAATCTGTGGAGGGAAAATCAGTCAAGACCCTTCATCTAGGCTCAGAGCAAAACTTCTTGGGTCTTGACCTGAAATGTCAGCTGTCCATTTCCCTCCATAGATGCTGCCTGACCCATTGAGATCCACCAGCACATTGTGTGTTGCCGCACTTATGCTGATGGTTCAAGATTTTTCACGATCTCTCCAAGTTATACTTATCCACTAACAAATGCCTTTCAGTACTGTCCAAATCTCTTTTAGTTTTATAAATAAACACCAATTTAAAACACCTGAAAACTGCCTCATGGATATAAAAGCAAGGTGAGCAGTCCACTAACCTGCAAAATGCTCAATAGAAAAAACGTTGCAATATGGCATCGTTTTCTCCCCTTTGAACTCTGTGAAATATATAATAAGGTGAAATGTATTATTTTTTAACTGGATGAAACTCTCATTTATATTTCACAAGATATGGTGGAAAACAGCAATTTTAAATAAGAGCACAATATATTAAGGCTGCATATGTTTCATGCAGTAACATAAGCCTTTGCCTGGCTCATACTGCTACACGTGGAAATAATGGTGCTGTGGATTCTGGGCAGTAATTGTCTGAGAATTGCTGTCCATCTGATGAGAGTTTTAATCGGCCTTTGAGCCCTTGTTCTTTTGCCACAGTGCTATCTCGATTAGTGTCAGGACACTGGCTTTCAGAGGCATTGAGCGGAAAGGAAGTCAGAATCATATAGCTTGAAAACAAGCCCTTCATCCCAACTCCTCCATGCTGACTAAGTTGCTTACCTGAGCTAGTCCCATTTGCCTGTGTTTGGTCCATTTCCTTCTCCATTTGAACCTGTATAAATGTCTTTTAAATGTTGTAATTGTTCCCACCTCTATCACTTCCTCTGGCAGCTTGTTCTATATACACACCACCCTCTGTGTGATAAAGTTGTCCCTCAGGTCCCCTTTAAATCTTTTCCCTCTCACCTTAATGCATACATACTCTCATATTTTGATGTTGTGGTGCAGAGGAATACAAGATGAATATTTGCCACGGCTTCAGGTAAAAATTGGCATCAAACTGAAGGGCAGAATGTTAAGATGGATGAGGAGGCACAGAGAGATGCAGCTTTGACCGTTTAAGGTGGACAACTATTTAGCTCACCACTGGCAGATCTGGAGCTACCACAGAGGTATCACTCTCTGCGAACCAAACTTCTACTTTTCCATGAAGGCCTTGGATTGTAAATCTACATTATGGCTGCTCTTCATCATGCCTGCGGCACACTGCTCATCCTCACCACCATGCCTCTCCACCAGCCCATCATCTTCAGCTGGTCCTGCTGCTCTTCCAAAATCTAATAACAGACTTGCAAACATTTAATTTCTTCTAATTGCAAGTGAAGCCTTTGGCCTGAAATTTGTTACAGCAACAAAGGCAAAATCACCAGCACTTGCTTTCATTGAGTGGTAGAACTACCATTACACTTTGTGGTAGGTATGTATATACAAATTGCAGAAACTCAGTGGCATCCCACCACATTTCACAGGATGTCCTCCTACTACAGCCTTTGCTGATACACTCAGCACAGAACTAGTAAATTCATGTGAATTTTATTTTTATAGACCACTTTCATCATAACAATGGTCACTGAAATTGTTTACCATGTTTGAGGTACAGTTGCATCTTTAACACTTTTCTGAATCATCATGATGGAGCACAACCTCTCTAGTTCTGAAAAAAAAATGTGGATATCATTTCCTCAGAATAACATGGAAAAAAATCCAAGCTCTTCCAAAAATAGTTTGTAAAGTTTGTTGAAAAATATTTCAGTCTGAATAACTTTTGAACTTCCTAACTTTAATTTGCTTTCAGTAATTATTAAAACACTTAACAACAAATTAAAGTTTATATTTCTTAAACTCTCTGGTTTGCAGCCTGTAAAAACACTTTCACATTTGGCTGCTCAATCAGATGGATAACATTACTGTCGCTGATGCTACAGGTCTTTGATACATGGCAAAGTAAAGAGGAATTGCAGGCGACAGAGCCTTCTAAGCAGAGCTTTCCTGGAGCAGGAGTAGAACACACCCTTTGCCAAATGACCTGAAAATCTAAGCCACCGAACACTGACAAGCCTTGTGATGAAGAAGCTTTTCCCAGCCTATCTCTGCTGTGCCACCTCAACTTGCATCATTCTGTTCCTCTTGGTCTTCACTCTTTCACAGAGATCTCCCTCAATCTCTTCACCCCTGTGGCCTTTCTTTCGCAACCTTAAACATATTTGATTTCTAACCTTCTCCAGTTCTGCTGAAACATTGCTTCTCTCTCCAGAGTTGCTGCCTGACCCGCTGAGTGTTTCCAGCACTTTCTGTTCGATTGTCTTCTTTGACTCTTTTTATCTCAACATTTCTGTGAAAATTGTGGGACATTTTACTCTATTAAATTTCCAAATTGTGCAAGTTGTTGTTTCAAAGAGTGTCTTAAAGGAAGAGAGAAAGATGGCAAGGTAGGGATTTTATGAAGGGAACTTCCAGAGCTTAAGGCCTTGATGGTGAAGACAAAGATACCTACCAATGCTGAGACAAAATAATTGGAGGCTGAGGAAACAGAATTCCCAAAGGGATGCAGGACTGGAGGAAGTTATTGAGATTGGGAAGGATGGGAATCCAAGGAGGAATATAATAGGGTGGTAGGGACAAAGAGAGATGGGGTGGGGGGTGGAGAATCTAGACATGTATGGAATTTGTGATGGGATTTGTAAACAATTAGAGGAAGTTGTAATTCATTTGTTGCGGTATGTCTCACAAGAGACACACTAGAACATCTTATTTAATATTCTGCAATGATTTAATGCTCATTATCTATCTTCACAAGTTAATTGCAGAACAAAAATGAGAAGTGGATCTTGCTTAAAGAGTCACGACTCTTGTAACATCTCAACTGATTTTTTTTTTGCTAAGTGTCTCTCATAACTTATTTTTATTGCTGCAGTTTTTAGCCAGGAAGTTATTTACATTTACAGGCTGGAAGCAAGGTTCCCAGCATTTTGTAACCTGTCTTCATGCCACAAACAAACGTTCTTCTTGCAATTCAAATGAAGTCTCATAAAGAATATGAAATAAAAACAGTCAGCAGGTCAAGCAACATCTGTGGAAAAGAAAAAGAGTTAACGTTTCAGGTAAAAGAAACTTCAGTGAATGAAGAATCCTCCATTCAATGATCCAATCAAAGGTCTTCTACGCTAACTCCCATTGATGTGCATTTAATTGCTTCAATGTTATGATCTGTACTCTGAATCTCCCTTCTGATAGTAAAAGACTGAAATCAGAGTGACACAGGTCTTACCACACAGCAAAATCACATTAATGAGTTCCTCATTGTCAAAGGTACTATCACAGACTTCTGTAATTCCAAGTATGTGGACACATAGATCATATGCTGGAAATGTGCACATATAATTATGCATTTTTTTCATTAACAGCACAAATCACACAGGGGATTTGGATTATTTTGGTTGGGAAAAAGACATAGTGCAAATAATGTACATCTGTGTGTACATCTTACATCTACATTGACCTTGTCAGTTACTTCATCTGTAGACATCCTTCCAACAATGATTTAATATTGTGCAGGGTGTCAAACAGCAGCAGTAAATGTCATATTTTTTAGTTTTGAATTCAGGAAAATGTTATTACAATGAAACAATGGTTTGTACTAAAAGGATGTTTTAAAACATTGTTGAGTCTCTCCAGCAATGCTTTTACTTAAATAATAGAATTTCACTCCCAAAATGAGCATGATCCAAAATAAATTCCTTTCATGGAACTGTTAAGTTATAAAAAGTAATATTCACTGGATATAAAAGCTTACACTGAGCGCTCAATGCAATGCTTGGCAAAATTGCAAAGCTCCTCTCCAAACTCATTGAGCTCCCTCAGTAGCTGTAATACAAGCTATTTTCTTCAAAGGATACAGCCTAAATGTAATGCAAATCTGGATTTTAACAAGACATTATTTCACAGTGACATCATCAGTATTATGGGTTTTCAATTCCATTTCTATACAAGTTTGGTGAGCGCAAATAGAATCTGACTATTCTTTAAGTAAAGCTCTTCTTTATATTTTTTATCACTTTCATGTGTAGCATTAGGAAGACTAATCTCCATATTCTGTGTGTGCATTCTCCCACGTCTGTGTATTTAACCGTATCAGTTCTGCAGATTCCAAGTTGAGGGATAGGTCTCACAGTAACATTTCCCCATATGTTTTTTTGAAAAGGTGTTTTGATTGCAAGTGAATACCAAAGGCATTCACAAACATTCCTTTTCAGTGAGATGCTGGGTACTGGGCGATATCGTTTATCAAAACCATTCTGGGAACACTACCATCCATGGGTCCAGAGAGGTTGTACTCTATGCCGGACCTCACCACTCAGAAAAGTGCTCATCTCCCAGAGGAAGGCTGTGCTCAACACCATGAGGTTCAATAGCAGGCATTCGTCAGGTCAGGATGGCCCACCAATCAGCAGAAGATCTACCCAAATGTACTATTTGGGAACATCTTCCCTCACACACTATTGATCTGAGATTTTATCTTTTTCTAAAGACAATTCCTAAAACAGAATGACAACTTAATCTGAAAAAAAATCAATAGCCCACATTTCCAGGTCTACTAGTTCTGATCAAAAGTCTCCTACCTCTGTCTTGAATCCTATGGCAGGATATGAACTTCTGGTAAGTACCCAGGGAATCTGCCCACATAGACCATAGAACATAGTACGGCACAGCACAGTAGCAGGCTCTTTGGCCCATGATGTAGAGCTGAACTAGTTAAGCTAATGACACCTAATCTTTTCTGGCTGCGCATGGTCCATATCCCTTCATTTTCTGCATATTCACGTGCCTATCTAAGAGCAGCTGAAATGCCTCGATTGCATCTGCCTCCACCACCACCACCCCTGGCAGCACATTCCAGGCACCCATTACTCTCTGTTTGAAAACTTACCCCACACATCTCCTTTGAACTGTCCCCCTCTCACCTTAAATGGATGCCCTCTAGTATTGGACATTTCAACCCTGGGAAAATTATGCCAATTGTCTACTCTATGCCTCTCATAATCTTATAAACTTCACAGAAAACAACCCTCCTTATAGCAGATGCCCTCCAATCCAGGGAGCATCCTGGTAAACCTCTTCTGAACACTCTCAAAAGCCTCCACATCCTACTATAATATGATGACCAGAATTGAATGCAATATTCCAGATGTGGCCGAACCAGGGTTATATAAAGCTGCAACATACTTCCTGAGCTCGATGCCTCAACATAACCTGTATCGTTAGGTCTGGCCAAAGCAGCGGTCCCATTCAGTTGAATGGAAAGAAATGGCTTTGAAGTTCTAAGATAGGATTTAGATAATTTACATTTATTTTTGAATTGGGTTTACCTAAATGTGTTGGACATAACTTGAGGTTTTAAATTGTTTTAATTTATCATGCAGGTTTCAATTGTTCTTGCATGTGAAATATTCAATGTATATTTTTATTTTTGCAGCTGGTCAAGTGAGAAGACATGGCTTAGTCACTTGAGATAGGACACCTGGCTGAGTGGTGCCATAACAACAAACTCTCGCTCAGTGTCAGCAAGCCTAATGAGTTGATTGTTGACTTCAGGAAGGAGAAGGAGGGCAAACATGCATCAGTCTACATTGGGGGATCGGCAGTGGAGAGAGTCAGCAGCTTTAAATTCCTGGGTGTTAACATATCGGATGACCTGTCCTGAGCCCAGCATATAGATGCAATCATAAGGAAAACATGCCAGCGTCTTTACTTTTTTGGGAGGTTAAGTTGTTTCGGTTTGTCACCGAACACTCTAACAGAAATCTACAGGTGTACTGCTGAAGGTATCCTGACTGGCTGCATCATGGTCTGGTAGAGCAATTTTGAATGCACAAGAATGTAAGAAGCTGCAGGGAGTAGTGGACTCCAGTATATCATGGGCACATTCCTCCCCACCATTGGTAGTATCTACAGGAGGTGCCGCCTCAAGAAGACAACAGCTATCATCAAACACCACCACCATCCAGGCCATGCCAACTTCTCGCAGTTACCATCAGGCAGGAGGTACAGAAGCCTGAGGTCCCACACCACCAGGTCCAAGAACAGTTACTTCCCTTTAACCATTCGGTTCTTGAACCAACTGGCAAAACCCTAATTGATACAGTTCAGCAACACTCTGACCACTCTGATCACTTTGCACTAAAATGGACTTTGTTCTTTTTGTTCTAATTGAGTTCTTTCTTGTAAAAATTGTGTATAATTTATGCTTAATTTATGTTTTTCTTGCGAATGCTGTGTATCTGATGCTGTGCGCCTGTGATGCTTCTGCAAGTAAGTTTTTCTTTGCACCTGTTCATACATGTACTTGTGCATTTGACTTTGACAGCTTGTTCAGTGTGTTTGTGGGTGGAGTTTGCTCTGGACCCATCACAGGACGGAGTTTATGCTCGGAAGGCCCTGTGTTGTGTAGGGTCTCACTGATGAGGATTGGAATAGCCTGGTTCTGGGAAATCCACACAAAGTAAATATGAGTCAGAGAGGCAGTGAAGAGTGTGCACGGGCAGCTTGTCACTGTCAGGAAATTCTGGGTCAATAGTTTATCTTGAATCTTTGAACATGCTACACAATCATAAATATTTCCATATCAATTACCACGATATATTTTTGTTTGTCCTTACTTTTATATATAAATTTTATTTTGAACTTCTACAATACTTGAAGAAACAAGTACTAATTCCTATCAATATAATCAGTTGAAATGTTTTCTTTAAATTGATTTTGGGTGTTTATTTATGTTAAAGCTGCTATTCAATTCACATTGACCGGACACAATAGGAACAGCAATTTACCTCAAAGTGCCAAATATCTTATTTTTAAGCAGCCAGAGAAAATCGTAATTTCAGCAGATCACACAGGAGATGAGGGAATGGTAAGACAAAAAAAAAGCCTAACTTAAAAAAAAACTACAATTAGTTGGGCTGCCTGTACCAACATAATTCGAAAACAGCTTATATGCACAAAATACAGTTTTGACAGAGAAGGCACATGCTGTCCAAATAAACCTCAAACCCACAGCTTTGCTTTTAGTTCAATAATAGAACAAAGTTTAAAAAAATATAATTAGTTTGTACCACTATTTATAAAGAGGAAACTGAAAACTCTGTTTGCAATGGCATCATTATCCAAGGCCAGGCACAGTATCAGCAGATGGACTGTTAGTGATATGATTGTAATTCTACAGCAGTTTTAGTGTGCAGTGTGCAGAGATGGGTGCAATAGCACTGTTCAGGAGAAATTCTTTGTATAGATTAACAGGTTTAAGTCCTCATGCTGTGCCTGTTAGCTTTGGGTATGCCGAACATCCAGTGATGGGGCATCAAGCTCCTCCAGCTGTCAAAAGCACAGCTGTTTGGTCTCCTCTGAGTAATCAGCCATGCCAACACCCTGGAGCTAATACCTTCTTTGATAATGTCCAGTCAAGAATTATAAAGAAGTGTACAGTTTACCTCCAACAACAAATCCAAAAACACATTTCATGACGTAGTGCTCTTTACCAAGGCCTGATGCCATAAATAAAACATTGAGAATAAGCACTGTGACACAATTGTAGGGTTTTGGAAGCAAACATTTTAATTTGATTCAATGTCTCCTGCAGTGATACATTATTCAGGTACTGTCCATTTGAGCTGGGCATTGGCAATAAGTCACACTACTTATTTAAAAAAGACAAAGGCACAAACCAGGAAGTTCTAGACCTATTGTGGGGAAATTACTAAAATCTATTATTAGGCAATAAGTGATCTGGGAGACAGTGTAGATGTACAAAAGGCAAGTCATGCCGAATCATCCATTACTTTTGAATTGGTGAATAACATGGAAGTTAATTTAGTGTGGAACGATAGACAACATCAGGTCTATGTGATGCAACAAGCAATCTCCTGGAGGAACTCAGTGGGTCGAGGACCATCTGTGGATGTTTTGTCGATGTTTTGCGTCGAAACCCCACATGACTTTATGGCAGTTTTTTACCCATAAAGGGGTCAGAGAAGAATTCTTGAGTACTTTTTCCCTTATTGACCTTGGGAATGTGTTTATTTGCTTTTCCAAAGAGATTACATGCCAAAAGAGTAATATGGTTGAAATGGGATTGTTCGGGGTTTGGGTGGGGATTGGGAGAAAGTATTTGGTCATTAGTCTCCAAGCATGCATCAGAGGCAGATCTGATAGGCCAGGTGGCTTTTAGCATTTGTCACATGACATGGAAACAGCCCCTCCAGCCCACAGAGTTCAAACTAACTATCAGAACTTACACTAAACCTACACTACTCATTTTATTCTCCCCACATTCCATTAAATCCTTCCTGATTCTGCCACTTACCTACACACTAGTGGCAATTTACAGTGGGCAATTAACCTACCAACACACTCATTTCTGTGACATGGGAGGAAACCAGAGCATCCCAGAAGAAACCCACATGGTCACAGGGAGAAATTCAACACAGACAACATTGGAGATCAGGAGACACAAGAGACTGCAGTTGCTGGAATCTGGAGCAACAAACCATCTGCTGGATGAACTTAGTGGGTTGAGCAGTATCTGTGGGAGGAAAGGAGTAGGAAAAGGATAATAAGGATTCTAGGAATAGGAAAAGAAGTAGGGAAAGTCCTGATGTCCTGATGCAGGGTTTTGACCCGAAATGTCAACAATTCCTTTCCTCCCACAGATGCTGCTGAACCTGTTGAGTTCCTCCAGCAGACTGATTGTTGCTGGAGATCAGGGACTGCACCACTGTGTGTTATTAAGGCATTTGAGAAAAATCCACACAAGAAACTATTATGACAAACTGAAGGGTTTGAATCTTTTGATATGTTGAGGGAATTGCTCAGGAAATAGGGAAAATGGCTTTGTCTCCACTTGGTCAGATATGAGCAATAGTATTCCTCAGGCATTTCTGGTCTGGCCTCAGACTTGCATCAAATGTAAATAACTCTGAGATAAGGGAGTAGAGAAATGTATAATCTAAGTTTGCTGATTTGCCAAGATAAGATGCAAGATCTGTTAGGGTAGATTGGACCAGAAAGCAGAAACAAATACTTTGAAATCATAAATGGCTAGAAACTGTGGTGGGGCAGGAAGATTTAAGGGCCCACATATAGTAAACAATGAATATTTCTGGATGAGTATAAACTCCATTATAAAGGTTAATTGAATTTCAGCCTTCATGTCAGGTATGAGGTTGGTCATGGAAGACCCTACAATTGTATGGAGCTCCCATCAGACTGCATCCGCAGTATTCTGTACTGTTCTAAGCATCACAAGAATGGAAGCCCCACAGAGAATGCAACACAGATTCATTCGAATGATACATGGGTTTAAGGAGTTAAGTTATAGGGCCAGATTATATACACTTGGCTCATTGTCCCATAAGCATAAAAGGTTCAGGGTTGATCTAAGTGTTTAAGATGATTAAAGCATTTGATTGGGCAGTGGAGGGGGCAAAACAAGACAACTTAATCTTAAAGCTGGAGTCAGGTCATTTATTTCATCCTGTAGTTTTTACAAAGAGGGTAATAACAATCCAGCAGCATTTCCCACAGATTGCTGTTGAAGGTCGGTGCAAATGAAAAGTTTTGAAATTGAGGTTGATAGGTTCTGATACAAACTCCCTCAAAGGAGGATGGAATAAAAAAGCAGCAGCATTTGACAAGAAGGAGGGGCTATTCCTGGTGATCTGGCCAACATTTATTCTTCAAACAGATTGTTTGCTCATTTATCTTAATGCACCTTCCTGTGGCTAAATGGCTGTGATATTTGTGATGTGACTAAATTTCATAACTCTGTCTTTAGCTATGAACTACTTTGAAAGATTCTGATGAGGTGAAAGACGAGACAATGCCATGTATTTTTTGAGGCATTGCTCCCAACTTTGTCTTCACAGAATGCATGAATTTGAGGATGACAGATGTGGAAGAACATAAATACATAATAAATGAGAGCAGGCACAGGTCATGTGGCCTTACAATCCTCCAGGCCTTTCCATCATTTCATATTGTGGCTGGATAACAATAGATACGATCTCACTTGGGCTTTCTGATCATGTATAATTGGATCAGTTTTCTGAAATGCCAATACAAAATCTCAATGCTGCATATGATGGAGATATTTCAGACCTTTTTAAGAAACAAGTGGCAAAACTATACTGTTACATACATGAATTAAATAGTAGCTTGAATGAGATACTTAGATGTACATTCATTTCCATTATCATTTTGCCACTGCAGTTGCAACATATTTGAGTGATGACTCAATGTGTTGCACTCTTGCCTCTGACAACAGGTTATTAGGTTAAGTTGTCCTCCAGAAACTTTTCTCAAAAATCTAGGCGGTTATTATATTACTGTACTGAAGGAGAGCTGAACTGTTTTAGATGCTCTGTTTTGCATGAGATGTTCAAATCAGGTCTTATCCTCCCCCTGGAAGTTTCAAAAGCTGAACATTTAGATCTTAGCAAGACCAACTGAAATCTGATCATAAAAACAGAAATGCTGGAAATACTCAGCAGGTTTTTGGTGGGAAATGCTCTGACTAAGAGTAAATCTGAAGTGGTAACTCCGCAGTGGTAACTCTGTCTCTCTTCCCACAAATTTAGCCAAATATTTAATACCTCAAAAATAGATCTGAAAAAAATCACATCAATTTTCAATGGGGAAAATTAAAATTAGTGCCCCTTTGGGCAATAGAAGGTCTTGTTTGTGGGATTTAGTCAAACTAAGAGTATAGTGCACATCCTTATGCTAAACCTCACATGCAAAATTTCAGGTTCCTTGATCGAGCTATGCATACAACACACAGAATTCTATTTTATTATATGTCTCTAGACTTTAGATTTTGCTTGCTTCATAAGGAATTATATATCATACCATTCATGCCAAAGCTGCTTCAAAAGAATTGTTCTGCTCTTTCTGTAGCTCCAAGCCTTTAAAGACGTCACCACGTGATGTTGTGGGGAGGATATCCTTGAATTGCCATTCACTTTAATGAGAATGGGGTTGTCAACCTCAGAAAATGTTTGCATCTAGAGTGAGCATCAGCCACACCACACATGTTTTACGCAGAGTAAAGCTCCTTCAACAAACTTCCCAAAACATGCTTTATCTACAAAATAACTTCTGGGACTACAGCAGAATTCCATTTTCACTTGACTCAACAAACATCTATGAGTCCAGATTTGGTAATTGGTGATTGATTTATTATTGTCACATATATCGAGATACGGCAAAAAGCTTTTATTTGCGTGCCATCCAGACAGATCACTTCATGCAGAAGTACATTGAGGTAGTGCAAAAGGAAAGTAATAACAGAATACAGTGTTACAGTTAAAGAAAAAGTGCAGTGCAGGAAGGTAAATCTGGTGGAAGGGCCACGGCAAGGTAGATTGAGAGATCAAGAATTCATCTTTATCATATTAGACGTAGAAAGAGGCAGACAGCCAGTACCATCAATTTGTATTGATTGATGAATAGCTTTGTGCTGTGAAATCAGACCAATTCCAAAACTCAGTACTTTCAGTGATATTTACAACTGGTAGAGACTTTCACTGCAATGCACTGAACCAGCTTCAAGCCCTACGTTCATAAAGGTCAGCTAGTTCCAATGCATGCACGCAAGTATCAATTACAATCATTCAATTAGGTTGTTAAATTCATATGCAGAAATTAGAAATAATAGGTAAGTGCAAAACTTGACTGTTAAGCTAATTAACTATGTTCTTAATGAAAGAATTGGTTTGAGATGCACAATTTGTAATTATGCGTAATGAACATAATATATGGATGATTGAATGGATACAGAGCATGTGCCATGCATGCAAACATATCCAAAAATAATGGAAACTTCCTTTTGGTTGAATGCAATTGTAGTCGTAGAAAAACATTAATTATCAATCACTAATGTTTGTGAAGATATGTTCATTGGATCAAAGCTGATTAATTGGCATTTCCCAAATATGATATTTTTATAATGGTTTGGAAGACCTTTTTTTAATTATCTTACCACCAACAAGCATGCAATTTGCTTGAAATGCTTGTTCATGAGTGGATGATCAGTGTAATGACCTTGTTTTCTTCAACAGGAAATGAGATTCAGTGCAGTACAGTACATTACAATGCAAGCAAACCAATACAATTCCAAAACAAATATCGCTGTCACCACCTCCTCGAAGCATACACACCACTGGATGTAAATCCCATTGTTTCTCATACTGGAAGTATTCCTTGTTCCTAAAATCCCTGATAACTGTCAAAGGCAGAAGATCTCCCTAAAGACTCAAGTGAAAGCTTGTCTCCAGATGAGTAGTCTTGCTAGTCAGATGTAAAAAATTTGTGATTTTTACAACATACAAATTCAGTTTGCCATGATATCACAAAGCCTTTGATGTCAATTTTGGAAATTTGAAAGTGGAAAGGGACTTTATGTAAGGTTTGCTGCGAACTGGAGGAATGCTAGTATTATATATAAATCTCCAGATAAAGCATGTAAAGCAAATAAGAATGCTGTACCTCTATAATCCCCATAATAAAAAAACTTGATATTTTGATTCACAGGACAAGTTCCCAGAATATCAAGAATATGGCATTCTGACTTCTGAATAATTTTACAAGGTATTTTTATGGCTTATTCCATATTATTCCATATTGAAGTTTCTAACTTTTTATGGAATGTAAAATATTGTGGCGACTCACCGTCTAGTCGGGCGAACCGATGACGTCCTGATGAAAGTCCTGATGACGTAGGACTTACGTCATTGCCAGTTGTTTTGGGTGGGAACATTCTCCCTTAAAGGGCCCGCGCAAGGCGGGAAAAAAAAACAGTTCTGTTTGGCAACCCTCTGAGTAGAGTTTTGTTTTATTCAGCGGTAGCAACCGCTACATTGGTGACCCCGACGGTCCAAACGGCTTTTGGACCCGCAAAATGGACGACAGCGCAGCAGCCAACGCAGTGGCCCTCAAGCTGCCCACCTTTTGGACACTTTGGCCCAGCGTCTGGTTTGACCAGGCCGAAGCGCAATTCCACCTTCGGCAGATCACCTCCGACTCCACGAAGTACTACCATGTGGTTAGCTCTCTGGACCAGGAGACAGCTGCCCAGGTTGGAGACTTCATCCAGTCGCCTCCGGAGGAAGATAAGTACCCGGCTTTCAAAGACCTTTTGATCCGGACCTTCGGCCTCTCCCGTCGTGAGCGCGCCGCCCGCCTGCTTCATCTGGATGGCCTGGGGGACAGATCTCCATCCACCCTAATGAATAAGATGCTGGCATTGGCCGAGGGACACAAGCCATGCCTGATGTTCGAACAGGCCTTCCTCGAACAGCTCCCTGATGACATCCACTTGCTGTTAGCTGACGCCGACTTCAGCAACCCCCGTGAGGTGGCCGCCCGAGCAGATGTCCTGTGGAGGGCCAAGCGCGAGAGCGGTTCGTCCGTCAGTCAAATCACCAGGCCGCGAGCCCAACGTCTGTCTCGCCCGGCCCCAGCAACCGAGCAGCCACGCCCCAGGAACGCAGTCGACGACACGGGTGACCAGCTGTGCTTCTACCATCAGAGGTGGGGTGCGGAGGCCCGTCGATGCCGCCCACCCTGCAAGTTTCAGGGAAACGCCAGGGCCAGCTGCTGCTGATGGCTACGGCGGCTGGCCGCCAACAGAGCCTCCTCTTCGTTCAGGACAAGAAATCTGGACGGCGTTTCCTCGTTGATACTGGAGCGGAGGTCAGTATTTTGCCCCCGACAGGCCGTGACACTCGTGACAGGCCACCAGGTCCTCTACTCAATGCCGCCAATGGTACAACGATACGGTCTTTCGGCACCCGTACGCTTCAATTACACTTTGGCGGTAGCCGTTTTACCTGGACCTTTACCCTTGCCACCGTCGCCCGACCACTCCTAGGAGCCGATTTCCTTCAGGCCCACAACCTGTTAGTCGACCTGCGAAGGAAGTGGTTAGTCCACTCTAGCACTCTCCGGACCTATCCCCTGGGAGAAATCAGCCCACCAGCCCCGCGCCTGTACTCCATTTCCCTTTCTGGCGACGATTTCGCCAAGCTCCTAGCCGAATTCCCATCGATTTGGGCACCTTCGTTTACAAATTCTAGGCCCACACACGGGGTACGACACCACATCATTACCACAGGGCCACCCCTTCATGCCCGAGCACGACGATTACCTCCAGACAAGATCCGCCTGGCAAAGGAAGAGTTCCGTCACATGGAGGAGCTGGGGATTGTTTGCAGGTCAGACAGCCCCTGGGCCTCCCCCCTGCACATGGTCCCCAAAGCCACCGGAGGGTGGAGGCCCTGCGGCGACTACCGCAGGCTGAATGACGCCACCACCCCGGACCGCTATCCCATCCCTCACATCCAGGACTTCGCAGCGAACTTACACGGGGCCCGCATCTTTTCCAAAGTGGACCTCGTTAGGGGATACCACCAAATCCCGGTCCATCCGGATGATGTCCCCAAAACTGCGATTATCACCCCATTCGGCCTGTTCGAATTCCTTCGGATGCCGTTCGGCCTTAAGAACGCCACGCAGACCTTCCAGCGGCTGATGGACGCGGTAGGCCGAGACCTGGACTTCGTGTTCATTTACTTGGACGACATACTGATCGCCAGCCGTAACCACCAGGAACACCTTTCCCACCTCCGCCAGCTGTATTCCCGCCTCCGCGATTTCGGCCTCACGATCAACCCGTCCAAGTGCCAATTCGGACTTGACTCTATCGATTTCCTCGGCCACAAAATCACCAGCGACGGGGCAACACCCCTACCCGCCAAGGTGGATGCTATCTGCCATTTTGCCCGCCCCGACACAGTCAAAGGCCTACAGGAATTCCTTGGGATGGTCAACTTTTACCATCGTTTCATCCCTGCAGCAGCCCGTATCATGCGCCCTCTGTTCTCGCTGCTAGCTGGTAAGGGCAAGGACATCACCTGGACTGACGAGGCTGCGGCTGCTTTCGTTAAGGCCAAAGACGCCCTGGCAGACGCCACGATGCTGGTACACCCCAGGACTGACGTCCCGACTGCCCTCACGGTAGACGCGTCCAACACCGCAGTGGGTGGGGTACTGGAACAGCTACTCGAAGGCCGCTGGCAACCCTTGGCATTTTTCAGCAAGCACCTTAGACCGCCCGAACTGAAGTACAGCGCTTTTGATCGGGAACTTCTAGCGCTGTATCTGGCGGTCCGGCATTTCCGATACTTTCTAGAAGGCAGGCCTTTCACCGCTTTCACCGATCATAAGCCTCTGTCCTTTGCCTTCTCCAAAGTCTCCGATCCCTGGTCAGCTCGTCAGCAGAGACATTTATCCTACATTTCCGAGTTCACAACTGACATCCAACATGTCTCCGGAAAGGATAATGTCGTTGCTGATGCACTTTCCAGACCAACCATCCACAACCTATCCTTGGGTGTCGACTACACGGCCCTAGCTGACGCACAGCAAGCCGACGACGAACTGCCCAGCTACAGAACCGCAGTCTCGGGTCTGCAGCTCCGAGATTTCTTGGTTGGTCCAGGTCAGCGGACCCTACTTTGCGACGTTGCGACTGGTCAGCCCCGCCCTATAGTCCCTGCAGCCTGGCGGAGACGCGTTTTTGACTCAGTACATGGGTTGGCGCACCCGTCCATCAGATCTACTGTCCGACTGGTCGCCAGCAAGTTTGTCTGGCATGGCCTGCGCAAACAGGTCAGTGAGTGGGCCAGGACTTGTCCGCACTGCCAGACGTCAAAAATCCAGCGACACACCAAGGTCCCACCACAGCAGTTCGAGCCTACCCGTGGGAGGTTCGACCACATACACGTCGACCTCGTGGGCCCTCTGCCAGTTTCAAGAGGAGCCCGGTACCTCCTTACCATCGTGGACCGGTTCACGAGGTGGCCTGAGGCAACCCCCCTGGCTGACATCACAACTGATTCGTGCGCCCAGGCGCTGCTCACAACTTGGGTCTCACGTTTTGGCGTTCCGGCCCACATCACTTCAGACAGAGGCACCCAATTCACTTCCAGTCTCTGGGCTGCATTAGCGAACCTGCATGGGACGCAGCTGCACACTACCATGGCCTACCATCCTCAATCAAACGGGTTGGTGGAACGTTTTCACCGCCATCTGAAATCGGCCTTGATGGCCCGCCTGAAGGGTCCTAACTGGGTTGACGAGCTGCCTTGGGTCCTGCTCGGCATACGCACTGCCCCCAAAGAAGACCTCCGCACTTGGTCAGCTGAGCTTGTATACGGGGCGCCACTAGTTGTCCCCGGGGATTTCATACCTGCCCTTCGGGACCAAGGGGAACAACCCCCAGCAGTCCTACAAAGACTGCGCGAGAAGCTTGGCGCCTTGGCCCCGATTCCCACCTCATGGCACGGTCAAGCCCCATCCTGCCAGCCCAAGGAACTACGGGACTGTAAGTTTGTTTTCGTTCGCAGGGGCACACCTTGGGCGCCATTGCAACGACCATATGAGGGACCGTTCCGAGTCATACGGAATAACGGATCCACTTTTATTTTGGACATTGGAGGCAGGGAACAGGTTTTCACGGCGGACCGCCTCAAACCGGCCCATTTGGATCTGCAACAGTCTGTCGAGGTTGCCACGCCGTGACGCAGAGGCCGCCCCCCTAAGCGGCAGCTGGCACAGCCCACGGACCTTGGGGACTGTCTCGCCGGTTCTGGGGGGGGTTGTGTGGCGACTCACCGTCTAATCGGGCGAACCGGCTCGGCAGTCGGGTCGCGCGGTGTCGGAGTGACGAGGCCCAAGATGGCGGCGGGCCTCGTCTTTCCGAGCGACGGGGAGAACCCGCGCGCGGGAAAGTCCTGATGACGTAGGACTTACGTCATTGCCGGTTGTTTTGGGCGGGAACATTCTCCCTTAAAGGGCCTGCGCAAGGCGGGAAAAAAAACCAGTTCTGTTTGGCAATCCTCCGAGTAGAGTCTTGTTTTATTCCGCAGTAGCAACCGCTACAATATCATATATATTATTCAGTATATAACTACCAAAACAACAAATATCAGTCTTAAATCTCTCTGCTTGAAGTATCATGTACAATTCTGGAGCTGCCAAGCCATTAATAGTGTGTGAGTATATCTTCACTACCATCTCCTTAATGGCAATGAGGGATGGGTGAGAAATCCTGGCCTTGCCAATGATTGCCAAATACTGAATAGTGAACATAAAATAAACCTGATAAGGTAATATACCCTTCTGAGTGGCAAAAGCACGCACACCATGATTGTGTCTGTTCAGAGTTCTGTTAGCTATGTGTAACTGGGGTTGCAGAAGGTTTCTGCAACTGGGGTCATGGTCACTGGGTTAAGAAAGGAAAAATAGATCCCAACTTTTATTCGGTAACCTTTGGTAGAAATGTAACTGTGTACTTTGGAAGAAGACATGAGTGAGGTGGGTTTTGCTGCACCTTTTGTGTCAAAGGAAAGAAACAGGTTATTTGGGTATGTAACCAGGTAATGCATTCTACCCACCGTCATCTACTCATTATAATGGGAGGAATCTAAAGTTGCTTCAGGAGAGCATGTATATAACACACAAATTTGTGCAGGTCCTTTTTATGCTTAATGATCATCGGTGAGGGTAGATTTGCCCCCTCTCAGCTGCTTCACTGTGCATACCTCTGACAGTAGAAAAAAAAGATTGATGCCAAAAACTGAAGCAACATGCCTTAGATTAGTTTGAAGTTTTGATAAATATGCATTTAATCCAAAGCAACTGATATTATCTTAAAGTTACACAGCTGAATCATGTAAATTGACAGCAGAGCTGAAAAAGAGATAATAAATGCCTCAAGAAGAAGACAACTAAATCTAGGTTTTAGATTTTGGTTAAGAGAGGAATGCAATTATGCAGAGACAAAGTCATCAGCTGCAGAAGAACAATCCGAACACATAGTCAGGAATTGTTGGACAGAAGAAAAGATAGAGGCAGTTGTAATGGCAGGGGAATGTGAAATGACTGTGATACAACACATCATGCTGCTGTTCCTCCAATGGGAAACAGGATTTCACAACCTTTCTGAAACATGACAAGGCTGTCTAATGGCAAGAAAAGAACTGTTGCCATGGTTCTCAGAAATGACAAAGAACCCAGAAACAGGAGATGAAACTGCAAGCTGCACAGTTCTGTTTTAACAACCGATTTGTGCAGATAACAGCAGTAGATATCCTTGAAGTGTTTCCTCACATCCAAGAGTCACTATTTCACCCGAGGCAGGATTTACAATGATGTATATTGTAATTATTAGTGAAGGGCAGAAGGTTGGTGGAATAGCAAACAGCAGCAGGTTATGGATATCTCCATTAAATCCTTTTAAATGGCTATCCATCTATTACAATAAATAATTTATATATTGAACAAGCTGTGATCTACTGGTTCACTTTACAACCAATTATTATTTATTTATTCACCTTTTTTTGGTGGCAACACATTACTCCCTTAAAAGTTAATTTCTTCCATCCAATGGATGTGACATGTTTCATGGGGTCTGATGGGGTGGCATTTGAGTTTGGAGTAGACATGTACTTTCTTGCCTTTGTCAGTACCAATAACTGGTTGCTACCAGCTGTACCAGCACAATGTCTGCATTTCAACAAGTAATTTCCAAGCTCTCTACAAAATGAGAGTTCCTCTGGTCACTGTGAACAGTAGCATTATTAAATACATGTGTAAAAGTTTAATTCAATGCAATGTTTCTAAGAATGTTACAGTGTGTTTGCTAGATTGCTGCTATTTAGGGTAGGTTTAAGATTATTCCAGGAATATTGAATGCTGGTCGGTATCAGAAACATATTCAAACTACAGATCTCTACTTGCATTCTTGACCCAAACCATTCAGAATTATGATACCACGAAGGTGTAGTTTTACTATAATAAAAATTATATTACATTATATTATTATTATGATTCAGTGGGGGAAAGAAGTCACTGACCATGTTCTGCTTTATAATCATAAAATATCTAAAATACAAATTAACAAAATACACAGAAGTGGGACAATGGATTTGAGTAAGAAAAGGCCACAACTGGAACTTGTCTCTCATGACATTTCGGTCCTTATTCACTGCATAAATTATTTATTTTCTACTTCTACATTGAACAACTATCTTTGAGCATTCACATATCAATGGTCTATGAGCATTCAGGTATAGAGAGCACATTTAATGAATCATTGAGCTGTGCAGAGTCAAAAGCTACTGTTATCCTTAACCCAAGCTGAATTAGTCAATTTCAGTTGCAGCTGTGCTATAACTGGACTCAATATTCCAGGGTCGTAAAGGGAACATCACCAGAGCTCCACATTTCCTGACCACCATCCTGTAAATCCGGTGGAAGGGAAGGCAGTGTCAGGGTCAGCCTGAAGGCCAGGACTCACACGTGTGTAAGACCAGAAGACCATATGACATAGGAGCAGAATTAGGCCATTCAGCCCATCGAGTCTGCTCCACCATTTGATCATGGCTGATTTATTTTTCCCTCTCAACCCCATTCTCCTGCCTTCTCCCCGTAACCTTTGACACCCTTACCAGTCAAGAACCTGTCAACCTCCGCTTTAAATATACTCAATGACTTGGCCTCTACAGACGTCTGTGGCAATGAATTCCACAGATTCACCACCCTTTGACTGAAGAAATTCCTTCTTATCTCTGTTCCAAAAGGATGTCCTTCTATTCTGAGGCGGTGCCCTCTGGTCCAAGACTCTCCCACTACTGGAAACATCCTCTCCACATCCACTCTATCCAGGCCTTTCAATATTCAATAGGTTTCAATGAGATCCCCCCTCATCCTTCTAAACTTCAGTGAATATAGGCCCAGAGCCATCAAATGCTCCTCGCGCATTAACCCTTTCATTCCCGGGATCATTCTTGTAAACTTGCTCTGGACCCTCTCCAGCACATCCTTCCATAGATATGGGGCCAAAAACTACTCACAATACTCCAAATGTGGTGTCACCAATGCCTTATAAAGCCTCAGCAGTACATCCTTGCTATTATATTCTAGTCCTCTCGAAATGAATGCTGACATTGCATTTCCCTTCCTTACTACCAACTCAACTTGCAAGGTAAACTTCAGGGAATTCTGCACTAGGACTCCCAAGTCCCTTTGCGCCTCTGATTTCTGAATTTGTTTCCCATTTAGAAAATAGTCTACGCCTTTATTCCTTTTACCAAAGTGCATGACCATACACTTCCCTACGCTGTATTCCATCTGACACTTCTTTGTCCATTCTCCCAACCTGTTCAAGTCCTTCTGCAGACTCCCTGCTTCCTCAACACTACCTGCCCCTCCAGCTATCTTTGTATCATCCGCATACTTGGCCACAAAGCCATCAATTACGTTATCCAGATCATTAACATACAATGTGAAAAGTAGTGGACCCAACACCGACCCCTGAGGAATACCACTAGTCACTGGCAGCCAACCAGAAAAGGCCCCCTTTATTCCCACTCTTTGCCTTCTGTCAGTCAGCCAATCTTCTATCCATGCTGGTACCTTTCCTGTAATACCATGGACTCCTATCTTGTTTAGCGGCATCAAGTGCGGCACCTTGTCAAAGGCCTTCTGAAAATCCAAGTAAACAACATCCACTGACTCTCCTTTATCTTGTCTGTTACTTCTTCAAAGAATTCCAACAGATTTGTCAGGCAAGATCTTCTCTTAAGGAAACCATGCTGACTTCGGCCTATTTTATCATCTGCTTCCAATTACACCGAAACCTCATCCTTAATAATGGACTCTAACATCTTACCAACCACTGAAGTCAGGCTACCTGTCTTTTGCCTCCCTCCCTTCTTAAAGAGTGAAATGACAATGCACATTAAAGCAATGCTACATGGAAGTCTCCATTAGTTTTGCACAATGTTCCTGACTAATTTGTTTGAGGCTCAGAGTACAATGCAGGATTGAAGAAGTTTTGCAAATTCTGTGCATACAAAGATATCTCCATTAACTCCCCCATTGCAGGGGAACAGAGAAAGGATTTGATGAGGGGTGAGGCGAAAGGGGAAGAGAAGTGTGATGGGAAAGAACAGACCAGAGTGAAGGCAAAAAGGGCCTCTTGTTTCAGGAATTAGGTAAGGGGTTCACAAGTCAAGGTTGCTGACACAGGGGATCAGAGGTCAATTGTGCTGGGACAATCAGCTGTGCAAATCAGCTGGTGGAGACATTTTTAACCTCTCTCTGCTTCATTCTGAGGCTCCTACCTGCTTTAAGAAGGCCACCATCATCCTGGTACCTTAGATTAACAGGGTAACATCCTTAATGACTACTGCCCGGTGGTTCTGACATCTACCATCATGAACTGCTTTGAGAGGCTGGTTGTGGCACGCATTAACTCCAGTCTCCCAGACAACCTTGGCTCACTGCAATTCGCCTACCGCTGAAACAGGTCCATGGTGGATGCCATCTCCCTGGCCCTACGCTCATCTCTGGAGTATCTGAACAATAAAGACACCTATGTAAGACTATTGCTTATTGACTACAGCTCTGCCTTCAATACTATAATTCCAAGCAAACTCATCTCCAAACTCTGAGACTTGGGACTCAACATTTCCCTTTGCGTCTGGAACCTTGACTTCCTGACTAACAGACTGCAATCAGTAAGGATGGCAGCAACACCTCCTTTGACCTTCATCAATTTTTATCAATGTACCATAGAAAGCATCCAATTTGGATGCATCATAGGTTGGTATGGTAATTGCTCTGCCTGTGATTGCAAGAGAGTTGTAGACACAGCTCAGCACATCACAGAAACCAGCCTCCCCTCCATAGACTTTACCTTTACTTCTCACTGCCTCAGTAAAGCAGCCAGCATAATCAAAGACCCCACCCACCCCAGACATTCTCTCTTCTTCCCTCTCCCATTGGGCAGAAGATACAAAAGTCTGAAAGCATGTACTACTAAGCTCAAGCACAGCTTCTATCCCGCTGTTATAAGACTATTGAACGGTTCCCTGATACGATAAGATGGACTCTTTACCTCACAATCTACCTCATTATGACCTTGCACCTTATTGTCTACCTGCACTGCACTTTCTCTGCAACTGTAACACTTTATTCTTCATTCTGTTTTGTTGTACCTTGTGCAACCTCAATGCACTGTGGAATGAATTGATCTTTATGAACAGTATGTAAGACAAGGTTTCACTGTGCTCTGGTACATGTGACAATAATAAACTAATTTGCCAATTTACCTAACATCAAAGCAGGTCTCAAACCCTTCGGTTAAGGCTGCCTCAGTATTTGGTGCTCTCGGCGTGAATGGGCCTTGCAAGTCGACAAGAACTTTTCCCCAAGTGCGGTGAAAATATTGGTTGCAGATCAATGTTACTTTTCAAGCCTAGCAGCTTACATGAATAGCACAGAATACCCAGAACAAATATCCTCAAGTTTGCTAATTGTATGTTAAAACATGATATGGTGTTGATAAATTTTGAAGGCACAAATCCATTGCACTATGCAATGGAATTTTGAGCCAATAAACTTAAACTTTATTGATTGCTAAAATCCCCATCACTTTGTATGATGTAATCATGAATTAACTTGTTCCATTTGAATGCATTATTAAATTGTAAGCTTTCCTCCTTGTTGTATTGAATCAGAAAATGAAATTGACCATTTTTTTCCCTTTGAGTAAATTTGCTCTAATAATATCGGCTCAGGTTTACAAAATGGAAATGCAACATTCTGACTGTTGTTCAAAGAATTTGCAGAAGAATGAATTATCAAAATCATTCAGAAAATCTTCGGACATTTCCTTGTATTTAACCGTCCAGCATCAATTTATTCTGGGCTGTGCACACATAATCTGTATTGGATTATAGTCAGGTTCAGTGTCTTCAGTGATAGGAAGCTGAAACTAAAGTACCAAAATCAGGCTGGGCTCCAAACCACATGTTCTTATTTTTATTTCAATTAAGTGATGCTATTGGCTTACTAAGCCTTGAAATCAAATCTCAATGTACATTGCTGGAGTTTAGATCCAGTATTTCTCATGCTTAAAACAGAGTGGATTTCTACCCTGCCACCTTTTGATGGGTCTTCTGACCAGAGGTTGCATTTACCTGCTGGTGGATGTAAAGAGACTGTGATGCCATTTGAAAGATGAATTCCTCTGAATGTCATAACCCATATCTGTTTCTCAGCCTTTCCCTTCAAACAGGTTATCTGGTTATGATCACAGTTTTGCTTTGGGGACCGTGCAGTCTGCAAAGTGGCTGCTGCTTTTTTGACATTATGAACCTCAAAAGCGTTTAAGGTTCAAACCCCAGTCCAGATGGAGGGTCTCAACCTGAATCATTGACTGTTCCTTTCCCTCTACAGATACGACCTGACCCACTGAGTTTCTCCAGTGGTTTGTTTTTTGATCCAGATTCCAGCATCTGCAGTCTCTTGAGTCTCTCAAATGTTTTTTCACTGGCTGGAAAACAATGTCAGAATTCCTGAAGTTATGAAATGGTCAATATTGGTGGAAATCTGTTCCATGTGGAAATGCATTACTTCAGGATAGTGAAGACTATCCAGGATACAGAACATAGAACAGTACAGCACAGGAACAGGCCCACAATGTTGTGCCAAACTAATTAAGATAGTGACACCTAACCCTTCTTAAAAACCACTACCGTATCTGTCTCCACTACCACACCAGCAGCACATTCCAGGCACCCACCACATTCTGTGAAGAAAAAATTGCCCCATACATCTCCTTTGAGCTTTCTCCCTCTCACCTGAAATGCATGCCCTCCAGTATTAGATATTTTGACCCTGGGATAACGATACTGGATATCCATGTCTCTCATAATTCTATAAACTTCTATGAGGTCTCCCCTCAGGTTCTGCTGATCCAGAGAAAACAACTCTAGTTTCCTTATAGCACACGCCCTCTAAATCCAGGCAGCATCCTAGTTAGTCTCTTCTGCACCATCTCCAAAGCCTTCACATCCTCCCTATACTGGGGTGACATATCTGCTAACTCTGCTATTTTAGTAGTCAGAAGGAGAATTTCGTGAGGAGAATTGGTTGGGGAAGATTGGTTGGAGTGACCTGAGACCATAGATGCTCAGATCACTGTCAACCCGTGTTGTATGAGTGCTGTATTAAGGATAAGCTTGTAACATTTACAACAAATAGTGACAAGAAGAAACATTATTTTAAAAATGATGTCGAAGTTCCTTCTGTCAGGAGACAACTGCATGGTTATATCATAAGAATGACTTGGTACATGATATCAAAAGACTTACATGTGCCCTAATTTTTATGGAGAGAAAAACTTGCAGGTTCTTCAACATTTTGTTCAGTAACTCTTGGAATAAAAAATGCTAGCAGTAAAGATCTCAACATTTGGTAGAGTCATATAAACAGACCAAAGGACAGAAATTTACTCTGAAACAAAATGAAATGCGAATGTATCTCATTTGGAATTTAATAATCTCCCTGCTCTCACTTTGTGATTTCACAACGTGACCTCTTTTATAAACAATGCACTTAGTGGAAATTTCAATGAGAAATGTTGCCACACTCAGTTATAATAAACAAGAACACAGTGTATTGCACCTTAAAAATGGAAGAGATAATTTCAACACAGAAAGCTTCCTTCCACCATGTCCTTATGGTCAATTATCCTCAAGAAACCCATTTAACGTGGAAAGTACGTTTCCGAATACAATTGCCAAATTTCTCCTGAACAAAAATAAAAATAAAAGCAGATTTCAGATAGCTAATTTCATCTCATAATTGGTTCTAAAATATTCTTATCTCAAAAATTGCTTAATACATGTTAGTGTGCCATAAGGACCAGGTTCAATGCCCAACATCTTCAGGGTAGCAGCTGGGGTTCGATAATCGGCCTGAGTGACTGTGAGCTAATGAGGCAAAAGCAGAAGTTCAAGGAGATTCAGCTTCTGTTCAGTGTGCTGAAATCAAGGAAGTACAGTTTGAACTTAGCTTTGATATCTTCCATTGCTTGTTGTTAGGGTCACCATGGGGCAGCAACTTCCGGAGGTGATTAAAAAGCTGCAATTAATTGACAAGCAAGAAAATTTAGAATTCTTCTCAAAACTCTTGAGCTTCCCCATGATATTACTGAGCTACGTGAAGCACATTGCCCCAGATTTGATTTTCAGTCCATGCTGATTTGGCTGATCTCAGAGGAACCACGACTGACTGCTGCATCTGACTTATGGAGCAGAGAATTGACAGGGATCCTCTCCTGACTGCTAATCAGTTCCTTCCGCTTGAAGTGTTATTGAGTGGAGGCTGGGTAATTGTAGAATTATTGCAGTAAAGACAAGGACCTGTCAGGACCACAAGATCTCTGAAAATTTAACCAGTAAAAATGTGCTTCTCAGTTGGGATCAAAATCTGCTTGGCGACTCTGGTATGTCAGCTTTGTTTAAACATACTACAGAATTGCAGATAGGTACATGATCAGTGGATACATGCAGCTGTGGTACACTAAATCTTGTGGGTGAGGAACAAGCCATTAAACTATAGCTGCCACCATTGCTATTGCTGGTTACTTCTGAATATTCGTGGATGGACACCAACACAGGACATCCTTCTAAATGGAGTGAAGAACAACTTCCCTCTTGTGCAACCCTGATCTCCCTTATTCTGCCAGCAGGGGCTATGTCTGTTGCTACCTCAGCCAGGAATTTGGGAATTCTTTCTGTAAACCCTGTCCCCACACTGTCTCACTCTTTCTCTCTTTCACTTTCCACTTTCTCTACATCTTGCACTCGCAAAAAATCTAACCAAGATCTATCTTTGGCACAGTGTTAACCTGCATCTGATTCTACATCTGTGAGGGATCTATCCTGTGATACTTTACTTCATTAGAGAAGCTATATAAATGCAATCCATGGTATTGGAGTGACTTCCCCCTGTAATAATCCCAGAGAATGCCTGGGGTTAACAGAAGCTGTGGAAACTTCACTTTCACTGGTAGTTAAAGTGTGCAGAATCCGACCGTCCCTGCAAGTCTTCCAGCACTAGATGGCACAGTGTTCCTGCTGAGGTTTATCTACATCATACACTGTTGGTCCCTGAGATCTAGACAGCTGATTTTGATCTGATATATGCACGTTGGGTTGATCCATTCATTGCTTGGCACACCTGTGCCTCCATACCTTCATCTCACGTGCTGACTGATGCATATGTGGAGGTGTTGGACAAGAGCCCTTGCAAAATAAATCTGAGAGATTGAATGAATTTTTATGACTCACTGTGACGATGTGTCCAAATCTTTCTGCATTATTGTTACATTAACTTTGAAACACTAGGTGTATCTAAAGCTACCCAACCATGTATATGCAACACCTACACAAAATGTAGCATGAACAAAGTCTCAAAGGGCTCCAACAAACAAAGGTTTATTTTCTTTCCTAAAACTGAATCGACTGCTTTTGAGAAAGGATGGAGAACTGGATGGTCAATTAGCCCAACCATCCTCAACTGCATCATCAATGACCTTCTTTCCATCAGAATTGGAGATTTTCTATGATGATTGCCTGAATATTGTTGAGGCTTTACTGCTTGCAGGTATGGGCTACTTCGTTTGCTAAAGGTTTGTGAACAGAATTGAACATTACGCAATCATCAGCAAACATTCCCATCCTTATGATTGAAGGAAGGTCATTGATAAAGCAGCTGAAGATAGTTAGACTTGGGAAACTGCCCTGAGGAACTCCTGAAGTCACGTCTTGGGACTGGGATGATTGACCATCATTCATTGTGCAAGGTGAGACTTCAACCACAGGAGTATTATCCCTTTGTTGCCACATCTGTTGAAGCTACAGAGAGTACTGGACTCAGGCCAAACTTCAGGGGCACATCCCTCCCCACTGTCATTAGTATCTATAGCAGGCACTGCCTCAAGAAGGCAACATCCATCATCAAAGATCCACACAATCCAGGCCATGCCATCTTCTTGCAGCTACCATCGGGCAGGAGGTACTGAAGCCTGAAAGCCCACATTGCCAGATTCAAGAACAGCCATTTCCCTTCAACCACTGGGTTCTTGAATCAACCGGCACAAGCCTAATCACTACAGTTTAGCAAAACTGTGACCACTTTGATCACTTTGCACTAAAATGATTATTTTTGTTTTAATTGTGTTCTTTCTTGTAAAAATTGTGTATAATTTATGTTTATTTTGTATCTTTATTGTGAATGCTGCTTATCTGATGCTATGTGCCTGTGATACTGCTGTATGTAAGTTTTTCATTGAACCTATCAGCGGCAGCGACCCAGGTTCAATTCCATCCACTGTCTGTAAGGAATTTGTATGTTCTCCCCGTGTCTGCATGGGTTTCCTCCCGGTGCTCCGGTTTCCTCCCACATTCCAAAGACGTATGGATTAGGAAGTTGTGGGAATGCTATGTTGGCACTGGAAGCATTGCGACACTTGCAGGCTGCCCCCAGAACACTCTACGCAAAAAGATGTATTTCACTGTGTGTTTTGATATACATGTGACTAATGAAGAGATCTTAAGATATCTTAAGTATATTTAAGTTATATTTTTCTTGTGAATGCTGCTTATATGATGTCTGTGCCTGTAATGCTGCTGCAAATAAGTTTTTCATTGCACCTGTGCATACACATATTTGTGCATTTGACAATAAACTTGACTTTGATTCAGTTGAACACTGCCTTGCTATCAAGGACAGTTGCTTTTCTAGAGGACCTACACAAAAAGTGGAGATGTCACAATCCAAGTGGTAAATTCCTAATTTTCATTCATATTGTACAATCCAATTTCTTGACAGTGGACTCAAACTTATGGTCCGGAAGGGAAACACAAGAAATCATTTACTATTTTTTCCAATAATATCACTTGATTTCCGGATGAATTTCTTGCAGGCAACACAAACACACTTGTTACAAAGTAGGTATCACTGAAAGTTTTATCTTAAAATCTATCGATGAAACTTTAGTCAATAAATCATCCAATCAGAATCAATGCAGATTAAATTTTGATTGAATAGAACTATCTCAGTTGACAAACATTTCCTTGGATCCAACAACAAAAAGACTGAAGGAACTGGAAAATCTGAAAAAAACAGAAAATGCCAGAAACACTCAGCAAGCCAGGCAGCATCTATGAAGAGATCAACAGGGTTAAGGTTTCAGGTTGATGACCTTTCAATCAGAGCTGAAGTTTGACTCTAGCACTGATAAGGTTAAAAGTCCATGTGATGAAACTGCTGTATCAATATATCGACTTGGATATTTCTAAAACATATTTTCTCAAAACTCTTTGAAAATAAATTTGTCTTGTTTGCTATCTCTTCCTAAATTGATTTTTTCCACCTGGCTGGTTTCTTATATAGCTGGGAAAACATTTTTAAGCATAAACCTACCTTAAAATGGAGTGGAAACTGACGAAGTCAGTGTAGTATTTCTTCTAGCTATTTAAAGAATAAACAAATAAATAAAGCAAGATTTCTAATTTAAAATGCCAGCGTTACATAAGCACAATAAAGTTACGAAAGGTTTATGCTGTTCTTTTCAACACCCTGCTTGTATATAGTTGATATGACTGGTATCTGGACAGCAGAAAAAAAAAACATCAGTAGGTAATAGATAATGATCCAGCCATAAGCAATTGAAGATATACTGCATCTGTCACTTGGCATAACCTGGAAAGGTGAAACTGAATATATCAAAGAAAAAGCTATTACTGAGAACCTGGGTGACACAAAGAACAAACAATTTTCAAAGTGGGTCCTGGATGCTTACAGATGAACAAAATGCAGCTTTGGTGGAGTATTGGAGTTCATTACCAACCACTGACCTTTCTGCCTTTGGCTTCTTAAACTGTGTTATTCTCAGTTCAAGAAGCAACATCCATTCCTTTCTACACCCTCCGTTTCTTTGGCTCTGTCACATCTGTTCTGATGATGATCATCTCCACACTAGTGATTCTGAGGTGTCTCGACTGTGGCACCCCTCCACCATCATTGATGGTTCCCTCAATCACATCCATTTTCTATCCCACATTTCTGCTCTCATTCCCATCCTCTCACCTAGAGTAAAAAAAACACCTGCGAGTCTCCAAATTCAAAGGATCAGGTCAAATCAAGTCGAGTTTATTGTCATGCATACGATGAGGCACAGTTGTAATGAAAAACTTGCTAGCAGCAGCATCATAGGCACATAGGTTCAGACAATACGCAAAACATAAATTATACTAGATAGTGAAGAGAAAAAAAAGACTGTGCAAAACAAGACATGAGTGCAAAAAAACCCACAATCAGAGACAAGTCCATCAATGCCCTGACTCTTACTCTCTCTCTCCTCTGACCCACCAATGAAAACTGGCACATGGCTTCCCAATATCCCCTCCCTGTAGCCAATGGTTAGCTCCTTGGTTTTGTTGACATCCTCCATAATTTCCATAACCTTCAACAAGATGCCACACCAACTACCTTTTCCTTTCCCCATCCCTTTCAGCATTCCAAAGAGATCATCCACTCCCGAGACCAATCTTCTATCTCCACCAACCACTCCCCCTCTAACAGTATTTCCCGATACAACTGCATGTGTGTTAAAGATGAACTCTTGACTTCACAATCTACCTTGCACCTTATTGTTTACCTGCACTGCACTCTCTCTGCAACTGTAATTGTAACATCATACTCTGCATATTTGCTTTTCCCTTTGTACTACCTACAAGTAGTTATGTTTTGAAATGATCTGTATGGATGGCTTGCAAAACAAAGTTTTTCACTGTATCTTGGTACACGTGACAATAAGAAACAAATTCCAATTCCAACTCCAAATTCCGATGTCTACTTCTCTCTCCACAGCTGCTGCTGGGCTGGCATTTTTGTTTCTTTTATCCCCCAGAGATACAACATCTGCAATTTTCTTTTCAATCCATGGACAGTTCTGATGTGTCTCTTTTTTTCCATCTCTCCACAGATGCTTCCTGAGCGACTGGACATTCCCAGCTTTCTCCTTTATTGCAGACTTCCAGCTACTGCTATATTCCATATCTCACAATTCCAGCAGGGCCTTTATTCCCTCTATCCACACCTTCTCCAAATAGAGGAGTTGCTATTTAGAAGCCTTCAGCACCCTCATGTAGACAATACCAGTCTGTGTTATCCATCTTCACTTGCCCAATACACAAGTGCTCCCTTTGTTCCCTCCATTATCTGTACATTTAAACATGCTTGATTTCTTCACGTTCCCAGTTCCAATGAAGGGTCAACAAAAAGAAGTTTCTCTCTCCACTGATTCTCCTAGACCCACTGAATATAATTAGCATTTTCCATTTAGTGGGGATGAACAAGCAAGTATCTTTTTCTGGTGAAGATTTGACACATTTCTGCTGAGGTGATACAAGGGGTATCAATAACCAAGACGATTATTTGAACTTGCAATGTTTTAGCCAGGAGTTCTCCTCCTTTGTGTCCTTTGGATCATTTTATATGAGAGACAAAAACAGCAGCAGTTAATTGAACCTCTCATCCTGCTCCTCAATTCAACAAGACCATTACTGATATTTTACCTGAACACCATTTGTTTGCCCTTGCCCATATCCCTTGCTTCCCTTTGATCTAGAAATACCATTGCAACTACTACTCAGATGCCAATAAACAGCTCCTTCCGATGTTTTCTGCCCCCCTGCTTTTGCAGCTCATCTCAGACTGATTCTAATTCAATGCCTTGATCTGCTGAACCAAGATCCTTTGTAACTTCTCTCCTGATGCCTTATTGTGTATTTAACACTACCCGTTATCAGGACTAGAAAGGAAGAGGGCAGAAGCCCGAATAAAAGGTAGGGGATTATTCTGGCTTCTGCCCTCTTCCTTTCCAGTCCTGATGAAAGGTTTTGGCCTGAAACGTCGACTGTTCATTTCCCTCCATAGATGTTGCCTGACCTGCTGAGTTCCTCCAGCATTTTGTGTTCATTGGTCCAGATTCCCAGCATCTGCAGACTCTCTTGTGTCTCCTTTTCCTTTATGTCCGCACTCCCAATATATTCCAAATGAAGATGGCTTATCAGAATATACAGTTGTTTCTCAAAGAAACATCATTTCAATAATTATATATTCAATAAGTCCATGCATTGCTTAAAAAAAGTCATAGAGTAATAGAGTTGTACAGCACAGAAACAGGCCCTTCAGCCTATCTTGTCCATGCTGACCAAGACGCCCATTGAAGCTAGTCCCATTTGCTTGTGTTTAAAGAGGCAGTCAAAATCCCTCCAAATGGCTCAAAATGTGTCTGGTTTGTGCTGATGACTTCCAATCTCCTTGCATTTTTGGCCAGTTTGAGAAGTCATAGCAGCATAACAGATTCTGACATTCTAACATTTTAATTTGTCTATAACCAGACAAACAATTCTGAAATCCTGCAATGAAAGGAAATGTTTGTTGTATTCAACCAATATGAACCCCAGTTTTACTCAAATTTTACGTGTGTTTGAATATCTTTTGCCGATAAAACTGCTTCTCAGCAGCTTGAAGAAAAATATTATCACAATGCCAAACCCAAGGAAAGTTGCCCTCTTTCACAGTTATGTCCATGGAGCATATTCAGTTCAAAATCACTGTGCATGTTGCATTGCACAAGGGAGGCAATGTTTGGTGTAAGAGATGGGGGAGGAATTTGATAAAACATTTGAAGGTGCGACAGTAAATTCATAGCTTATTCATGTTCCTCCAGTTGATCTTCTTCCATTTGGGGAGAAAGATGACATGATACTATAATTCATCCAGATTTCAAATCTGATTGTTTCAAAATAAAAATGTCAGCATGCATTTTAATAAAAACAAGCCAGTCACACACAAATCATTGCATGTATCAGTCCAGCGGTAATCATGTCATTAGATAAGTCACTGGGTCAGAAACCCAAAGATAACTGACCTTTTTGACAGTCAGGACTGGAGGGAAGGGGGTGATAGACTTCAGCTACAGGAATATGAATCACCTGGCTAAACATAAACAGACACAAAAGGAGCAGTTCAAAGCGACTGATGCTTTTTTATATTATTGACAGAAGGTCGGCTTAACATTTTCCACATAATGTTCACCACATAATTCCTTGACAGGTTTGATGCCAATCTACAGGATACATTATTTTCATGAGAACGAGTTGGCAAATTAATTTTGTGTGGAATGAGGAGCATTCAGTGTGACTGTTGATTGTTTTGGTGGTGGCAAGATCATGAGCAAATGCCAGTGTAATGATTTTAAACGTTATTTACTCTGTTGCATTCTTCATGTTTAATGACCTTAAAAAATGTGTGTTGGCAAGCCTTTTTCCATGGAAATAAGTTGTCTTGAAATTTCTTATTGGGAAGTTTCTTGAAACCACCCTGAAACTATGCTATGCACTCTATTTGCCAGAGGTAATAATCAAATTAGAGAACTTGAATAGAAATCATTTTTAATATTTCATTCCAAACAAATAAATTGTTCATAACTTTGACTATTATTGCTTCAAGTTCCTGCGATGAATAATGAATACACAAATGTACAAAATACCCTACTGGGTAAATCTCCTATTCCATCAAATGACTGGAAAACCTGCTGCCAAAAGATGGCGCATGCAATATTTCGTATATTTGCCTATCACCTCTGTGGTCCAAGACTGAATGTGACCAGCATGTTGAGCTTCTTCCAGTTCTGGTTTGTAGGTTCAATGCATAACGGCTTTGGTCATTCCATTGCATAATGGGCATAGATTCAGCATAAAATTGATTTAAATTTGCTCCCATCCAATCATTGGACCAATATGAATGCAATTTGATTGATCTGGAAAACGGTGAACCTATAAACAATTTACAAAACAGGAGTGGTAACAAAAAATACTGCAGATGCTGGAAATCTGAAATAGAAATAGAAAGTGCTGGACATGTTCAGCAGGTCAGGCAGCATCGGTGGAAAGAGAAACAATGAATGTTTCAGGTCTTCAACTTTTCACCAAAATGAGAGTGGTCTTCTGCAGTTATTGCTCAAGCAGATTATGAGTACGGAATATTTGAGATGTACATGTTTGTGCTTGACCTGACCTGAGATTACTGATAACATTTCTCATAAAACTGTGAGCTAAAATTAAAGTGCACAGTATTTGGGCACTGGTTTGTATTGCTGATATTTATGCATGACCTCACGTGCAGCTGGTGCAAGGACTTGATTATGCTGGAGATGCAAATTGAGATGTTTTCCTCATCAGCATACATCAGGTGCGAAGAACTTCAGGAATTCTATCTGGAAGTGGAGCAATCTAATTCACATTCCACAAGAATACAAATAAGCAGACATTCTTTCTAATGCTAAAAATATTGCAGAGATGTTGAGAACAAGATTCTTCATGAGAAACAATGTTACTAATTGCATGCATATTTGAAGCAGATGGAGTTCTTGATGGTTGGAAAATATGAAAGGAGTTCTTCTGTATGAAACTGAAATAAATAAGCCTCTGCTCAAATAAGCAAGAACTGACAAATTTGCCTTTTTGATTCTTGGCAGAGCTTGAGGCAGTGCCTGTGTTTTCCAGTGATAACTGAGCATCATCCATTCCCCCTCAGACACATTAGTTTGGGACATGACTTCATCGGTCTTAAAAGTTTAACTGTACCTCCAAAGGCTATCATGAAAACGAGCTTCCCCTCCATGGACTCAGTCTACACTTTCCAATGCTTTGCGAAAGCAGCCAGCATAATCAAAGACCCCTCCCGCAGTGGACATTCTCCCTTTCCCCTTCTCCCTTCCCTTGGGCAGAAGATGCAAACACTTGAGAACACGTACCACCAGGCTCAAGGACAGCTTCTATCCCACTGTAATAAGACTCTTGAATGGACTCTTACACGATAAAGATGAACTCTTGATCTCCAAATCTACCTTGTTGTGACCCTGGTACTTTATTTGTCTACCTGCACTGCACTTTCTCTGTAACTGTAACACTATATTCTGCATTTTGTTTCCCTTTTGTGCTAACTTGACATACTTATGTCTGGAATGATCTGTCTGGATGGCATACAAACAAAAGCTTTTCACTGTATCTCGGTAGATGTGACAATAAGAAACCAATTCCAATTCAATCCTATTTTACCCTGAACTAAGCTTTCAACTCCATATTTGTTCAGTCAGAAAAGACCTCCACTGCCTGCCTCTCTCTATCTCAGCCTCAGTTCTCTCTGTTTTTGCACCAGTATAAAGGTTTTGCATGGTACCTCAGTGCACGTGACAATAATAAATCAGTTACCAATTACCAAATTGAAATGGCAAGTGAGAGCTCTGTCTCAAAGAAGTTCAGGTCACCCAGCTATTAAGTTGTTTACGTGCAGTATAAATATTTCCAAGATGTCAGATCTCAGGCTTGGATTTTGTCTCCTTTGCTCAAAGGCAGTGCAAGTTCAGGTGTCATGTTTGGTGCACTGGTCAGGGAAGAACTCTAAAAAATTATCCTTATTCCAAAGACCTTTCAGAAACTGAACCACAAGTACAAGTATCAAACTCTGCTGTAAGGAAACCTGTGATGCCATTCATACTCCATTGTGTGGTGTTGGTGTCTGCTTCACACCAGCACTAAAGTACTACTTCAGCTTTATGGCAAGATCAGACTGAAGGGAAAAGCAGCTAGCTTCCGTGGAAGTTGTCCACCATTTCAGTTGACTTTGCATGCAGTATATTGTGTGCAGTGTTAAACTGGGTGTAAAACGGGGCTAAGCAACCCTATGAATGATCAAACAGATGTCAATACATATGTAAGTATGTGCAGAAGCATATCTGGAAGTAAGCTTGTAACATAAAGTTTAAAATTTGTCAAAACATGTGTCAGTATGTGTGTTGGGTTGCAGAACTGGAGAAATGAAAAGTTATTTCTGCCTTGAACCTGAAATCATTGCCCAGGCTCAAGAAGAGAAGCCTAAGCATAAACACAAAGCCTTGATTTCTGAAACTGTCAGAATATTTGATTTTCTGATGGAGGATATTGTTTTCAGTGGGGAACAGGTGTTCTGAAATATGCCCAACCTGAGATGGTGCTATTAAGACTGAAGGAATAAAAATGAGTGTTTTCTTTATCAATTGTTCCTGAGAGGTATAGAGAAGAGGGGAAGTTGAAAGCTTGAAATTAAGTTTGTTTTATTTAATCTTAACCACCTCAACCTGATCAGCAGCAGAATCACAAACATAGTTTACTAGTTCCTAATTACCAGGTTAAAAGTATGGCTGTTTTGCAAAGCCAAACAAGCAGTTGTTTGCAGCAGAACAATAGCCAGGTTTATTTATATGACAGCATTGGGTTGTTTTGGTTCAATTCATGCATTGAAATGGTACATTGTTTCAGGCATTCTGCACAGCAATAAATCATCTGTATGCAACACAGTTTTTCAGCAATCTCTCAAAATATTAACAAAATCTGTTGATTGTCACAGTGGAAAAGAAGTCCAAAACTTAGATTTATTGCACATCGCTTTCCTGTTTCTCAATCCTGACCCTGCGTTTATGACAGATCTGTTTTCAATAACTGGTATTGAGTAGGCTGATTGATTTTTGTGAGCATTTACCTGAGTTCACTATTGACTGCGTGGTCAGTTATACATGCCTGACACAATCCGAAAATGTTTATTGCAGTGCCAGCAGATTGCTTCATGTCAGCTATGCGACACCATTGTTAATACCTGTGGAAAACAAGGGTGATAACAAACACCACGGCCATTCAGCCTGTGTAACGACACAAAGCTTTGACCTAGGGATACCAAGCAGAGATTCAGTTCTCGTAGGTTCTTCCCTCATTTCAATTCTCTCATCACTTGTCGCTGATCTGGTCTGATCTCCAGTTGCCCCAGGATCATCAACATCATTATCAACTTGCTCAATGTTTTTGAGCCACTCTTGACTGTAAACATTCTGTGCCCTTGCCTCTTCCAACTGATTTATCATGTGACCTAATGCCTTGAAACTTCATGGAAATCCAGAGTCAGTGTTGAAGGCTTGCAGAGTGAGCCCCAGCTAACTGGTCTGTACTGCAAGAGAGGGTAATATCCATGGATGTTGATGGCATCATCTATGATGCTGACTAAAATGTACCATTCCCTGACCATGTTGTACAATGAGAAATAAAAACAGAAATTTCTGGAAATACTCATCCATTTAGGAGCACCTGTGGAGAGGGAAACAAAGTCAATGTTTCAGGTCATTGACATTTTATTTAAACACTTGCTCTGACCATTGCCGTACAGGTCTGTGGGACAGACCTACCAATTATAGCACAGTCCTATCGATGTCAGGACCGTAAGTGCATAAAAAAACAGAGGTTGGAGGAGGTCATTTGGCCCCTCCTGTCTGCTTCTCCATTCAATCAGATAATGGCTAAGTCTTTTACCTCAGAACCACTATCTAAGTTCAAGTTCAAGGTTATTGTCATAGGCAGACATGCACAGGATATAAATGCCATGACAATTAGCTTTTTGCAGCAGTAGCACAGTACATTACAAACATGACAAACATAAGTTAACATAATCTCAAATTAACATAAATTATACGTAAGGAAGATGTGCACAAAAATAAACTAACCAAATAAATAACAACTCCTGTACTAACTCTCTATCCCTTGCTTCATTTAATATCTAAAAATCTGTTGATCTCTGACTTTAAGTTCAATAACAAAAACACTATCATACAATGGTTTTTAGAACATAGAACATAGAAAAACCACAGCACAATTCAGGCCCTTCAGTCCACAAAGCTGTGCCGAACATGTCCCTACCCTAGAAATTACTAGGCTTACCCATAGCCCTCTATCTTTCTCAGCTCCATGTACCTATCCAACAGTCTCTTAAAAGACCTTATTGTATCCGCCTCCACCACCGTTGCTGGCAGCCCATTCCATGCACTCACCACTCTCTGAGTAAAAAACTTACCCCTGACATCTCCCCTATACCTACTCCCCAGCACCTTAAACCTATGTCCTCTTGTGGCCACCATTTCAGCCCTGGGGAAAAGATCGCACTTCAGACAACATGGCATTCCCTGAGTACTAACTGGAGTATTATCTCAGAGTTTTTGGGTTTTGGGTTTTTGGGTTTTAAATTGAAACCTTCTGACTATGAGGTGAGGATAATACCAGCTGGCACTGCCAATGAAGAGCAGCTTGTGCTCACTACTGAGCCACATGGTAAGGATGGACTATTATTTACCAGATCCTCTGCCGTTGATTATTGCCTTTAGCCAACTCTATCCAAAGTCATGGACCTCTGTACAAGGTAGAGCCTCACACAATGTGTTATTGTCATGTGGGTAAGTCAGGACAAGCCCTGCCCAAATAAATAGCTCAGATACTTTAGCAGCCAGCTTAGTCAGGCCTTCAAGTTTAGCCAATTGTCAAATCAGTCAAGGACTATAAATGTCTCTGAAAATTAAAGAACTATTTAATTTAAAAATTGCTTCATTAAAAAATAACTAAACATTTAGAAACACAGAAAAGATTGAAGCATTCAAATAAACCTCCTGACCTAATTCTTTTCCTTGTTCCTTTGTAGCTGTTTGGCAGAGATTTAGCTGATGGACTCCCCAGTATACTGTAAGTGCTGGGGAACTGTAGTAAGTTTGCACTGAATAACTGGGGAGGAGAGTGAATTAAGTGGGTGAATTCAATGTCAAATCAGGTACATCAAGAGAAATGGAGTGAAAAAAAAGATTGAAGGGAGAAAAATAAAATTAAAAAAAATATAAGTTGAAAATCTGACTTGTTTTTTGAAATGGGACCAGCTTGAATGGGCACCTTGTTGGCATGGACCAGCTAGGCTGAAGGGCCTGCTTCCATGCTGTATGACTCTATGAACTGAAGCATTTTTCCAGCGTGAGATGAACTTTTCAGTCATTAACATCACATCATTAAAATGACACTTAAGTTGCCAATTACTGGACTGAACAATCCATATTACTTTCAATGAAACAATTAATACAGCAACTTCATGAAAACCACAAGGAATTCGGTGGTGTGAAAAACATGGTGATTCACAATTGACAGGATATCTTCTCCTTGCTACCAACTGCTAGCCAACTTGGATTTTGACAGCAGTTGCCATTCAGACATCAATTCTCTTCACCAAATTCTAGGCCACATTATATTAGGAGGTATGATTATATTAAATGGTACTCGATGAGATTGGTCCTTTAGGAATGCTGCTGAGAACATACCGAACTAAATGAGATGGGAATTTTGAAAGAAGTACATTATCACAAAGCTTCTTCAGAAATGATCATTTGTAAGTTCTACATTTTTATTAACTTTCCAGGAGTCAATGAACAAAGGATTTTAAAAAATAAGTATAGGGCTACAGAATGCTTATTAGAGTTGGAAGGTCCTATTTCAGGTGAAGATCAAGGTTTATGCTTCATCTCCAAACATAACACAGTTTTCTTCCCTTTTTCATATGCGTTATAATAAGAAGATATAGTGAAGAAAGGAGTATGCTATAGAGTAAATGGGCAAAAGAAAGAACCGCTGTTTATCACCTGTAACAGCATAAGGAGCTTAACAGCCAAACTAGTATGAAGGAAAGGACCGAGCATCAGCAAGGTATTGGTGGGTGCTGGGGAGTGAAGGTTGTGAAAATTAGGGGAAGTGGATTATTTGGGCTTTTAAAGGTGATGAGAGATTGCAGGGCACAGAATTCCAGGTAGGTAGGTAGGTAGGTAGGTCTGTGTGTGTGTGAATTAAAATAAAAGAGAGAGCAAAAAAGGAGTGGGAGATAAGAGAAGAAGGAAAAAAGAAAACTCAAAATTGCACTCATTTGGCCAGTGTGCAGCCTGCAATCTTTGTAAAGGCTAAAGGATTAGGTGGAGATACACTGATGAGGATGTGGATTGAAGGATCAGTGGAGGTTATTAAGAACAGGACATCGAGAAACTGTCCTGAATGAATTAGAGTCCAATTTAGGCGCAGAAAGTAGCTTTCCGGTGATTGTCTCAGAAAAGATGCACTGTAATGAGCAGGAAATCAAAAATTGTTTGTTGGAACAGTAAATTCAGTTTGGCTTTGCCTTGGGCCTTGTCAACAAGCAGCTGCTTATTAAATTGTAATAATTGGTAAAGTTCAAAACTTATTCAGAACTTCTGAAACATAAAAACATCATAAGACCTTCTAAAGGTAAAGGAAAATATTACTAAGGCTAATATCAGTCTCTTACAGACTGAGGCAAGAGAAATTATTCTGGGGAAAAGGAAATGGAAGGGAAATTAAACAAACATTTTGTGTTAATCTTCCTGGAAGAAGAAAAAGAACCTTCTGGAAATAATGGAGAAAATAGGTCCAGAGTGAATGAGAAGCTCGAAGAAAGTAGCATCAAAAAAAAAGTAGTTAAAAGGTCTGGAAATTGATAACTCCCTAGGATGTGATGAGCTGCATCAAAAGGTTTTGAAGAAGAGGGCTACAGAGATTGCAGGTAAACTTGTGCCATCTTTGAAAAACAAGGAACCATTGACTAGTTAGATTGACATTAGTTATTGTGATATGATGAGGCCTATTATTATTCAGGAACTAGTAAAAGGGCACTGAGAAAATAATAATAACTGAATAATTTCAACATGGACTAATAAAATGGAAAGGGAAATTATATTTGACAAATCTGTTAAGAGTTTTTTGGTGTTGTAACTAGCAGTACTAATAAGGATGAACTAGGTAATGTGGTATGTTTGGTCTTCCAGAAGGCTTTCACTAAGATGGTACACAAGAGATTATGAAACAAGATTAGACACTTGGCATTGTGGTAACATATTGATGAAGACTGAAGATCAGTTAATGGACAGAAAACAGAGAGCAGATGCATATGGGTTATTTTCAGGTTGGGAGGATGTGACTGGTGGTGTGTTGCAGGAATTGGTGCTGGGACTGCAACCATTCACAATTTATACCAATGATCTGGAAGAGTGGATTGAGTATAATATATCTAAGTTTGCTGATAAGATAAATCGACATGGCAGTGTGGCTATGAGAGGATGTAGAGAAGTTTCAAGTGGATGTAGACAGGCTAAGTAAATGGACAAGGACATAGTGGAAGGAATACAATGTGGAAAAATGGAAGTCACCCACTTTGGTAGTAAAAATAGAAAGGTGGAGTATTTTTTAAAAGATGAAAGATTGAAAGGCATTGGTGTTGTGAGGGACATGGATGTCCTTGTGCATAAATTGCTGAAAGTTAACATATAGGTATAACCAGCAATTAGGAAGGCAAAGAATATGTTGACCTTTATTGCAAGAGTTTTGGGTCATGGAGACATCATGTTTTGATTATAAAGAGCACTGGTGAGATGGCACCTGAAATACTGTGTGTAGGTTAGGCCTCTTTACACAAGGAAGGATGTACTTGTGAGTTGTGGAGTGCACTCATAACTCACTCGATTGATTCCTGGGATGGCTTGTCAAATGAGGACAGAATACGTAGATTGGGCCTGAACTCTCTGGAGGTCAGAAGAATGAGAGATGAGCTCATTGAAATGTGCAAAATTCTTACCATTCTAAACAGGGTACATGAAGGGATGCAATTTCCTTTGACTGGGGTATGTAGAACTAGGGTTCACAGTCACAAGGTAAGTGGATACCATTCAGGACAGAGATGGTAAATAGTTACTTTATGCAGAGTGTACTGAATGCTTGGAATTCTCTATCCAGAAGAACTGTGCAAGGTCAGTTGCTGAGGATATTCAGAACAGAGATTGATAGACTTTTAGATACAGGGCATCCCTGGGCTATGAACACCCGACTTATGGACACCTCTATATACAAACAATCTCCCATAACATTATTAAATTCAAAAGTCCAACATACATACACACATTAATTCTTACAAAGGGCAGAACTAGTTCTCCCTCCCTCCCTCCCTCCACCCCCCGCCCTCCATTTTTAGTAATTGTTCTTTCTTATCAGTTTTTGGATGCCATTCATCACAATACTATGGAGGTGTGGTTACCATATTGAGAGATTTTTGTGTATTTTCCGAGTCATGGACTAAATTAACTGATCGACGTCTGTAAAAAAGGAACCTGTTCATTACCCAGGGACAGCCTGTGTTAAAGAAATCAAAGGAGTAAGAGGTTAGTGCAGAGGGAGTAAGAGGTAAGTAGTTCTGAAAAGTGGAACAAGGTAAATGGGGCAATGTGCTTAACCCTCCTTCTATTTCTCATGTTACTGAGTCATGCAGTTTTGTGCAGAGGTCAAGTTTATTGTCATATGCCTTGTGTGATCGATCTCATAACTTGTGGGAAAGGAAGCAAAAATATGAATGACCAATTAATTTAAGATTTTGCTGTTTTATTTTGACACTTTTCTTTTAGAGCCTGGCTATTCAAGTTTAGCTTGACAGGACTCAACGTCAAAGTCGAGTTTATTGTCATATGCACAAGTACATGTACACACAAGTGCAATGAAAAACCTACATGCAGCATCATCACAGGAACATAGCATCAGAGACACACCAAGTTTTATCAATCCAGTACTTCAGATGTAATCATCAGCTCTGTATGTTTGAAGGTCTGCTCATTCAGAGGTAAAGCTGCTTGTATCATTCAGCCCAATGATGTATATAGCAGAAGGTCACTGCTGGTCTGGTCACAGCTGATAGATAATTCAAGTGCTGGTGGTGGGATGAAGCACCTTACTATTGTCAGATGTAAGACTACAGGACATTTTTTTAATGGAATGATTTCTTTCAGGGATGAAGGTAATACTTGTGATCCACATGTGCACACACCTTTTGGTATTGGTATTAGTTTATTATTGTCACATGTACTAAGATACAGTGAAAAGCTTTTGTTTGCATGGGGAATTTGCAAGAGGTTCTGCATTATAGGAAGGATGTGGAGGTTCTGGAGAGAATGCAGAAGTGGCTCACCAGGATGTTGCCCAAATTAAAGAAAATTAGCTGCAAGGAGAGATTGGATAAACTTGGATTGTTTTTGCTGGAGCATTGGAGGCTGAGGGGAGACCTGATAGAAGTGTATACAATTATGAGAGGCATAGACTTGGCAGATGGCCAGAGTCTTGTTCCGGGGAAGGAAATGTCAAATACTAAAGGGTATAGGTTTAAGGTGATAGGGGAAAAGTTTAAAGGAGATGTTCAGGTTTTTTTAACAGAGTGTAGTAGGTGTGTGGAACATGCTGCCAGTGGAAGTGGTAGAAGCAGATATGATAGCAACATTTAAGAAGCATTCAGCCAGAGACTTGAACAGGCAGGGAAAGGAGGGATATGGACCATGTGGGATTAGGTTAGACTGGCATCATGGTCAGTGCTGACATGGTGGCTAAAGGGCCTGTTCCTGTTCATACTATTCTATGTTCCAGATAGTGGATGTGTAAGGATATGTTCATTTTATTCTTGCTGTTGTAGATCATTGCCCATTGGGATCATATGTCAACAATAATTATTCAAACCTCTGAATGGAACAGGGAGCAGAACTCAAGTGCATGCTCCATTTCCTGAGGTGCATCCCCTATGTAAGATACCAGGATTGTGCATCCTTTATTTTTCTTGTAATATAATTAGTAGGGACAAAGTTGTACCCTGCACATATAGTTTTGTGACTGGGTTCCATTTCAGGATTCAGAGGGCACAAATTAATTTTAAAAAAAGCTAAAGCAGCAAAATTACGGCAAACCAGTTAATATAAGTCCAAGGTTGCACAAAGGTAAAGAGTCAACCTTGCATTCAGTGTTGCTTTCTGACAGCTCCACCCCTCTTTCATCTCCATGAACCTGGGGTGACTGCTCCACAACTGCCACATTGCCACTCTGTAATGACTTGACAGGCACACTTTCTCTGCAGTGCATAGACTGACTGCCCTGGCATTCAGTCAGCCCAGCCAAGCAGTGACAATGCTTTATAACAGTCAAAAAAAAACTGCAGGAACTCAGCAGGTTGAGCAGGATCTGTGGGGGGAAAGGCATTGTCAACGGTTTGGGTTAAAACCCTGCATCAGGACCGAAATGTCGACAATTCCTTTCCCCCGACAGATGCAGCTTGACCCACTGAGTTCCTCCAGCAGTTTATTTTTTTGCTCCAGATTCCACATCTGCAGTCTCTTGTGTCTCCACCTTAATCATGGTGGTTGCATTTGACTGACAAGCAGCTGTAGTACCATCTAGTTGAGAGACTAGGCTCTCTGATAGTTTACCAGACAATAGGAGCCTTCTAAGGTGTAGTAATCTTCAGTATTTCAAAACTTGGAGAGTACAGTTACCTATAATCACAGTTCGTCACTTGGCACAACTTAAAAAGCAATGGCATTTTAATTCAACACAACCTCTCAGGAGAGTATAACGTCATGTATGTACTATTCTTCACATGACAAGGTCTCAATATGGGTCCCAGCATTTGGAGTAGGGCTATGATACATTCCTATCCACCCTTTATTCATTGGCCAATGAAGTGCTGGGTGGTTTCTGCTACTGTATATTTTGTACCAGCCCACAACTAAAGCTCTTTCTTTTCCTTATCTTGCTGTTGGGAGCTACATTATAGAGTCATAGAGAGATACAGCATGGAAACAGGCCCTCCAGCCCAGCGAGTGCACCGATCATCAACCACCTATTCATAATCCTACATTAATCCCATTTTTTATTCTCTCCACATTCCCTTCAACTCCCTCCAGAATCTACCCCTCACCTACACACTGGGGGCAATTTACAGCAGCCAATTAACCTGCCAACCCACATGTCTTTGGGATGTGGGAGGAAACCAGAGCACCCAGAGGAAATCCACACAGTCACAGGGAGAAGGAGCAAACTCCACACAGACTGCACTGGAAGTCAGGATTGAACCTGGGTCTCTGCCACTGTGAGGCAGCAGCTCTACTCACAGCACCCATTAAGTCCTCTCAACTTTATGGACTTCATGAATTGTAACATATCAGAAGTTGTGAAGACACACTGATCTACTTTAGCATTTTTACTATGTAATTAAACCTGACGGGAATGAAGTAAACCTGTCTTCTGATGCCAATTTTGCAATTTTTTTCTTTAAAAATGAGGCAGATTTTACGGACAAAATTAAAAATAAATTCAAGCGTGATATCTCCTTTTTTGTAGTTAAAATGAATGGATGTTTTATGAAGACAATTTACAAAGAATCTCAAAATCAGTATCCATTTGGAATTGTAACAGACCACCATCACATTGCTTCAATGAATATTTTGATATTCAGAGGCCTATCGCCTAGTTATTCCACCATATTGCATGAAGAATACAGGAACATAGCGCAAAACATGTCATGGAGCATTAGCTAGTCACTCTGCTCTCAATGAGTTATATGTTAATGCAAACAAGTGTCAGGCTGGGAACAGAACGGTTGGCCATAACTCTCAAATACATTTAACCAAGCTGAGTTTCTACCTGAGTTTCTGTCAGCAAATCAAAGACTGAAATATTTAATATTATGAATATTTTATGAATATAGTTGACTACATGCCAACTCTTCAGAAATGGAACAGGCTACAATTAATATTAATTTGAGTAGCTGGAGTATGATTCAGCCTGTTGGAGGTGTTGTGTTTTGATTTGTCTGGAGTGAATGGGCTGAAAATGGCCAGCAACATCTGTGGCCTGGGCCAATAAATACAACAAGGGCAAATATAAATGAGAGTGCATTGTAAGTAATATCATTCTGCACCAGAGGGGAAGAGCATTTCTTGGCACCTCTTTATCAATTAAGAACAGAAGAAACAGTGTTAGTTTCAGGCCAAGTGGACTCTTGATTCCAAGAACGGGACAAAGAGGACAAAGAATTATTGGAACGTGTTCAGAACTCTCTTCACCTGTACATTTCTTGTCCAAAGGCATAGGTAGATTGAATGAGGCAGATCAAGTGGAGCAAATGTCAAAGGGAAAACAGTAAGGGAACAGCAATCGTAGAATCATAAAATGGTTATGGAAAAGGATATCTGCATTTTTGGAGAAGGGCCAGTCTCAAAGGGATGATAATGAACTTGGCATGGGTAAACTAGAATCAAAGAATGGCAGCCAAACTTACCATTGGACAATGGGTGCATTAGAAGGAAGAAATGGTTCAGGACGGTCTAGGCGTACATCCATGAGCAAGAGAGTTAGAGCAATGAAAGTGAAAGGTCTCAAATGATCAAACAGATAAGGAAGTAAGATAAAGCAGAAAGAAAGACCATATGACAGACAACAGCATAACTGAACACCAGGTTGACTTTGAAATGTTCAAGAGGGGGGAATTTGATGAGGCAAAGAGAGGGTTTGAGAAAAGACTGGTGGAAATCATAAAAAGACAACCAAATGTCTTCCTTTGGCATGTAAACAGTAGATGTGTAGTAGGAGGTGAGACAGAGTTGATCAGGGACCAAATAGGAGGTCTCTTCCTGGAAGCAGAGGGCATGGTTGACGAACTAAATGAGTACTTTGCATCTTTCTTTACTAAGGAAGAAAATGCAGCTGTTATCAACAAAAGAACCAAAAGAATGTTTAGTGAGATATGGAATGCACTAAAATTGATATAGTGGAGGTACCAGGGAGTCTAAAAGACACTTAAAGTGGATAAATCACCCCATCTGGCTGGGATTCTTTCAAAGCTGTAAGGGTGGAAATTGCAACAGTGGCTTTAACATTCCAAACATCCAGAGATTCAGGGTGGTGCCAGTACAATGGGAAATTGCAAATGTTATACCCTTTATAAAAACAAGACTGTAAGGACAAAATCAGCTACAACAGGCCAGTCAGTTTAACCTTGGTGGTAGGGGCATTATAGAAACACTAATCAGGCACAGAATTAGTAGTCACTTGGACAGATGTATTGCTGAGGGAAAACCAGTATGAATTTGTCAAGGGCAATTCATGTTCAAGTAACTTGCCAGTTTTTAATGAGTTATTAAAGATTCATAGAGTCATACAGCATGGAAATGGGCCCTTCGGCCCAACTGGTACATTCTGACCAAGAGTCTCATCTAAGCAGGTCCCATTTGCCCGCATTTGGCCCATATCCTTCGAAACCTTTCCAATCCATCCACCTGTCCAAATACCTCAAGTATCTTTTAAATGTTGTTGATGTACCTGCCTCAACTACTTCCTCTGGCAGCTCATTACATATACTGACCACCCTATGGGTGAAAAGGTTGCCCCTCAGGTTCCTATTAAATCTCTCCCCTCTCACCTTAAGCATGCGCCTTCCAGTTCTTGATTCCCCAACCCTGGGAAACAGACTGCGTGCATTCATCCTGTCTATGCCCCTCATAATTTTATACACCTCTGTAAGATTACCCCTCATTCTCCTACACTCCAAAGAAAACAGTCCCAACCTGCTCAACCTCTCTCCATTACTCAGTCCTTCGAATCCCAGCAACATCCTTGAAAATCTCCTCTGCACTTTTTCCAACTTAGTGACGTTTTTCCAATAGCAGGGTGACCAAAACTGAACACAATATTCCAAATGTGGCCTCACCAATGTCTTGTACAACTGCAACATAACACCTCAACTTCTATACTCAATGCCCTGACTGATGAAGGCCAACGTGCAAAAAGCCTTCTTCACCACCCTGTCTACCTGCAACACCACTGTCAGGGAACAATGTACTTGTACATCTGGATCCCTCTGTTATACAACACTTCCCAGGCGTGTGTCAATGACAGAAAGGCAGTTGATGTGATGTATATGGACTTCAAAAGGCTTTTAATTAAATGCTGCATAATAGGGTTGTTGTCAAAATCGAAGCCCGGGGAATGAAAGGGTTTGGAAACAGCATAGAGAGAAAATGGTCAGTGATAGAAGGCAGAGAGTAGTTTTGAACAGTTGTTTTTCAGACAGGAGGACTGCGTATACCTGGACCACTTCTTTTTCTTAATGTATATTAATCATTAGGCTGGATATGTAGGGCACAATTTCTAAATTTGTTGATGACACAAAACTTGGAAGAGTAATGACATGAATAAAAATGTCTTGAAGAGGATCCAGATAAGCTGCTGGAGTGGCAGAAACATGGCAGATGAAATTTAATGCAGCAATTTAAAATCTTGAAGGGTCCAGTGAGAAACTGTTCCCACTGATGGAAGGCCAAGATCAGGGGACATTGAATGGAGGTGATTGATAGAAGAATGATTGTGGCGGGGATCTCAGATGTACTGACTGTGGGATGATGGAAGCAGATTCAGGCCATGAAGTTCAAAAGGTGACAGGATAAGTACTTGAAAGAAAAGAAAATGCAGGGACTATGGAGAGAGGAACTGGAGGGTAGGGAGTGGGTTTTGCTGGATTTCTCCCTACAAAGCTGGAATGGACTTAATGGGCCAAATGGTTTTCCCCTGTGCTATAATGTGTCTGTGATTCTGTTTTTAGAGTCATAGTGTCATACAGCACGGAAACAGACCAATTAGCCCAACTGCTCCACACCGACCAAGATGCCCATCTAAGCAAGTCCCATTTGCCTGCATTTGGCCCATATCCCTCTGAACCTTTTCTGTCCATGTACCTGTCCAAGTATCTTTTAAAAGTTGTCAATATATCTGTCTCAAACATTTTCTCTGGCAGCTCATTCCAAATAATTTCTGAGCTGAAACTCCCATCTTCTCTGGTTTCTTTTATGTCCAAAAATATATCGATCTCAGTCTTGAACACAGTCTATGATTGAGCATCCACAGTACTCAAGGCAAGAGAATTTAAAAGATTTACGGTCATCTGTGTCAGGAAATGTCTCATCACCTCACTTCTAAATAGTTGATACGTTTCCTGAGTCTCTGCCCCTTAGTTTTAGAAGCTGGAGCTAGAGAAAACATTCCTTCACTTTCCCCTTTGTCAATTCCTCTCAGGACCTTGCAAGTTTCAATGAGGTCACTATATGAAACATAACCGAAAGAAGTCTGAGCAATTATCTCTGCATCTGGAACTACCCCCTTTGATGGTGATAAAGAGGGAGGCAGTTAGTGAGCCAATAAACTTCTGTTGCGCATAAATACTTCAGCCAGAATAAAACTTATGTTTTATTTTTAACTTCTGAAGGCAAGTACACAAAAGCTTTATCTATTTTAGAGACTGGCCACATACAGAAACAACTGCTCATTCCAAGATGCTTAGCTATTTAATAAATAATTAAATGTGCTAATATTTAAAAGTAGGGTAAATAAATGGCTGACAATTCTTTAATAAAAAACAAAACAAAACTTCTTAGAATGATAATTCAAGAATAACAGTTGTTGAATGGTATATACTGCTCCCAGGATCAACATCATTGCATTCGGAACTGGTGGCATACGATGAAAACTTGCTTTATTTACCTTTGATGGGAAAGGCATTGAGAAAATATGAGAAAACATTTCCTTTAAGAAATTAAATAAATTGACTCCCTGTCTCAGGGCAATTTGTACATACTATGTGGGAAAATAGGTTGTGGCAGAAACAAAGATTTGCCATGTGTTACGGACTCAGTGAAAGTCCCTTTAAGATAGAGAGTGTGTGTGTATGTGTGTGTGGGGCGTGCTTACGTCAATAGAAGATAAAGGACGTAATGACGTTGTTGAAGAAGTCAGAAGAAGAAGAAGGAGAGAGAGAGAGAGAAGGGAGAGAGACACCAGCCTGCTTGTTTTCTCTATCGATGGATGAGAAACAATAACTGTGTTTGCCACTGAAATCCATGTATGGAAGTTGGAAGTAATCCGGTGGAGTTCACTTTGTTGCTGACCTGTAGAAGGAAACAGGTATTTGTATGTGGACGACCACGGTTCGGATGCTTTTCGGGGTGAGGAAGTCACTACTGAGTAAACACTGAAGTGTCGTTTGGGTTCCATCGTGGAACATTTGGATTTCGTATGTACTCTCTCTATGTTTTTCTACATCTACATCTTATCTTCAGACAACGGTGGTTGTTGAAGAAGCCCTTGCTCATGCTTCACCTTATGGCTTGCGGAACTGAACTTTAAGAACCATTCAGGAACTGGGAGTTTTGGACTTTGTCACACACACACACACACGAAGAGTTTAGTTTTGGGGTTAACGTTCGAGGTTTAACATTTTTGAATTCTAACATACTAACATTTTTTTTAACTTTTATTTTACGTATTATCATAAGTAGTGATTAATAAAATAGTTTTTAAACACTGAATCATGCTCAGTGTGTTTCTTTTGTTGCTGGTTTGTGACACATGCATTATGCAGAAGATTTTTGAATCATGACTTTTTATGTGGCTTTAAATAAATTAAATAATGCAAATTAAAAATTTGATTTGATTATCTGTGACTTCAGAAGGGCTGGTGAGCAACCCATATGTCAAAGTATCCAGAGAATGGAATGTCTATCGTCCTGGGAGAACCAAACTATTCTTGAGCTGGTAAGATGTTTCATGTGTCTGTCTACCTCTTTCAGATGGGACGCTGAAATGAAGAATGTCTTTTTAAAGTGGTACTTGATTGATACCTGGCAGAAAAGTTGATTGTGTGCAAGATATTGCTTATTACACAAAATCTAGAGTTTGATTGGATGAGAAAGATGGTTAGAAGAGCTCTGGTTAAAGGGCCAATCCCAAAGAGACATCCAGGAGACACAGTCTAGTCTCCAACTGTGTGAATAGCCAAACAACTAAGCTAAGATTTTGTAAGGTAATGGTGAAAAAGATCTGCCAAATTCTGCAGGCAGAGCTCAAGACCTGTTCTTGTGCCTGGATTCCTTTGCTTGGCAAGTCACCTTGAAGTTCCCATGAGAAGCTGCTGGTATATGTCACATGTCACAGGGATATCAAAGATGCTAGTCAAGAACAGGGGAATTCAACTCCTTTTCTAAACCAGCAGAAGTGGTGAGCACTGGACAGGATTGAAGGCTTATCATCATCCTCACCCGCTGAGACATGCCCTCTTCTCATTACTACCATCAGGGAGGGGGTACAGGAGCCTAAAGACCCACACTCAATGATTCAGAAACAGCTTCTTTCTCTCCGCCATCAGATTTCTGAACGGTCCATGAACATTTACTTGTTACTCCTTTTTCGCACTATTTATTTACCCTTGTAACTTACAGTAATTTTATGTCTTTGCATTGTACTGCTGCCACAAAACAACAAATTTCACATCATTTAAGTAAATGATAATAGCTCTGATTCTGAAAGGCTCCACTTGTGATGGTCCAAGCTCTGGAATCTGGAATTCTTTAGCAACTGCAAAGATCATCATTCCCTCAGCCCAATTAACGTTTGTGGCCACCAGCAAAAAAACTCTGAAGGTTGACATCTTGCATCCTGAGGCAATCTGCTGTGCTTGCCACATCTCAGTGAGTCTCCAAATAGACAGATGACTTTTGGAGGGCAAGGGTCACCTCCTCTACACTTGGCTTCCCACTCCAGTCGAGGTTCCTAACAGGTAATTATAATCACAGCTGCAGGGCAACTTAAACCTTGGTTGAAAGTGATATTGAGACCTAAAGGCACAATTCTGTTGTCCAGACAATCAATGGATAACCCTGCAATCTTCTCCAGAGAGGGTCTCATACTCTGTCATCATTTGCTCAGCATGTTAAAAGCACTCCCATTCCCATCCAACAGCAGCAAGAGTTCAATTGGGCAGGAAGAGCTTGAGTGGAGGGGGAAGAAGAGATGTGCTCTATCAGGTCTACTGCACTAATCGGATGACCTTGCATTTCACTTGAGGATAGCATTCCACCAGCTGAGGGAACAGAGAGGCAGATGGTGCCTCTACGCTGATGCTACATGGCAATATATCATTGTGCCTTGTTATCAACTGACAATTATAATCTCCAACAATAGAAGTCTCACCTTTTATTCTCAACTTCAGCTGCTTCACCATGTCCTGTACTCCCAACTGAAATATCTATTGACTTGAAAATGACCTGAAAGAGGCACTGAATTACTGGGGCTGCATGGGCCCTAATGATGGCCTTAACTCTTCATTTCTCAAGACTGTGGAAAACTTTTCCCACAATTTTGACCTGGATCTTGCAGATGGGTATGCAAGATTGAGGTCAAGATTGTGGGAGAAGTTTTCCAAAATTTCAAAGGCTGAAAACTTCTTTATAAACACCTTTGTGAGTGCCCTCACAGAAACACCAGGCAATGCACTACCTCATTCATCTCCAAACAGCCCAGTATACTGCCAGCCCCGTGAATCATCTTGAGCATTCAATGACATCCAAAATTTACAAAGTGCCTTTTTCCAACTGGACAGCAGCAAATCATGAAAGCATTATGCTCATAAAAGAAGCCTCAACACTCAAGAGGCAAGCTGTTATTTGGTACTTGACACGGACAAGGTGAATTCTAAGCCACACATCATCCTCCCTTGGAAATACTTCTTTTCTTTCCAGTCTGCTTACTCTTTCACTGTATTTAAGCTGCATACATAACAGTGGATTAATGTAGGATCAATGTAAATGGGTGGTCGATGGTCAGCACAGACTCAATGGGCTGAGGGGCCTGTTTCCTTCTGTGTGCTTCTATAACTTAATGAGAGCAGACAGCGCAGTGGACCAGATAGGCAGCTTCTCACCTCCCTCAATGACAAATATAGAGGACCAACAAATACCAACCCCTATCAATATCCAATAATGTTTTAATGAATAAATAAAACCCAAATCCCCAGAGTGACTCAGTTTCCATTTCATATTTTATCCGTAACTTGTATTTCTATGTCCCCTTCTGAAACCTAAAACCAAGCTGTTCAAAAGATGCCAAATACTTTAAAGTGTCTGTCAAAAGGAAAAGCTATATAATTGTGGACCATCTTTGTGCCATCCTTATCTTCCAAGTGCCCTCATCTACCTTGCTATTTCTACTTAGCCTTCCCATTGCGCTGCTGCGAAGCTCATGGGTACTTGTTCTCTTGGAGTGGTTACAAAATTCTGGGAAAGGGGATCAGTGTCATCTCTGGACTGCTTCTGCTTCGGACTCACCATGACCGGCATCAGTCTAAACTTGCAGGCTAACCTGAAGAATACTGTAGGGGAATACTCTGTGTACACACCATCACTTTGGCACACTGGTGCAATATAAAACCTACTGGTTATCTGGAGAAGAACTACCATGCCTCACAGCCTTGAACTCTTTGGCAACAGTTGAATCTTGAACTGTGAGAGCATCAATCTGAACATGCTGACCTTTGATGGTGGCAAGTCAGAGCCCCCGGTCTACTACTCATCCATTGGGTGGATTGACCCACTGATTCTGCACCATTGTTGCAGTTATGAGTGTTGACAAAGAGTTGGCCACCACCTCTATGCTGGATAGGATGGGTTCCAAGCTCCATGCTCCTAAATATTTCAGACAAACTGGATGATGCCCCAGGATCTCCATGAGTATATTCAGCAGCGTGTGAACATAGTCTGACCCATCATTGACCCAAAAAGAGTCCTCCAGGGAGCTGACACATGGCCTGCCCTCAGCCCAGCCTGGATCCAGATGACCCCGTGTAGAATGTACATATGCCCGGGAGCAAAATTCCAGCATCTGAAATGCTGTACACAAAAGTCAGAGGCCAAAGCATTGCACCTTCTTCAATTCTTTCCCTCTTGTTCTGGGACTTGAGGTGGCATTTCTTGGGCATTTAACATGGGAAAGGTTGAAGGGAATGATCATGGAAAGGGAAGAGGGCAGATGGGCATGTTTGAATCTCTTTGATGCTGAGACACAGAAGGAAATGGGAAGAAGTGGATGGGATTGGAAAGATTTGGAGGCATTACCTTCCATGATCTTGAAACCCACCACTAGCTAATGGTTTTGTCCCTGCCAAGCCCATGAAAACAACCAGAAACTTGTGCATGTAGTGGGGTTCCCTCCAGTCTCCAGCTACAGTCACTGATTGTGAGCACACATGATACGCAAACTATTGGGCTCTATTGTAAGGATATGTACAAGCACATATTGCATGAACTAATCCATTTCTAAACAAGGGGTATTTTTATTCTAAGGGTACCTTGTGGTTCCTAGCACCATTTTAGTGAACACAATCCAAGCAGCCATTAATGTTGGTGCCTGCTCCAATCATTGTAAGATTAATGTGTCACCAGATGACGAGGAGGCACTTGGCATCATACGTAGCTAAATGTTAGAATTAGTTCATGTTATAAATGTAAATGCACAATGGATGAAGAATCCATATGTTTTTTTCCAGCAAATCCTGCTGAACATGAAGGGTAAAAGTTAACTGGGTCCCATCAGATGCAGTCAAGAGGAGTTCTTTGGAATCTTGTCCTCGGTAGCATTTCAGAGATTCAATCCAAAAGCTCATCAAAAGCATTCCATTTATCCATACTTATATTTTCAGAAAGCTCATATATTGTTGAAGTCAAGCATTATATCGCTAATTGCTTGCCTTTTTTCTGCTAATGCAGGGCAAGTTAGTCTGCATATAAATCAGCCTGATTCATTTGAGTTTCTCTGACAACATTATAGTGAGCCTCCCTTAATGTGGGCAGAGGGTGTGGTGGATATGATCTTAATTTTATGTTATAATTATAAAGAATTAATTGCTGGTTATGTGGAAAACTACCCCTTTAATGATGCATATAAGGCAACAATCCACAGTTCATGAAGCAGCAGGATTGCAAATGAAATCTGGCTTTTCCAGTGTATGCCTTTTAACGCATCATTTGAATAAAGCCCCAAAAGTCTTTTTTTGCCCCCTTCATGCTTACTTATGCTCATTCAAGAGGCTGGGAATACAACTGACAATAATATTGCAAGATGAGCAAGAGTGTAATCAGAAAGGAAGTTAAATTAAGGCTGAGCCACAGAATGATGAGGTACTCAATCACTTATCGGTTCTCTTTGCACAGCACCACATCTAATCATTAAATGAAAGATGATTACATTACATGTTTACGACCTGCTGATTAGTCTGGGTGCTCTTCCTTCAATCTTTGTTTATACTCAATTACTCTTTTACCTATTATGATTATAAAAAGTCCAACAGCTTTTGTGCACAATATAGACAAGTCCAGCTGCACATGGGCATACTGTACCTTCATTTCATTAACCTACATGCCATGTGGATTGACCTACACAGTATATGTCAGAAGAATTCTTTCTGCATATTTAGTTGCTACATTTATCAGGAAGCTGCTGAGAAAACACTGATAAGCCTTTTTAATGAACTGTGTGAAAGGAGTCATTCCTCCCTGGGCTTCTTTCGTACATGTATTGTACAAGATGCTCCTCTTTGCTTTGAAAATCTTGGCAAATATAGATGAGTTTCACTTTTCCCCTCTTCAACTCTTAAGGACTCACTTTATATGCAGGAGAGCTTACTAAGAAAAATGCTTCAGCATCACATTTAGAATAATATGCATTTATGTAGGATACAAGCACCAGCTTGAAGTGATTTAAGTTCATTGTACATAGTTTACATGGAAAAGTTACACATATATGTACTGTTTTCCACTCTCAAAACAAACTGGATCAACCCAACAATGCATTGCTCGAACGGTAATTACTTTTCCCTTCAGTTTGTTCCACAAATAATGATTTAATATTTATGCAAATCATATGAATTGGTGGTGAGACAGCTCCACCCATTTCACCTCAGACTTTCTGAGATTAGCAGGGAAATTCAGTGGGGAGAATGAGAATCAGCAATCAGCTTTTATACTGATGCAAAAATATAGAGAACTGATAGGCTGAGATGGAGAGAGGCAGGCAGTGGATGTCTTTACTGATTGAACAAGTATGGAGCTGAAAACTTAGTTCAGGGTAAAATAGGATGGAATTGGAATTGGAATTGGTTTATTATTGTCACATGTACTGAGATACAGTGAAAAGTTTAGTTTGTGTGCCATCCAGACAGATTATTCTAAACATAAGTACATCGAGGTAGTAAAAAGAAAAACAGAATGCAGAATATAGTGTTACAGTTACAGAGAACGCACAGTGCAGGGAAGCAAATAAAGTGCAAGAGCCACAACGAGATAGGTTGGGAGATCAAGAGTTCAACTTTTAGTGTATGAGAGGTCTATTCAAGAGTCTGATAGTAGCAGGATAGAAGTTGTTCTTGAGCCTGGTGGTACATGCTCTCAAGCTTTTGTATCTTCTGCCCAACGGGAGTAGGGAGAAGAGAAAATGAGTGGAGTGGAAAGAGCCCTTGATTATGTTGGCTGCCTTCCCAGGGCAGCAGGATGTGTAGATGGAGTCAATGGAGGGGAGGCTGGTTTTCATGGTGGACTGAGCTGCATTCACAACTTGGCAATTTCTTATGGTCTTGGGCAGAGCAGTTGCCATACCAAGCTGTGATGCATCCGAATTGGATGCCTTCTCAGGTGCATCTGTAAATGTTGATGAGAGTCATTGGGGACATGACAAATTTCTTCAAATGGTAATGTTTCAGTACAAGAGTGGACTTGGAGGAGAATGCAATGCAGCCTCATCTGATCAAAATCAGACTTTCTTCAATGACACTAAATATCCTGCCTGAAGTGAGTTTGAACAGTTTCAAGACAAGCAGGATGAAACTTTCCTATTTTTCTGATGTTGCTTGAAAGATTAGGAAAACTTAGGAAATATATACTTGAAGTTAGTTAAAGTTTATGCAACATGATGCCTCTCTATGCTGCATCATCAACATGTATGGCAAATCCATTGTTACTGTGTTTACTTTCTTGAGTCATTACAAAGATTTTACAGAGATGTTTTTTGTGAGTTCTGAAGACTTAAACATAATACATGAAAAATCCAACATGGTATTCATCCAATGGACATACCAGAAATTGCATTTCTGTCCTTTGCATGTTAACTAATATGGCCAGAAAATTAGGTGAAGGTTACATCCAACAGGTCTCTCATAGGGGAGCACCATTTACTTCAGTTCACAATGGGTATCCATTTGAAGTCATAATGAAGTACAAGTTTAAGGGTCAAGTGTACATTCAGGAGAAACAAGAGACTACAGATGTGTATAATCACCTACATTACCTCCATTATCTGTTTCTTGCATGAATAAAACAAAGGGGAAACATAATTATATAGAAAGAAATCTTCAACATAGTAAAGTGGCATTGTTCCAACATGCAGTAAAGTGTGGAAAAGTGTGGCTTTGTTTTTTTTAAATTTCAGATCCTTAATCTTAGTAATGCTACACTTGGAGGTGGTTACTGGATGTTAAGTGTTCCGTGGATAGATGGACATAGACAGGGTGAAAGCACATAGTTTTATTTTCCAGGAAGGAGGTGCTAAAAATAAGAGGGCATAAGTTTAAGATCAGAGGTGAGAGATTTAAAAGGGACATCAGGGGCAGCTTCTTCACACAAAGGGTGGTGCGTATTTGGAATGAGCTGCCAGAAATAATGGCTAAGGCAGGCACATAAGCAACGTTTAAAAGCCATCTAGATAAGTACCTAGATAGGAGAGGTTTGGAGGGTTATGGTCCAAACGTGGTCAGATGGGCTTAGCTTGCTTGGCAACACAGTTGGCATGGACAAGTCAGACCAAAAGTCCTGTTTCCATCTCGCAAGACTCTGTGACTCTCTGGAGATGAAGGAAATTCACTAGCCAAGCCTGCTCTGGAACACTGCCCCAAGCACCACAGCACATTTGCCCATATCATCCACGTTAAAGGAAAAATATCTGGATGGAATTAAAAGAAAATCCAAACTGTTGGTGAATAAAGAGCGTTCCTCGAAAAGGGTGAGCTAATGTGATCATTAAAGGACAGTTGAACTCCTTTGTCTGTGTAACATGTTTCTAATGTTGATATGTTTAATGTTGAAAAATCTGGATGATGATGTGTAGTCTGGTCCACTGAGGCGTGCCCAAAACATACATATGAAAGAGGAAAGAAAAGAAGAATGGCTGGCAAGAATGGCCAGTCCTGATAGGAACAGATAGAGAGAATTATCCCAATTTGGAAAATTCGATAGTGAGTCTACAGTCTGCAACATGCTCAGACGGAAGATGAGGTGCTGTTTCTTGAGCTTGTATTGGGCTTCATTGTAACAGTGCGGGAGGCCACAGACAAAGAGGTCAGAGTGGGAGTGGGATGGGGTAAAGTAGTCGGCAGATAAAAGCTCAGGGTCACTGTTGCAGACTGAGCTCAAGTGCTCCACAATGTGATCACCAATCTGCATTTAGTTTCTCCAGTGTAGAGAAGGCCATATTGTTAACACCAAATGCAGTCCAGTAGATTGGAAGAAATGCAAGTGAAACATTGATTTAACTGGAAAGACGTTCATGATTTTCATTTAAAGCACGTAATTACCTTTTTCCAAATTACTGCCCCACCAGCCCACCAAGTCAGGCATTGAACCTTCTCCTGGTAGTCTTGAACAATCCTCACTTACCCCTCAGTCTGATCCACATTGCCACCAGCAGAAGGTGGCATCTTACTTGTAGCCTCCTGCAGAGCAAGAAGCAAAACCTCTTTAGTAGGTTTGCTTTCTGCAAGGAAACCTGCAAATCAAACACTGCTCTCAAACTCCACAGCATGGGGGCCTCCGAAACTCAGCCTTCCCTGCCCACACAGCCCACCCATTGAGAAGTCACTTCTTGTATCTCTACATGTATATGGTTGAAATTAGGAATTTAAAATCATGAGATATGAGAAGTTTGCTTTATTAACAACACATCAATAATATTACATATTAAAACCCAGACCCAACAAACTCCACCAGTTTCATCCATGATTTCACATTATGGTCAAAAGTGGGCACATTCACCAAAAGTGTGCAACATCCTAAAAAATGGAAAGTAAAATTTGCACAGTCTTCTGCTCTATTCCTGGGTTAATGACACTGTGCTTTACGCAAAAAAACTGTGCAACATCCACACTAAAAAATGGAAAGTAAAATTTGCACTACTCAATAACCAGGAAAGGATCATCTCCTACAAGAGAGAGGAGAATAACTAAGTCACGACATTCAATGGGAGTGCCATCACCAAATCCATCATCATTTATGTCCTGGAATCCACCAACAAAGATTACAAAGGCTACAATATTAGAACAGAGGCTGGGACTTCTGCAGAGCATGGCTCACTTCCTCACTTCACAAAGCTTTTACATTACCTAAAAATGTCATGTCAGAAGTATGTCGAAATGCTTTCAACTTGCTGAGATGGATGCACCTGCCACAAACACTTAAGAAGCTCAACACCATTGAGGACAAAGATGCCTGTCTGATTGGCACTCCATCTACGAGTTTCAACATCCATGTATTCCACCATCAATGTCCTATGGCTGAAACATGTTGTATTTATAGAATGCATTGCAAGAAACTGCAAATCATTCTTCAAATAATGGACAGCCTCCATTAGGATACTGGTGAGGCTGCACTTGGAGTATTGTGTGCAGTTTTTGTTGCTTCAGTAACTGAAAAAAGTGCAGAGAAGATAACATAAGGATGCTGCCAGGGTTTGAAGGTCTGAGTTACAGGGAGAGGTTGGGCAGTGTAGGACTTTATTCCTTGGAGTGTAGGAGATTGATAGGTGACCATACAGAGGTTTATAAAATCATGAGGAGCACAGGTAGGGTGAACGCACAGTCTATTTCCCATGCAAGGGGAACTAAACAGAAGAGGGCATAGGTTTAAGGCGAGAGGTGAAAAATTTAAAAGGGACCTGCAGAGGGTGGTGCGAATATGGTATGAGCTGCCAGAGGAAGAAGTTGAGGCAGGTGTAATAACAACATTCAAAAGACATTTGGACAAATACATGGAGAGGAGGGGTTTAGAGGGATAAGGGTCAAATGTAGGCAAATGGGACTAGCTTGGTAGGCACCATGGTCAGCATGGATGAGTTTGGCTGAAGGGCCTGTTTCCATGCTGTATTACTCTATGTCTCTAAGTAGAATAACAGCAGATACATGGGAACATTATCATCTCAATGTCATGCACCATTCTGATTTTGGAATGTATTCCTTCACATCCATTGGGCCAAGCCTGTGAACTTCCTCCCCAACAGTAGGAGTTATCTAATCACAGGGATCTCAGTGGTTTCAGAAGGAGGTATACCACAGGTTTTCAAGGGGGATCTGGAAATGCTGGCTTTGCCAATGCATCTCAAAAAAGCAGGTGGTTTCAAATGAATTGATGATTCATCAGAAGGTCTCAGAGGTGAGCCATTGGATCTTAATGGGGTTTTAGCCAGCCAGTTTCTTTGTAAATTCTAAATTAGACTCTATGATTTTACCCCACACTGGGCATTGCATTGCAGGCAGGTGTGCAATGCTGGGACAGCATGATAGGTGGGTTGGGAATTTTGGTTCAATTTAATGGAATACTACTTTGTGCTGGCAGGTAAGGTTGCAGGAACAATAGTAAATGTCTCCAGGCTATCCCTCTCTTTCATTTCAGTGAGGACATTTGCTGGCAAACAGCAAAGAAAAATAAAGGGAGAATAGAAATACCAAAAACATGCAAAAATGCAATATTCAGTGTAATTCCTCAAATCTAGATTTATGATATTTGAATAAGTGAATCAAAATAGCAATTCGAGTAAATCATTGAAAGTAAATTGAGAAAATTCAGAGACTGATAATGTGACAAGAAAAACTTATTTTCTGAGCAACTTCAGATTTACACTTTCCAGATGCACATGGCTGTCAAAATTATTAATTGTCTGTTTAAGTGCTGGAAGATAAAGAGAGAGTTTGTTTGGCTGTTAAATTCAACTTGTTTCATTCAAGTCTTTCACTCCATGGTTTATTCTATTACATGACAATTCCAAAATTCATTTTTGTCTTTTTCATTTTCTGTTCAAATCCTTCTCAAACTTGTTATCACTTGGGTTCCTGCAATGCTTATGCTGTGCCATGTGTTGAGTCAAAGAATGTGACGAGTCCACAAATTCTGGTTTATATTCAGAGTCTTGGTACAAGGTGGATGTTGTTAGTCTTTGGCTTTGAAAAGCCTACAAAGTCTGATGTAAGGAAGTGAGAGATGCATTCAAAATGGAACACTAATCTTTACAAATTCCTGTATTTATCCCAAACATTGTATTAAAGATGAGAAGTGATTGGTGTAATCGAGATATCTTGGAGTGAGTAAATGAGTTTCTGCAAAGTGTCTGAGATTAATGGGCTTGCATTATCATCACAATTCAGAATCAGAACACCAAGTACTGCAGTATGAAGCACTGTCTCCAATACTGAGAGATATCTGTTTGAGGAAGGAAGACAAAGGAGAAGACTGACAAGGCAGAAATTCTGTGAGAAGAGGAAAACTCTACAGTGACAATGGGACACTTGGGACCTGCATTAATGTCCACAGTATACATATGCATGTTAATCTGAAAGAATGAGGAAAAATTCATTTGAACCCATGTTATATAAGATCTCTGTATCAGCACTCTGGTAGATAACTTCAATCTTCTCCTTCCATCTATTACCTCTCAGTCCTGGTCTTACACCTCCTCCTCACCGCTTTATACTGGCAATCTTCTGTCTACACTCTCAGTCCTGCTGCAGGGTCTCAACCTGAAATGCAGACCATCCCTTTGCCTCCACAGATGCCACTCAACCTGCTGAGTTCCTCCAGCAGTTTGTTCTTTTTGCTCCAGATTCCAGCATCTGCAGTCTCTTGTCTCCAACTTCATTCTTGGTTTATTCCTAATTCAATTATCAATGCCCAGATCTAAACTTGCACCATTGATTTTTCTATTTCGGAAATTGCTCATGTTTCTTCATGAACACAATTTGTGCATCAGATACATGGAGGAGTGGAAAATTGCTCTGTATTCAGTGTGATAGGATGGTAAAATTAAAGACTAAGGAGTTAATTTGATTGCTGAAAATGACTTAAGAAATACTCTCCAAATATCACTATTCACTGTGTCCATAGAACTCGAGAAAATATGGTCTAACTATTGGGAAGATGAGATTCACGACACAGAATAGTTTTAACTAACAATAATCTTTATCATTTTTGAATTTTGGATTGAAACTCTGAAAGTTGAACCCTCAATTATATTCAAAGGTGCAGTCTAACTGGCGAATGTTTGCTACTTTGTACATTTGTTTCAAGTCCAAATTATGCACAAGAAGTGGTGTGCCAGTATTTGAAGGATTTAGTTCTTTGTATAGGTTTTCTGAATGCATCAATTGCTCACAGAAGTTGGAGCATTAGCGGCCATTCCTCTTGGGATTGACCATAACCAGGAGGATAAATAAAGGAAACATGGAGCAGACGAAGCTCTGAGAATTGGAAGGGAAGGGATGGGGAAGAGTGCTTCTAGCAAGAGGATATTTTCACTTGGGGTGTGCAGGGACCAAATTCTCAGAATTTGCAATGAAGAACAATTACGTGAGATAATTGTGCTTCACTCAAATCTTTCATCTGCTGAAAAATGAATGCAAACTGCAATCTCAGAACAGGGCAAGGACTGCACTGCCAGTGGTTCCTTCAGTGGCAATTGTCATCATCAATCTAGCTTCTTCTGAGCTGAAGCTGGAAATATCTGCAAACTCTGGTAGTTTGACATCCAGTGTTATGTCAGGGAGATCATGGAATCTCTCCATTCAAAGTGAGCCAGCAACATCTCATTTTCTTGTCAGTGAACAGCACACAGCAAACAGATAGAAGTGCACATGTTTTCTAAGAATGCAAGTTCTACTCACATATCGCATTCGGATACAACATATCAATTTTACCTTACAGCTGAACAGAAAAAGGTTCAAAACCCTTCAGGTCCAGCGGGATTGTAACCAAAGGCAGGGAGTGATGTAGACATTTGGTGGCAGTTATACTTAGATGCTGTATCAGTCTGCAGTTCCAGCTACCTCTAACTGGATGACTGGAGCCTTCTGGTTCCTTGCAGATACATCACATCTCTTCTATATACTACCTTTTCCACCAAGGTTTCCAGTGTAGCATGTGAAAATATTACAACCAATTCATTCCCGTACCATTCCTTTCACTTGTTTCCCAAGTCAGCTTCAACTTGAAGAAGTTCTACCAGCACCTACTCCAGCCACAATATACCTTCACAATACAGTCCATCTTGAAAACCAGTCTCCCCTCCCTGGACTCTGTCATCACTTCCTGCTGCCTCGGGAAAGCAGCCAACAATATCAAAGACTTTTCCCACCCTGATCATTCTCTCTTCTCACCCCTTCCATCAGGTAGAAGACAGAAAAGCTTGAAATCATGCACCACCAGGCTCAAGGACAGCTTCTACCCCATTATTATAAGACTCTTGAATGGACCTCTTGTACAATAAAGATGAACTCATGATCCCTCAATGTACCTTGTCATGGCTCTTGCACTTTATTTGCCCAACTGCACTGCACTTTCTCTGTAACTGTAACACTGTGTTCTACATTCCGTTATTGCGTTTCCCTTTGTACTACCTCAATGTACTTATGCTTTGGAATGATCTGGATGAATGACATGTAAAACAAAGTTGTCACTGTATCTTGGTACATGTGGCAATAATAAACCAATGACTAATTACCTTCCCATTAGAAGGAACCAGCTAGCTTTAAGTGGTACTGTCAAGTTATGATTTTAAGCTCCTTGTTGAGGTGTGAGACCAATCAACAGTGGGGTTAGTGTAGGCTGCATGCAGAACTCATTGTACTGAGGTGTTATGATTAAACTGGTGTGTTGCCTGCATAGTACTCCATGGGTGCAGGTTAATCGTACATTGTGATCGCACCTCCATTTTCTGGGACTAACTCATTCAGCCGTTGGTTTCTAAACTACCTACCATCTGCAGAAATGCCCTGCTTCACAGCTTTTGTACAAATCAAAGTAATTTACAACCAACAAATTACTCTTCAAATATAATTACTGCTCTCTAGTCAAAATATGCAGGAGTGAATTTAAACAAAGCAAGAGTCCCATCATTGGTGTTGTCAGCTGAAGGACTCCAGCTTTCTTTCATTTCATTAATAGTGCCTTGGGATATTTTATATCCATCTGAATATGCTGTTAAGTCATTCAAAAGACTCATCACAGCCAACACAGCAATCTGACAATACTGTACTGAAGTGTCAAGGATTATATTCTCACCCTAGAATAGTGCATGAGCCTTACAACTAAGGTGCTAAACTTGGCTGCCAGTGTATCACAAGTAGATCCACTCCACCTATACCCACACCAGTCTGATCAAAAGATGACTTTAGGTTTTATTTCATATTGGTCACTTTTGAGTCACCATTTCTTTCATACACTCAGGTTCATACCATGAGGTTCATGAACTCAGGATGATCCTAAAGACCTGGTAACATGGTGTCATGACAACAACCTTTCCCTCAATGTCAGCAAAACAAAAAGAGCTGGTCATTGATTTCAGGAAGGAGGGCAGTGCACATGCTCCTGTCTATATCAATGGTGCTGAGGTTGAGAGGGTTGACAGCTTCAAGTTCCTAGGAGTGAACATCACCAATAGCCTGTCCTGGTCCAACCATGTAGACGCCATAGTCAAGAAAGCTCACCAGTGGCTCTACTTCCTCAGGAGGCTAAAGAAATTTGGCAATGTCCCCATTGACCCCTACCACTTTTTATTAATGCACCATAGAAAGTATCCTATCTGGACGCATCACAGCCTGGTATGGCAACGTCTCTTCCCGTGACCACAAGAAACTGCAGAGAGTTGTGGACACAGCTCAGCATATCACAGAAACCAGCCTCTCCTCCATGGACTCTGTCTATACTTCTCGCCATCTCAGTAAAGCAGCCAGCAATAATCAAAGACCCCACCCCCGGACATTCTCTCTTCTCTCCTCCCCCATTGGGTAGAAGATACAAAAGCCTACAATAAGATGGACTCTTGACCTCACAATCTACCTTGTTATGGCCTTGCATCTTATTGTCTACCTGCACTGAACTTTCCCAGTAGTTGTTACACTTTATTCTACATTCTGTTATTGTTTTATTTTGTACCACCTCAATGCACTATGTAATGAATTGATCTGCGTGAAGGGTATGCAACACAAGTTTTTCACTGTACCTCAGTACATGTGACAATAATACAAAAACAATTTCAATTCTAGTGTATGGGGTCCTTTTGAAGATTGATCACTGTCGTAATGTGCTTCAGTCCAGCCTCCATTAATCCTTCCTCATCTAATTCTGCAGGATAATCCACTACTTCTTTCTCCCTGATATACTTATCCAGACTCACCTTCAAAGCAACAATATTATTTGCTTTGACACTTCCAGTGACAGCAAGTTTCACTATCCCACCATTCTCTGAAGAAAGCAGATTCTTCAATGTTCTCTTCTTGATTTCTTGGTGATAATCATTTATTAATGGCCTTCTGTTTTGCCCCTCCCAATAAATGGATATCATCTTTCTGTGTTTACTCTTTCAAAACCCTTCGGGGTGGTACAGTGGCACAGCTAGTAGAGCTGTTGCCTCAGAACCCTAGAGATCCGAGTTCAATCCCAACCTCTGATACTGTCTGTTGGTAGGTTAATTGTTCATTATAAATTGCCCTTAGTATGTAGATGAATGGTAGAATATAGATTGAGTTGATGGGAATATGGGGAGAAAAAACTGGGTTAGGGTAGGTTTCGTGTAAAAATAGATGCTTGATTGTTGGCACAGATGCAGTAGGCCAAAGGGCCTGTTTCTGAGCTGTATCTTCCTAATTTTAAAAAGCTCTACTGGGTCAACCCTGAGCCTTCTCTTGACTCATGACCCAGGCTGATCTTTAATTTCTGCTAATATCCTTGTGAATATGTTTTGTATTTTCACCAAAGCCACAGGGTAGTTTCTTAACAATTTGGAGACTAGAACCAATGTTGAATTCTCTAAGTGTGTCTAATTAAAGTTTGATACAAGTTTAGGATAACTTCTTGAGTTTTCAATTCTAGAAATAAACCCTTCTGCTTGGCTTGCTTTTTTCATGGTTTATTAAGCTAAAATCGTTACTTGAAATGAATTGTGTATTTGTATTCCCAGATCCCTTTACTCCTCTACCTCATTTAGATTCTCATTTTCCAAGTAATATATAGCCTCTTTATTTTTCTAACCAAAATGTAATATTTAACTGCGCTGAAATTCATATGGCAAGTATGTGCCTTTTCTGCAGACTTTACAATATTTTGTCATAATTTTGTCCAATCTTCCCCTTAATTTGAAGACATTTGCAGAGACAATTTTGGTTCCACACACAAAGTGGTTGGTGCAATTGTGAGCATCAATGATCCCAGGACGGATCCTTATGGAACTCCGAAGTCCAGTTTCCACCACTTTTTACTTCTGCTCTTTGCTTTCTGGATTGCAGCCAACTATAAATCCCAGTCACAAGGGAGAGGCATCGTGGTTTGTCCTGATAATATGGTCTGGGATCTTTTTCCACACGTAAATTCTGTCAGAGCAAATTTTTATTCTGCATCTCAAATTTTTTGGTAGTGATTTGAGAATTCTGATAGCTGCTCTGACAGTGCAGTGTACCCTCAGTACCACATTAAAGTGTCATTTTAGAATATGCATAAGTCTCTGAAGTAGAACTTAAACCTGCTTAACCACCTAAGACAAGTCCAACACCTTATTCCAATTCTGGATAAACTTCGCTTTGTTGAGAGCTAAGTGAAAATTTTATTGGTTTTTGCCCACAAAGCCAAGCATGGTTCCTACAAGTTCAATACATGTAGTATCAATATGAGGCGCTGCCTCAAGAAGGCAACATCTATCATCTAAGATCACCATAATCCAGGCCATGCCATCTTCTCGTAGCTACCATTGGGTAGGAGGTACAGAAGCCTGAAGTCCCACACCACAGGTTCAAGAACAGCTACATCCCTTTAACCATTCGGTTCTTGAACCTGCACAATCTGAATCATTACCGGAAAGCAACATAATGACCACTTTGATGCTATATGCCTGTGATGTTGCTGCAAATAAGTTTTTCATTGCACCTGTACAAACATGTACTTGTGCATATGACAATAATGCTACTGTGAATGGGACCTTGCAATTGTGAAACACTACTCATGATTGGGAAAAGATGACTGCGAAACTACACGGTTAAATAACGTCTGAACTATTCCTACAAGGACCATTGAGCAGAGATTATTTTTACATTGTGATATCATTACACAAAATGGTAACCTATTAGCATTAAAATTTATTTATGTAGAAAAGATTGAAATTTCTGAGAGCTTTGCAAAATATTATTGGTGTGACAAGTTTCCATTTTACAGCATATATGGAACCATAAAATCATTTTAAGCATAGAGTTAATTAGCTATTGTAACATTCCTTCTTGTTCACCATTAATGCTTTGTACCTCTGCTGCTTCTTAACTGTTCTAATTTCTAGAAACCAGAGTGCAGAGGAAATCTCCTTACATGTGAGTCTAAAATTATCATTCAAACAAGATTACGTGGTTTTTCACTTAAGAGTATTAGCAGATGTTCATGGCATTGTTCACTGTACAGGATTGTACTTTTGTTGAGGAGGAGTGTAATTTGCTACTGAAGGAATCTGGAAATAAGTTTGGAAGCAAGCACCTTCAGGCAGTGCAATAAGTGTTGTTTGATTGATCCAAAAGTGCATAAATACTGTTTTCCATGCCTACCAATGGCGGATATATCAATCAATACCACACAGTAGAATCTGCATTTAAAATGGCAAGCAAACTCTTCACCATGTAAGACTGATTTTCCCAGTGGGAGTAGCAATCTGTCTCTTCAGGATGTAAAAAATTGAAATAATCTGGAACAAGCTGTGGTACAATTACAACATTTAAAAGACATTTAGACAGGTACATGGATAGGAAAGGTTTAAAAGGATATGGGCCAAATACAGGCAAATGGGAAAGCTCAAGTAGGCAACTTGGTCAGCATGGATGAGTTGAACCGAAGGGCCTGTTTCTGTCCTGAATGACTATTACTCCAATGTATTTTCCTATTACTAAAGATTTCTGCAAGGGTATTGAGGGTTACTAAAAGATTTTGTTTAAGTCAAGGATTTTTATTCAGAAAATCCATAATAAACTTGAATCACATAAGTGTTTTTAGGAGTTCTATAATTCTGTCCACAGCTTGTTTTTATTGTCTCCTTATCTGTAACTGATGCAGCCAGTTGGCACTCATTACAAAATATAGCATTGCCAAATTCCAGCACATCAAATTTTGAAGTGTAACATTTGTTAAAAATAATGCTTTTTTTACTTATAACCTTGAGACCAGTAGTAACCCACACGTTATCAATAACATACTTCCAGTTAAAGCTGTGATATTTTGTGATTCTCCTGAAAAAAGAGTACAACAGTTTCCATCAATATTATTTCAAGAACACAGGAAAGTTGGGAGGAATTGGGCTTTTTGATTTGCTCTGTGAATGGTCGGTCAGGTTTGCTGTGAGTCATTCAACATTTTGGGTAGATGCATGTTATTACTTTGTTGAGACCAAATAAAGGACGATAATATGCTTGGTAAACCCTAACTTCTCAAGTTTAATGGATTGGCATAAGCACTCATGAGGTAAGTACAATTTTGAACTTAATAGCTTTTTTAAAATCATGAAACCTGCACAGTGCTTGTATGAGAAATACAGAGAAAGATCCAAGAGTTGCAGGTGAGGTGCTGCACCAGTAACTCAGAGGTGCAAGTTACCTTTACAGTCCTAATCTACTTGACATATGTTGTCCAATTGATACAACATGTCCAGGGAGCAGTATCAAAATACAGAAATCATGAAGTTCAGAACAGGTTAATTCACATTTTCAAAGAAAACAAGTTTTTTTTGGTGTCTTTGCATGCTTCTTTCATCCAGGTGGTTTGAAATTAATTGTCTCTCAACATGGTAAAATGTCCTTGTGGCTGGAATACACATGTAACATTTTTCTTTTACTTACCACAAATTTGTCATAATGTTTAACTTGCAAAGTTGGAGAGACACAAACTTGCAGTACAGTGTACTCCGCTTCAAATAAATAGAACTATTTTCACAAGAGGTAAAATGATACCATGCATTTGTAATAACTCAATGTACAGTGCACTCATAAGCATTCAATTCTCTCTGAACAGAAGTGATTTACAAGTTTGTGCTTTATCTGTGGTTAGTCCATGATCATCAGGATATAAAATATGTTTGCTTGGAATCTAATCTGAAGCAAAAGTAATCGATGATATGATGATGATGATGATATTTATTTATTTGTCACATGTACATTGAAACACGCAGTGAAACGCATCTTTTTGCATTACTGAGTGTGTGCTGGGGGACACTTGACAGAAATATAGAATCTAAAATCATATGGGACCCTTTGGTCCAATATCATGTCGAGATTCATTGAAAAGTGATTCAATTCATCCAACTACCATCATCATCTTGCAACTCAGAATAGGATCATTCCTGATAAATGTAATATCGACAAAAGTCATGTGCAATGATCACAGTGAGACCGAGAATAACTCAGTTTACACCAGTTCCTCTAAAAGGCCTTTGAAGTGAAATAATGGTCTAAAATTTGCCTGGAAATATTGCAATTAACCATGTAACTGCTGACAACACCTTACATAATTTAGAGCAACTTTGGGATTTCTACATGAACAAAGAAGTTCTGAACTTGCCCCTAGTAACTTGCGGTATTTTTCCTGAATGCACTTCGGTGTCAGACTCTGCACAGAGTCCAGTGTAGCAGTACAAAAGTGAAGGGATTTTCCCCTATTTCCTAAGGGGCTCTCATCCAGTGACCTGCACCAGGTTCAACTCCATTGAAGGAGGCTGGCTACCAGGGACTAATGTGCGAGATCTTTTTCAATTGTTGAGTTTCTGCAAGTATTTTTGTGTTTTTTTTCAGATGTTTTATATTCTCATAATATTTCTTTTAATGCTTGAATATTGTTTAATAGTTTTAATAGCTTCAGTGTAAAAATATTCAAGATTTTTAACAGTTGACTAAGCTGTTATGAGGGTAGATAGAGCATTCATTGCATTCAATTCTCATCAGCCTATTATAGGAAGGATGTGGAGGCTATGGAAAGGGTGCAGAAGAAACTGACCAGAATGCTGCCTGGATTAGAGGGCATGTGCTATAAGGAGAAGTTAGAAAACTTGGGTTGTTTTCTCTGGAGCAGCGGAAACTGAAGGGAGACATGACAGACATTTATAAGATCATGAGAAGCACAGATAGAGTAGACAGCTGGTATCTTTTTCCCAAGGTTGAAATGTCTAGTCCTAAAGCACGTGCATTTAAGGTGGGGTGGAGGGAGGAAGTTCAAAGGAGATGTGCGGGTAAGTTTTCTTTTTACACAGAGAGTGTGGGTGTCTAGAATCTGCTGTGAGGGGTGGTTGTGGAGGCAAATACAATAGAGGCATTTAAGAGGCTCTGAGATAGGTACGTACATGAATATGCAGAGAATGGAGGGATATGGACATTGTGTAGGCAGAAGGGATTAGTTTAGTGAGGCATTTAATTACTGGTTTAATCAGTTTGGCACAACATCATAGGTTGAAGGGCCTGTTCCTGTGCTATACTGTTCCATGTTCTATATATTTTGTGTTGCTCCCACAGAAATATTCAGAAATATTCTGAGAGGAAAGTAGCAGTGGAGAGAACACAAGAAAAGACGCTGGTGAATTTTAGAGCAAAAAGCAATTGGAGGAGTTGAAGTGACAATAGATTATTTGAGATTTCATTTTAGTACACAAATAATTTCAGCCTCCATGGTGTACTTTAGTGGCCAAAATCCAGTATCTAGCCTCCAGAGAAATAGAAAATAACTTCCACAATAAAATCGTGAGACATCATCTGTTTAACAATGCATAATCTAATGTGGAAAATGCAACAGAAGAATTAACACATGGCACTCTTGGCTGGCATTTTCCCATTCAAAAATGTCTAAGCGTTAAGCATATTTTATCACTGTTTTAGCAAACTGCTCTTAAAACTGTGGAATTGAATTCTATTCACAGGAGATTCAAAATTTTGGATTAGCAGCCAGTCAAATGTGCTGGCAGTAATGATCTTTCCATGCTTCTGAATCAGGTAATGAATTGCATGACCTATCAATAGTGCCAAAAGAAAAGGCCCCACAAGTGTTGTTAACAACATTAATGGAGCACAGGAACTCCATCCAAATGTAATCTGTCTTCATGCAGTTTCCCAGAATATCTTTCATTTTATTCCTTCTTGGGATGTGGGCTTCTTTGACAAGATTAGCATTTATTGCTCATCCCTAATAAGAACTGAGTGGCTTCCAGTTCAGAGATAACATAGAACATAGAACAGTACAGCACAGGAACAGGCCCTTCGAGCCATAATGTTGTGGCAAACCAATTACATTAGTAATAAGATGCCCAACTAAACAAATCTCTTCTACCAACATAATGTCCATATCCTACCATTCTCCTCACATTCGTGTGCCTATCTAAAAGCTTCTTGAACACCCCTATCATATTTGCTTCCACCACCACCCCAGACAGCACATTTCAGGCACCCACTGTGTAAAAAAACTTGCCTCGCACATCTCCTTTGAACTTTCCCACTCTCACCTTAAATGCATGCCCTCTTGTGTTAGACATTTCAACTCTGAGGAAAAGATACTCGCTGTCTACTCCATCTGTGCCGCTCATAATCTTATTAACCTCTATCAGATCTCCCGTCGGCCTCCACCGCTTCAAAGAGAACAACCCAGGTTTGTCTAACCTATCCTCATAGCACATGCCTTCTACACCCTCTCCAAAGTCTTGACATCCTTCCTATCATGGGGCGACCAGAACAGAATGCAATACTCCAGATGCTGTCTAACTAAAGCTTTATAAAGCAGCAGCATAACTTCCTGACTCTTGAACTTAATGCCTCGACTAATGAGGGCAAGCATGCCATATGCCTTCTTTACTGCCCTATCAACCTATGCAGCTACTTTCAGGGAATTATGAACTTGGACCCCAAGATCCCTCTGCTCATCAGCACTGTTGTCTTGCCATTAGCAGTATACTGTCTCTTTACATTTGGTCTCCCAAGTGCAACACTTCACATTTGGTTAGGTTGAACTCCATCTGCCATTTCTCCACCCATATCTGTAACCAATCTCTATCCCGCTGTATCCTTTGCCAGTCTTCCACACTATCCACAATATCACCAATCTTTGTATCATCTGCAAATTTACTACACCACCCATATGCATTTTCATCCAGGTCACTTATATACATCACAAACAGCAGAAGTCCCAGTACGGATCCCTGAGGTACGCCACTAGTCACAGACCTCCAGCTAGAGTAAGTCCCATCAACCATTACCCTCTGCCTTCCATGGGCAAGCCAGTTCTGAATTCAAATGGCCAATTGACCTTGGACCCCATGAATCTTAATCTTCTGGATGAGCCCTTGTCAAGCACCTTACTAAATTCGATGTGGACAATGTCCACATCTCTACCTTCATCAATCACCCTCATCACCTTGTCACCTCGTCAAAAAACTCAATCAAGTTTGTAAGACATGACTTTCCCTGCACAAAGTCATGCTGACTGTCCCTAATTAGGCTATGGTTTTCTAAATGCTCTTAAATCCTATCCCTAAGTATCCTCTCCAGGAACTTCCCTACCATTGATGTGAGACTCACCGGTCTATAGTTAGCAGGATTATCCCCATTTCCTTTCTTGAATAATGGAACAACATTAGCTACTTGCCAGTCCTCTGGGACCTCACCTGTGGCAAGAGAGGACAGGAAGATGTTGGTCAAGGCCCCAGCAATCTCATCTCTTGCCTCTCTCAATAACCTGGGTATATTCCATCAAGCCCTGGGGCCCTATTCACCTTAATGCTCTTTAAGAGATCTGACACAACCTCCTCCTTTATCTCGAAAGGCCCTAGCATATTAGCACGCCCCACACTGATCTCCCTATCCTCCACATTCTTCTCCTTGGTAAGTACTGATGCAAAGTACTCATTGAGCACCTCACCCACCTACTCCACTTCCAAGCACATGTTCCCTCCTTTATCTTTGAGTGGTCCTGCCCTCTCCCTCATTATCCTCTTGCTCTTGATGTATGTATAGAACGCCTTGGGATTCTCTTTAATCCTACTTGCCAAGGACTTTTCATGGCCCCTCCTGGCTTTCCTAATTCCCTTCTTGAGTTCCTTTATGGCTTCTTTATAATCCTCAAGTGCTCTGTTTGATCCGAGCTTCCTAAGCTTTATATACTTTCCCTTTTTCTTCTTGACTAAATTCACCTCCTCACTCGATATCCAAGGTTCTCCTAACCTGCCATTCTTGTCCTTCCTTCTTACTGGAACATACCTGTCCTGTATTCTGTGCAGTTGGTCTTTAAACACCCTCCACATGTCAGATGTGAACTTGCCCAAAAACAACTGTTCCCAATTAATTCTCCTTAGTTCCTGCCTAATGCTCCTGTAATTTGCCCTGCTCCAATTTAATACTCTCCTGCAAGGTCCATACTTATCCTTATCTATAGCTGTCTCAAAACTTAAGGAGTTGTGGTCACTGTTCCCCAGCTGTTCTCCTACTGAAAAGTTGGTCACCTGGCCAGTCTTGTCACCCAACACCAGGTCCAGTACAGCCCTTCCTCTCACTGGATGATTGACATATTGATTAAAGAAACCCTCCTGGATGCACCAAACAAACCCCGCCCCATCTAAACCTCTTACACTAAGCATTAAGACTCAACCATATTTCCACAGTCAGAAGTCACAAAAAGTTAGACCAAGTGAGAGCAACAGATTTCCTTCCCATAAAGGCATCAGTGAGACAGGTGAGGTAATAATTTTAATTTATGAATGTTAGTCTCATAATGAACTCTGTATTGTCCCCCTTGCTCATTGAGCACCCATATTGAACAAATACTGCAGACTGTCAATGTGAGTTCCTTCAGGCTAATGTAAAGCCAGCTGTTCTTTCCTGCTCACTGCTTCAATATTCCCCACAATCCAAGGACCTGTTACATTTACCAGTTGGTTTTGGGTGACTAGCCCATATGCATCTTCTGTCTTCTTCAACATAATATATTAACCACCCGACCTGGCCTTCCCCTGAAAAAAAAGTACTTATTTTTCACATTCACTATCTTTTTGTGCTACTTGTGTTGCTGTTTGGTTCATTTTTTCAGTATGTCTTTTACTGTTCCTCACATGCTCTTCTGCATTCAAATGTTAGTGTTTGGTTAGCTTGTGTTGGTGGAATGAAGAATATGCCAAATCAGGTGATTATGGAAGAACACAACCATAACAAAAATCAAATAGAGCATAATCAAAGACCCCACCCACCCCAGACATTCTCTCTTCTCCCTCCTTCTATCGGGCAGAAGATATAAAAGCTTAAAAACTTGTACCACCAGGGTCAAGGACAGCTTCTATCCATCTGTTATAAGATTCTTGAATGGACCTCCTGTCTGTTAAAGATGAACTCTTGTCCTCACAATCTACCTTGACATGATGCTTGCATCTTATTGTCTCCCTGCACTGCACTTCCTCTATAACAGTAACCATAACACTATATACTGCATTTTGTTATTGCTTTTCCCTTGCACTATCTCAAAGTACTTATGTTTTGAAATGATCTGTATGGATTTCTTGCAAAACAAAGTCTTTCACTGTATCTCAGTACATGTGACAATAATAAACCAATACCAATGCTGTGTTTAATGGCCTATAGCATCTCATTGATGTCCAATATTTCTGGAGCTGCCAGATTTGCTCTGAATCTGTTTCCTTCAGCATACTGACTGCCCCACATAACATCATGAAGGGTATCTTCAGTTTAGAACTGAGATATTATCTTCAAGTGGTGGACATGATAGTTGTTTCACTTACCAGGTTTTATGGTCAAAGATCCTTCCTTAGAACTGGGAAAGGGAGAAGAAATAAGATAGCTTTCAGTTGCAGAGAAGGTGCTATGAAGAATGAATAAGAAAGGGAAGATCTGTGATAGGGTGACACCAGGTCATATGGGTTAATGGAGGCAGTCAGATGGCGATTATGCTTCTTTGTGTTCTGTGTTACAAATGGAGGGCTGTGGGGCATGCCAAGCAGGTCAGGCTGTACAAACAGAGAGAGAAAATCTGTGCCAAAACCACAGACGGATGGATGACTCAACAGAAATGGCAAGTTCTGATACAGATAGAATAAGCAAGGTGCTGAGTTGTAGGCTGAAATGTTGTTCCTCAAGCTTGCAGTGAACTTTGTTGTAACAGTACAGGAGGCCATAGATAGATGAGTCAGAGTGACAGTGGGATGAAGAATTACAGTGGCAGGCAACAGGACACTTAGGGTCAGAGCGTACTTGGTGGGGATAGACGAGTAGGCAAGGGAGTAAGTAAAAATAACAGCCACTTCAAAATCCTGAAAGGGGATAGGAGCAAATTATATGTCTGGTGGTAGAATCTCGTTGGAACTTGCAGAAGCTTCGAAAGATTATCTGTTGAATATGCAGGCTGGTGGGGTGAAAAGTGAGAACCAATGGAATCCTGTCTTTGCTCTGTCCTGGAGGAAGAGGCTACAGAGTGTAGTGGACTCAGCCAGTTCCATTACGGGTACGGCTCGATGACATCTACAGAAGGTGCTGTATCAGGAAGGTGACATCCATCATCAGGGACCCCCACCATCCAGGCCATGCCCTCTTCTCAATGCTGCCATCAGGCAGGAGGTACAAGAGCCTGAAGACCCAAACCTCAAAGTTCAACAACAGCTTCTTCCCCACTGCCATCAGGTTCTTGAAAGAACCTGAAATACGCTAACACTACCTCGCACTGTATTTCTTTTTGTCTCTCTTAACATGCACTAGTGTTGCTATGTTTATTTTGTTGTGTAAGTTATGTATAATTTATGTTAATTTAGGTTCATGTTGACATATGTTTGTCTTGTTTGTAATATACTGTGCTGCTGCTGGAAGAAGCTAATTTTCATGGCATTTATGTATGCATGCCCATGACAATAAACTTAAACTTAAAGAACTTGAAGAGGAGTGGGGGGCGAGAACAGAAGTGCGGAAAATAGACTACCATAAGATATAGGAGCAGAATTAGGCCATTCGGCCCATTGAGTCTGCTCCGTCAATCAATCATGGTTGAATTTTTTTTTAAACGCCATTCTCCAGCCTTCTCCCTGTAACTCTTTGCCCACTTACCAATTAAGAACCGATCAATCTCTGCCTTAAATACACCCAATGACTTGGGCCTCCACAGCCCTCTGTGACAACAAATTCCATGGATTCATCACCCTCCGACTGAAGAAATTCCTCCTCATCTCAGTTTTAAAGGGAAATCCCTTTATTCTGAAGCTGTGCCCTCAGATCCTGAGGTACATTCAATGCTTTTGTTGGTAGGGTGGAAGCCATTTGGGCCCCTTTGTGTTCCCAATGCATAATCCCTCTTGACTGGTCCTTTTCTATTATGACTGGTCATGTGCCAGATATTCCTGAGAGCAGTGGGGATGTTGCACTTCTTTAAGGAAGCTTTGAGGTGTGCACAATGGCCAACAGTGCCTTACTGGAAAGGTTTCATTGCATTGAATTGTTCTTCTCTGCCTAGGGAAAGCACAACTTCCAGTACAGATGCTGACAAAGCTTGTAAGCGCTTGGCCTTTTGCTATTATATTGGAAAACTGCTGTGATTTGTGAGTCACTATCATGAAGTTGTCACCACTTAGAGGAGAGAGGAAGGAACATTAAAAAAACTCTATAATTTTATGTTCTAAAGTATAATGGGGATCTGGTCATTGATCTTTAGGAACTTATGAAAAAAAAATGTAAAACACAGCTCAATCCTCTGTTGCTGACATTTTAATAACTAACCTTCCAAAACAACAATTACAAAATATACAATGCCATAGCAGAAGAATCTTAAATTGATATTTGCTTTGTTACTGATGTTCAATATCATTGAGAGTTATTTTAATTAAAGTGCATCATGAGGAGATGAAGTAAAATACCCCTCCTCTTTTAATTAGCATTATTTGCAGCTCTTCTACACACATTTAGAACAGTACCCAGTATCCCATATAAAAACATTCCTTGCAAAGCATAAGGTAGTGACATCAGCCTTTAATCTATGAACTTCCAACACTACCTGCTCTCACCCTGTAGCATCCTCAATACACCAGAATATACTCTAAATTAGGATGTTACCAATTCCAAGCGATAGTTAACAATAACAAACCAGCTGAGTATTAAAATTCCCAACAGGAATGCACTTATTTTAAACTGTGTGAAACACCACATATTATTCTTTCAAGTATTATATGCATCTAATATATTAATCCATGATGCATTTTTATTATTCGTTTCAGGATATTTGCATATTCCATGCATCACAGAACATGCCACATGATACGCAGACTTATAAAGTCATCCAATGCCCTTAATAAATTATAATTTATCAATTACATTTCTTGGTCAGTGGCAAAGAAACTATGCTCACCAGTGACCTTGAAGAAAGCCTTTCCTCAAAGTTTTAGTAATACATCACAGGCACATCCCTCTCCACTATTGGTATAGCTATAGGAGGCGCTGCCTCAAGAAGGCAACATCCATCATCAAAGATCCCTATCATCCGGGCCATGCCATCTTCTCGCGGTTACCATCAGGCAGGAGGTACAGAAGCCTGAAGTCCCACACCACCAGGTTCAAGTACAGCTACTTCCTTCAACCATTCGGTTCTTGAACCAACCAGCACAACTCTAATCATCACAACACGATGACCACTTTGATCACTTTGCACTAAGATGGACTTTGGGCTGTTTTTTGTTTGAATTCTGCTTTTTTCTTGTAAAAATTCTGTATAATTTATGTTTAATTTATGTTTTTCTCATGAAAGCTGCTTATATGATGCTTTGTGCCTGTGATGCTGCTGCAAGTAAGTTTTTCATTGCACCTGTCAATACATGTATCTGTGCATATGACAATAAACTCAACTGTTGACTATTGAGGTGAGTGGCATTGTTTTTTCCTTTCCAGTCTGGTATCTTTGGAGAATCTACAGTATCCAGGAGCAAGAAAACAGGCTCAGCAACAACCAGACTGAAGAATTCACACAGACACTGCACCAGGAGGGAAAAACACAAATGATAACCCGATGAGTCATTTTACAGACAATGCAAGAAGATTGGGATGTAATTGCATTGAGATTAAAAACTAAAATATCATTAACAATTCTTAATTTTTTTGGATTATTTTTCATGGAATAGAGGCTATGTCATCATTGGCTTACCATGACCACTTCAGCTGTTCAGCAATAATTATGACTGAGCACACAATTAAAAACTCATTTTTTTTAAACAAGGCTAAACATTTCCAACAGTTCTCACAGTGAGAATAATAGAGAAAACTTTGAAATCCACACCAAATTACTGATTCTCTATTGACTGCCTCCACAAAGACCAACAATATTGCAATTTGTGGAAAAGCAGAGTATCACCAACAGCAATCTTCCACTTTGCTGCACATATTTGGTTGCCAGGAGTTGTCAGTTTTACACAGGACAGATGGAGTGCAGGCAGCTACACCACCATAACTGCCAACTTTGCACCTTTGCAAACCTCTGAGATTTTCCCACCCTCACAGCACATTTCATATTTACATTTTGATTTATGCAACAGAATAATTAGAGCATTGCATAAATGTGATAGTGATTATCGTTGTCAGACATGAATGGTGGAAGAAATGTGTCCCATTTAAAGTTTTTAGGGGAAGGATGATATAATGACGTGATCAAGTCCATAACTTGTGGGATGGGAAGCAAAAAAAAATGACCAATTAATTTAAGATTTTGCTGTTTTACTTCAACATATCACTTTTAGAGCCTGGCTAGTCAAAATTAGCTTGACAGAACTCAAAGTCAAAGTTGAGTTTATTGTCATCTGCACAAGTACATGTAAGCACAAGTACAATGAAAAACTTGCTTATGGAAGCATCACAGGCACATAGCATTAGAGACATGGCATTCACATGATAAACATCAATTAAACATAAATTATAGCAAATTATACAAGAAAGAACACAATTAGAACAAAAATCCAAAGTCCATTGGAGCGCAAAGTAGTTAAAGTGGTCAAAGTGTTGTGATACTGAGGTAGTGATTAGGGTCATGCCAGTTGGTTCAAGAACTGAATGGTTGAAAGGAAGTAACTGTTCTTGAACCTGGTGGTGTGGGACTTCAGACTTCTGTACCTCCTGCCCGATGGCAGCTGCAAGAAGATGGTATGGTCCAGATGGTGGGGATTTTTGATGATTGATGTTGTCTTCTGTTGTGTGAAACGGTTCTTTGATGTCTTAAAGGTAGAGGAACTCTGGACACAATCTTTGTTATTTAAAAATGGTTTATTAACAAAGACAAACGCGGGGACAGAATGAATAGGAACAGATGCACACTCACACACTCTCAAGCAGGAGATCGCGAATGTGGAGGGAATCGCAACAGGGGTGAGGTGCGCGCGCACACACACACACACACACACACACACACACACACACACACACACACACACACACACACAATAACTGGGTACAAATGATCAAGGAATAAACAGTACAATGTTTTAACACCCTGATTCTGGACAAACATTGGCTCTTTGGTCTCGGGAGTCCTTAACTAACTGCCCTAAAGTAGTGCACAGCTTACCTCAACATCCTCGGAGACTGAAAGAGAGAAAACCAAACATGGAGCACTTTTATACTGCTGGGGGGCTGGGTGGTCCAGCAAGGACAAAGGTGTTTTAAACAGACCAATGGTAGATGTGCCCAGGAACAAAGGTGCTCACACAGACCAATCCGAGTGGTCCAGCAAGGACAAAGGTGTTTACCTAGTGGGGTGGAGCCAAACCTTGATTGACAGTGGTGTCGCTTTCGGCCATGTGCTCAATGGTGTCATCCCAGCCAGAGGGGTCAGTGTTGTCATGGTCACATGACAGCCATGACCTTTTACACTACATCTTCTTGAGGCAGCACCTCATGTAGATACTATAGATGATGGGGAGGGATGTGCTCGTGATGTATTGTTATTGGTATTGGTTTACTGTTGTCACTTGTACCAAGGTACAGTGAAAAAGTGGGCTGAGTCCACTATTCTCTGCAGCTTTTTATATTTCTCAACTCTATGTATTGGCTTTGGGTCATCTGTGTTGAATTGGACTGGACAGCACTTTTAAGTTACTGCACAAAAGCTGAGTACTTAGAACCTGCCTACCTGAACTGAGCCCTGTGGAGCTCAATTATATGTCCTTGGGCTCAGATTAGCAGTGGTCAGGTAAGGTTTTGGTTTGGTTTCTTTCTCCCCATCGCATCACTGAAGTCTGATAAGTACTGAAAGCTCCCACTCTGTGTGAACTCATCGATATAAATCAGACTTTATATCTAGTCTGAAAGATAGAGGGGAGATAGCCAATATAAAGATGTAAAGGGAAGGAGTGAAGCAAGAGCTAGCAGTCATAAAGAACTATCACTTGTGAGCTCTGTTCCACCCGTTCCATTCACCTCTGTATTCTGGCTTTCTCCTCTCCATCTTTCAGTCCAGATATATACAGTATATACATACATACATGTACACATACACGCATACACATATATATAACATGCATAAGAAGCAAACCTTAGAAAGTCAGTTTGAGTGCAAGTTCAGTATAGTGCAAGCTATGCAGAATTTGGGCATAGAGAATAAAAGAGACAGCACCATGCCACCTGATCCTTAATATTAGTTTTCCATCATTCTATGTTTCAGTTTCTTCATGTAAATTTTCCTGCTTTTAAACAATAAAATGCAAGTTGCAGGTGCTATGGCAGTAACCAGCAGAATTCTCTCTTCCATATAAATAAGTCTTGCTCAACTGCAGATAGCAGATATTGTTCAAATTCACCATCTGCCTTCCACTGTTCATCAATTTATACTGAAGTAACATTTATTATAGAAAGTAAATGCAACTACTGCAAACAGATACTCTGGCTGGCACTGAGGTGCAGTGGAAGCCCACTGAATGCCTCTGCTGAAGTGATAAAGCACAACACCAAAGACTGAAACCTCAGCAGATCTGCAAAAGTGAATTACACTCATGACCCCATTGCCAACTACTTATTCATTATTATAGATAATAACATATCATTTAAAACTTATTAGAAACTTTAAAACTTTATTTACAGCACGGTAACAGGCCCTTCCAGCCCAATGAGTCTGTGATGCCCATTTAAACCCACATTAACCTACCAGAAAGTCTTCAGAATGTGGGAGGAAACCGGAGCACCCAGAGGAAACCTACGCAGACACGGGGAGAATGTACAAACTCCTTACAGACAGCGATGGGAATTGAACCCCGATCACTGGTGCTGTAATAGCGTTACGCTAACTGCTATGCTACCATGCCGTCACTTTTTTTTGATATTTACAAAAATATCACCATACATTGCTGAGCATATAGATCTGTAATGGGGAGCATTGCATGTGACAGAGCAGCATAAAATAGGCTAAAGAGTGTATTGAAAGGTATTCCAAGAGGTTAAGTTTAAAGTCAATGTGGCAATGCTGGGGAATAAGGCATTGTCTGGCTGGAGCACATGGTTGGATGGGATGGATTACATGGCTGTGACAGACACTTCTGGGTGTGAAGTCTGAAAAAACATTGTTGAAGAGCTTTGTAGATTCCACTTTTCTTTGATATAACTCAAAAAAAGATACCAGCAAGTGACTTTACCTTGACCAAGTTGAACTTATTGTTGTCTTCAGATTTCTCAGACACATGCACACATTCAGCAAAAATCATCTATCAGTGATCAGAAAAGCTATCAAACAACCAGAAGATCCATTGGGAGAGATTTCTCTCCAGGAAATTTAGGTTAAAATTTCCTTTGGTATTTACTTGTTTTTCAAGAATCAACCGAAACACGCAGCATAATTGGTGGAGAATCTCCAGAAAATAATTTCAGAGGAATTGAACAGATTTCTCCACTTGCAAACTGCAACACTCTCCTGGAAATACTAATCTAAATCATTGTGAATAACAGACACAGGGGATCTGCTAGAGCAGATACTATACACACTAAATTGTAATCTATTAGATGGCTAATTTCCTTAAATTCTGACAAAGATAAAAATAAAAAAAAGCATGAAGGCAGAGTCAGCTAAAGTCAACCTGAAAATAGCTTAAAAAGTCATAACATTAGATAAGTAATGGCAGGCATTGAAAGAAATATTTTATAATTTTCAGCAAAAGTATATTCCATTGAGAAATAAAGATTCCATGAGAAGAATGTTCTCTTCATTTTTAACCGGGATTACATTGAATGCATAGAAACAAGGCATTCAGCCCAACTCAGTCCAGGCCAGCATTTATGCTTCACTCAAGCTTCTTCCTGTCATTCCACATATAAATTTACCAGTGTAACCCGCTATGCTCATTTTCCCAATAAGTGTGTCCAATTCCTCCTGAAACATGTCTGCTCTTCTCCTTTCAAACACTCCCTATGGTAGCAGGTTCCAAATTCTCAGCAATGCTTTGAGTCAAGGATTTTCTTCTGAATTCTGTATTGGATTTTTTGATGACCAATTTATAAGGATGACCTCTAAGTATGCTATTGCCTGCATGGAAACATTATTTTCACATCTACTCTGTCAAAACTCTTCATACTTTTAAAAACTTCTATTTGGTTAATCCTCAGTCTTACTTCCAAGAGAAAAGGGACACAATCTCCTCACCCTACCCTGATTACATACAGAGACACAAGAGACAGCAGATGCTGGACTCTCAAGCAAGAAACAATCTGCAGGGGGAACCTGATGCAAGATTTCAACCCGAAACATCGACAATTCCTCCCCTCCCACTGCCCCCCCCGCCCCCGGCCCCACAAGTGCTGCTTAACCGGCTGAGTTCCTCCAGCAGATTATTTATTGATCCTGATTATGTATAGCCTCTCATTCTTGATATTGTTCTGATAAATCATCTCTGTGTTCTCTCCATTAACTCCAAATCCTCTAATGTCTTTGAGGATTTTATCATATTGAAAGATGCACCACAGTGCAAAAATGAATGACAGGCCAGATAACCAGGAACATTGTAGGGCACAGAAAAGGATGAAGAAAATAATAATAAAGAGAGAAAAAAATAGATTATGAGAGTAAACCACCAAGGAATATTAAGACAGACAGGAAGAGTTTCTACAAGTATATAAAGAGAAAGATGGGAGCAATTGTACATGTTGGTACTTTAGAACATGATACTAGAAAATAAATAATGAGAAAAAAGGAAATGGCAGAGACTTGGAACAAATAATTCACTGCATCCCAATAATAGTACTAGATTCAAGAGTAAAAGGGAGAATGGAACTTAAAACAATCATTCTCACTTGGAAAAAGAGTTTCAAGCAAATTAATGGGACTAAAGACTGATAAGTCCCTTGGATCTATTGACCTGGACTACAACATCTTAGAATAAGTGGCTGCAGAGAGAGGAGATGGATTGACTGTAATTTCTTCATTTCTGGAAGGGTCCCAGCAGATTGGAAAAAAAACTGAAATGTCTCTATTTAAAAAAGGAAGGAGATAAGAGAAGCAACTATAGGCCTGTCAGCTGAACATCTGTCATCGAAAAATGCTGGAATCCATGAATAAGAAGTAGTTGATGGACACTCAGAAATTTGTAACACAATTAAGCAGAGTCAATATAGATTTATGAATAGGAAAATATGTTTAACACGTTTATTAGAGTCCTTTGAACTTGCAAAAAGCCAGTAGGAGTCTTGTATCTGGATTTCAAAAAGACTTTCAAGAAGGTACCACATAAAAAGCTATATGAAAAATTGGGGCCTTAGCTACCTACAATCTGTAAAAATAATTTGGATGAAGGGGCTAAGAATATTGCAGCTAAATTTGCTAATGATACAAAGACAGAGGGTAGACAAGCTATGAGAAGGGTGCAAATATCCAGGAACTGTTTACCTTTTTCTGGGTGTGCTGCATGGCTGCTGTTGTGGTGTGAGCATCCAATGGAGTTACCCACAAACAAAATAGGAAATTTGTGAAAAATCCAGCAACAGAACCATCAGGGTGGTTTTCATCCTGCATCACGTGTAAATAACTGTGTCTGCTCACTTCCTTATAACAGCTGCCCACAGAGCTGACAGCTACTGTGTCATTGCCATTCCAAGCATTGGAAAGCAAATCAGCTCTTAAAGAACACCATCATGGCTGTCACATTCTAGCTGCACAAAAAAAATCCTTGATGTGAGGGAAAATGTGGAGAGGGAACACAGGGTTCTCATGTAAGTGCAGATTTCACTTGTATACAATGTTCTGAAATAATGGACCCCAAGTGTCCCAAGCCACTGTGTGATATGGGCTCATCCAGTGATTCCAACAGCTTGCAATCAGTTGCATTATGTAGTGATGCTGCAAATGTTGTCATGATATTTGTGAACAGTAAAATTAGTGGGCAAAAGATTGGTAGCCTAGTGGGAACACATCAATTTGCATTTCTTTGCTCACTTACTCTGGGGTTCACAGTTTGTTGTCTGTGAGTGATAAAGTCAGGTCACAGGTTATGACTTTTCAGCCACTTTCTGTCAGTATTGAAGGAAATGGGTCCTGTGCACTGTGGATGATATCATGACATGCCACGTGTCAGGTGAGCAAGCATCAAACACATTGAGGTGAGTTGCATCTGGAAGTATCTGGTCCAATTTCCAATGTTGCTCATCCACTCAAAAACGGTCACTAATGTGACTAACGTGTATGAAATGGCTTTTATCTGGAAGTAAGGAAATGTTGCAACAAAGGTGCAGGATATTGGTGAGGCCACATTTGGAGTACCACATACAACTATGGGCTCCATATTTAAGAAGAGGTAGAATTGCATTGGAGGGAGTAGCAAGAAGGTTTAACAATTTGATTCCTGGAATAAAAGGATTGCCTTATAAGGAAGGTTTGAGCTTGCACTCACTGAACTTTAGAAGAATGAGAGGTAATCTTACCAACACATCTTAGAATCTGAAGGGATTTGGCACAATAAATGCTGAGAGGATATTTTTCCTTATCTGGTTATCTAGAACTAGGGAATATATTCAGAATAAAGGGTCACGCATTTAAGATGAAGACAAGGAATTTCCTCTGCTATAGAGTTGCAAATCTTTGGGGCATAGTCAAGAAAGTGGAGGTGAGATACAAATCAGATCAGCCATGATCTTATTGAATGGCTGTGCCAGCTCATGGGATCATATTTATTACATTGTAAGGATGACATTTCTATTTTATCGTAGTTTATATCTTTAATTTTTATTACCACATTTTGTCACTGCAGGAATTTTCTGCTTGCAAAATCAGGGTAGCGTCTCATGGGCTAATGCTGGTTCTTCTGATTGAAACAGTCAGTGATTAGCTATTTAAACAGCATTGGGATTAGGAGTTCTGCACATTTGCTGTAAAATATGGAAGTTCCAAACCTACTGACACATTTTTAATGCTGAGTCTGTCCATCTATTCTGCCACAGGACTCCACACAGAGTGCAGTATTGCTGAGGTTTTCCAATAATAGAGCAGAAATCATCATTGAGATTCAGGGGCAAAGATTGGAGAGGTTGAGGGAAAGTGAAAAGAATTATTTCATTCTGGGTTAAAGTATAAGATTGTTTATATGTTTATGTACTTTAATTATTTTGGCTGTCCTTTTTAAATTTCAGAATAATTATGTAAAGTTAGTTTATTTGTTGATTGACCAGTCTGAATTGTGGAAGATGGTGTGAGAGCCTGTGTGAGCTCAGACTATTCAGTGTAAGTAACGATGGGCTTTCACCATTATAAATGAAGTCATGCTACTGTTTGACAAGATACAATGCAAAAAAAGGTATGCAAGGTGATGACAGTGGCTGAAAGAAGTCAAAAGGGCAAGCACGGTAGTGTACCGGTTAGCGTAACGCTATTACAGCACCAGCGACCCGGGTTCAATTCCGGTCGCTGTCTGTAAGGAGTTTGTATGTTCTCCCTGCGTCTGCGTGGGTTTCCTCCGGGTGCTCTGGTTTCCTCCCACATTCCAAAGACGTACGGGTTAGGAAGTTGTGGGCATGCTATGTTGGCACCGGAAGCATGGTGACACTTGTGGGCTGCCCCCAGAACACGCTACGCAAAAGATGTATTTCACTGTGTGTTTCGATGTACAAGTGACTAATAAAGATACCTTATCTGATAAAACAATGCGAGAAAATTGAGGTTTTAAGCAGAGCACACGATACAATGACTCAACCTCCCCTTGATTTTAAAATTCTTATACTACTTTTCAAATCCCACCAGTGTCTCAGCATTTACTACCCCTGTAACCTCCTCCATCTCCTGCACATCTCTAATCTTCATCACTGTCCAACAGGATCATACCTCCAGCTACATAGAACAGAGGCTCTGGAACTCTCTCCCTAAACCTCTGCCTCTTGAATCCTCTGTCCTCATTCGAGATGCTTCACTGAGACTTTTTGTCATCTCTCTTCTGTGGCTTAGTGTCAAATAATGTACCAGTAAGCCACCTTAGATGGTTTACTGTGTCAGAGTTGCTATATAAATGAGCTGGTGTTGTCGTCTGTATTGTTCTGTTCTTTGATGAGACTTCAACTGGCTTGACGATCCATAAAAGCAATTTATCGATTCTGCAGGGCTTTTGTGATGAATGTTTAGTATCCTTATAGTTGACCAAGCTCCAGATATCATGACTCAGGGGATGTCTACTGAGCACATTGGTATACATTAAGTGCTAATGTGAAGCAATTTACCAAGCAAAGGCTCATTGTCATGCTTTTTCCCCCTTACTAAAATACTTCTGAAATTACTTGTGACATTTATACTTCGTGTAATAAAGTTATCAGCAGTAGTTGAAAATGGTGTCGTGTAAGAAGCAAACTCATGCTAATTCCAGCATTTAGACTCTACTTATCTACTGCATTAGCTGTAGCCGCAGCCAAGTATTAGATGCCCACTGGTCCCATTCATCATATATTTACTACCTTAGCTGGTTGGAGTGAATGATAAATTTTGACAGCAGCCAAGCAAAATCAAACCATTTAAAATAATTCCAAACATCCCTTTAATCATTCAGCTTAATGTGATCTCTCTCAAAGCAGCTTTTAATCTTTTAGTTTGGAGAGCATCTGCATGGCATTTATTTGGAAAACAATCCCACGGTTTTTAAATATTTCTGTGCCCCGATACTTTTGCAGCTCTGCAATAATAATATTGGAATGAATCTTTTCTGCTAATTATGCTGACAAATTCTTGCTGTTGTAAGTCATTACCACGATTGTAAGTGGCATGTCTGCAAGCTGCAAGTGAACTTCAATTTCAACACACAGGCTCATGCTTTTAAAGAAAGGGTGCTAAATTTGATACCACTTTAAACAGAGCACTGGAATCATTATTTTTGCAGCTTACTGGTACATAACCTCAGAGCGAGCCACATTAAGAGAATATTAGGAGAGGTGACCAAAAGCTTGATTGTTGAATTCATGCTGCCTGCTTATTATCATGATTTCAACAACCACCTAGTGTTAATTATACTGATTTTTGCCTTAATTCATCATCAAAAAGCCCAATTTTGGGGCAGGCTAGCACTATTGTTGACTTAGACCAGTTGAACACCTTAAAATGGGAAGCACTTTGCAGCTACATCCATCATCGAGTTTACTTGGAGATACTGAAAATCATTGATGAGCCTGGGTGGGATGGGGTCTCCAGATTTTCTGGCATGGTGCCAGATGTCTTGGAAAATGAAGGTGAGAAGAGAAGGTTTCCTATTCACAAGGGGCCAAGAAAGCTTCCAGGCAAACATTAAGGCAGCAATTGGAGAAGGTACCTTTTGAAGTCAATGTGTGGAATAAATCCCAACAACATAGATACAGAACAGGAAGAAATGCAATGACCTTACATATGTAGTCAAGCTTGGTGAATACACCTTTAAATTCCATCTCTCTCATCCACTATATCCCAGACACTGCCAATAATCACCATCAATCTGAACTTGGACTTAACATACAGTATATGTACCACACTGTACCCTAAAAGGATTACAAAGTATTGAGTGTCACATCCAACTCATTTTGTATACATTGCAAGTCATTCAACGACAGTAGTCTTCTAAACACCAACCATGTCATCTAAACACATTATATGACTGTTGACATTCTTTTCTCTCCCTTCCAGCACTGGATGGCGCACAATTGTGTGGAATATGCACCATGGGACCACCTTCAGGAGGATTAATGCAGTGGTTCAAGAAGGTAGCTCGTCACCACTTCCTCAAGGCAGTTAGGGATAGGTAATAAATTCTGCCCTTATCAATGACTCTAATGGCCTGTAACTAAATGAATAATAAAAATGTCAGTGGCAACACAAAGCAGTGAGGGACAGGTGTGACTGCAATTCCTCACTCCCTAATGAAGGAGTGGGTATCTCTGTACTGGCTGGATGGAGAACAGTGAAGACAGAGCTGTGCTCAAACTGAATCCTCCTTGAATTCCACTTCCCCCTTATTTCACAGTCACTTCTGATTGCAAACTGCAGTTGGTGTACCCCACACTTTACAGCATCCTATCACCCGAAGTCCACCCTTTTGCCTTCTTGTTGTCATCCCCCTGACTGGACAATGGGGGTATAGCAGCAGGAGAGCAAAGATGAAGGCACCCCATCACTTGACTGGATACTCGTAGATATGTGCTCAGATACTGCAGAGGTTGGTTCTGCATGTAATGAGTTACTGAACATGGGTTGCCTGCCACAAAGGCAGTGGGAAGGATTAGCTCAGTTGCCAGCTTCCTGGGAGACAAGGCTGCACAGAAATTCTGCTCCAGAAGACTCAGATGAGGATTTTTGTGTATCTGCTTGTATGGTAAACCTGATGCCATATACAATGAGATGCAATGCAATGAAATGCTTGCTGCAATAAAAAGGCCAGCCAGAAGGTAAGCAGAGAACATCGAGGAGCATGGGCAGGAGAGAACGGTTGGCATGGTTCAGATAGCCATGCTTTTCTGAACAGGAGTGGTGAGACTTTTCTCTACAGTTATATTTCCAACCATCATACAATCTGTCCTCCATACAATGAGAGTTGATGAACTTCTATCCTGGGAGAGAGTGGCTTCATGAAGCACATGATGTCCTTCACAAAGACCATATTCATGCAGTCTCTTGCCATTCTGCTGCCATTTTGGACCTTGCCTGAATCACAAAATGTATTATATGCAGAGACTATCAGGATTTACTTATTCATGCATTTAAACATGTGGAACATTCCTTTTCTCCACTTTGTAGGCATATTGTAACACAGAGATCTACAGTTATTTTTCCTGTGCCCAACATCAAAGGGATTTGTCTTCATTGTGCCCCACCACCATACTCCAAGATGGTTATACACTGAATAGGTTTATTATTATGATTGCATTTCCTTCTAACTTTATCATGCACCCTGCACCACCAACTAGCAATTCCTCCCATCCCCCACCCCCAGCTTAAAAATCTGCGTTTTGAATAAAGTTCATGGACTCAGTGCAAAGGTCAAAAATTTCAGATTCCAGACTGCATTATTCTTGAATATGACTCACAGGAAAAGAATCATTGCACTGTGCAACTTACAGAAAGTAATGGACACCTGGTAATCTTTACAAAGGAGGAATGACTTCCACAGATACGGATGTCATTGTAAACAGGCAAAGCACTCCCTGAGGTGCAATGAAAGCACTGAAATTGTTGCGTGGTGGCTATTTGTTTAAGTAACCCATGTACTGGGAGGTATGAGGACTGACATATATATTCTTTGGATCATTTTCTGGTCAGCTGCAGAAATCAGGCTGGGAAATACCATTCAACATGCAGCAGAGGATATATATATATATATATAATGAAGCATATAATTAGGTTATTAAGAGGCCTTTAGTATTGTATAACCATTATCTGAGAAATCAGAGCAACATGCCCAACATTTAACTTGAGTCAGCTTGCAGCAAAGTGCTCATGTTATCTATAAACCTGAATCCTACATTAATGATCTGAGTCTATGCTCCACCATGGCAGCCTGAGAATTTGAATTCTGCGAAAAATGTCTGGAAATTAAAACATTGTCATTAGTTTAAAAAAAAGTGACTGTGAAACTGTCAGAGCCAATTTTCTTTGGCTCATTGACTTACTTTTGGGAAGGGAAACTACTGCTTTTATTCCTGCTGGCCTACACTGGCTCAATCTTTGCAGCAATTTTTACAAGTACATGGTTCCCTGAAAGTGGCGTTGCAGGTAGACAGGGTGGTGAAGAAAGCTTTTAGCATGCTGGCCTTCATCAGTCAGGGCAATGAGTATAGAAACTGGGATGTCATGTCGCAGTTGTACAAGACGTTGGTTAGGCCACACTTGGAATGTTGTGTTCAGTTTTGGTGACCCTGCTACAGGAAAGATGCCATTAAGCTGGAAAGAGTGCAGAGGAGATTTATGAGGATGTTGCCGGGACTCGAGGGACTGAGTTATGGAGTGAGGTTGAGCAGATTGGGACTTTTTTCATTGGAGAATAGAAGAATGAGGAGTGATAGTATAGAGCTATATTAAATCATGAGGGGCATAGATAGGGTGAATGTGCTCAGTCTTTTTCTCAGGGTTGGGGAATCAAGAATCAGAGGACATGGGTTTAGGATGAGAAAGGAGAGATTTAATAGGAACTTGAGGGGTAACGTTTTCACCCAGACGGTTGTCAGTTTATGGAATGAGCAGCCAGAGGATGTGGTTGAGGCAGGTACATCAACAATATTTAAAAGGCACTTGGACAGGTACATGGATAGGAATGGTTTAGAGGGATATGGGCCAAACACGGGCAAGTGGGACTAGCTCAGGTGGGCAACTTGGTCAGCACAGGCCAGTTGGCCTGAATGGCCTGTTTGTGTGCTATATGACTCTATGACACTGTGGCTAATTCCTCTGAAGTAGCCATTCAGATTAACCTGGAAGGTAAAGCTGATAAAATATTAATAATACCAAAAATTCCCAGTTCAGTTTGGAAGCCCTCTTCCCAAATCTTTGCAAGCTATTCTGACAGCTCCAGTGGTATGGAGGTGTCAAATGATCACGAACTACTGAAGAAATAACCACAGGAAAGAAAGAAGGGAAAGAGAAGAGGTGTTAGAGAGAATTGCAGGAAACAAAAGCTGGAAGAAGAGATGAGTGAGAAGGCAAGTGACCAAAACCAAACAAGAAAAACAAACAAAATAACAGTAAAGAAATGCAGAAATGAAGGAGGAAAAAAAAACAAAGGATGAGACCAATTTTGTTTTGTAGAATACACACTGCCACACAGAGGCTCTGTTTCACTAGTGGAGCTTCGCTTGATAATGGGAGGTAATTTCAACTCTCTTCAGACATGACAGGGTCATCTGAAAAATGTGAAATCAGCCCCAACCCTCCGTGAACAGATCTGCTTCTGGTTTCACTGGTGGAGGTTTGACAATGTTGAGAAACTTACTTGTCAGTAATTCTAACATTAAACTCAGGTTGCATGGCTTAGGTTGTGGGAGTCACTTAAATTCTCCCTTTGGGTCTGATTTCCAAAGGCACAGGAAATTCAGCAATCAAAGGGACATGTGCTTGTACTTCAGAGACAGCTGTGTTTCTAAACTGACAGTCGTACCCCTACCTATTCCCCCACCACCATCATCCCCACCCTTTCCTGACCTCTCAAGAAAACCTACCTTAATCTCTCCCTTTTATGTGATTGGCTGACTCCATCCAACCCTAATTCCCTCCATAGCGTCCCCTCCATAGACTCTGCACTTCCCACTGCCTTGGTAAAGCAGCCAACGTAAGCAAAGACCCTACCCACCCTGGACATCTCTCTTCTCCCCCGTCCCATCAGACGAAAGATACAAAAGCCTGAAAGCATGAACCACTAGGCTCAAGGACAGCTTCTATTCCACTGTTATAAGACTATTGAACAGTCTCCTTGTATGATAAAACGGACTCTTGACATCACAATCTACCTTGTCATGGCCTTGCACCTATTGCCTGCTTGAACTGCACTTTCTCTGTATTGTGTAATGCATATTCTGCATTCTGTTATTGCTTTCCCTTGTACTACTTCAATGTACTGATGTGATGAAATGACCTGTCTGGATGTCATGCAAAACAAAGTTTTTCACTGTACCTCAGTGCATGTGACAATAAAAAAAAAATTACCAATTCCCTGTGATACCAATCACCTCAGATGTCCCACTGTCCCTGCCCTTCACTACATTTTCTCAGATCTCCCTGCAATCTTTCCAGACACCCCATGGACCTCCTGTCTTCTGAACATCAGTCCTCTTGATTCTAATGCTCAGCTGTTGTCAGGTACCTCTGTTTTTTTTTGCCTCTCATTCTCCCCAGTTGCTGAGCTGCAGAAAGAGCAGAAATATTTGAATGAAGCCTTGCTGAACTTAACAGCAGGATCGATACCTTCCTGACATTTCCTGCTTTCTCTGCCACTGACAAGCTTCACCATGCCCTCCATCCCTCCCCATAAATATACTGCTGTAATGGGTCACCTAATATTGTTTAAATGCATCAAGAACTGAATTCTGTTCAAGGGTGCAAAGGAAACATATATATTGTTAAGGCATTGAGTAACAAGTCTTTCGTGTCCCTGCTATCTGTGAAACAACAGTTTGCCAGTAACTTGGAAATTATGCTTGGGTTAAATCCTGTAAATCAGGACTTTTACTTTCAGGATGTGATCTGATATTTTAATTTGACACAAAGACACTATCACTGCACAAAAAACGGCAATAAATTTGGAAGTACAAAGCTTCACATTCAAAGAGCAAAATACTGAAATTTGAAATGTAACATTTAATTTAATTTCACTGCAAAATATAAGTTCATAGTGCACAACTTCTAGGCAAAGAGCCGTATTGCTTTGTGAGCTTTTGCATTATCCACTTGATTAGATCATGACAGATCAATTGAACAGAAATAATTCAGAATCTGTAATGCCAGTGAACTACTTTTATTTGATGTTTTAAATTAAGATTCTTTTGTGGTCTAAATTGCTCAGTTCTGATAAAACAGTATTAAATTAAACAAAGTCAAACTTAATAATTTTCAGGAAAATGTTTTGGTTATCAAAGCTACAAAAGAAGGCATGGCAGTAACATTGGAGGACCTCTGTAAAGAAAGACAGAGGGATTTACATTCATTATACCTCCTGGCTGATTATTACAGTCTCATCTTAGTTACATGCACTGAATAAAAAGATTTAGACTTACACTCACACCATACCTCCAGTGAGCTTCCAGGGAGTCAAAGGAGGCTAAATGGGATAACCCCTGATAACAGGCATAGCGATGCACAATTAACTTACATCTGCTGATTAAAATATAGGCAGCATGCCAGCAAACAAATTGTCCTCCAGGGCATGGCGTGCCTCCTTTGGCAGGACAGTGTGATAATAGTTTAAATAGGCTTTTTCCATCCTGAATTTGAACATCAAAAATCAAATCGAGCATGATTGCATGCTGATGAGTTTTAATTCTCTCTAACGAAACACTACGCAGTACATTACAGGCTCGTCACTTCCTTCCATCCAGTCTATCTTCAGGATGTGTTGCTCCAGGAAGGCTAATAGTAGTGTCAAGGATGTCTGCCACCCTGGCCATTCCCTTTTCTCTCTTCTACCTTCTGGGAGAAGATACAGGAGCTTGAAAGCCCGGATGTTCAAACTCAAGTACAGCTTCTTCCCCACTGCTCTCAGACTTCTGAACCAATCACCTCTTTCACACCCCCTTCCCAGTGACACTGTCATATTCTCATACTCTTGATGCTACCTTTCTCAGTTATTCCACTATTGTCACTTTAGCATTTCTTTTTGCACTACTTTAGAATGCACTACAATCTTTGCAACATTTTTTGTTTTGCACTCATCATCACTGTATATATTACCACCATGTACACTGTTTACTCTGTGAGCTTCATGTGAACAAGGAGCTTCATTGCACCTCTTAATCTTAACCTAAGATCTCCTGTAGAATCACTGAAAATACAGTGCATCAGAATATTCCTCTTCAATATATCAATGTTATTGAATAAGTCAAATTGCATTTTTTATTATGAGCACTGGAGGAATGGCAGTCTTAGGCTGACAATTCATGATGATGTAAATATTGTATGGAAGCTAAATCAGTCAAATTGATTATTATTCCATGCAATTAATTTCATATTTTTAAAGCACCAGACACTCAGAGAACACACGCTAATTCAGATAGTTGTCCACTGGAGACTGGACTGAGTTTGGCTTGCTTTGTCAAGGTTTTCTGATTGTTCAAAAATCTAGCACTTGGAGTCTTGCCCATACATGAAGAATCAATGGGAGCGGGATTCTTGTTTCAGTAGCGACTGTCAGTGGGATGTGAGCTTATGGTAGGAGTGTGGTCTGAAGATACCCTGGAAAGCGTAACATGTGGTAACATTACATTCTGGGGTTATTAGTAGAATTTGGCAAATGTTATGGGGAATATTCAGTAAGTGAAGAAGGGCAGTGGCATTGACTGCTTGGAAAACAGTGGAATAAGGCTTAGGGTGTTGCACTCTGAGCAGCAGGTTTAATGAGATGGCCTCAAGATATTTCAATACAGTAAAACACCGATAAACTGCCATCTAATAATTCGGAAATCCCAACGGTTTGGCATTAGGCTCAATGGGTGATGCTTCTCATGCACCCTTTAAGCTCACAGCAGCACTGTTTCCATGTTCCCTTTAACTTCACGGGGAGCCTATTTCCCATGTTCCCAATAAGTTCACTGGAGCCCTGTTTCCCGCAATCCCTTTAAGCTCACCTGGTTCATTAGAAAATGTATTACAATATTACTGTGTGACATCTAAAAAAGTTAATTAAAAGTGTGTTGGGGTATTAACAGGAATCATCTCCAATAGCTCAGAATATCTGCCAGTCTGGCACCAAAGTCCCGAAGGTAACAGATTATTGGAGTCTTACTGGATTGTGACGGGCACACTAAATGTGACAGGTGTCAAAGACTATGGAGGTTGTTTTAGTGGGAGGAATTGCTCAGGGTGCAGTTGTACCAGGTGTGATGGGCCAGAAATTAGAAAGCTTGAAGGATACAATAAAGAAGTCGGATCTGACAATTTTCATCAATTTTTGGGAAAATTAAGCTATTTTTGAACAGTTATAATACCATCTTTAAAAACAAATGTGAAAACGTGAGTCGTACTTGCAGTCCTGGCAGTTAATCAGCAAGGCCACACATCAAGAATTTGCACCACATTCTTCACAATCTTCCATTCATTTTAATCAATAATAATAAAAAGAAATATATTTTGTTTGAACACAATGCAGACCAATAACTATATAAATTCACATACTTAGAATTAATGAATTAATATGACAGACTATTCAGCCCAGCCAGTTTATGCTCCAAGTTATTTCTCATTTTATTTCCTCTCAATCCAGCATCATATCCAGCTATCCCCTTTTCGCTCACATACTGTATCTATCCAGAATAAGTTTCTGGAATATCATTTGGTGTGGTCAATGTTGTCATCACTTATGGTATTTTTTCCTCAGGTCCCTCTTTGATTTATTGGTGATCATCTCATAGTTATGGCCCCAGTTTTGAACAACTCAGTGAGTGGGAACATGCATGCACCATCATTTTTATGATCTTCAAGGCCTTCAGTATATCACCTTTAAACACTAACCAAACTGGAGGAAAGAGCCACTGTCCAATCAGACTTTCTTGATAGTTGTACTGTTGTGCGAGAAGCTTTGAACATCTTTTTCACACTCTCTCCAGTACTTCTGCAACCTTCTTGGAATATTGAAACCACATTTAAGTTTGCTGACTTTATTTTCTTTTCTTCTACAGATATGTTATCAAGAGAGTGTGAAATTAGTGAACATTTCTTCATTGACCAAGGATTGCCAAGAAACAAAATGGAAGCTTACCTTCTTTATAAGCTTAGAAATGTAGGTGGAAATGTAGAAAATGATTCCTTGTGAATAATTTCATGAATATTCATAATTTTTGTTTACCATGAATCATTACTTTTTGCATGGATACCCGAAGGTTCTTAAGAATCATCTCAATATGAAGCATTCTTGCAAGGGTCTTTGTGAAAATCACTGCATAACCTGCAGGATGAGCACCAAATGTCTTTTCCTTCTTTAAGGCCTTCAACAGTCTAGAGCGTCAGATTGTCTAAAATGCAGAGTGTTACTAAAGGTGTGAGAGTGAACCAATATTTTCCAATTTGACCTCACTATCAAATTCAATTTTCACAAAAAGGTTGAAGGTTCAATCGCCATTCTACTGAATGCGTGATATTTATAGAGATGATAGCCGTCTATCATCTCTCTGTCCAAGGACATGAAGGGAAGATTAAACAAGGTGCCTTGGCAGCTGCATTGGTGGTTTGTATTGTTTATGTAATTCTCGGTTGTATAACATAAATATATGAACATAGTGCAAAGGGAGGAAACAATAATTTTGTAACTGGTAAAATATACTACTTCATTGGTGATAGCATTTTCAGTTTCCCAGTATGCACTCCCACAAGGCAAGCTCTTTGCTGGAAAGTGAATATGAGAAATGTAATTTTATATTTGCTTCTGTCAGATGTACCATCAACTTAATATATCCAAACTCCTTCCCTCCCAAAAATGTGACTATTAACAAGTCCCACCAGTGAACACTATGATTTTGCAAAATGAAACATTATAAAAATATCACGAGGGGATTTACAAACGACCATATTACATGTACTGGTAATTGTTAAGTTCTTGCTGCTGGCAGTCTTGTTTAATGTAGTGATTTGGTTTGTATACTTGATTGTTTAATAATTTTCCAGTCTGATTCAATGAGCTGAATTGTGCATACGTCATTCAGACTAAGTGATGAAGTGGCTGAATTCACAAAAAAGGGAACAGTGCAAACTAATAAACTGATGGATGCCAAATTGGACCATTCTTTTAAAATCACATTGTTGCAACAATCTGAAAGAGCAGGAAAATGAGGTCCATGTATGCATTCAGTCTCAACAGCACACACATAATGGGCCTGTTACAATGAACAGCATAGCACTGAACTGTCAGCAGTTCTTTTCATGCTACTCTCAGCAGCCCTCATTATACATAAAAGAGTAATGATGTGCACTTCAACTGTATAAGAGTCAAACCACAGTGTGCACAGATTGAGGTGAATTAAAACTCTAAGCCTTCACGTTCTTCAAGTTCTCCTTTGCTTAAAAAGGATAAACTGTAATAGACCTAAAATAGATAAACAGTTGACAACTCGTCAAATGGATGGATATCACCAGTAGTGTTCTGCTGCATTGTAACCTTCCTGAGAGAGAGTGAAATTAGCTAACATTTCTTTATTGACCAATTATTGTCAAGAAATAAAATGTAATCTTTCCTTGTCTGGAAGCTTAGAAATGCAGGTGGAAATGGGAAAAAAATGCTTAATTGTGGATATTTTTATAATCTTGATGATATTTTTCACTAGTCTAGAAATCAATGGTTTCTCATTGGTCATCACTTGTGCCCTGGGAACTGAATATCTGCTTGGTTCCAGCAATTGGATTACTAAATTTGGCATACAGGATTAACATTACTGCACTAGTATTTGAACTTCCATTGCCAAATATGTCATTTTCAAATCGACTTGACCACATGGAGTTTTACAGCACTAGCCCACACGTACACATTGTTCCACCTCCACCAGCCATTCCCAACCAGAACAGATATTAGACAGCTAAAAATACAAATTTGGCATACAGCAGGCAATCCTTGAAAGATTCACGCGCAATGAGCAATGCAACTCAATGTTGTTTGCATTGCATATCAGTCTCCATTGTTCCCAGATCTCAAAGATCTTTCATTATCTTCATAACCGATATCTTGAGTAACTTCAGCATTTTAAAAGAATCAACATGGTTTTGCTAATACTACCTCAAACATCTTGATATTCCAGCTGTAAATTTTACTGTGACATTCCAGACAGAATCTTGTAAATATAACACCACTATTCAAGGAAAGATAGAATCAGAAGCTAGGAGACTATAGGCCAGTTAGCTGAGCATCTGCCACTGGGAAAATGCTGGAATCCATTATTGTGGAGACAGCAGCAGGACAGACATTTCAAAAATCATGAGGCAAACAAGCGAGTCAAAATGATTTTAAGAATGGGAAAACGTTTATAACAAACTTTCTGGGGTTCTTTTGGGATGCAGCAAACAGGATAGATAGAAACTCGTAGGGGTAGTATTTTGGATCTCCAGAAGACATTCAATAAGGTACCACATAAAAAGTTACTGCACAAGATGAGACAGCATGAGATTCAGGGTAAGACTTGGCATGGAAAGGAAAGTGGCAATGACAAAAAAAGGAGAGAGAGATAAAGGGGTCATTTTTAGATGAGCAACTAGCTGAGTGTGAAAGGAATCGTTGCTGGGACTTAACGATTTACATCCATTTTAATGACTTGGGTGAAAGGTCTGAATGTACTAAGGCTATAAGAAAATCAAGTGGTATGGGTACTGAGAAAGAAAGTTGTTTTAAGGCCAGTATTGAATCCGCCTTGACTTTATTGAATGGCAGAACATGCTTGAGGGGTCAATAAGCCTAATCTTATCTCTGTTTCTTATGTTCTAACCATCATTAACCACAATGTGGATCTTCCTGTTATGCATCAGCAAATAGGCATGCAGGCATGAGGATAACTTCCTTCCAGATATTCAAACTCAGATTAATCTAGGATGGGGATACCCTGCCTGTTAGTCACTTTTCCTTTTTAAGGCCAATCCATTTTGCAACTCATTGCTGGATTAGGAAACTCAGGAAACTCTTCTGTTGCAGACTACCACTACAAATGAGAAATGTTTGGAGTATGATGTTGTTGCAGCAGAAACATGTATGGATTAAGAATGATGCAGCAATAAGCTTTCTCACAACTTTCAAGAAACCATATATTTCTTCTAAGTTTGCCCATGGGAATCATTTCCTTTGACCAGGGTTATACTTTTCCTCTTGAAAAATAAATTTTGCAAATAAATACATGCTGAATCCAAAAGTAAGAGCACCACCTGTCTCTCTTGAGGATTTGAAACCCTTGATTGACTTTGAATGCCTTCCCCATTGGTGGCTCGATCAACATCAAGCTCTGAAATACTCACGCTAAACTTCTGCACCCTTCCAACAATCTTTCCTCATTTAAGATGTGTCAAGATCTTCCTCTGAGACCAAGCTTTTGTTTATCTGCCTCATTTTGTCTTATGTGACTCAGTGCCCTGTTTCATGACATTAAAGCTACGATATAAATGCACATTGTTGTTATTGATCTCCATTTGCACAGGTATCTGCCAATACAGTGATCTTCAGAACAGGATATCTTCTCTTCTCATTGGTCTGCCTGACATGTACATCCAAACACACAGCAAGGTGGTTGATATTTAATTGAATTGGCCTAGTGAGTCAGTTAGTTCAGAGGCAATTAGGGATAGTTAATAAATACTGGCTTACCTCCTGACAACCACATCTCATGAGCCAATGAAAAGGTATAACTGAGGATATGGAAGAGAGCTGACCACTTCTGGTCACCTAATATTACAATCTGCCAACTCAAGGATTTCATGGCATGCATATTGCTGGCATATCACAATTCATTCAGTGTCTAACACCTCCACGAATTGGGACATTTCTTCAGTTTCTGTGAGAGAGTGATGGGGCAAAGAGAGAGAAATCCACTTAAACAATTTTAACATGGTCATTATTTCAAACAAACACTTTATTTTCGACAAGAACAGGAAGCTTCAATTTGTGAGTGGTTTGTGGAGTTGATTTGGATTACAGGATATAGATACTGGATGGCAAACAAACAAATGAACTAGCCTCTTAACACACAAATCTCCTTACTATCCATTAAACATACTGCTACAACTGCTTGGATAGATGTTGATGGAATGCTGCACTTGGCAAAACCACTCTCTGAAATGTTTTTGCAAAAATGCATTTTAAAGATCGGAGCAGTTCTCTCCATTTGGCTTAGTGCACAACATTCTGCAAGATCAACTCAAACCATCTGAACATTGCCCATGTCCTGATCAAATATTTATCAGAAGTGTAATTTCATAAATGAAATGGTCTCTGCCTCATTCACTAAAGCATTTTCCTGTTCCAACAACTAAGTAAAGAAGTGCCTTGCAGCTGATGGACAGGAGATTTACCTGAATGGAACAAGCAATGAGGGACTCTCATAGTAGTGGAAAGGCAGGAGAAACTGGGATTGTTCTCTTTAGGGTATGTGGGGTTTTGCGTGAGCACAGAAACATAGTTCTCCTGCAGGAAGAAAGCTCTCAAAGACCTTTTCAGTTGTGACTCTGTCCCTCATGAAAGCAGGCTTGACTCTATCCCACAACAACCTCTTCAGGCCAGCCTTGTTGTCACTCCTGACCAACAAAATGTTGAGAAGGCCACATCCTAACTCAATAATAACAAGATCTTGAGAATCGATGGTATCCACATTGAAACCCTAAAACTCGGCAGTGAAGGGCTTCAGTCATAAATCCATGACCTCATTGCATACAGTGTAGAAACACCACCGAGTCCACGCCAACCGTCAAGCACCCATTTGCACTCACCCTATATTAACCCGATTATTTCATTCTGCCCAAATTCTCATCAAATCCCCCAAGATTCTACCTCTTATCTACACACTAGGGACAGTTTGTAGTGGCCGATTAACCAACCAACCCACACAGCTTTGGGGTGTGGGAGGAAAGTGGAGCATCCAGAGGAAACCCACAGGGTCACAGGGAGAATGTGTAAACACCACACAGACAGCATCAGAGGTCAGAATTGATCCAGGTCTCTAGCACTGTGAGATAACAGCTCAACTAGCTACATAACTGTGCCAGCTATATATTAATATCGGCAACAATCCAGGAAAGACATGACAAATTATTTTGCACAGTGGGTTTAATTGTTATGCATAAATTGAGAAGTCAATGATAACCTAATTTATTCTTTTAAAGCAGAACACTTCAGAACAATGTGCAAAAAGCTAAAGGGTGGGATAATTTTTCAACTCTTTCAAAGAGCCAACACCAACACTGCAGCTTGAATAATCTCTTTTTATGTAATATGAACCTCTGTAACCCAAACACTGCCCACAATGTTTATTTTATTCATTCCATTAAAGTTCTTGATAATTTAAGTGTACTTAAAAATTCTCCTAATATCTGTATCAACAAAATTAAATTCCAAACTCAATAATAAAATACTGCATATGCTGGAAATCTGGAAAAAAAACAGAAAATGCTGGACATACTCAGCAGGTCAGTTAGCATCTATGGAGAAGCAAACAGGTATCAACTGTAGTATTATGCTCTGGGGTTACTGCTCAATTCACTGCCACTTCTCTTCCAGGTATGCTCATCTTGAAAAAGCTCTCCTTTTCTCTAACAGGATATCTGCTCATCTAATCTACCTGATTCACCTTCATTGCTTGGATTCCAATTGAAATTTAACCCTTGTCCTTTCACCTCTTCCCTTCCAACATTCAGGGACCCCAAAGAGTCTTTCCAGGTGAAGCAGTGATTCACTTGCACTTCTTCCAATCTAGGGCACTGCATCCAGTGTTCACAATGTGGTCTCCTCTGCATTGGAAGAACCAAACACAGATTGGGTGATCACTTTGCAGAGCACCTGCACTCAGTCCGCAGGAGCAACCCTGAGCTTTCCTTTGCCTGCCATATTAATTCTGCAACCCGTTCCCATTCTGACTTATCCCTTCTGCATTATAAAAATGAGGACCAATGCAAGCTTGAGGAACATCACCTCATCTTCTATCTGGGCACCCTGCAGCCTTCTGGACTCAATACTGAATTCTACAGCTTCAGGTAATTTGATTTATCTGTTAATATCCATCATCTATCTGCAATATTGGCTCAGTTTATTTATTTTTTTCCTTTGTTTTCTTTTTATTTACTTGGAAGTGGAAGACATACCCAGCCTGACCTGCCAGTCATGTCTTTCTGTTCTTTGTCAGAACTGACCTGAAGCATCCGTTGTTTTATCTTCCCACAGATGTGGCCTGACCTGTTGAGTATTTCCAGCATTTTCTGTTTTTATTTTATCTTTCCAGAATCTGCAGGTTTTTTGTTGATTTTCTTTGAAATTCAACCCCTGACATTTCAGATCCGCCCAATATGGCAAATATTTTGAGTTTTCCAATGGAACAGTTGGCTATTCGGCCCATTAGTTCCATTGATTGCAGTAAGAACATGGTTAAAACTAAAAGAATAGTTCTCCCTTGACTTTGTTGCTGGTGACTTATAAAGTCGTCAATAATATTGTTTAATTAAGAGCTTACAATTATGGGCAAGATATGTATAAATGTTGATGCAGAGAATGGAGGGATAGGAACCATGTGGAGACAGAAGGGATTAGTTTAATTAGGTGTCATTAGCTTAATTAGTTCAGCACAACATTGTGGGCAGAAGAGCCCATTCCTGTGCTGTACTGTTCTATGTTCTATCTTCTAAGTTGCTTCTCTTTTTGAAGAGGATTGTGCTCAGATGGTTTTATTCCATGAAGATCACAATGGTAGAAAGCTCTCTGACTGAATCATGTAGATATTGTGACCTCAGTTTGGAGGCCAGCTGGCTCTATTGTTAAATGGTAGAAGATGACGGTATTTATTTTGGTCTGATCGATGTTGATGAATTAGCTGCATACAGCAATGGAATACATCTTTTCTCTTGTAGTTTTTACATCTCCTGGAGCTGCCACGCTATTGAAATGGCCTTGGCAATGTTGCAGTCTTACCTTAGCTCTTAACCTACTTGCTTCATAGAATAAATAGAGAACATTGCAATTACAGACAATTCTGTATATGAATCATGAACTTCAGACCTTCAATCTACCTTCAATAACACCTCAAGGAGGCATCAGGGCATGACAATGGTTTGTTTATGGTCTCTTGACACCTAAATGAATAGATTGCTACATTAATAGACAATGGGCATCATTTTAAGCGTAGATGCATTTTTAATGGTAGGATTTTGCTGTGCCACAAATAGTGAATATCTTGGATCTGACTCTCCCCCACATCTGTTTTTCTTGTTACATGGCTTCCTTGCAATTTTTTGTAAACAGAATGTTGCTTCAATACCATCTTTAAGAAGCAGAGTAAAATTTGAACTGTTTGGTAAACTAGAAAGGTATCAAATAAAGTTTTGAAAATCCTATTAAAAGCATACCGCACCAGTCATTTTAGTTTCTTGTCAGTCATGTTAATCCCTTACTTTGTATTCATCTCAGCAGTCAGTCTCCAATGCTACCAAAGCTTTTGCTATCTGGAAATGTTATTAATTTTTTTTTATTTCCAGAAAAAACTTGTATGTATTTATTCTCCATCCCTCATTCTCAGCATCAGTGAGATAAATTAAATAAGAACGTGCCTCATGCTGATATCAGCTTGGCAACACTGAAGAATAATGCCCTTCACCTGTGATATTCAGCTGTACTTCCTCATTGAATTCAGAATGTTCATGAAATTAAACCCAGGGCTAGAACAAGGCAAAGAAAAAGAGAAAAAAATCTTCACTAAAAAATATATTACATTAAAAATGTGGTGCTGGGCTGGGAACATATATTCAATGGATATGTATTTCTCAAGTGAAGCTTTGTTGTATTTGTCTGAAAGATGATAATTCATATTTGTTGATCTCAAAACATAACATGAGGAAGCATTGGTGGTGGGGAGGGACTGGGTATATTGATGGGGTGGTGGAGGTAAGTATGATTACTTGCTGCAGGCTTGTAATCCACTGCCTACAAGAACTGCCAATTAGCTTCCATTTGTCACAGACTTGTATATTGAATTAATCAAATTATTGAGAACTTTCTCCAAGTTCAATGCCAGTGTTTAAGATTGTTATGGAGGAATTGCACAGATAATTTTTAAAAAGGAAGAGGTTTGCTGAGAATGTACTTCGCTGTCAGCTCCGATACAGCACCTACTTCGTGCTAATCTTCCTTTGCTTATTCATTTTTTTAAACAAAATAAACTTTATTCATAATAAAAGACAAGTTATATACAATTGTAAAACAGTGCAAACCTTTACATTCATGTACAGATTATTCATTAGTGTTACCTGTTTATATAAAGAAAACAGTTTGCTTATTCATATTAATTTATTCAGGGCTTTGACTATTATCTCCTAAAGGCTGTAGTTGCTGGTTAAAAACATCAGTGATGGACTGTGTCTCACCTTCTAGTTGGTGTAAGTGCATTGATGTAACAATCAGTGAATGTGACAGAGAATGCCTTTGTGCAATGTGTCTTGTAGGCAGCAAATAGTGTGCTGACCAACCAGAACATTATCACCTACTGGTATACCAGGAGGAAGAAACTTCCATTGCACCTGATTTTCACCAAATCTCTATGTGCCAAACAGAACTGATGTTGGAGTCTGGAGCATAGAGTGGCCACATATCAACACAAGATCATTCTCACTCTGTGTTTGCTTCGACTGAAGCAACATTATCCCGCAACAATGGATTAACAATTAGACACTGGGTGCACACTGGGTGAACTGGTATGAACAAAATTTTGAATACCAACCCAAAAGCATAAATGATAGCAGTACACCCTTTGTCTGAGCAGTCCAATTCAGAGAGCCGTTTGGAAAATAAGATCTGAACATCATCTGTTCGCAGGATAGCATCACTGAAAAATAATATTGGGAGGACCAAGGACAGCAGTCCCCATTTCACATGACAACTATTTCATGCTTCTTCCTCGCAACTGTTTGAAGGCAAACCAGAGGGTTTGTAACCTTGGTAGCACATTTAATCCTGTAAAGAGTTTTGACCCACAGATCCATCCTACTAAATCTATTTACTTCCTCTTCTTTAATGATGCCCAATTCAGCCCCTGCACAACTTATCCACCTGTAAAACTTTCATCTGTGACTTTGAAACCTGCAAACTTTCTATTCCTACGCATTCCTGGCAGACTCCCTTGAATCTTTGCAGGACTTAACCACTCGAGCTTCCTCTCTCCCTTCCTCTTGGTCAGCATGGATGAGTTGGGCCAAAGGGCTTGTTTCCATACTGTATGACTCTATGACTCTCCTCTGATTATTGTCCTGATTCGACATTGCTGTCCATCTGTAGTCATCATTCACCCTCTTGCTTTTCAAGAATCTATCTATATCTGCCTTAAAAATATTTGAAAACTCTGCTTGCACTGCCCATTGAGGAAAAGAGTTCCAAAGACTCATGGGAGAAAAAAATATTCTCCTCAGCTCTGCCTTAAATGGATGTCTCTTTATTCTAGATTCTTCCACAAGAGGAAATATCCTCTCCACATCGGCCCAGGCCACTTAGGATCTTGTACGTATTAATGGAGTAACCTCATGGTCTAGCCTGTCCAGCTTTGCTTCATGAGACAATCTGCATATTCCAGGTATTACTTCACAAACCTTCTCAAAATTGTTTCCAACAGATTAACATTCTTCCTTAAATAAGGAGACCAATATGTACATTGACTCTTACTGTCATAAGACTCTTGAACGGACGTCTTCCATATTCAAGATTAACTCTTGACCTCACAATCTGCCTCATCATGGCCCTTGCTCTTTATTGTCCACCTGTACTGCAACTGTAACTGTAACACAATATTCTGCATTCTGTTACTTCTTTCCCCTTGTACTACCTCAAAGTACTTTTGTTTTTGAAATGATCTATATGGATGGCTTGTAAAACGAAGTGTTTCACTGTATCTCAGTGCATGTGACAATAATAAACTAAAACCAATACACAGTACCCCAGATGTGATCTTACCAATGAATACACAACAGAAGTAGGATCTTCCTATCTTTGTATTAAATTCTCCCAGCAATTGAGGTCATCCAAAATGCTGTGGCCTATTTTCAAACTTGCACTAACCCATCACCAACTTGGTTGTTGACCCACACTGGCTCCCAATCAAGCAGTATGTTATTTTGAAATTCTAATCCTTTTTTCTCAAATCCCTTCATATTCTCAACCCTTCCTAAATTGCTTATCTCCTCCAACCTCGGATAACTGTCCTGTTCCATCCTGGCCTCTTTCTCCTCACTAAATTTAATCTTTCCAGTGTTGTTCCTGTGTTTTCAGCTGTCAACGCCTTGAGCTCTGGAATTCATTCCCTAATCCTCTTCCCCTCATTTTCCTGCATTCTTAAAACTTACTTCTCTGACCACATTTTGTTCATCTGTTATAGTATCTCAGATCACCTGATTGACAGTTTATGTCTGATGATGCTCCCATGAAATGATTTACATGGTTTTATCCCACAGAAGGGGTGAAATAGTGATACCTGGATCACTAGCAAAGTGCTTTTCTTGCAAAGGTAGTGTGTGCCTGTGAACTATTAAATTGGTGCTCGCCATCATCAGTGGAGATGTAGATAAGTAGATGAAAAAAAATCCATATTAAAAAAAGAGTGAGCCTCCTGCTGCTGATGAAGTTAGGAGATAAGGAATGGAAAAGTTCTGAGTTAATTTAACTGCTAAATTGAACTTTTGTAACTTTATCTCCTATTTGCAGTCCCTTCATTCAAGGTTTTCTCATTGGGATTGCAGATTGTATAATTAACCTTCATGTGCTACTTGAAACATGGAAGTGGTTTCAGAGCAAAGGGAAGTTAATCTAAATGAAGAAGTGAGCAGATCATCAGTTTCTTGGTCATTACTGATCTGACAAAACCATGTACCAGTCAACTGACCCTGTGGGATTCCAGAAGAGAAGCTTTTAGCCGATTTTGCCTTCACCAGACCTTCGTTTATAGTTCTTACAATTTATTTATTTTTCAGGATGTGGACAGTGCTGGCAAGGTCAGCATTTATTGCCCCATTCCTTATTGCTCTTGAGAAGGTGGTGGTGATCTATCTTCTTAAAGGACTGTTGTCCTTAAAGTGAAGGCGCTCCAAGAGTTCTGTTGTGTGGAGGGGATCCAGGATTGAGACCCTTCACTCATGAAGGAACAGCCAAATATCCCCAAGTCAGGATGGTGTTCCATTGTGCCTGCTCCCCTTGTCCTTCAAGGGTTTGGGAAGTGCTATTGAAATAGCTGGGAGATTAACTGCAGTGCATTTTGTAGATGGTACACACTATAGCCACCAGTGAGGGAGAAAATGAAAATTTTAAATGGTGCAGTCTGTGCCTACCTGATGAAATTATACATTTCTCTTCACCATTTTGTATAATTTATGTACAACTTATGTTCTGTGTGTTGTCTGAATCTATGTGCCTATGATGCTGCTGCAAGCAAGTTTTTCATTGTACCTGCACCTCACCATACGTGTGCATTTGACAATAAACTTGACTTGACTTGAACTCACAGCTGTCTCTGTACGATGATGGGATCCCAACACCACTGCTGAGATCTGCTTCTTCATACCCTCAATATTTTTTCAAGTAGTTATCTAGTTCCTTCTCAACTGCTCAGCTACAATAGAAATCCAGATCGCAAAGTCTTGTCCCAGGTGAGATAAACAGAGTAGAATATTCTGTGCAGGTCAACGTTTGTAATCAAAAGCTTTTCTTTTAAGTATTTAGCTTCCCTAAAGGGTTCACACGATTGGACCAAGCTGCTGAGGCCTCTTTTTATTGTCACTTCAAATAATACAATCGCTGAACAGATGTTGCAATTTGAGAATACTGTGCTTATGAACTGAGATTAGTGAGATGTCATTCAAGAGTTGGTCAATTTACACCTGAAAGGCATAGCCAGGAGGAACTATAGATGACCGTCAACATCAGCAAAGCTTTTGATACTCACATTCAACCCAAATTCAAGATACAGCTTAACAGGTTGGATCAAGGAAACATTCTGTAGTGCCTGAGCCAAGGAATCAGTTTGCAGCCTTTTTTCCTGAACCACACTCATTTGCAGTGTAATCCTTTTTTTACTGCTATATCAAAGCATCCTTCAATATTGAGGAAACTGAACTAAATTCCCAAACAGATTTCACCCAGGCAATGACTTATGAACATTGCTGTGACTGATTTAGCATTCAGTAGTGTCAAAAAGGCCACTGATACCTTGGCAGACCCGAAGAATAAGTCAGTAGTCAAAACTGCATTGAAGTACTCATTTCAATTGAAATATCAAGCAGTTAAATTTTATCACGATAGATTTGTGAAACATGACCACATTGTCATTCTCACATTGTTGACATTGTCTATCTGAACCAATTTAACAGCCTAAATTAACAATTGTGATGCACTAAATAACACAAACATTTTTTTTCTCACCAACCACAAATTATCAAGGATTTCAGTCACTCTTCCCTTACCAAATACTCTAGTAATTTATTCTCAAGTGACAAGAGGCTCACTTTTCAGTCCCCAGTCTCTAAATACAGAGTGATACATAATTTCCATTTCGAAAGAATGATTCTTAAATTAAGGAAACTCCGAAAAATTATACTTTGTACCTGCAAAGTTTTCACTTTCTTCCTTTAAGACCCTGGATTGAAAGCCCAGGGGTTTGCTGGCCTTGTAAGTGCCAGTATAAGTGCCTGCACTTTCATCAATAATGTTAACTTGATTATAGCATCTTCCCCAAATTGTCACGTTTAAAGAGGAAGATCTACAGGGTGTCATGAATTAGTACAATCCCATTCCAACAGTAAGAGGAATCCCTTGCACTTACAGCACATCAAATGCATTGGTTCATGCCACAAAAGAGCTTTTAACATCAGGTTTCTCCTTTGCCGTACGTAAATATGTTCATTTATTTACATGTTTAATGGTGTATTTCAAAATTGATCATTAGTCTAAACTGCTAGTCAGAGAGTTAGTCACTTGTAATTTCATTGAAGCATCTCATTCCACATTAACTTCCCATTACATTGTTTTTTTTCTGAATCATATTAAGCTCAGGTGTTTTTATTCTTTGTGCGATTATAGTACAGGGCTCAGGTCTTTAATGTCCAATGGCTCTTGCCAGATATCCCCAGTGTGACAGGTGAGCTTGACTGGCCCTCTGCATCCAGTTCAGGTAAGTGTGGATTGATGGGGTGAGCCACATTCAGCTCAGTTCAGCTTATGATTTCAATTACCCTGAAACTCTTTGCATTGAAGGTCATTTGCATTCTTTGAGGAAGATTTCTTGAATCTACTTTTGGCTCTTTTGAATATAATATAAACTTGTTGCATAAAATAAAGGATTATGGGTTAGTTCATTATCATATGGACAAGCACATGTATGCATAGGTGCAACCAAAAACTTACTTGCAGCAGCATCACGGGCACATAGCATCAGACACACAGCATTCACAAGAAAGGTACAAATTAAACATAAATTATACACAATTTTTACAAGAAATAACACAATTAGAGCAAAAAAAAACAAAGTCCATTTCAGTGCAAAGTGATCAAAGTGGTCACAGTGCTGCTATACTGAGGTAGTGATTGTACCTGACTGACTAGCTAGAGCTGAAGAGTAAGGAGGTTTTTGTACAATTGTGCTGAGCTTTGTTGAGATCACACATGAAGTATAGTTTGTCACTTTGTTCTTCCTACCTCAGGAAGGATATGGTTGTCCTGGATGCAGAATAGATTCAACAGAATGATTCCTTGAATTAGTAGTTTGTCCAGCAGGACAGATTATGATTAGCTTACACACCTTGGAGCTCAGAAGAGGAGGAGATCTCATTGACACTGAAGGCTTGACAGGGTAGATCCTGTGAGATTGCTTCTTTAGAATGGAGAGTACAGAAATAAGGGCCACAGACTCATGCAAGGATTGAGCACTCAGTGCTGAGATGAAGAGACATTTCTTTTCTCAGAAGGATAGAGATCTTTGGAATTCTTTATTCCAAAGCATTGTGGAAGCTCAGTCATTCAGTATAGTCAAGGCTGAGGTTGAGAGATCGTCAGATCATAAGGCTCATAGAAATTGGACACGAGAGAAGACAAAGTACAAAATCAGACATGTTCTTATTGAACAATGGAACCACATACTGCTATTTCTCATGTTCCTAAAGACAGTGCATTACGTTGTGCGACATTAACTGGGAAGAGCCCCTGATTCACCTTACCTATGAAAAGTAAATTAATGAGTGAACCCTGCATGTGGCCAAATTATACAAGAACTCACTTGATAGCTTGATTTTCTATAAAACCCTAAAACCTAATTTATCTCACATTGACTCTCTTTTCAATTTTGCAGCTATGCAAAACTTTGGTGCAATTATTATAGGATCACCTTATTACAGGAAGGACATGGAGACTTTGGAAAGGGTGCAGAAGAGGTTTGCCAAGATGTTGCCTGGATTAGAGAGTATTAGCTATAAGGAGAGGTTGGACAAACTTGGGTCATTTTCTCTGGAGCATCAGAGGCTGAGGGGAGATCTGATAGAAGTGTATAAAACTACAAGAAGCATAGATAGGGTAGACATTCAGAACCTTTTTCCCAGGGTAGAAATATCAAATACCAGAGTACATGCATTTAAGATGAGAGGAGGAAAGTTTAAAGGAGATGTGTGTGTGAGGTAAGTTTTTAACACAGAGAGGGGTAGATGCCTGGAATGGGCTGCCAGGAGCACATACGATAGTGGTGTTTAAGAGGCTTTCAAATAAACACATGAATATGCAGGGAATGGAAGAATATGGATCATGTGCTGGCAGATGGGATTTAGTTTAATTTGGCATCATGTTCGGTGCAGACATTGTGGGCCGAAGGGCCTGTTCCTGTGCTGCACTGTTTGATGTTCTGTGTTCTAAGTTACTTCTCTTTTTATTTGAGAAGATTGTGTTCGGATAGTTCTGTTCCATGCAGATTGCAATGGTAGAAAGCTCTCTGACTGAATCATGTGGACATTGTGACCTCATTTTGGAGGTTAGCTCACTCCATTATGAAATGGTAGAAGATAATAGTTTTTTTTAAACTTGCATAACCAGTACCTTTTAATGAAATGGAATAACTAACCAAAATTGATGGAAAACATAGCATAACATGAACTACTTTAGAAGGTGATAATTTGATATCTACATGAATATGTTATGAAAGCTGCAGCAGGATTTTTAAATCTTTGATATCCAATGCACAAGAATGGTAATATGATGGGAGGAATATGCTCTTAGACTATGATTAGCATGGAATGAACCTCAAGTATTGGAATATGGGAATAAACACCTGTGATGAGAGGTGGGTAGAAAGTGTACAAGTAACAAAGGAAAGCTTATTCACATGCAGATAGTCTATCAGAGAAGATATGCTCACAGAAAAAAAAAATGTTCTCTAATGATTCACACATTCAAGGAAAAATCTTTTTAAAAAATGTTTGCAACCTGACAGCATTAATTTGTTTTCACTGGTCATGGCTTCCAGGAGATGCAAGAAGACTACAGCTGTGTCTGCTGTTTTTTTCAATCTGTGTCAACATGCTGAATGATTTAATAATTAAGTGCTTCATTACTACAAAATCATGTGTCATCACAGCAGTGCAATTCTGTTCAGATTTGTGCCATTAGTTGGTGCTAACTTAACAAGAGAGGGATATTAAATCCTCAAAAAATCCTTTTAATAACTCCCTGTTTGGAATTTTAAGCATCAGATCTATTATAACTATAATGCACAGTCATTTCTTAATAAAATGCTTCATTATGGCCCAGATGTAAAGCAGCATGCACCTTCAATAACATCCTATTAGTGTTTATTATGACTCTGGAGAAGACATCTCAAACTCACAAGGTCTGCAGTAAACACACAGCATTTAGTGAAAGTGTCCATTGGAATTTGAAGAAATGGAGTAAATTCCAACATAATCTAAAGCTTTGCATTTTAAGAAAACACTGTTCTTGTGCATGTATAGACTGCTGAAAGATTGAGTGGCTCCCTGTGCTCCACCTTCATTTACTCTTCAAGCATGAGTGATTTTCACTGAAGCTCAGCACTTTAGGAAAGTAATGGAGCTGAGGTTGAAGGCGAGGGGGTGGGGCAGTAAATAAATACTGTTATGTTAAACTTTAACCTGTTTCTTTATTTCTTTTCACTATTTCCTGATGGATCTAATTCCTTAATCTATTCCAGGAATATGATAAGCTCTCAGTGTTTTAACTTGCTGTATGACTGTATGTAGTTCTTTTCTCATTGCCACTTAAAGTGTGACTTTGAATTTAGAGTAGATTGCATGGCACACATTAAGCGATTTTTATTAAATCAAAGAAAGGAATGTCTGTCCTGAGGAAACACAACAAGACTATGATCTGAATGCAGGTATCAAACATATCCAGTTGAATTGGGGAATTAACTTCACCCCCAGAGTATGCTTTCAGTTACAACCTCAAATGAGCACCCGCTCCACACCAATGTGACACCATCAATTTCTCACACCACACATCCTGAAACAATTCTGTCAGAGACAAATTAGGGGCAGTTCTGTGCTGGAATTTATTACCACCAGGAAAGGGATTATGAATGCCCAAACTCATTCCACAGATATCTATTACGGAAAACTTCAGAACCATTATGTGAATTCCACAGCCAGCCACATAAATAAAAAAAGAATCCATTGAGCCTACCATCCAGTCTTACCCCCTCCACTGAAAAGCAGAAACAATTGGCACTTTGTCTTTTCGTTAAATGTATTTATCTGACATACAGTTTATATAAATCAGAAAGAAATATCAACTTCATTTCTCCAGATGGTACAGTTTATAAAAGCTATCTTCTCCAGTTTATTTAATTCTAATGTAGGAGGGCTCTCCTACTTCAGCCTGTCCTGCTGCCTCTACACTCCTCTCGCCTCAGGCAATGATGGATGTGTTCAGAAATTTATTGCATCTGGGCCCAGGCTTGTGAGTTGGATGTGAGGAACAAGCAGCTGCCTAACTTGAGCTAAACCAGAATTAACATGATGGATTCAGATTCATAGGTTTACATTTTTTTTTAATGCACAAATAATGAGAGGACTAGAATGATAGTGCAGCGGTTAGCATAATGCTATTACAGCGCCAGTGACCCAGTTTCAATTCCCGCCGCTGTCTGTAAGGAGTTTGTACGTTCTCCCCGTGTCTGCATGGGTTTCCTCCGGGTGCTCGGGTTTCCTCCCACATTTCAAAGGTGTACGGGTTAGGAGCTGTGGGCATGCTATGTTGGTGCTGGAAGGATGGCAAAACTTACAGGCTGCCCCCAGCACATTCTCAGTGACGCAAAAAGATGCATTTCACAGTGCGTTTCGATGTACATGTGACTAATAAATAAATATCTTACCTTAGAATTATTCAGGAGTCACATAAAACCAGGGATATCACATAAGCGACAATCAATCTGCTGGAGGAACTCAGTAAGTTGAACAGCATCTGTTGGGGTAAGGGAACTGTTGACTTTTTGGGTTGAAACCCTGCAGTCAGGAAGGTCCTGATACAAGATTTTGACCTAAAACAGTGACAATTCCTTTCCTCCCACAGATGCTGCTCAACCCGCTAAGTTCCTTCAGCAGATTGGTTGTTGCTCCAGATTCCAGCATATGCAGTATCTCCTGTCTCGATCACATAAATTAAAGTTATTAATTTCCAAAGATGGGGACAGGCAACCCATGTGCAACTGACCTGCACCTATTATTTATTATTAAAGCAAGCACTATACCAAACTCAGTACTGGCTGCTGATTGCAGTAATGTTGAGCAGCATTAGCTGGAAATTTCAGCTGGGGTCCAACATCATTATAGGTCAGCCCAAGTTAAAGCTAGTTACTGCACCACTGTGGGCAGCACAGTGGTGCAAGCTGATAGGTCTATCCATAGGATCCATCATCAAAGATCCCCACCATCCAGGCCATGCTATCTTCTTGCAGCTGCCATTGGGCAGGAGGTGAAGAAGCCTGAGGCCCCACACCACCAGGTTCAAGAACAGTTGCTTCCCTTCAACCATTCGCTTCTTGAATCAACTTGCACATTCGCTTCTTGAATCAACTTTATGTTTCATTTGTATCTTTCTTATGAATGTTGTGGATCTGATGCTATGTGCCTGATATACTGCTGAAAGTAAGTTTTTCATTGCACCTGTGCATACATGTACTTGTGTTTATTGTTATATGCACAACTTTGAACTGCTGTCTCACAGCACCAGAGACCCAGGTTCAATCATGGGGTGTTATCTGTGTGGTGTTTCACCTGGGTGCTCTAGTTTCCTCCCACAACCTGAAGCTGTGCAAATTGGTAGATTAATTGGCCACTGCAAAATGCCCCTAGTGTGTAGGTGAGAGGTAGGATTTGGGGGGTTTGGAGGTGTGGAGGGGGAGCTGAGGAGAATGTGGGGAAAAAGAAATAATGGGATTAATGTTTGATTAGCATGAATGGATTGCTGATGGTCAGCATGGACAATGGGCCAAAGGGCCTGTTTTCATGTTCTCTCTCTCTCTCTCTCTCTCTATGATTCCATGAGAGATTGGCTTTGCTAAAACCTTGACTGTACCTCTGAAAGCATTGTGGCTGATCCAGGAAATAATGAAGAATGGCAAAATATGGGAGAGACTGTGATGCTTCCCTTAAAGCCTTTGAGGAGTGGGAAAAAAAACCCTCGATCCACAAAAAGTCAAGTGGTTCTCTGGGCACATGTACCAAAGACAGTGGAAAGAGATGCCTCTGGATGGCAAAAGCACAGTCATGTTGCAAGAGTTCAATGAATTAATGTAAGTGGTAAAGGTCAGTGAACACACCTTTTAATGCCACCCTCAACAACTACACTCCCAGCCTCAGACTGCACAATATGTAATCATTCAGCTACCAACAGTGAACTTTCACATGTTCTATCTCCCCCTCATGCACTGACATAAGCTTCACAGTGTCGCCACATAAGTCGCAGACATTTCATTTAACCATGACATCCATGTTGCACAAACAAACTGCAGGACACTCATTGAGAACGTGCTCTTCTTTTGAGAAGGACAATGTGATGTACAACCAAAGGCAGCAGAACATTACATGTGCTCATTCTTCCATAACTAGGCCTTTGCTAATTGAGGAATTCTGTGGCCCCACTTACCTCTCCTTTGGCATGCCCCAAATTACAGCACAAGCCCTGGCCACCAATTATCTGGGTGTTGTAGAAATAGCTCAGCTTGTCTCCATGTAAGTGCCAACAGCTGCCTATCCAGATTTTGGTCCACAGTGCAAGGGTCTTGCAGGTTCAACTGCAGCCCAAGGCTGATTAATATGGTTCTGGGGTGGGGTGGGGGGGGGGAGGTGGGGTGCAATGGGGAAAGGAATGTGGGGAGAATGAAATAAAGTGATTAATGTAGGATTAGCATAAATAAGTTATTAATGGTCAGCATGGACTCAGTGGACCAAAGGGTCTGTTTTAATGCTGCATTTCTCTATAATTCTTTGATTCTGTAACAATTGGTATTGTTATAGGAGGAGGAGGGGGCAGGGCTTGTAATCACTCCATGAGACACAAAGCTTATGCCTTCTCCTCGAAAACTACCTCCTTTCATGCCGACACCACCCTCATCGGCAAACACAGCAAATGGCAAAAAGGACTTTTCTGATTTTTGCGGTTCAGCATCATGCAGTATTTTCTTTTAGCTCCCAGAGAAATTTGAAAAGTAAAAGGACAAATTCTCTGTTGAAGCTGGGATTTGATGACAATAATTTTCTCATCATTAATGCTTCACAAAGGCATATGATGACAAAATGCTGTATGACAACTGATCCACTTGGTGTATCTGTGCTTGTTCTGTTGGTACATTTGCACAGAAAAATATCTTCCTGAGTCACTTTTACAGCAGCCTGGGTTTATTTCCCACCACCATCTGGTGCAGGGTAGGATAGCAGTAACACGCAAGTCTCAGAGCTCTCACACTTCACAAATGTGAGAGATGTAGAGTTCAAAGCCTGCTTCAGTCCAAACCTTGATCCACAAATCCTGAAATAAGTGTTGGATGCATGCTCAGTTCCTTGAAGGAAAGCAATAAGTGGTGCAGGACAATCCATTTCAATGCATCACCATCCAGTTGTGGCAGGAGATAGTTACAAGATTGGAAAGGATTGAAAACAGTGGTGAGAAGAAGAAGACTATTGCATTTTAATTGAAATTAAACAAAAATGTGAGTTCTCAAAATCTCTTTGAATGTATTTGCACATGAACAGAGACCAAGGACAGAAAACTAAAGGGCACAGATATCAATCCTGAATGTCCCATTATTGAATGTTTATAAATGTGTTTCTGCCATTTGATTGTGGTTCCAAGATATTACAGATACACATGATATTCAGTGAAGAGGAATTATGTAGTTGGATATTGAAAGGTGACACTATTTTCAGGTAAAAAGGTTTTTGTGTGAAGTGAATCAATTTTTTGAGTTCCCTTTCATTCTCTCAATGCTTTGTACTTCAATAAGTCCAAAGTATGTTGTTATTTATTTGGTTACTGTAGTGTTCCTTCATACTCCACACAGGACAGCAAGTCAGCAAACCAATGCCCATCACCCCAAAGATATTGTATAACCATGCCATGACATATTAATATATTTCCATATTTTCTTATGATCTAGATAGAGGCCATTTGGCCCATCAAGTCATTGTCGGTTCTCAGAGCAATCCCACCAATCCCACTCCCCCACTTTATTTCCCTGTAACCTACTCTCCTTCACATACCCATTGATTCCACCCTGGTTCTCCTACCACCCACACAACTGGGAGTAACTTACAGTAATCAATTAACCCAACAACCAGTGGAGTAGCAAATTGGAGACATTCTCCCCCCTCCTCCATCTGCCTTTCACCCCTCCTCACCTGGATCCACCTATTGCTTGCTTGCTCTTGTTCATCTCTTCCCTTCACCTTTTTTATAATAGCTATCTCCCCTCTATCTTTCAGTCCAGATGAAGGGTTTCGATCCAAAACATTGACTGTCCATTTCCCTCCACAGATGCTGCCTGACCTGTTGAGTTCCTCTCGCAGCTTGTTTGTTAACCCAATAACCTGCAGGTCTCTGAGCAGTGCAAGGGAATTGAACTGAACCTCCCAAGCTACCTGCCAAGCCTGCACTGGGTCATAGACCTGGCATTGGAGCATCAAGCCCATTCATTTCAAAGGAGAGGATTGACTGCAAGCAAGAAGGATGAGTAGAAGGTAATTGGACATTTTTTAATCAGTTGAGATATTGTAATACCTTTAAATGTTTTAAGTATTATTTTATTTTTTAAATAATTAAATCATTCATTGTTTCACTTGTGTTCTTCAATAGTTTTTGATTATTTCTGAATGTCAAGGTTTTTCATATTCCTCAAAGGTTTGACAGCTGATAAAGCTTAGGGGCTTGGCTTAATCAGCTGTCAAAATTTATTTTAGCCACTACATGGGAAAGGCTTGATCTGGCCATCATAAACAACAGCATTATATCTCTCAAAGTCATGCAGCACCTCACCATTTTGTATTGACACAACAATGGGTATGTCAGAAGCATGAGCAGTTTACCCTGGAAGCAAGTTCTGGTCCAGCAGAAATATTAGGCTAAGTTCTTTGCACAATTAAATACACTGCACTCTCTGAAAGTATAAGTTTACCCAGACACAACAGATAACAAAGCAGCAACCATATAATTTAGCAAAGTGTTAGAAAAGGAGCTGCAGTTAAAAATTGGGCAACAGCACATAATATGAGCCATCTGGAACAAGAATATCACTGTGAATAACAATGGTAAATTTCACACTTATTTTCAAGGGATTGTAAGCTGATATGGAATAATTTATACATACAAATTGTGAAGCAAAATGACTATTAAAGGCATTGACTTCTCGTTAACTTGACAAGTTCAATTTAACATAATTAATCTCCTCTCTCCCTTCTCCACATCCTATCTTGTTAGGTATCGTTTGGCTTTCTGAGATGATCACTATTTTCTCAACTAAGTGATCAGTCCACCCAAATGGTTCCAGATTTCTATTAACTGTCAGTTTATACTGAAAGAACAGGTAAATATACTGAACACACATTCAAAACAACATGATGGTTGAAGTCAAGTCAATTGGAGATTATTGTTATGTGCTTCAAGAGGCTGGTCATGGCACACATTCAAATCCACAATCCTGGACAACCCCAACACACTGCAATTCGACCTACTGCTGAAACAGGTCCATGGCAGATGCCATCTCCCTGGCCCTACACTCATCTCTGGAGCATCTGGACAGTAAAACCACCAACATTAGGCTATTGTTTATTGACTACAGCTCCACCTTCAGTACTATAATTCCAAGCAAACTCATCTCCAAACTGCTAGACCAGGGACTCAACATCTCCTTTTGCAACTGGATCTTTGATTTCCTGACCAAGAGACTGCTATCAGTAAGGATAGGCAGCAACATCTCTGCCATGATAATCCTCAACACTGGTGCCCACAATGCTGTGTCCTCAGCCCTCTACACTACTCCCTATACACTCACGACTGTGTGGCCAGATTCTGCTCTAGCTCCATCTACAAGTTTGCAGATGACACTACCATAGTGGGCCCAATCGCAAATAACAATCAGTCAGAGTACAGGAAGGAAATAGAGAGCCTAGTGACATGGTGCCATGACAACAACTTTTCCATCAATGTCAGCAAAATAAAAGAGCTGGTCATTGATTTGGGAAGGGGGGTGGTGCATACATTCCTATTTACATCAACGGTGCTTGAGGTCAAGAAGGTTGAAAATTTTCAGGTTCCTAGGAGCGAAACATCACCGATAGCCTGTCCTGTTTCAAGCACATTGATGCCATGGCCAAGACAGCTCACCAAGAAAGCTCTACTTCCTCAGGAGATTAAAGAGATTTGGCATGTCCCCTTTGACCCTCACCAATTTTTATAGATGCACCATAGAAAGCATCCTATCTGGATGCATCACAGCCTGGTATAGCAACTGCTCTGTGCAGGACCACAAGAAACTGCAGCAAGTTGTGGACACAGCTCAGCACATCACAGAAACCAGCCTCCCCTCCATGGATTCTGTCTTCATTTCTCACTGCCTCAGTAAAGCAACCAGCATAAATAAAGACTCCACCCAGTCCAGACATTCTCTCTTCTCCCCTCTTCCATTGGACAGAAGATACAAAAGCCTGAAAGGATGTACCACCAGACTCAAGGACAGTCTGTATCCCACTGTTATAAGACTATTGAATGGTTCCCTAACAATGATAAGGTGGACTCATGACCTCACAACCTACCTCGTTATGGCCTTGCACCTTTACTGTCTGCCTGTACTGCACTTTCTCTGTAACTGTAACACTTTATTCTGCATTCCGTTATTGTCTTCCCTTGTACTTCCTTAATGCACTGTTGTAATGAAATGATTTGTATGGATGGCATACAAAACAAAGTTTTTCACTGTACCTCGGTACATGTGGCAATAATAAACCAATTTACCACATGCACAAGTACGGTGAGGTACAGGCATAATGAAAAACTTTCTTGCAGCACAGGCATGGAGATACCAGACAACACACAGAATATAAATTAGACATAAATTATACATCTTATACAAGAAACTGAAGATAGAGAGAGAAATAGACTGCAAAAATATAGTGCAAAGAAAAAGCCAGAATCAGAGAAAAGTCCATTGCAGTGCAAGAGGTGCCCCACAGTGTTCTATTGCTGAGGTAGGGTGTAGGTCAGTTCAAGAACCTGATGGGTGTAGGAAAGTAGCTGGTCCTGAACTTGGTGGTGTGTGATTTCAGGCTTCTGCAACTTAGAATTTCTCTAAATTTTCAAGGAATTCCTGCAACTACCATGGAAAATTATTATGAGGGAACATTTTGATTTTGGCAGCTTGGGTTAAGTCAATGCTACAATGTCTGCTGCCATTTGTACCCATCTTCACACATTTGATCCCCCTGACTTCATCAAACATCAGGAGGTAAGTGCAACTTACATATAAAATTCTTGCACATTTTTTGAGCTCAGAATGACAGAAGAATTTCTCTTTTGTGTCCAAACTCATTGTGCACAGGTTCTTCAAGGGGCACAGATTCAACAGTAAACTTAGCTTTCATTGTATTGGTGATTGCTGATCAGAAAATATGTGAAAGTCCAAGCTTCAGCCCACTGTCTTGTCCATAACAATTGGTACATTTGCTTGTCGTCAACAACATTTCCACTAAGGGAACAGATGGGGTGCATCTTTACTCTTTTGATGATGAAACCAAGAATAATGTATTGCAAGAATTTTCAAATTGTTTAAAAATAGAAACCAAAAGGCTTCTTGCATTCTGGCACACTGGAGGTATTACTTAGATTTGAACACGATTTGACTCAGCTTGCACACCATTCAAATTACTTACAAATTTTTTTGCACCTACTTCCTATGTCTTTCTACACCATGCAGTGAAACTCAGCAAGTTGCTCCAAAATTTCTTCCAATGCCGTCAAGGAATATGCAACAGCAACCTGAAACACCAAAGTTCAGTTCCTTTTCTCTTTTGCTTCAGCAAGATCTGTTTTCCAACATTAATCTGTGTGATCTATGGCACAGCACATTAATGCTCTCAACTCAGCAGTGTCAATCTTCTCCACCATTATAAACTTTGATCTGTAGCTTTTTTAGAAACATTGGACTTTGATACCAGGCAAGGACTGAATAACATACATGAACAATTATTCTCAATAATTATGAAAAGCAGCATGTTGACTGACCGAAAACAACTGATGAAGCAGTTGACTCCTTTTAATTCAAAACCACTTTTTTTTCAACAAAATCGAAGTACATAATAATTTAAACTGCATAGAAGGCAATATTTGTCCATTTAGTTTTGAATTAAGAGCAAATTTCTGTTGAAAAACAGTTGCGTATACAGATAAAATTATAATCCTGAGCCAACTTCAAATTAGAAAAATTGAAGTCACAAGTCCCTCAGTGGCTGGTGAATTGCTTGGTTGTGAGAGTTTCACCAGATGCTAATGCTGATGGCTTTGGAGAGTTGTCATAATTTTCAGAAAATTTAATTGGTTTGGGTATCTTAGGGGTACAAACACTGGAAATGTGAATCAAGTAAGCTAGTTTTTGAGTATAGTTTCAAATGGAACCTTTTTGAAGAAGAGCTTTACCTAAATCATTACATTATCTTTTCCTTTCAGATGATGACTGAATTACTTTGCATATCCAGCTTTTTTTCATTTTGCAATTTACTGACAGAAATCTAAATAGCTATTCTCATAAGAAACTTCATAATGAGAAGATATTATGGTAGAAGTGATGGTGAAATTATTGATGTTTGTAATTATTATTCCACAAAACTGACAGCAGGTTTGGTATTTTTGTACATGTAGTTTAACATAAAGATCCTAAAGCTGCTGTCAATGATACGGTACTGCATTGCAGATTGTACCATATGAGCCTTCTCTACCCCAATCAAGGAAACTCAAATGAACCAACTTGAATTTCAGATATTAGCAAACAAGTCCTACCATGAAACACAGTAAAAATCTAATGGTTTGTTGCATGAGGTCCAGAGAGCTTTGAATAGAATATTAACGCATTCCTATTTAAAAAATTGCCATTGATTGATTGAGTTATACAGCATGGAAATGGGGCCTTCAGCCCAACTCATCCATGCTGACCAAGTAGCCTTCCTAAATTAGTCCTTTTTGCCTGTGCTTGGCCCATATTCCTCTAAACCTTTCCTGTCCATGTACCTCTTTAAATGTTTTTTAGATGTAATTGTTCCTGCCTCTACCACCTCCTTTGGAAGCTCGTTTCATGTACCCACCAACTGCTGCGTGAAAAACTTGCTCAGATCCCCTTTAAATCTTTCCCCTCCCATCTTAAACCTATGCCCTCTAGTTTTAAACTCCCCTACCCTGGGGAAAAAGACCATTCGCCATATCATTGCCCTTCATAGTTTTATATGCATCTATAAGGTCAGCCCTCAGCCTCCTATGCTCCAGGGAAAACAGTCCCAGCCTATCCCATCTCTCCTTATAATTCAAACCTGCCAGTCCAGGCAGGTTCTTTGAGAATCTTTTTTGCAGTATCTTCAGCTTAGTCACATCTTTCCTATAGCTTATAACTGCACATAATACTTCAAGTGCATTCTAACCAACATTTTGTACAACTGCAACATGACGTCCCAATTCTTGTACTCACAGCCCTGTCTGATGAAGGCAAGTGTGCTGTACACCTTCTTCACCACCCTGTCTACCTGTGTTGCTACTTTCAGGGAACTATGTACTGGTATCCCGAGGTCTCTCTGTTCTATGACACTCCCCAGCGCACAGCCATTCACTGGGTATATCCTTCCCTGGTTTAACTTTCCAAATTTTAACACTTTGCACTTGTCTGAATTGAATTCTGTCTGAATTGAATTCCATTGCTTTGCTATGTTTCCCAGTTGATCAGTATCCTGTTGTAAACTCCGACAACCTTCTTCACTGTCCACCACATTATCAATTTTGCCCCTGAAAAAAAATCTGCAGTATTTCAAAATATCAGAGAATCTCAGTAAAATAATCTTATTAAAGGGTCATTGTAAGTGTTTTTGTTTAATCAAACAAGTATTAACCTTATTTCTTAATCTTGATCTTGTTTCTAGATTAAAGATCTTAATCATTTCTAGATTTTAGCATTTTGCATGATGTTCTAAAAGTTAATTCAAAATTGTGTTCTCGTTTTTGAATGTATGTGAGGATTCTTTAATACAATTGGCTGCTCAGCCAAATTAACGACATTACAGCTGCAGGAAGCAGAGGATCTCTTTGAAATGATACCTGATAGCAGCAGGCATTGGAAAATGGGAATTATTTGCCACAGAGATGACTAGGTTTACATAGGGAACTTCAAGTTCAGTAGTGAGCTCCATTTCTTCAACTCTATTGCAAACTCTGATTCTGGTCAAAAGGTATGCTTTTCCCATGGCCTCATGTGTAATGTATAACTTAATGTATTTGGTGGTACTCAGCAAAAGGTTAGCTCTTCAGTGTGTAGTGCATTCTCGCATAATTTGTGGGAAGGTGAAGGGAGGGGACATAACAGAACAATCACCATCAATGATGCAATGGCAGTGAGTTAGCAAGATGGGAGCGAGACAGGACGCCTGGTTGAGTGGTGTCGCAACAACAACCTCTCACTCAACGTCAGTCAAACTAAATAACTGATCAGTGACTTCAGGAAAGGGAAGGAGGCTGAACATGCACGAGTCTATGCTGGGGGATTCGCAGTGGAGAGATTCGGCAGCTTTAAGTTCCTGGGCGTCAACATATCAGATGACCTGTCCTGGGCCCAGACGCAGAAGCAATCACAAGGAAGGTGCGCCAGCGTCTTTACTTTCTTATAAGGTTAAGGAGGTTCAGCATGTAACCGAACACTCTAACAAACTTCTACAGATGTACTGTTGGAGATCCTGACTGGTTGCATCATGTCTGGTACAGCAATTTGATTGTGCAGGAATATAAGAAGCTGCAGAGGGTAATGAATTCAGCCCAATACATCACAGGCACATCCTTCCTCACTACTGGAAGCATCTGCAGGAGGTGCTGCCTCAAGAAGGCAACATCTATCATCAAACATCCCCACCATCTGGGACATGCCATCTTCTCACAGCTACCATTGGGCAGAAAGTACAGAAGACTGAAGTCCCACACCACCAGGTTCAAGAACAGTTACTTCCCTTCAACCATTCGGTTCTTGAACCAACCTGCACAACCTTAATCACTACCTCAGTATAGCAACACCATGACCACTTTAATCACTTTGCACAACAGAGGACTTTGTTTTTTTTTGTTCTAATTGTGTTCTTTCTTGTAAAAATTGTGTACAATTTATGCTTAATTTATGTTTTTTTCTTGCGAATGTCACTTATATGATGCTATGTGCCTCTGTGTTACTTCTGCAAGCAAGTTTTTCATTGCATCCGTGCTAACATGTCCTTGTGCATATGATAATAAACTCAACTTTGACTTTGACTCTGGTTCTTGACTTAAGAGGGAGCAACAAGATAGCCTCTTTATTTTTCACCTTGCTATCTCATATCTTCAGATGAAAAGGACATAAATATGGATGTTCGGCAAAGACACAATTATGGCCAATGATTTTCACCATCCAGGTCTGTAGATGAAGAATGCTCACTCAGGTGAAGTACTATTGGATGATTGCAGATAATTTGCCCTCTAGGTATACGCTAAATCTGCAATCCATTCCTGGAGAGTCATAGACAGTCAGAGTCAGAGAAAGAGAAAAACACAGAAACAGGCCCTTTGGCACACCAAGTCCACACCAACCACCAACCACCTATTTACACTAATCTGACATCAATCCCATTTTTTATTCTCCTCATATTCTCATCAACTCCCCCCAGATTCTACCACTCATTACATAACTTGGGGCAATTTACAGTGGCCAATTAATTTAACAACCCTCACAACTGGAGCACCTAGGGGAAACTTGTGGTCACAGGGAGAAGGTAAAAACTCTATACAGGCAGCACCTGAGGTCAGCATTGAACCCAGGCCTCTGGCGCTGTCAGGCAGTGGCTCTACTAGCTGTACCACTGTATTGCCCTGCTGCACCTTGATACCACCTCATAGAGTCATACAGCACAGAAAAAGGCCCATTAGCCCACAACGTCCATGCTCAGCAGGGAGTACCCATCTGTGCTAATCCCATTTTCCAGCACCTGGTCCGCATCCTTCTGTACCTGGGTAATGAGAGTCTCTGCCACCTTTCGGCTGATCAATCCAGATTCCAACCATTCGCTGGGTGAAAAATAATCTTCCTCAAATCCCCTCTGAATCTCTTACCCCTGATCTTAAACCTACACCCTCCAGTAATAGACATCTCTGCCAAAGGGAAAAGTTTCTCATCTCCCCCAATTATACCCCTCATAATTTGGTAGACCTCAATCAGGTCCCGCCCCAGCCTTCTCCATTCCAAGGAAAACAAACCCAGTTTATCCAGTTTCTCTGCACAACTGAAATGCTCCATCCCAGGCAATTTCCTGATAAATCTCTTTTGCACCCTCTCCAGTATAATTACATTCTCCATATAGTGTGGTGACCAGAACTGCACACAGTATTCCAGCAGTGACTGAAACAATCTTTAATAAAGTTATACTATAAGCTCTATTCTCTTGCATTCTATGCCATGGTTAATGATGGCAAATATCCTATATGGTTTGTTATCCACCTTATTGGCCTGTGCTGCCACCTTCAGGGATCATTGGATTTGTACACCAAGGTTCCTCTGTTCCTCAGTATTCCCTAGGGCACTACCATTTATTGTGTGTGTCCTATCCTTATTAGTCGTCCCAAAATCAATCATCTCACATTAAGCAAGATAGAATTGCATCTGCCTCTGCTCTGCCTATCTTACCAGCTTGTCAATAGATCAACAGCTACATCAGCCTGAAGCCTAAGTCTATCATCTCACCATCACCAACATTGGCTATTTTCAAGTCACTTGCAAACTTACGACTCATATCTACTCAATTCACATCCAAAGCTTTAACATATATAACAAAGAGTAAGGATCTCAGCACTAATCCCTGTGGAGACCACTGCTTACAAGCTCCCATTCACGAAAACAATCCTCCACCATCATTACCTCCAATCACCAACCAGTATTGGATTAAATTTGCCACATTGCCCTGCATCCCATGGGCTCTAAATTTCTGAACTAGTTTCTCATATGTGGGACCTTGTCAAAGGCTTTACAGAAGTCCATGTAGACTACATCAATTGCACTGCCTTCATCAATACATTTCACCTCTTTAAAAATCCTCAATTAATTTGCTCAGACAGGCTCTCACACCAACAGAGCTCTGCTGCCTATTCCTTGTCAATCCCTGCCTTTCTAAGCAGAAATTAATCTTGTCCCTTCAGTTTTTTCCCCCAACAATTTCCTTACCATTGATGTGAGATTTAATGGTCATAATTATCTCGCTTACCCCTCCTTACCTTTTTGAATAAAGGAATCACATTTTCTGTCCTGCAGTTTTCTGGCACCTCAGCAGTGGTCAGTAAAGATCTGAAAATTTCTGTCAAAGCCACAGCAACCTCCTACCTTGCCTCCCTTAGCAGCCTGTGTTACATCCAGGGTATATTAAGGTCAGAGACTGGGAATCTTGTGGTGAGTAACTCACTTCCTCACTCCCCAAAGCCTGTCCACCATCAACATGTTCAAGTCAGGAGTGTGATGGAATACTCTCCACTTGCTTGGATGAGTGCAGTTTCAACAACTCTCAAGAAGTTCAACACCAAACAGGACATAACAGCTTGCTTGATAGGCACCCCATCCACAATCATTCACTCACTCCACCACCAATGAACAGTGGGAGCAGTTTGTACCATCTACAGAATGCACTGCAGCAAGTCACCAAGACTTAGACAGCACCTTCCAAACCCACAACCTCTATTAGCTCGAAGGACAAGGACAGCCAAAGCATGGGAACACCACCACCTGAAAGTTGCCCCCCCAAGTCACACACTATCTTGACTTGGAAATGTATCACCGTTTCTTCACTGTTGCTGGATCAAAGCCCTGGAACTCCCTTGCTAACAGCATTGTGTGTATACCCACACCTCAACGACTGCAGCGGTTCAAGAAAGCAGCTCACCACCACCTTCTCAGAGACAATTCAGGATGGGCAATTAAATGCTGGCTCAGCCTACAAAGCCCACACCCTTGTATGGATGATAAGAAAATCTCATCAGACCCTGGGGATTTATCCACCTTTAGTCCCACTAAGATTTTTAATAATACATAAAAGGCTGGAGGAACTCAACTAGTCAGGCAGCATCTATGGAGGGAAATAGAGAGTTGACGTCCAGCATCTGCAGTCTCTTGTGTCGCCATTTTGTTGCAGACCCCTAATAACTCCTCTTTTTGCACCGTGCCCCTCCCTGGATTCTCCAACGACAATGTCCTTCTCCTTAATTAATATGGATGAGAAATCTTCATTTAAACCTTACTTCTGGCTCCATGCACAGATTGTCCCTTTGGTCCACAATGGGCCCTACTCTTTCCCTCCTCATAGAATGTTTAAATCAATAGTACCAGACTTCAGAAGTGCAGTTCAATGCACATGATACTATGAAAAATTTCTACACCAGATTCATAGTCCTGCACGTGAATTATGCATTAATCTTGCCTTGGATAGGAAGGGCTTGTATTTAATAATGTGCACTCTTTTAATAATATATTGTGTCAATTTTACACCAATTAATCCGGCTGGGCCAGAAAGAAAACTTTTAACTGATTTGATCTCATTCCTGTCTGCAGTAAATTCACTTTACTCCATCATCAATCTCTTTCTTTTCTCAGTACTTGAATTTCTGTGGCGACTATTGGCTCTGCTCCAAGGTTGACCTGCTGCTCTCATAATGCCATTGTCAGCCATCACTTCTAGTAGGCTAACACTGCAAAGAAGTCTTGGTCTACAAGATGCAGGGGAAAGTCTCATGACATATGGCAAACTTCAGCAGGATTTGGCCCATTATGTTTAATTACTAAAAGTAATTGCTCAGTTTTCATTAAAATTCCAACTAATTGCAATGAAAAAAAAATGTTTAAATGTGGTTTGCATCATAACAGAATGCAAGAATCTCCCATGGGGTTTACTGGTGTGAATTCCACACACCAATAATAAGTAGAGGTTGAAATACAATCAGGACACACATTCCAAATTTTATTTCATGAATGACTCTGGGGTACCACATGCAAGGCCAACTAAACAGAGAAACCAAATGGGAGGTTCTATGTTTGACAAATAATAAAAAAAATTTCCTTACAGATGTGGCAATTTAAAAAAATTGGTTTCCTAACTGGAATACTTTTTTTATTGGCCATCTCACAACAAATGGCCCAATATATCAATTATATTCCCACAGGAGTTAAAGATGATTTCCAGATTTTCACTGCTATCAACACTGCACAACAATATCTCTCATTATTTGCCCAATATGTCTTTCCAGTCAATTTAACGACTGTCTGGCAGAGTTCAATGTACTCCCTGTAATCTCGGTCCCTGTCTTTATACAGAGCCAAAGAACAACATGGCTACTTCTGTGCCAGACTATTTACTCAGCATGTGAATGATGAAGTCCACTGCTGTGGTCAGATATGGAGGACATATATCCTCCATTTTCATTGTCTGGCTCTGTAACTCCACATGGGTTCCTTAATTCATGACAGTTCTTGTTATTCTATGGTGATTTTCACTTTGGAGAAACATACTGTAAGCCTTAGAGTTTATGTTTTCATTTTGATGTGGGAGCTCTATTGCTACCTGTATTCAAAAAAATATTCCATTTTATTCTTAGAATTAGTTACAGATTTAAAATTGCAGTTCCACAATAAAAGTGTGTGTAATAAATGTTACAGTAATTTCAAATAAATGGTATTAAATGCTTGCATTTAACTAAGGCCGGAACTGATTACATAAATGGTTCAGGTGATTAAGGGCTGCTGAGTTCTAATTAATTCCTGGGGCATACTTCCTCAGGTAAAGTGAGGGAAATTTTAATTTCATCCTTTAAAAGCTAAGATGAATAAATCCATTGTGTGGTTTCTGTGCTGTGCTTGCATTGTGATTAACTGAATGCAATTTCTTGCCTGACATTTTTTTAATCCTCAAATCCCTTAGAACCCTTACCCCTGCTTTTGGAGATGAAGGAGATTGTGGTGGGGGGTGGGGGGGCGTGGGCCGGGGGTGAGGGGGAGCGGTGGTGGGATTGACAGAGTATTGGAATTGAGCCAATGCCTTGCAAACAGGCTTCTTGTGAAGAGAACTCCGGTCTGGTCTGTGGCCTGTTTCTGGACCTGTAGTGGTGTTGCTCCACAACTGGCTTCCTGACTATGTCCAGAGGACCCTCTCTGATGGGAGAGGAGAGCCCCATCCACAATGAGGTAATGAAGCTCGGCCCTAGCTGAGAACTGACAGAACAGGCTTGCAGGCATTTTTTCATGCACTTGAACCTGTGACCTCCTGGTTGGGAGGCAGGCACAGTGCTGTCTGCTGTGCCAGGCTTCTACCATCTGGCCTTTTTCTAATTTGTAATGATGAGGTGGCTTGCTGCCAAATTTACTTCTGATATGATGAGTAACCTCAAATTTATCATGAGCTCCAAGGAGTACATCGTTAAAGATGCAGGCCAAAGAAAGCAAATTCTCTCTGTATGAAATGCTAATTTTTATATCTCAGGTTAATGAAATGAAATTTCTGTGACAGACTGTGTTCTAGTTTTAAAAACATAACTGCTCCAGTAACTCCACTCATGACAAAGTAAAAAAAAAATGAAGTCTTGCCCTCAAAATCAACAGAAACCCAGGATTAATTTAAAGACTTTTAAAAATCTGCTTCTTGCTCCACCAAACAGTTACACACCCACCTGATAAACAGAAAATATCAGAGATGGCGATAATATGTTAGTCTTCCATTTGTACCGAAAGTTGTTTGTCGTACTGAAGTGACCTGATTTGGATTTGACACCGTACATCAAATGGTAACAATTCCTACCTTTGAGTCAGATACTACAGTGTTATGTGCACGGGTATGTGTGTGTGTGTGTGTGTGTGTATTTGTGTAAGCTTCTACCCCACTGTGATAAGACTATTGAACGGTTCCTTTATACAATGAGATGGACTATGACCTCACGATCTATCTTGTTGTGACCTTGCACCTTATTGCACTGCACTTTCTCTGTAGCTGTGACACTTTATTCTGTACTGTTACTGTTTTTACCTGTACTACATCAATGCGCTTTGTACTAACTCAATGTAACTGCACTCTGTGTAATGAATCGACCTGTAAGATCGGTTTGTAAGACAAGCTTTTCACTGTACCTCAGTACAAGTGACAATAATAAACCAATACTAATGTGTATATGTATGCATGTGTGAGTGTTTTTGCATGTATGTGTATATGTATCTGGGGGTTTGCCAACATGTTCCTGTCCATCGAGTTCTTTGCCATATTCAAGCATTGCATTATTGTTCAAGTTCCTGCTCCTCCATAGATTTTCCATATTATGTCGTGAAACCAATGACATTTTTTACATTTCTCATCAGTGATATTATTTGTTATTGAATGGTGCAGGCCAGAAAGCCAATTTCTGCAGAAGGAAAGGAAAAATTGCATGTGATTATTCATTTACAACCCTAGATGGGATCATGGTATGCAGTAGTGGTGTGATGATCAGAGCAGACTCAACTTTGACGGCACCAAAGCTCACCCACATCTTTGCCAGGTGCAAAAGCTGAGGGAATTTTAAGAGCATTTTAATAACTTTTACATACAGATACTGAAAAACTGATAAAAATAACGAATTCAACATTTCCAAAATAATATTTGGAAAACAGCTTAAAACATCAAATGAATGCAAATAATTAAAAACATTAAAATAACCCAAAATAATGTTTAAAAAATAAAATCTAAAATCACGTTACCTTGATAGGTGCAGCTTCAACAACACTCACAAAGCTTGACACCATGCAGGACATAGCAGCCTGTTTGTTGGGCAATGCATCCACAAACATTCACTCATTCCTCCTCTGGTAGCAGCAGTTTGTACCATCGACAGGATGTATTGCAGCAACTCAAAAAGACTTAGACAGCACCTTCCAAACCCACAACCTCTACCAGCTAGAAGGACAAGGGCAGCAAAAGTATAGGATCACCATCACCTGGAAGTTAGCCTCTAAGTCACTCATTATTCTGACCTGGAAATATGTCACCCTCCTTTACTGTCACTGGGTCAAAATTCTAGAACTTAGCCCCTAACTGCATTGTGAGTATACCTGCACCTCAAGGACTGCAACAGTTCAAGAAGGCAGCTCACTGCCACCTTCTCAAGGGCAATTAAATGCTGGCTCAGCATGCGAAGGCCACATTCCTTGATGTGGAGTCCAGAGGGGGAGCCATTTTACAGAAGCAGCATTTCCAAATCTAAGCATGTTGGGCGCCAACATGTCTAGCTGCATTGATGTAAAAGTTGTGGACTGGCTTCCATTTCCCAGCAAGATTAGGCAGCACAGTAGCACAGCTGGGAGAGCTGCTGTCTTCACAACTCTAATGAACGGTTAAATCCTGACCTTGGGTGTTGACTGTGTGGGGTTTGCACTCTCACCCTGTGACAATGTAGGTTTCCTACAGGTGCTCTGGTTTCCTCTCACATCCCAAAGAATTGCAGGTTGGTTGGTTAAATGGCCAGTGTAAATTGTCCCTTGTGTGTAGGTGAGGGGTAGAAACTAGGGGGGAGTTGTTGAGAGAACAAAGAATCGGATTAATGTAGTTTTAGTATAAATGGGTGACTGAAGGGCTTATTTCCATGTTGGATGACTCCATAAGACCCAGGTCAAGAATTCGGTGGCTGAGCTGTTGTGGTGGACAATGTTGCCAAAATAGAAACAGGTTAAATTATTGAAGGATAGGCTGCAGGGTTTGGATAAGGTTCTACTGTTCAATATGGCCTTAGATCAATTCAAACAATTCATAAGGCCTAATATTCCACTTCAATGTGTACATAAATTTTCATGGCAATCATTTTCTTCTCTCAGATTGTTGCAAAATCCCAATTTAGCAAACATCTGAGAGAGCTGGTGGGAGTTAAATTTACAGGTAATTCAAGAGAAACATCACTCAGTAAATCAGAGACACAAGAGATTCTGGAATCTGGAGCAATACACAAAAAGTGCTGGAGGAACTCAGCAGGTCAGACAAAATAAAATAAACAGTTAATGTTTCAGGTCGAGACCCTTCACTAGGACCGGAAAGAAAGGGAGCAGAAGCCAGAATAAGAAGGTTGGGGAAGGGGGAAGAGCACATGCAGGCAGGTGATAGATTAGTCCGGGTGATAGATTAGTCCAGGTGATAGGTGAGTCCAGGTGAGAGGGTGAAGGTTGGTGGGTGGGCGAGGGGGAGATATAAGAAGCTGAGAGGTTATAGGTAGAAGAGGCAAAGGGCTGAAGAAGAAGGAATCTGGTAGGAGAGGGCAATGGACCATGGAATAAAGGGAAGGAGGTGGGAATAGATGGGCAGGTCATGAGGGTGTGGGAAGGGAAAAGAGAAGAGGGGAAGGTGCCACAGGAATGAGGGAAGACAAAGGGGGGGAGGACAGACAAAAAGGGGGGAGAAGAGGGGAGGGGTTACCGGAAGTTAGAGAGATCAATGTTGAGGCCATCAGATTGGAGATCACCAAGGCAAAATATGAGGTGTTGCTCCTCCAACCTGATCTGGCCTCAATGTGGCAGTAGAGGAGGCCATGGATAGACATGTCAGTAAGGGAGTGGGATGTAGAATCGAAGTGGCTGGCCACCAGGAGATCCTTGCTTTTGCGGTGGACGGAGCGAAGGTGGTTGACGAAACGGTCACCCTTACTAATCCTCAACAACTTCTCTTTTGACTCCTCCCACTCACTCCAAACCAAAAGTGTAGCTATGGGCACTCACATGGGCCCCAGCAATGCCTGCCTTTTTGTCGGCTTTGTGGAACAGTCCATGTTCCAAACTGACACCAGCAACGCTCCCTCCTTCCCTCGCTCACCAGCACCTGACTGCATGTGCTCCTCGCCCTCCCCAGACCTTCTTATTCTGGCTTCTGCCCTCTTCCTTTCTACTCTTAATGATGGGTCTCGACCTGAAACATTGACTGTTTATTTCCTTCCATAGATGCTGCCTGACCTGCTGAGTTCCTCCAGCACTTTTGTGTGCATCACTCAGTAAATGGTCAGAATGTGGATCTATTAAATGAGAATTAGTTGGGATGAGCAACACAGGCTTGTTTTAAGGAAGGCTGGATAAATATGTGGGGGAGAAAAAAAAAGAACCGTGTGATAATTGGGGTTAGATGGCAAAGGATTGGAAGAAGCTTGCATGGAGCCATAAACTGGCTGGAACCTATTGCACTGAGCAGTCTGTTTTTGTACTGCAAATGTTATATATTGTGTGTTGCATTATAATAAGGATAGAGTGAACTATTGCCCATTCAAGACTACCCCATCCACAGACAACATACCATCTACTCTGTTCTGGACTCTTCCTCACTTTGGCATGATCTATACAGTCAAGTCGAGTTTACTGTCGTGTGCACAGGTACAGTGAGGTATAAGTACAATGAAAGACTTGCTTGCAGCAGTATCACAGGCACATAGGTACAGACAACACACAGAATATAAATTGTACAAGACAGTGAAGAGAGGGAGAAAAAAAGATGATGCAAAAAGAAGACAGTTCAAAAAAAAAGACACAATCAGAGGCAAGTCCACGATAGTACAAGAGGTGGTCTGTCGTAAGGTCTGTATGGTAGCTGAACAAAATTCTGGAATATTCATCCAAGTAAACTCTACATTTTATTATTGGTATGCTTTCCTGGAGATAACACTCACTCCACATACCTGATGCTAATAGAACAGTGGGCACTGTAGCCATGGAAGAAAAAGCTTCATCATCTGTGTAAATATCTCAAGACCTCAAATACGACTCCCTGATGATGCATATTTCGATAAAAAATGTAAATGGAATATTAGAACAAACACTGGACATGATGATTATTGGCCAAGCCTCCAGATGCACACTTTTTTTTAATCATTTGATTGTTCAAGTTGAAGGAAAGACAGAACTAAAAATACTCTGTGCTTAATAACTTCAGCCAGACATGAAATACGATCATTGTCCACATCATTACTTTTCTGAATCCAGTTAATCAGTGTTTCAGCTTCAGTGACAGAAACATTTTGTTGGTTATAACTAAAAGGCACACAGAAATGTTTTGCCCAATTTGCATAACAACATTTTTGGGACAAAAGCATTGAGGTTATTTAACAGAACAGACGTAAGAACAGCTGCTCTCCTGAGAGGATAAATGAACTTCCTATTTGGGAAAATTGACAGCTTTTGAAGAGATAAAGTTGGCAAAATTTGATGTCTGGGGCACACAGAATCACTCATAAGAATAGTAAAAATAAGACTAATTTCAGCTTTGAGTAATAATGCAAATTATCAATTATGAAATCACAGGCATGGAACATTTCCAATCTGGGTACATAACGAATGGCTCATGGGTCCAAACACGTGATTAAACAAATCAAATGTCTGAACTCTTCAATGGGTCAAAGTTTCATCACACTTACCCACAATTTTGTTCTATTTATGTTTTCAACAGTTTTAAGCACCTTAAAATAATGAGTTATTTGAAGTACACAAGCAGCAGGTTTTTCTATATCACGCTGAGAAATAAATCTCAATATCACTGCTGGTTAAACACTATCATACTCTTATAAGACCTTGCCGCCAATTTGACAAGTGATACATTTTATAGTTTAGGAAGTTCGCAGCTTGATATTGACTGCACAGCTGCTCAAATATGGTGAAACACCCTTACCTTCACTTGTAAGAAACACAACTTGGACTCTGTGAAAACTCAGTTGGCGCAGTAAACTGTGCAGAGATTTACTGCATTTTCGGTCATATCAGACCACATATATCAGTTCCATGCAATGTATTATACACAATGAAATATTACACTATGCGAAGCCTGCCTCATTGGGAGAATCTGGGGGGATTTAACAATTTCTGCAATTCTTGAATGTGGAGTTCCACAACCTTATTCATTTATTGAAAGTATTTCATACTTGAAATGGAAGTTACACCAAAAGCTGATGAAAAGAATATCTTCTCTGAGTTGGAATGCAACTAAGAAAAGAAGCTGCATTTCACCCATTCCAAAGCCCACAGGAAGTGAATCTGGTGCTTTAAGTAGGGTTGAATCAACAATATGAAGAAAATAAAGGACTTTTCCTTCACATGACTGAGCAAAAGGAATACAATGAGAGATATATATTGAGATACCTTTATGCAGGCTTTGCCTGCTAAAACCAACAAATTCATTAAAACATCGACCTATTAATATTTTTCACATAGAAAAGGTATGTCTGGTTTTCAGTGTTATAGGTTGGCTGTGCAGCAATAGAATACTCATTTGATGTAATTTAAGTGTTTTCCTGAGCAACATGAACAAAAAAAACTACCTCATCACTATCTGGAGACTTGGTCACCTGCCAATTGATTCTCAGTGCAAAGAAAAATGTAAAATCAAAGTCTCATCAATCAGACAACTGAATAATTATCCTGACCCTGAACAACAGCAATTTATTGTCTGTCAATATGAATCAACAGTCTATTGCAGAAAGAAATAATAGGAGACTTGCTTCTAGTGCATAAAATGATTGGAAATTAAGGATGCATCAGAATTTAACTATACTGTGGAACTTTCTGAAGTTACATCATTCATCTTCTAAATCTTTTCCTAATGTTCTTCATTAATGATAATATACTTGTAGGATCAGAGAATAATGCAGCACAGAAGAAACAACACGTAAACATCATAGCCAAAAATGCACACCAGCGCCTCTGCTTTCTCAGGAGGCTAAAGAAATTTGGCATGTCCCCTTTGACCCTCACCAATTTTTAATCGATGTGCCATAGAAAGCATCCTTCCTTTCTGCTACCACACATGGAGGGGCAGAGTTGGATGGGGAAGCCCCTCGAACAATGAAAAGGGCGTATCACCCCAGGGTGCCATATGGGTGGCATGGTGCTATGTTTGTTTGTTTGTTTTTCTTTTTAAAAAATGTTCACGCTATTGAATGCAAGGACCATGAATGTAAAAGTTTTTTGCACTGTTTCTTCCTTTGTATGCATTTTTTATTATGAATAAAATTTATTTTTGAAATTGAAAAAAAGTACAATAGAAATCATCCTATCCAGATGCGTCATGGCTCAGTGTGGCAACTGCTCCCTCCGAGACTGCAAGAAACTGCAGTGAGTTGTGGACACAGCTCAGAACATCACAGAAATCAGCCTCCCCTCCATGGACTCTACACTTCTCGCTTCCTCGGTAAAGCAGCCAGCATAATCAAAGACCCCACCCACCCTGGACATTCTCTCTTTTCTCCCCTACCATTGGGCAGAAAATACAAAAGGCTGAAAGCATGTACCACCAGGCTCAAGGGCAGCTTCACTCCCGCTGTTATAAGACTATTGAACAGCCCCCCAATACGATAAGATGGACTCCTGACCTCACAATCAACCTCGTTATGGCCTTGCACCATATTGACTGCCTGCACTGCATTTTCTCTGTAACTATAACACTTTATTCTGCATTTTGTTATTGTTTTCCCTTGTACTACCTTAATGCACCGTTGTAACAAAACGATCTGTATGGATGGCATGCAAAACAAAGTATTTCATTGTACCTTGGTACATGTGACAATAATAAACCAATTTACCAATTCAAGAAATTTTGTCTGTGTTGGCTCCTTGGTAGAGTTATCCCATTAATCCCAATTTTTTGCTTTTGTCCCCATAGCTATGTAATAATGTACCTTTCAACTATGTTTCCAATTGTCATTATCAAAACTGTTTTCGTCACCATTTTAGTTAGTGCCAGAGTGTAGACTGCTGTGCAAAAATAATTTTTCCTTATGTTACCTCTGGTCCATTTGCCTTTAACCTTAATTCTGTGCCTTCTAGTTATCAACTTTTCTGCCACTGGAAACATTTTTTATTTACTCTGTTCATGATTTGAACATCCTCCCTGTGGCCTTCTCTGTTCTAAAGAAAACAATACAGTCTTCTCCATTCCATGCTAATAATTGTATTCCCTCATCCCTGGTCTCATCCCAGCAAATCTGTTGAGCACCCACTCCCAGGTACTGACATCCATCTAAAAACATGGTGCACATTGCTCTATCTAAAGCAGAACAAGTATATTATAAAGATTTAAATGCAAGAGGCTTTTTTGACAGCCTTCTCAACTTGTCCCATTATCTTCAAATATTCGTTAAATTGAACTCCAGGATTCTTTGTTTCATTGAACATAGAACATTACAGCACAGTACAGGCCCTTCGGCCTACAATGTTGTGCCGAAATTTTATCCTGCTCTAAGATCTATCCAACCCTTCCCTCCCATAGAGCACTCCATTTCTCTATCATTCATGTGTCTATCTAAGAGTCTCTTAAATGTCCCTAATGTATCTGCCCCCACAACCTCTGCTGGCAGTGTGTTCCACACACCCACCACTACCACTCTCTGTGTAAAAAAGAGTGCTGTTTCAAAAATTGTAATCTTCCCTTCATATTGTCTCGTGTCACTAAAAGTCAGGGACCAGTTGTTTTATACATTTTCTACCTGTAATCAAACCATTTTTAAAATATATTTTACTCAAGAACAAAATTAGCACCAGAATATTTTAAGAATAGGTGAGCAGTTAATTAGCATAACAAAGCAGGGTGGTGTTAACATTTGTTGGAAGTGAATTCATAACCAGTACAGGAAAGGATAATTTCTTTTTCTGATATGTTCCATTTCTCCCAATATTTGCTGATGTTCAATGCTGTTTATGTTGATGAGTAAACAATACATGTGCTACATCTGCTTTTGACTTGCTTTTCTGATGGCATGCCAATATTATGTGGCCTTAAATACCATGCTGAGAAATCTGGAGTCAATTATTGCCCATGAAGGAAAAGCAAGGATGTGATTTTAACAAAAAGCAAAGGATATTGATAATCCCTTGGGATCAAATGTGGGTAAATTAATTTCAGAAGTCATAAAATGTTTGCACGTACATAAATACAGTGCTCCTCCAAAAAATAGTGCATTAATTGTTGTGATCAATACATACTTAAATGCATGGTCAAGGGTTCAATGAGTACATCAGTATGAAATCGGTGCTCATTTGTTACACATTACAAATAATGTGTTACAGTGAATGAGAACAGATTCAGTAATCTACAAGGTGGTGTATTTGTATGTCATGGAAACACACTAGCACCAGCCGGGAGGTTGTATAAAACATTTCCATTTATTATCTATCATGCATATGGGGATAAGGGTCTTTTTTTTTGCTGCTATTCTATTCAGCTTGACCCCAAGTAGATATTTAAGATTATCTCTTCATTCACAGGTATGTAACTGCTACGTTGACCGAACAAAGCATAAAAAGCACAACTTTTTACAAAAATATTGACCACATATTCAAACAACACGGCACCTGAGCATTATAAAATTCAACGCACATTCTCTTTTTGCAGTATATTGTACAATCAATAAGGGATTGTCAAGTAGAATTGACCTAGATCACACTATTTGAATAATAAGGGTTCAAGGTACACTGCCTTGCTGATTAAACTGTGATTCACAAAATAATTTGTAAGTGTAAAACCCACCTTTAAACATTCCTGAATTGTAGATGCTTCTTTGATCACAGTCAAAACTTTACACAAAGACAATTGTCATCAGGTAACATATCCATCAATAAAGCAGGCTACCGTCCTACATGTTCTTTGTGAATACTTGTGAATTATTTGGTGTCACAGTAAGTCAAAATATATTTAATAATTGATGGGAAATTGATGGGGAAATGTAATAATGTTTCAGAAATGAGGTCAAGAATTTACTTCAGAGATTGACATTGACTATAATATGGAAAAGTTTACTTTGCCACTTGTCATTTGATGGAGACACAGGATGTCCAGTATGTGAAATGCTTAATTCTTCAGCACCAGCACACTTGACTTTGAAAACCAATAAAAGCAAAGCAATACATATGCAAAACAGTATGATTATCAATGCAATATCAGTAAGTGATTCATGGATTAATCCATGCAAGTGTTGCACCATTACAAATCCACTTTTAATAACAAAACAAGCTTACTATTTCTTTTTGGATCTTTTCCAACAGATCCACAAGCTAGGCTGTGCTATCCAATCAACCTTCCTTAATGCATTATTGTACAGATGCACCTCCCACAGAAGCTGCTCGACCCACTACCTCCAGCAGATTGTTTGTTGCTCCAGATTCCAGCCTCAGCAATCTCCTGTGTCTCCATGAAGCTTCCACTGGAATGGAGTAAATGAACAATCCACAGGATGGATAGGAAACTGTTCAACCTTAAACATCTTCTGCAGAGTCAAGATCACTCCAACCTCAATAATTTATTCACAGGACACGGAAGGCACTGGCATCTATGCACATTTGAGATGAAGGTCCACTCACCCAGCCCATCAAACATCACCTCCAGCACATCCCACATGGGACTCTCCAGCCACTTCAGAACCCACCAAACTGTTGCAGAAGAGAACAGTTTGCAAACTGATATTTAAAGAAAACCATATATTCTCCCTGATATGACGAACAATTGGTCTTAAAGTTTCTTTTCAATTAAGAAATGTTTAAAGTTTGCCTTGGTGCAGAAATGAACTGCATAACAAAAATAGCCAAAAGTTAACACACAAAGCTAAATTTAAATACAGTCATTTTTGACAGAAATGTCTATGAGCGGTATTTTGTGGCACAAGTACTTAGTGCCATGGTGAAAGTAATGTGACCAATTAAAAATGGCAAGGCCTCAGAGAGGTTGCAGTTGAAATTTTCTGGAATGGAACCAACGATGAAGGAAAACCACCAGCATCCACCTTATTGCAAAGAAGACTGAGAGGAAATTTAACAGAGATGTTCAAAATTATTAGCAGTAAATGAGATGTTTCCATTGATAGGTATCCAGAGGACATGGTTTAAGATAATTAACACAAGAACGTGAAACAGCATAGGTAGACTTCTATTTTGTCTTTACACACATCCAGAATGCACGTACTAGATGCTGGTAGCCCATTTGGTAAGAATTTTCAAAAGAGAATTGGATATAAACTTGAAAAGGAAGGCCATGAGAGAATGATCTAATTTGTGTTGATGATTCTAAGGATCCAATTCTGGGCTCTGCCCATTTGATAAGCATCTTTCATTTACAGGGAAGAAGAGAGTTGAGGCCAGATCAACACATTGTTTGCTGTTAATTGGCTTGCACCGGACTCCAGAGTTTCATGAAATATAATGATTGACATCAGGGACGAGAAATTCAACAACACTGGAAAGTAATGCTGAGAGTGTTGATGCATGAGGGACATGCACCAGTCTGACCTGGTGCCCTTGAACCTGAACTTCATACGCACACCTTGCAAAGTTATTATTGTGTCTAAATGGCAGCAATCACACCATCTTGCTCAAGGGCGCTCTATTACTGGAGCACCGCGGTCTGAATCTGATCGGAGTTGATTTAAGCCATGCATCCACCTTTTAAAGAGGGTTGCTTATGGCTTGCATAACAGGAAGACATTGTAAAGCCTTCAGAAGGTGGCTAATCTTCATGACTATTTGTTTTGAAAGTCTAGTGGAGAACAAAGCAATGACCATGGAAGACCCATGATGTGCTTTCCTGGCCTGAGTCTTTCTCCTCCTCCTCCTCTCTTGGGCTCCTCCAGCAGGCAGGACCCATTTTCATACCACCTCCTCCCACTCCAAGTTGTGCTGGAAACCCTACAGGACCAACAAACACTCATTTATTTCATCCACAAACTCCAATGCATGCCCTCCTGCCTCACCTCCCCAACCATGTGGGAAAAAATGCCTTCCTCTCAGCTTTGAGGATGACGGGCCAGTCCCAAAAAACACAGGCAGCTCCACTGTAACCCATTCCTGAACAAACCTGAAAGTAATTAAATAGAGCAGATGTTTTTTTTGCTGCTGTTCAGATATGGTTCCCCATGTGTGGCTCACATTGCATGTTCGGTAAATGCTTGTGACCCAGTTTGGAAAGGCATAAATCAATTCAGCATTGCACAGGGACTAATGACATTGTTATGTACTCTGCATACTTGGATATACAACTCAATGTTACAAATACCATGAGTGCACCACAATAAAACAATCACAATTTGCACAGAAATGAAACTGGAACATCCAAATTTCTGGGAATGCTCTCTAGGTTCTTCAGAATCATCAAAACTAATAAATATCATTGCCCTTCACAATAACTTTGTTCTTGTATTAAAGTGGCAAAGCATTCATGGCTTGTCAAGGATGTCCTTTACCTTCCCAGTTCTGGAATATCAGTCAACTGACAGTGTATTTTGGATTGCACGGTTACTTTATGGAGTCTTGCCTCAATGGAGATAAGCAGACATTTATTTTTTCCAAATGTTTTTAGGAATAATTTAACCATATCTCCACTATGCTCAAATTTGAAGAACATGAAAGATTGTTGTGGTGTGGTAAAGGAGATTCAGATTTTATCAATACTGCCTGCTGTATATCTGAATGTACAAATCCTTACAAGGATGCCAGGTGCTATCCAGCACCTCCCTTCACATCCTACCCCTTCATAAAGCAGTCATGTCCTACTCAATATTCATTCAACAGTCAGTCACATGTGCATCCATTTCCCAAAAGGCAGGGATGAATAGCAATCAGGAAGGAGATATCTAACTGCATATTCCCTTTTGCCAGCCTAAGGCTTTGCCAGCTGTGCCAGTTGAGATTATCAGCAATCACACCTGGTCCCCTCCAATTGGTATGACTCAGTATAATAAAAAAACACTAAACCATTGTGTAGTCAACATTTGGTATTTAAATTTGATTAAAAAATACACTCAGGAGCATGGTATGAAATGGAATATAGATGATGAATTTGTACCTAGGTCAGTTTCATAAAAGCCTGGCAAATTCTGGTCAAAGGTAGACGTCTTCAACACAAGGACGTGCCCTGGCATATTAATTGTTTTCCTGGGCACCTTTTTATGAATATTTCTTGAACATGTGAATATTTTTGTTTTCAATGTTTATGGCACTGGCATGTCATTTAAGATTGAATTTTATTTCACTTGTCCAGCAGCCTGCCAAATAACATTCATAGACAAAAGCTATTAGTTCTGGAGTCAGCCTCGGTTACAGACAAGGTTACATGCTGTCTGCATGGTTAGAGCTAGCCAGTTACAGGTTCTGGCATAAAATACCTAATTGCAAGCATTAAATAAATACATTAAAATTGAAAGAATGTGTTTCTTTTGAATTGTCCCTTCATGCATACCTGGGATTCACTGCAGAGCATTTAGTACAGAAGGACACCATTTAAGGTAGTTTTTTTTTCTGTTTGGAAGTTAGCAAAACCTCCAACTGGCCCTGGGGATTTATTGAACCAATAGTTCTTGACATTTTGGATTTGGTTCATTCAGATATAGGCATCTGAGACATTGAACCGAGAGCCAGGGGAGGACAAAATCTGCCATGTGCCATCGTTTTTTCCCCCGATATGTCAAGTGCACACGGTAGCAGTGAATTATGTTGATTTTGATGAGTTTGCTAAATGCTTTACAACGTGATTTTATAGATTAATGTAGTCCCTTCACCTTGTCGATTTGTACAAAGTCCCTTCATTGCTGGTAAGAAGAATTTGCATTGATTGATAGGATACTATTCCATTCTCAAAGTCCCAACACACCCTGCAGCCAATTATTTACATTTGAGCTGCAGCAACTTTTGATACAAAAGCATTTTTGCCTTGGTACTCCATGCTTCTTCCTCTCCATTGATGTCTTTGGCACAGAGCCACGGGATGCGAGGGAAATCTCTTTATATTTGCCAGATGGGGAATGAGTTCAAATTTCATTTGATTAATCACTTGAAAAATGTGGTTTACAAGATGAGGCATGTAGGAGGGACTGTAAAAGTTGTTGGCAAATTTTATGCATTATTAATTTTAGTTTTCATACATCAGTTCCCTTTCAGTTGTTCTGCATTTGGATCTAAGCATGGTAACCTGGAGTCAAAGATTCAGTTCCTTGTTGCTATGTCATGAAATAATTGGTGAGTTGAGATCACGTGCAAGGAGATGGTAGTTCTTGTGTTAGTTATGGCCAGTCTTTGACAGTGGCTTGTCACCTGCAATTAAGCTTATCAATGAAGTTGGTAAGTTTTCTTCAGCCTCTCATAGCATTTAACTGGGATGTCACTGTCCATCAGCAATGTTTTGTTGAGTCTGATAAGTTGACATCAGGGTAATTTTGGATGCCACGGCTGCATGTGGTCTGTTTATCATTATAAGGCTGTGGGTAAGGTGTCTTCTTGGTGCCATAGGTCATGCTCAAGAAGGAAAATGAAGAAAAATGGGATATCACAATTTGTAGCTTGGTGGGGCATTACATCCCATTTTGTCTGCTCTGTTGCTGGAGGGCTGTTTTCATGCTGTCATTCTTTCATCCCTACTCTAATTTGATCAAGATGTTCACATATTAAAACACATGATTTCATTTGTTATCCTGCTGGACATAATGATTTTCTTAGTTGTGAGAAATTGTGGACTTGTTCAACAAACCCTTCAGGAAATGTTATGTTGGTGTGAACGGATGAGTGCCCTGTCCAGTAAGAGATTGATTCTAAAATATGTTTTCTTGCATGGAGATGCTGGACATTTATTGGGGTGCAGAACATACACAAATTATGATTATATTTTGGATGTTAGTCTCTAATGTTGTGATAAAGATTACAGCAGATGAATTTCAGCTCAATAGAATTGTTGACCAGAGTGAAGTCGGCCAGATTTTGCAGTAATGTGTTCATGCAAATCAGGAGAATACCACCACATCCCAAACAGATTTGCTACCTGCATCCTAACTTTCACTAAGTCCCATTTAACAAACCTTCCATGTTCCCCACCACTCCACCCACCACTTCTCAGTAACCTGTTCCAATCCTACTACTGCTTCTGCATCACCCATCACTGGACATCTGGGTTGCTCCAAATCTCGACTGTTGCTTATCTCTGATTCTTGTCATTCCACCATTAGCAATCACTCAGGCACCACATTCTAGCTCTCTCTCTCTGTCCTTCCTTAAAACCTACTTCTTTTAACATGCTCTTGGGCACCTGTAGTAATGTCTCCTTGTCTGCTAAGGTATTGAATTTTGTTGGCAACTGCTCCTGTGAAGCACCTTGGAATGCGTTATTTTGTTAACGATGCTCTGTAAATTGTACTGTTGATATGTTGCACCATTAGAGCGTGGTTAGATACTGTTCCCATGAAGTTTGTCTCACTGTAGCAGGGATGATTGTCTGTCATCCTGATTTCATCATGATACGTCACAATAAATGGGTGAGAGGCCAGAAGGTTGGGTAACAATTATTAGCATTGCATTTCTCCCCCTTATCAGTTGTTAATACATCCTGACTAGTTGTATCATGGTCTGGTATGGCAATTTGAATAGTGCAGGAATATGAGAAGCTGCCAGAGATTAGTGGACTCAGCCCAATAAATCACCGGCACATCCCTCCACCATCGGTTATAGCTACATGAGGCGCTGCCTCAAGAAAGCAATATTTATAATCAAAGATCCCCACCGTCCAGGCCATACCATCTTCTCACAGCTACCATCGGGCAGAGGTACAGAAGCCTGAAGTCCCACACCACCAGGCTCAAGAGCAGCTACTTCCCTTCAACCATTCAGTTCTTGAACCAACCTGCACAACCCTAATCACTACCTCAGTATCGCAACACTATGACTATTTTGCATTACAATGGACTGTTTTTTTGTTCTAATTGTGTTATTTCTTGTATAATTTTTCATATAATTTATGTATAATTTCTGGTTTTCTTGTGAATGCTATGATGCTGCTGCTATATGCCTGTGATGCTGCTGCAAGTAAGTTTTTCATTGCACCGATGCATTCATGTACTTGTGCATATGACAATAAACTCAACTTTGACTTTGACTAATAACCATTAAGTTACACATCCCTTACTTGTGCAGGTCGTTATTCAGTTTTCAACTGTCTTTGATTGACCGGTAATTTAAGGACCAGATACTGTATATACAGCATTGGTACTTCCAGAAGAATAGATTCCAAGCGGTCACGGTCTTACTTGTGAGTGGGAAGAGAATGAAGGAAAACTGCAATCCAAAATCAAGTAGTTGGGTGATGAAGAGCGAGTATGTGGTGGATTCTGCAATTTGGGAATGGGAGTCGTTGGACTTTGCAAACCTCCACAAGACTGTAAACAGTTGATTTTATGGATAGAGATTTGCTGAAGTCCAAAACAACAGCAATTTTTGTATTGTCCTTTACTAACAAATCCAAACCAAGGCACTCGATTGCTCCTTTGTTGTGTAACAATGCACACCTTTTTTAGATGGATACATCTAATAAAGAATAAAACTATTGGGAAAAAAATAAGTAAAATGAAATAATATTAACACCACATAGCGCACATGATTATGGAATGTCTCACGTCTACCAGCAGACACCAGATGCTCCTTCACCACTGCAGTATGTGAAGGAGAGGTGGTGTTCCAGGCATCATTACTTTAATATGAACCAGGTTACCTCTAAAGGTTGATGAAACATCTAATCCATAATTTCTACAGAATCACAGTCATGGATTGTAAAGCAACTTAAACTCAGTACCAGAGCACTAAATACCTATAAATATTGTCCTGGGTTGCAGTCTGGACAGTTGAAGAGAGAGAAATGCTGAATTTTGTGTTCTGAATCCTCAGAGGGCACAAAGTTCCTCACTTATTCCAGCTGTATCTAAAGATTTAAATTCCTAATTCAGCAGACCTTATTGTTTCCTGGTGCAGGAAGCATTTAGTATGAGGCTGCTTTTACTTAACATGAAGTCCATAAAATGTTTTTCCTTTCAAATCCTCCCACTAGAGCTTCTCTTTATTTTTTTTGCAGTCATTCTTTATCACATATTATGGACTTTCTTTAAATTGATTGTTCATGTGCCAGGACAAGCCTCCAGTTAATACTTGCAATGTCATATAATCAAACTTCTCTTTGGGATTCCAGAGTTCAGTAACTCTTTTCTTCTTCCGGTCCGATTTGTAAAGTGTCAGGAACGGGAATCAAATCAGTTAAAAACAAAAATCAGACAAGTTTGTTTCTCTATGTTCCTATCAACATCAGTGGTGGAAACTCAAGCTCTGCTCTAACAACTAAATGGGTGTTCCAGAAACACAAGCACATTGAATACTACTACTGAAATGTGGTTCTGTTGAAATCAGTTTTCAGAAACAGACTTCAATGCACAAACATAACATTATTAGACAGTTAACATTGATAAAATTAGTATTTCCAGAGCTAGCAAGAGTTTAAGGAAGAAATATTCAACCAAAATGTACCATTCTTGGTGATCAACAAACACTCTGAACACGTGACTGATTCAGAATGACAAGACTCCAGCTGTGCTTTGAAAAAGTATTCATAGCTAGGGGCTAGGATTCACCAAAGATATTTTACTCATTAGTGCTTAAACAGATTCTCCTCTCTCTCCATATCCACTGACACTAAAGCCCAACTGCTTACTGAATATCCAGGCCAAGAATATATAAAAATCTATCAAGAAAACTGCAAGTTTCTGGAGGGCAAATGCCAATCATCCTGACTGCTAAAATGGAAAGCACATTTGCAGAAAAATTCAATAGACTAACATATGGACATTGTATAAAAGATAAAGGGAAGCATTTTAATGGTCAGACATTAATCGCACGAGTAGAATAGTCTGCCGTGTTACCTTTTAGGCTCATTTGTCTGTTATCCTGTGCTTAAAAGCCAACATTCACTCTAGTTTGGAAATGGCTTGATTTTAAAATATCCATACTCTTGTCACACTCCCTCCATGAGTTCAGCTCACTCTCTGGAACCTCATCCAACTGCAGTCCTAATGTCTTGACACTTCTTCCACCCTGTGTATCACCCTGACCTCATCTTCACCAGGTGGAACGACACGTGGGAGAAGCACAATGTAGTAAGGGCATAGACATACTTTGGTGGAGGTGTCTTCAATGTCCATCACCAAGAATGGCATGTTCGCACAAACATTAACCAAGCTGGCTGGGTCTCAACATGCCTGCCAGATAGAGCATGTGGCAGGTAATGAGTGAACCTTTGTGAAGGATAAGCTTGATCTCATCCTTACCATTCTATTTTTAGCAGCTAGTAGAAGTGCCCACTACACAGACCAGGTAGAGACAACGTCCTATCCTCACAGGAAGGATATCCATTATGTTACGTGGCATTACAATTGTGATAAGTGAGATGGACTCGCAACATACCTGGCAACTCAAATGCATGAGGCGCTGTAGACCATCAGTAGCAACAGACATACACTCCAGTAGAATCTATAATATTATTGGTTCAGTATGTCCCGTACTCCATTTGTACAATGAAGCCAGGGGATCAATCCTGGCGCAATGAGGAGTGCAGATAACAAACATACCTCAAAATAAGGTGGCAACTTGTTGAAGCTGCAACACAGCACTTCATGTGTGCTACACATCAAAACCAGCATGCAACAGACATACCTAAAATGATCCCAGAGCTCTGAAATCCTGCCACACCTTGCCGTGAATGATGGTGGACAATTTAACAGCTAACAGGAGGAGGAGGTTCCCAGAAATCCCCATTGTCAACAATGATAAGGCCAAGCATGCAACTGCCAAGGCCAAGGCAAAAGTACTTGCAAAGATGTTCAGGCAGAAGTGCCCTACAGATGATCTATTTTATCTTCCTCTTGGGATCCACAACACAGAAGCCCATCCTTAGCCAATTGGATCCACTTACTTTGCTATAAAGAAACAGTTGAATGCCCTGGATACAGCAAGGGCAATGGGATAACATCCCAGCTGTCACACTGAAGATGCGCTTCAAAACTAGCCATTCTTCTAGCCAGGACATTCCAGTAGAGTTACAAAACTGGTAGCTACCCAGTGAAAATGTGAAAAATTGCTCAAACATGTCCTGTCCATAAAAAAGGACAAATTGAATCTGACTATCACTGAATCAGTCTATTCTCCACCATCAGCAAAATGATGGAAGGTGTCATTGACAGTGTTATCTGGTAGCACTTACACTCCAATAACATGCTCGCTTTTGCCCAGTTTGGATTAAGCCAAGAATATTTGGCTCTGGAACTTATTACAGCCTTGATGTGAACATGACACAATGAGCTGAATTCCAGAGGCGAAGTATGAGTGACTATCCTTAATGTCAATACAGCATTTGAATGTTGCATTAAGGAGTCTTAGTATAATTCGCATCAAGGGAAAAAAAGTATTTCAATGGTTGGACTTTTTCTTCAAACAAAGAAAGGTCGTTGTGAGTCAATCATCACAACTCAGGACATGACTGGAAGAGTTCATCAGGGAAATGTCCCGGGTCTAAACACTTAATGCTACTTAGTTAATGACCTCCGTTCATCAGTGCTCTGTTTGCTCATGATTACAGAATGCTTAATCCATTCATAACTTCTTATCAAATGAAACTGTCCATTCCTGCATTATAGCAAGAACTAGACAACATTCAGGCATGGGCAGATAAATAAGATATGTACTACTAAAGTACCAGGCAATGACAAGCTCCAACAAGCAAGAGACTGAACATATTCCCTTGACATTCAACAGCATTAGCATCAACAAATGCCCCAGCACCAACATCCTTGGGGTCACCACTGATCAGAAACTCAACTGGACCTGCCACATAAATATTGTGGCTACATCAGCAGGTCAGAGGCTTGATATGGTAAGTGCCTCATCTCATGACATCCCAAGGCCAATACACCATCTCTGAGCCACAAGTCAAAAGCATCATGGAATACTCCTCCATTTGCTTGGATGTTTACAGCTCCAAAGACACTCAAAAAATTTGACACCATTCAAGACGATGTAGCCCAATGGATATGCACCCCATTTTCCACCCCAGACTTTTATTTGCTCTACCAATGGCACACTGCGGGTACAGTGTGTGTAATCTATAAAATGCATTGTAGTTACTCACCCGGGCTACTCTGACAGCACCTCCCAAACCTGCAATGTCTACCACCAAGGACAAGGATAGCAGACACATGGGAACACTGTTCTCCTCCAAGTTACACACCATCCTGATTTGGAAATATATCATATTCCTTCATTGCTGCTGAGTCTAAATCCTGGGACTCACTACTCAACAGGACTTGTGAGTACCTTTACCAGAAGGACTGCAGCAGTTCAAGAAGGTGGCTCACCACCATTTTCTCAAGGGTAATTAGGGATGGACAATAAATGTTTGCCTTGTCCATGAATGTTTGAATTTCCATTAAGGAATATACATTATGAAAAAAAATTCTTTGTCTCCTTGCCCTCCCCCCATCAGATGCACTATAGAAAGTATCCTGACAGGTTGCATCTCAGCCTGGTATGGAAGCTGCTCTGTTCTGGACCAATGGAACCTGCAGAGAGTGGTAAACACTGCCCAGTCCATCACAGGTTCATCATTTCCTTCCATCCAGCCCACCTTCATGGTCCATTGCTTCAGGAAGGCTTATTGCATCGTCAAGGATGTCTGCCACCCTGCTCATTCCCTTTTCTCTCTTCTACTTTCTGGGAGAAAACACAGGAGCTCGAAAGCCTTGACGACCAGACTCTAGAACAGCTTCTTCCCCACTACTGAACCAATCACAGCTTCTTCCCCAACTTCTGAACCAATCACTTCTTTCACATCCTCCTTCCCAGTAGTGCTGCCACATTCTCCAACCTTTAATTCTACCTCCATTACCATTCCGCTATTGTCACTTTAGCATTTCTTTTTGCACTACTTTAGATTGCACTGCAATCTTTGCACTGGTCTGTTGTTCTGCACTTGTTGTTGTACTAATCATTGTATGTATTATTACCACGTACCCTGTTTGCTGTGAGCTTCACGCAAGCAAGAAATTTCATTGAATTCTGGTGTATATCACAATAAACTAATCTGAATCTGAATAACTGTGGCTCCGAGAAAAATTTCCTTAACATACACTGCTCTCTATCCCCCCCACCCCACCCCCGTCTTGCTTTACATTTCCCTTAAAACCTGCTGCCTCAACTGAACCTTTAGTGCTCCAAGCCCAGTCTCTCTCTGCAGCTCCCCTTCAAACTCTGGCTGACATCATTGCTTCAAAGCATCAAAGAATGTAAGTGTTTTTGTATTCTCAAAACGTGGCAAAAATGAAAGTTGTGGTTGTTGTTTAGGTTGAGAATAGAGGCAGCTTTACTCTGAATCTGATTGATATACGGGAACTTCCAATGCACGATGCTGACCCTGGCAGGTCTCCTTTCAAAATAAATCATGTAAAAAAAATGAAAACATTGAAAATTAATCTTCCAATGTTTCCTTCAGACAAGTGCATTTGAACTGGGACCTTCCAAGAAAATTCCACCTGGAAATTTCAGCTCTTAACTATGTGAATTTATGGTCTGCATGGCACAATACATCCCAAATGAAAATCAACTAAACCTCCACAGACTGCAAGCACCAGACAAAGAATAACAATTACAAATCATTAAATAATGAAAAAAAATCTGGCTCAGCAGCGTTTCTCTCTATGTTGCCAACAGGTCTAATGTTTGCAGTGGTCAATGTTAAAATGCTTCATAAAGATCAGTGCAAAAATCAATATATGTACTGGAGTCAGAGTTGATCAGTCAACCAGGCCTGGGTAATGACAAATAATCAGTAAGCTATTGGCATCTCAGCACTGGGAAATGCTATTCTTGGCAGTGTGAAACCAATGGCAGCTTCAGCAAGAACTAAAAATCCATTGGAAAGTCTGGTGAAAATGAAAACTATTTTGCAAGCTAATCATAACTAATTTTTTTAAGTGACAAGTTCAAGTTTATTGTCATAGGCACACATACACAGGGTATAAATGCTATGAAAATTAGCTTTTTGCAGCAGCAGCACAAGATGAGAACAAACATAAGTTTACATCAACTTAAATTAACATAAATTATACATAACTTATGCAAAAATAAACATAAAGACACAAGTGCAAATTGATAGAGAGAGATAGAAATATAGTCCAATGTGGTGTTTAGGTTTTTCAGTTCAGTTCAAGAACTTGATGGCAGTGGGGAAGAAGCTGTAATTGAACAACTGAGATATATTTCAGATCTTATCCTCAAATGAATTGTGTTTATTAATGTCAAAGAACAAATAGCTGCAGGTTCTGGAAATCTGAAATAAAAACAGAACATTTTGGAATGACTCTTCCCAGCAGGCAGCATCTGTGGAAAGAGAAACAATTAACTTGACAGGTGGATGAACTTTCATCAGAACAAAATTCGAAATCCAATGTGTTTTATATTGCAGAATGGGGCACAGGTGGAGAGGACATTGGGGCTGTCTGTGATTAAATGGAGACCAGAAGAGACTGAAAGACACAAGTGGTGTTGCTGCTGGAGGAGAGAGGGCTGTGGAGGCCAGTTAATTGCAAATTTTCTCTCTGGAGGAATTGTGAATTGATGGAACTGAAGGCAGTGCAGTGTAGATGAAGAGCAGTGTAAAAAAAAGAGTTGGAGCTATGATGTTTAAGCTGGAACCTTGCAGGTGCTGGAAATCTGGAATTAAAACAGAAAATGCTAGAAATACTCAGCAGGTCTGGTAGCATCTGTGCAGAGATAAACCAAGTTAACATTATAGGTTGATGATGTTTCAAGAGAACTGGCCGGTTCTGGAAAGCTTGGCTCTGTGAATTTGTGTAATTCAATGTTAAGTCCTGAGGGCCGTAACATGCCCAGAGGGAAGATGAGATGCTGTTCCTCAAACTGATGTTGGACTTCATTAGATAAGAGACCAAAGGCAGAAAGGTCAGAGAGAGAGGAGGATGGAGACTTCAAGTAGCAGGCAACTGTAAGCTCAGGTTCACTCACATTGACTAACAAGGGTGTTCTTCAACATGGTCAACTGAGTGGATTTGTTCAATGCAGAGGAGACCATATTATCAACAGTGCGCTAGGCTGGACGAGATAGAAGTTAATTGTTGCTTCACCTGAGGAGCTGTTGAGTCCCTGAATGATGGAAAGGGAAGAGGTAAAAGGACTTGCATTGCGTCTCATGTGGTTCCACGGGATGATGCAGTGACAATGGGGTAAGGTAATGGTGGAGAAGGAAAACAGAACCAAAGGACAGGGAAGGGAATAGTTTTGTTGGGACCCCAAGGGGAGAGGAGGGATGATGGGTCTGGTGGTAGCATCACATTGAAAGTGGTGGAAATTGCACAGGATGATCAGTTGAAAGTGGAGGCTCATGTTCCCTTATTATGACACCATCTCATGCATCCACAGGAGATGCAAGAACTACCGTTTCATTCCTGGTCTCTATTGTATCACACACATTTCCTTCATTCTCTCTTCCCTAATCTCTGAAAATTAAAATATGTTCCATTTCCAACTTCTAAAATTCATTAACCTGAAATGTTAACTCTTGTTTCTCCCTGCATGGATGTTGCCTGACCTGCTGAGTATTCCTGTATTCTCTACTTGGATCAATATCAACATGCTTTGCAGCAATTTTAAATTCCTGGCAATTTATTGGAATAGAGGAATGGACATTTTACCATTATATTTTATAACTGTGGATTTTCAGTAAGCATCTGGACCACTCCAGCTCATGGCTTGCCTGTGAGTCTCCAGTACAGAATTGATGTTTTAGGCATATCATTTCAGTGCCTTCCCAACTTCCATATTCTTCGTGTTAATCTATACTATGGAGAAGCTAAGCATTGGAAGGCAGCAAATGATCAAAACAAGGTAATTAATGATAACTCAGTGGCTCTGTGCAGCACTGAACTATAAAGGGCAGGGAGATCCCAGAAATTTACTTATGAGTCTGTCAATAACGTTCAGCACAGTCGGGCAGCCTCAAAGCAGTTTTTGTATCCCTGGGCTGTAAGGATGAGCGAGGGGAATAAAATTTAGTGCATCAACCTCCCACAATCGCTCATTAAGTTTCTCCCCTCAGTAGCTGAGCTGTGAGGACTGAGCATTCACTCAGTTCAATCCCTGTTATGTGCTAATTGCCTCTGGGTTATAACTGGTTGCAGCAGGCTCTAGGCTTGGAAGGGAAATTTGTCCAAGTTACCTTCTGCCACAGTGGCTGCCTAATCAGCAGGTTGCCTGTGTAAAATTAAAGGATGTAGTGCTTGATCTGCTTCTGAGTATCACAGTGGGTTACGTAAAGAGCCTGGAGGTGGAAGAACAATTTGAAATAGTGGCCATGAGCTAAATACTCAATTGCAAGCCATTGTTGAATTTATATAAAAAGGAATTCATCCAAGAATTTAAAGTAGTTTAAGGGGAAAACTATTAAAGAGTGGGGAACAAGCAGAACAGAAAGCTTCCAAATTATGGAAAAAGTTCAACTTTCAAGCAAGTTCACCTTCTAAGATCAAAACCAAACAAAAAGGGAATTTTTTATGAAGTGTTTCATTAGTTTTCATAGTAATTGTACCATAATTTGATGTAAACTTATGACATCCAACCAAACTCTTACCATAGATACCACAGATCTGAATTTGAAGGAGTGCCTTAACCTTAATCCCAAAGAAAATCAATAAATTTGTTTTTAATGGCAAAACACTGATAATGAATCGAGTGAGCGAAGACATCAGTGTTTTCTCCTCTCTCCTCACCATCCAATGGATTTTCTGTGCTCTGGAATGGAACCAAACAGGAAAAAAATTGCAATTGATTTCCCATTAATGGTCTTGTCTTTCAGTTATGCGAGTGCTTTTGGTGAGAAGGAGCAGCTGTATTGTAATTTGATGTCTATTAAAGCCAAACTTTGATTGGCAGTTTCATCATAGAGCTCACTTCAAAATTCACAATAAAAAAAAGATTTCACTGGCAAACTCATTCATTCACTCGACCTTTACTTGTACTGCAGCTCTGCTAGTGCCATCACTGAAAGCAAAGGGGTTGGCTGCCCATTTGTTAGTTTCATTCCGTTTCGATCCAAGGAGAGCAAGTCTGCTGTATCATTTTCCAACCCATCCAAGGAGAGACAACTACCCATCTCACAAACTGCTTAAGGAGAATTAAAATGCTCAACTGTCGTTGAACATTGCCAATTCAAAATGTAATTAATTGGCGTCTTCTCTGGTGAAGTCCTTTATAGATAACAAAGATTAGCATTTGATGAACTGCAGCAGAATGATATGATAAAAGGAATAAAATATACTTTCTTGTAACAGCACTCTATAAATGATGAGCTCAAAATTATATAGAGTGCTGGAACTTGTGCTAAAATGGGGTTGCGCAGGGAAGCCCCAGCAGGTTTTTTACCGAGACAAGAAGAAATTATTTTCTCAATAGCAAAAAGTGCAAGGGGTCTTCCATGTAAATGGCATGATTCTTAGATCAATATCAGCCACACATGGTAATCATGTCTCACTTGAAGAGATAGAATGGAAACACAAAACTTAGTGGCATGAATTCCGGCCACATAGGCATTTTCTTATCTGTCAATGGAGCAGAGACATTGTGTCTAGGAAAGTATTTATTTGCCAATCTTAAATGTCTCAAACTAAATTTTCAGAGTCAACCAAGTTGCTGTGGGTTTTGTGTCACAGTTGGGCCAAACTGGGTGAAGGTGGCAAAATTCCTTCCCTGAAGGAAGCCAGTGAACCAAACTGCAAGGTTTGACTACTTCCAGTAGTTTTATGTTCACCCTGAGTGAAATTAAATCTTTATTCCAGATTTCATTTTATTATAGAATGTAAATTGTCAACGTAACTTTTGAAATCTTGTCCCAGGTCAATTTTCCAGGCCAATTACTTAACCATTCAGCTCCTGCACATGGGAATTGACCCTACAAGAAATGGGGCTGAATTGGGTCTGACCAGGAGTGGTGGGTTGCAAATGGAAGCCTGCCTTCAATAGATGATTGACATCATGGCGATGGATGTGGTCACTAGAGAGAGAAGCAGAGGTACAGTTGGCTCCACCATCCATCACCAGTGCCTGACCCCAACTCCTCTCTTCATAATAAGGAAACTTTACATGGAGAAATATGGAATGCAGGAGAGGATTTCCAGTTGGCTTCATATCGTCTCACTGAGAATGATTCAGGTAAAATTGGGCTACTCAGCAAGCTTACATCCTCCCACTGAGGCATGCACTTATAGCTCACAACTTTTGTAGCTTAGATTGTTAACTTTGCCACAGTGATACCTAAATTGCTTAACAAGGCCATTGGCATCACAGCTGTGTGCAGAACATCCTCATGTATAGCCATGCTGTGTGGTGAAGGTCCACAAATCATAGAGCACAGAAACAGACCCTTCAGCCCAGCATGTCCATGCTGACCATCAAGTCGCCATCTATTCTAATCCCATTTACCAGCACGTGATCTGCAGCCTTCTGTTCTTTTCCCCTTTGTGTGTCATGCACAAACAAGTGTGCTGCTAGTGTTTTCAAGCAACAAATCAATTATGTAGCACATAAAAGCACATGCTGTGAAAAGAGTCATGGAGCAATATAGCATGGGAACAGGCCCTTTGGCCCAACTTGTCCTTGCCAACCATAGTGCCCACCAAGCCAGTCCCATATCGCTCTAAACCCCACCTATCCATGTACTTACCCACATGTCTTTTAAATGTTGTTATTGTACCTGCCCTAACCACTTCCTCTGGCAGCTCGTTCCATATACGCACCACCCTCTGCGTGAAGAAGATGCCACTCAGGTCCCTTTTAAATCTTTCACCTCTCACCTTAAACATCTGCCCTCTAGTTTTTGGTTCCCCTTCCCTGGGAAAAAGACAATATATGTTCACTCTATCTACATCTCTCATGATTTTGTACACCTCTAAGGTCCCTCTTCAATCTCCTACATTTGAAGGAATAAACTGCCCAACCTCTCCCAAAAACCCAGGCCTCGAGTCCTGGCAGCACTTTTTAAAGCTTCTCTGCACACCTTCCAGTTTTGTAGCAGTTAGCATAATGCTATTACAGCGCCAGCAACCCGGGTTCAATTCCGGCCGCTGTCTGTAAGGAGTTTGTACGTTCTCCCTACATCTGTGTGGGTTTCCTCTGGGTGCTCCAGTTTCCTCCCACATTCCGAAGACATACGGGTTAGGAAGTTGTGGGCATGCTATGTTGGCACCGGAAGAGTGGTAACACTTGCAGGCTGCCCCCAGAACACTACGCAAAAGATGCATTTCACTATGTGTTTCGATGTATATGTGACTAATAAAGATAAAGATATCTTAAAGGTACATAAATTCATGAGGGGCATAGACAGGGTGAATGCATGCAGACTTTTTCCCAGGGAAAGGAGATCAAAAACTAGAGAACATAGGTTTAAAGTGAGAGGGAAAAGATTAAAAAGGGACCTGAGAGGCAACCTTTTCATGCAGGGGGTGGTGTGTATATGGAACAAGCTGCCAGAGAAAGTGGTGAGACAGGTACAATAACAACATTTAGAGTCATGGAGTCATACAGCATGGAAACAGCCCTTCAGACATTTAAAAGACATTTGGGCAGGTTTCTGTATAGGAAAGCTTCAGAGGGATATAGGCCAATGCAGTCAGATGGGACTAGTTGTGATGTGCATGGATGAGTTGGGCTGTAGGGCCTGTTTTCGTGCTGTATTACAGAGTACATATCTAATTATGTTCATGGATCAGTTCTTTAATAAAATGTTGCCCATCTCAATGAACCTATAATCGTTATTCTCCTTTCTCTTCAAAACACTAGTAGTTTATAAATCTGTAATAATCACCTTTGCTATGGATAACGTTCAACTTAAATAAGGTTTAAACCATTGAGTTTTGTGCTATTTTGTGTATTCATAAAGCTATTCACTAAATCCTGCTATTGTGTGTAAACTTCATGAAAGGCTGTCATTTTGATGGTGGTACAATAAAGTAGTGGTGGAGGATTATTTATATCACTGTTGAAATATTCATCCATTTTCCATTGTGTTATACCAACAAAATGGAAAGAAAACATTTATATTAGGTGTGCAACATTTATATCTTGCACACCTAATGCCTGGCTCAAATCTGATTTATCTGTCTCAGTTTTATTACTTCATGAGGATTAGCAAGACTTTGTATCAATCAGTTTGCTTTTAGAAATGTTATCCCTTCAAGCCACCTCTTCTTAGTAGTTTTCTTCCCTTCCCTGCAAATCTTCTGGGAGCCACAGCAGGAGATGGTTGTGGTGGTATAATGAAACTCCCATGAACTATTAGTGTAAATGCATGCCACATGGCAGAGATCTTGTATTATTAGGATGCACTGACCGGGATTTCCTCTGTGGGCTGGAAGGAGGTGACTTGAGACATTCTGCAACAAGAGTATTTTCTAAAGAGCAATAAATTTAAGTCCCACCTCTTTTGTTCCAGTGTCGCCCTTTAAGCAATGAATAAACATTGACAGAGTCATCCAACTAGCACAGGAGGAAGCCATTTGGCCCATTGGAGTCCATAGTGGCTTTATGGAAGATCAATCCCTCTTGTACCTCGCCCCCACTCTTGCCCACTAAGCCCTGCAAATTCTTTTCTTTGATATGTTCATCCAGCTCCCATCTAAATTCTACATTTGATCTGTCTCTACGGTAGGAAATTCCAAATCTGAAACACCTACTGAATAAAACCTTTTTCCTCATGTCGCGTTTGGTTCTTTTGTCAATCACCTTTATCCCAAGTTTTTGATCCTTCCACCAAAGGGAACAGCTTCTCTTTACCTACACTTGTGTGCACCCTTCATGATTTTAACCCCCAATATCCGATCTCCTCTCAACTTCTCTGTTCTTAGATAGAATAACCCTAACCTCTCCAGTTTGTGCATATAACTAAAGTCCTTCATCCCTTCAATTATTTTGAAATCTTTCTTCTACAACTTTTCCATGGTCTTTACATCTTTCCAAAATTGTGGTACTCAGAACTTAACGCAATGTCCTAGCCATGGCCGAACAGGTATTTAGATTATCATGGCTTCCATTTACTTGCTTTTTATACCTCTATTTACAAAGCCAAGAACCTTGCATGCTTTTTTAACCCTTTTCCCAACCTGCCCTGTGACCTTCAACAAACTATGTACATTGCCCCCAAGATCTCCCTATTATTGTACCTGTTTTAGAATTGTCCCTTGTAGTCTATATTGACTTTCTTCCAATCGAATGTAACGCTTTACATTTCTCAGTATTAATTTTCACCTGCTGCTGTCAGTCCATTCCACCAGCCTGTATAAATCTCCTTGAATTATGTTACCTTCCTCTTCAGAGTTCACCATGCTTCCAAGAGTTGTGCCACGTGTAAGTTTGGAAATTGTGTCATTTAATTTGATGTAAGCAGCAACAAATAAATTATTATTAGCTGCTTTGTGTGGTGTAAGAAATATCTCTGTTGGTGGTTTTGGTTTCCTCTTTGAAATGTGCAAGAGTTATCCTCATTATCACTGGCACAATCTAGTTGTTTATATTTCCACCGTTGGAGTTAAACAGAACATAGAACACAGAACAGCACAACACAGGAACAGTCCCCTTGGCCCACGATGTCTGTGCCGAGCATGATGCCACATTAAACCTATCCCTTCTGCTCATCAAGAAGTCTTTCTTTAATTTTTAATTTCAAAAGGAGGAGTATGTCTAATGCACCTTTTTCTGGGCTTTATGGATCAAGAAAGCTAATTTCAAGAAAGGATTTGATGTTCAGTGTACTGAAAGACTTACAGAAGACTTGCCTAGACCTAAAAACTTAAATAATCTGGATCTGCTATCAGATCATGCAATGATTTTGAGTCAAGCTGTTTTTCTAATATAACTGTGGCAATGCATTGGTATTATAGTTACCACATTGACACAGACATTACAGTTACACAGTTTCAATTCTTTTCTTTCATTGGCACCATTTTAAACCACATTGAACTAATCCTGCCATAGTGCATTGTGTCGGTGAAAACTTCCATCCTATAACTCTGAATTCTTAGTCATGCCTAATTTCACTCAGTGGTGTGTGGCTGGTATGACACATACCAGAAGAGGGGTTGCATTTCAATCTCCAGCCCCTTCTAGTGTAAAGTTGAGGGCCTAATGCAAAGTATATGCAGACCCTCTCTTCAGCACAACACTGTTCCATCACTGGGCTCAATGATTAGTCCAGCGATAAAGCAGAGAGTCTGATGCCCCGACATCCTTGCACATGCAGAAGTCTGAGAGATACTGAGCAGTGAGTAGGAGTTGTTATTATTTACTTCAGGAAGTTGCAAGGGGGATCAGTAGCCTTTATTTTAGGGCCTGGCAGAGAAATTCCTCCCTCCCCTGCCCACTTCCCCCTCCCCATCCCACTTCCTCTCACCACCACAGTTCAATTCTCCCCTGGCCTCTGCTGACTTCACTTATCAATGGAGACACAAGAGATTGCAGATATTGGAATCTGGAGCAACACACAAAAAAGCTGGAGGAACTCAGCGGGTCAGCCAGCACCCATGCAGGGAAATGGACAGTCGATGTTTTGGGTTGAGACCCTTCACCTGGACTTAAAGATGGAGCGGAGATAACCGGTATAAAAACGTGAAGGGAAGGGGTGGGGCAAGAGCTAGTTGGTGAGTGTAAATATCTTGGATCCTAGCTGGGGCCAAACTGGGAGGCCTGGAAACTTATTGATGGTTCCCTTTTGAATCTCTGGATATCACACGGCACAATTTTTCCAGTGACATGGAGGACCTCAGGACAGTCTAAACCATTCTAACCCACCTGGCAACCCATGAATTATACTTGGAATATTGGCATAATAGTGCTTTATACACATGACATTTTGCTGTTTGAGAATTTTTTTAAAATACCAACCAAGACCAACTAATTGCATTGGATATCCACAACATTTATTTAAAGAACATACCCCACTTTAAGATTGTTTATAAACCAATTTAAAATTTTCCAGCATGCTGGTATTTTAATCCACAATGGGCAATCTGATTCTGCAGTCACATGCTGGTAATAACAAATATTACTTTTCTCTGTTGAATGCACATCATGTTTTAATGCTCCCTCTTTTCAGAGCAGCAATCAAATATGGTTGACAACCCTAAATGCATCCCAGCTTGCCAAGTGTCACTCATCAGAAGTGACAATCACTAGCTTTGCTTCAAAATTTTGGTTTATGTTGCTCATAGGATAAACAAGTTCCTCATCTTTAAATGACTTTGCAATCTATGTCACTCTCGCTTAACAAAAATGTCAGTCCACGCACTTCCTTCAGGTAGAAGCTCCATGAAATTGCATGAACATAATGCTTTTTTTGTCCTGCCACAGTTCCTTCTTGTAGAGCAGATTCATTGCCAATTAATCCCTGGAAATCAGCAGTATTTCCTGGCAAATAGGGACAAAATTACTTTGTTTTCCACTTCAACCCAACATTGCCATGAATTAGAAAATTGACTCCTGTTGTCTATATTCATCTCTTCTTTTAAAATATTCACCAGGAGAAATCTTCAGTAAATCATTGCTGCAGATGGAACATCATTAAAGAGATGTGCATCTTGAATGCTGAATAGTTCTTTTGTACCAGAATTTAAATTACATGGAAATTATAATGCAGAAGCAGGCATTTCTGCATAACCAGTTTATGTTAGGATTTATCTTCCACACAAACAGTAGTTCTAACCCCATATACTTGTGCAGTTCCAATAAAACATTATTCTCCTTTCCTTCAGCTATCCACAAACAAATCACAGAAATCAGGACATAGTATTGGAGACTTACAGCACGGAAACAGGCCCTTCGGCCCATTGAGTCCACCCTGACTGTGAACCACCATTTTATACTCATCCTATTCTTTTTAAAGAATCCCCCCACATCCTTACTAACTCCCCCTAGATTCTACCACTTACCTACATACTAGGGGTGATTTGCAGTGGCCAATTAATATATAGTTAGGATTGAACCTGGGTTTTTGGCATGATGAAACAGCAGTTCGACTAGCAGCACCATTGAAAGTTTCTGCTTTAGTAACTGCCTCTGCTAATGTCAATGCCAAAAATTTGAAAGAAAAACTTCTCTTGCTCTCTGTCCTACATTGCCAACATTTAATCTTCTTACTCCTCTTCTTTTGAGACTTCTCAATCATTTAAAACATCATGATCCACTTACGTTGGCTCATTGTTTCATAAATACTTCTATCAAATTTATAAAAACAGCCTGAGGACTTCAAGCCTGTCTTTGTACTTCCCCATGTCAGGCTGCATCCAAGTGAATCTGTTCCGTATCCTCTCAACTGTATCCTCTCAACTGCCTCAGCAAGTTTTCCATAACATGGAATCAAAAAATTGCTCTGTGCTCCATCTGTAGTAAGACAGATTGAATATCAATTCTCCGCTCTTGACTCTTTATGTCTTCCCACACTACCAACTACTCTATCAAATTCAATAGCCTTAAGTATTTAAGATGTGCCTTTTACTCTTGTAAACCTAAATCTACTTGTTCTTCCACATAATCAAGACTTCATGTATTTAAAGCATAATGGTTACATTATTTTCAAAGTTCACACTTGCATTTAGTATCACTTTTTACTTACTTTTCATTCCATCATCTCATCATTATCCTCTGCAACTTTGTTTGGTGCTCAGAATTATTTTTAATGCTTCTTACTTCAGCATCATATGCAAATCTGGACATCCTTTCTTCATTAGGTCAATGAGATACACAGTGAAAATCAGGACAAAACCTCTCCCTGTAATCAGGCCAAATCAGCCCAGTGCAAAACAATTCCATAGAGTCATAGAATAACATAGCACGGAAACAGGTCCTTCAGCCCAACTCATCTATGTCAATCAAGATGCCTATCTAATCTAGTCCCATTTGCCCACTTTTGGCCCATATCCCTCTTCACCTTTCCTATCCATGTGCCTGTCCAAATGTCCTTTAAATGTTCTTATTGTACCCACCTCAACCACTTCCTCTGGAAGGTCATTCCATATATGCACCACCCTCTGCATGAAGAAGTTGTCCCTAGGGTCTCTTTTATATCTTTCCCCTCTCAGCTTAAACCTATACTCTCTTGTTTTTGATTTTCTTTCCCTGGGTAAAAGACTGCAAGAATTCATCCTATCTCTGCCCCTCATGATTTTACACACCTCCATAAGGTCACCCCTCAGTCTCCTACATGCCAAGGAATAAAGTCCGAGCCTGCCCAACCTCTCCCTGTAACTCAGGCCCTCGAGTCCTGGCAACATTCTTGTAAGACTTCTAATCACTGAGAAATTGCACAATTTTCAGTTTAATTCCATCATCTTAATGAGATTTTAATCTAATAGGTTACAACCCCTTGTTCCATTCACCGTAATGTTTGCCAATAGCCTTTTGAATGCAACATTTTGAGAGGTTTTCTGATAATTGAAGTACACCACATCTATTATGTTTTTCTAATCCACCAGATGTATCACTTTGTCAAAGAAATCTCATCAGGTTTTCTAAGCACGAGCTTCCTTTCTAAAATCCTTGCTGGCTGCTTTTAATTACATCATCCTCATCTAGATTTGAACTATTCTAATTTTTAAATACTCAGAAACATCACCCATCACACATGTCTAGTTCTGTTACCTATATTAATTCAACCTCCCTTTCTGAAAGTGAGTGGCACATTCAGCACTATCCTTTGGCAGATACTCTTTCTCAATTTAACCTGAAGTAAATTCGGAATGTCTCCAATGACCCTCACCAGTTTTCACAGATGCACAATAGAAAGCATCCTATCTGATGCATCACAGCTTGGTCTAGCAACTGCTCTGCCCAAGACCACAAGAAATTGAAGAGAATTGTGAACACAGCCCAGGCCATCATGAAAACTAGCCTCCCTTTAATTGACTCCATCTACATTTCCCACTGCCTTGGGAAAGCCGTCAACCTGATCAAAGGCTCTCCCACCCCACTCATTCTCTCTTCTCCCCACTTCTATTGGGCAGATGATACAAAAGTTTGAGAACATGTACCACCAGGCTCAAGGGTAGCTTCTATCCCACTGTTATAAGACCTCTTGGACTTAATCTTTCAATCTACCTCATCATGCCTTTGCACTTTATTTGTCGACCTGCACTGCACTTTCTCTTCCTTTTGTATTACCTCAATGTACTTATGTATGGAGTGATCTGTCTGGATAGCACGCAAACAAAACTTTCCACTGTAACTCGGTACAAGTGACAATAATAAACCAATCACCAATTAGGTGTAATTCCTTGGACCTCCACTAGTTCTTAGTTCTTTCATATTTTTCTGATAACTCTTGGATATTCCCAATCAGAGGCAGCAGTTGTTTAACAATTGACTTCTCTACGACTTGAATTTTGTTTATCAAATGTCATTTTACTCTTAATCAGTCATTGACCGGGTTCCCACCTCTATCTTTCTACAAAATATATAATGAAGTGATAAACTTGTTCATAGTCTTGGTGATATCCATTTATCTTCCACAAATCTCCAGGAGGAAGTTCTCAGCAGCATCTTCAGGCAACAACAAACCAGAAAGGTTGCCAAGTAGTCTTTTGTTGGAAAGCTTACATTGTCCCCATAAGGATGACAGAAACACATGCTAGGAACATCTTCCGAAGACTCGTTGATTGTTGCTTAAAATTCCTGTAAGTGCTGTTGTAGAACATATTGACAAGATGATGGAACAGACAAGTAGAAATTGAAACTAAGTGCAAGTGTGAAGTGAGACATATTATTAAAAATAGTGTAGCTATTATTGTATTCTGATGGCAAGCATTTGTCCTAGTGACCTCTCCAGACTGTAGTCAGTTTCTTGGGAATGTTGATGGGGATTTCTAACACTATTTTAAGAGATACTTGCCATTTTATGTGCACTCGATGCCAGAGGTGTGAAGAGGATCTCTGGAACTCTTTGGAATGCTTTCAGGAATACATGATCAAGACTTCACCGGCACTCCAACACAACTGTTTCAGAAATTGCTTGATGACCTCTCCTTAAGTGATGTGATATTCCACCATACTGGATACATTATAGGAACTACCAGGAGGAAGTGTCTTGTCAAGGACTTTTGTTATGGGCCCCATTGGTTTGGATGGAGCATGAGGTGAGGATGTGAGGGCGGATGGAACAGAACCCATAACCAGAGAGGGGTACCAGAGGGTGACATTCTTCAGCTCAATTGGTGCAAGATATCCCCCTCAGCACCTCCTCCAGCATATCCACTGCAGCTTCCATGAATTTACTTGCCTCCTCCATCAGTCCCTGAAATGTCTTGCATTGTGCCCAATATATGAGAAATACAACACCAAATCTTCAACAAACAATCTGCTGGAGGAACTCAGCGGGTTCAGCAGCATCTGTAGGAGGAAAGGAATTGTCAACGTTTCAGATTGAAACTCTGCATCACGGTTTTGAACCAAAACATCGACAATTCCTTTCCCCCCATAGATGCTGCTCAACCTGCTGAGTTCCTCCAGCAGGTTGTTTGTTGATCCAGATTCCAGCATCTGCAGTCTGTTGTGTCTTCAACTCTTCAATGAAAGAAAGGGCACTGAGGGGTTGTGAAAATTATATCTAACCAACATTTGAGAACAAGTATCTGGTTCAGCACTGCTGGACAAGTTCAAATCATGATTGTTACTCTGTAGAACAAGTGCTAACCTAAGGCTCTGAGTCAACATTTTCACCTCTGCCCAGAAGTAACCCCCAATACCTTTTGTTCCCAGGTGCCCTGAGAGGAAATTAATAATTTAATGATTCCTAATTTATTGATTCAGAAGTACAAGGCTGTGCTTTGTATTTTTCCTCTGCTGTCTCCTCCAACTCTCTGTTTTCTTTCTTTCCTCTTTTAATCTAATTTTCTCATATGCTTTCTGATTTTTATCACACCCATAAGGCATACATTCCCACTTATTCAATTCGTTTGTTTCTATCTATTAATCCATGGCCTACAGAAATTCAAGGTGGTCTCTTTTTTCACAGCACTTATTTATTCTATGCCTTTGCAATCTATTTATTAAAAATACCTACCTCTGAAACAGTGCAATGTAAAAATTTCTCCTACAACTTAAATCAGTGAACATATTTCCTAATTTTCCAAAATCAGCAATATTATTAAAATATTTCTGCTACCCAAGTTTGTGCATGACCATCAACCCTTTTATCATAATTTAGTCCTCGTCTTATTCATGTGGTGTTCACCCACAGTAATTCATCTACTTATTTATTCCTTCTATCTTGATCTTACAACGCCTCTCTCCTTTTAGTAATTACTTACTCATAGAGCTTGGTACTCCTCTTGTTAATTCCATTCATTCCCTCCTCATCCCAATGAGAGGTCATTCAAAATGCCATGGAACAAATATTCCAGCTTAGAAATTCTTTCATGTAAATCCAAATCAATGGTGCTGCCTGTCAAAAACTGGCTGGACCTCGAGCAGAGCAACTTTGGTGCACATTACTGAGTGTCTTGATGCCTCTCTGGAAATTTGACTCCCAACTTTCAGATGGGATTTTCATTTGTCCAAGAATCGATTTTCTAGCAAATGACATAACAGTAATGCGACATGTAGAATTTGTCTCCAGTGAGGTTTTCAGCTTCACTGGAGTGAAAAACAACACTTCCTAACTGCCAGGTTCTATGAACTCCATCTACTTGGAGGGCCAGTAATCAATCTGCCTTCTTTGTCCTCAATAAGATTCATGATCTCTTGTGACCTCAAATATACCACACACTTGCACATTGGCTGCTGTATCTATGTTGTTCAAGATAATGGTAACCCAGCCTCATTACCTCAGGATAATTCTTGATTGCTGTAGATCCCTGTCACTTCCTTATGATCTTCTGATCAATGCTGTATTAGGGATATCATACAAGTTCTAGGTTCACCAATCATTTTTCCTTTGGCTCACAGGAGCAGAGAGGGGCATTTATCTGCCTCCACAAGGCTTCCATGAAGCATGGGTATTCTTAGATTCTACACATACTTGTTTGGAGACTTCCTGAAAGGAGCATCTGGTTGTAGCCCTGGATGATCTCTGTGGCCCTCCCACACATTGAACAATGCTTTCTGTTGGCATTATCCTTTACTACCCAATCCATGTTCCTCTAGCCTCCTGGGAGTGCTCTCCCACACTCTCCCATTCATTCAGATTCAACATTTCCCCGTAGCTCTGTTCTCTGAACTTCATAATGGAACATCTCCATCTTAATGGGACTTCCACAACAGCAGATCATGTCCCTGAACTCCAATAGACGTGAATTTGAACAGATATGGCAGATATCTGACTTCATCACTTCATTTCACATAAAGCACCATTCTCATCTGGAAAAACTGCTCACCATTCTAAGATCATCCTGCAATGCAAAGATAGCAGATCTCAACTGCAAACTGCATACTTAAACCCACATCTCTTACCCCTCATCACCAAGAACAAGCATGAGGAGTTCTTGCACTTATTTGTCACTGAGATTGTCTTCCTCCCACAGACAACCAGGACTCAGTACAGGTCCCAAACTCACCTCTTTCTTTCACTTCTGCCCTTGCTCATTCCATGCCCTTTAGAACTCAGTTTGTACACGACACCACCTTTTGCTCACTTGGGCACATTCACACTAAACTACTGACCAACCATCTTCTCTTCCTGATCTCTTTGTTAACAAGATCATTAACAATTCTCTCTCTTCAGGTACATTAGCATATTGGTTTGAATCTGCCATTTTTGACCTAGAACCAATCCTTAATTTCTACATCTTAACTACTGCCCTATTCCCTTGTTCTTGGTGATGAGGGGGAGGAGATGTGGTTTTACATAGATAATTTGCAGTGGAAACCTGGCAGAAGCTATCTTTCCTGAGTCTTTGAATGTTTTTCACCTTGCAAAATTTGTATCCCTCTTACTCAGAGCTCCATCTTCCACCCCAGTCACAGTATCAAAACAGCTGAAAATAAAATTGCAAATGACATCCTTTGAGAAATCCTTTTCAAGCTGACTCCAGCCATTGAGATACATTACTCCTTATGTCCTTCAACATCATCCATTTGGGTAGAGCCCCACTCATCTAAATCTGTTCCTATTTCTCATCTACATGTTGCCCCTAAATGTCAGCCTTCGTTTGATACTCTTCCTATGGAGCACTTTGGGACATTCTTGAGAAATTAGAGGAGAATTATAAATAGAAGTCATTGCCATTTATCTCTTATGCTTCTGTCCTGTCCAAAGTAAGCTGTCCTTCCTTTAGGTGGCCCTCCTCCTTCTCTCTCATTTATTCTGTACTTCCTAGAAATATGACTGACTTTATTTTCTGCTTCTGTTACCTTGTCATGCAAGGTCCCTTTCTGCTGTTAAATATCCAAGGGTGATTTTAATAAACTACAGATGCAGAGACCTTCCCTTATCAAGCATCTTAAGCTCATAACTTCGGCAAAAATTACAAGATCAGTCAACATAATATAAATATTCCCATTACTGACTTTATGCAGGTTGAAGACAGAGAAATTAAATTGCAAACTGTATATCTTTGCACCACATGATTGAACTAAGTTATAAAATTGATTGTTGAATACAATTGGGCTGTGAGGCATGCAGAGCACAAACTAGGATTTTGAATCATGTGCTTTTGTGCTGGTCACACGTTTGTGCATGACCTCCCAATCTACCTCATCGTGGCCCTTGCACCTTATTTGTGTATGGGCACTGCACTTTCTCTGAAACTGTAACACTTTATTCTGCATCTTGTTATTGATTTCCTTTTGTACTACCTCAATGTAATTATGCATGGAATGATCTGTATGGATGGCATACAAACAATGCTTTTCACTGTACCTCAGTACATGTGACAAAAATAAACCAATTACCAATCACCGGGATATTACAGAATTGTTACAGAATACACTTCTGAAATCAGTGCTCCAAGATTCAATAAACAAACTGTGGGCCATAACTGGAAAAGTGAACCCTGCGTTCTTGTCAAGGTATCCATCATAAGGGACATTGTTAGATTCAGCTCAGTGCAATAATGGAACAGGTTATGTTGATTTTCAGCTGATGCCTTCTGTATAGTTTTTGGCAGAAGAACGCGAGTCCCAAGTGCTTTGATCCACTCCCCACGTGTTCACCTCTGCCACCACAATCTCCAAATCAGTACTGGTGAAGCGCAATGCCCACTTCTATTACCTCCAGGAGGCACTTGTAAAAAGATCAAAGATCCCCACTATCCGGGTCATGCCATCTTCTTGCAGCTACCATCAGGCAGCAGGTATAGAAGCCTGAAGTCCCACACCACCTGGTTCAAGAACAGCTCCTTTCCTTCAACAGTATGGTTCTTGAACCAACCTGGCTCAACCCTAATCACTACAGTTCAGAAACACTATGACCACTTTGATCACTTTGCACTAAACTGGACTTCTTTTGTTCTAATTGTGTTCTTTCTTGTAAAACTATCTCTAACTAATGTTTAATTTATGTTTTTCTTGTGAATACTGCTTATATGATGCTATGTGCCTGTGATGCTGCTGCAGTAAAGTTTTTCATTGCACCTGCACATACATGTACTTGTATATGACAATAAACTCCACTTGGAATTTGACTTTCCCCATGACAGGACACCTCACCATCACCTCTGGCAGTGGTTCTAGTGGTGAGCTCCAGCCACGAGGCCATATCATGCTGGTTAGTTTGTAATTAATGGGTCACTCACCAAATCACGCATGGTTATTTTTCAGAACTCTATTACAGACTAATGAATTATTCCCCTTATATGGCATATACAAGTTACTTGGAAATCAACTTCCAATAACATCAGATCAAACTGGTTTAGCTTCATAGAGCAGCACCATTCTGTTGCTTGTTTTCAATGTGCTGATGAAATTTCTTGGTCAGAATGTTAATTATTGGTTACAAGGATTTATACATTTCCCCAGTTGCTAAATCACAGCAGTTATAAGGTATAAGATCTCTTTATTAGTCACATGTACATCGAAACACACAGTGAAAGGCATTTTTGCATAGAGTGTTTTGGGGGACAGCCCGCAAGTGTCGTCACACTTCCGGCACCAACATACATGCCCACAACTTCCTAACCCGTACATCTTTGCAATGTGGGAGGAAACAGGAGCACTGGGAGAAAACTCACGCAGACACGGGGAGAACGTACAAACTCCTTACAGACAGTGGCCAGAATGGAACCTGGGTCGCTGGTGCTGTAATAGTGTTACGCAAACTGCTATACTACCGTGCCTGCCAGTACCTCAATGGCACGGTCTTCTACATGTTTTCTATTCCTGTAACCTCCTCCCCAGCCATCAAGTACAATGCAATATCAGATTCCAAATGTAGTGTTTCCTTGTTTCACGAAGTTGTTTCTGAAAATCTTGATTTTTGACAATTATAAGACCACAGTGCAGAAAATACAATTAACTATATAGTCACAAAACAGTTTATACTTCGCTGATATTTTTTTTCAGAAGTTAAGCTACATTCAGTAGGATTGAGTGAATCAACAACGACCATGTAAAAGATCGATGTAAAAGCTCATGCAATATGAAACAAAAGAGTTAACAGTGACAAGAATTACCTCCCTGCAAAGAAAGGTTCATTTTCCAGAGCTCTTCATCAGGATGATTCAATCAATTTATATATGTTCATTTTCAATGCCCATTGTGAAGACTTACATTCACACAGTTCAAAATCATGCTTCTCAGCTTGAAGAACTGCTCCATTTTACGCACTATTGTGAATAATCTAAAATGTCACTCACAATTATTGTGCTTTTGGCAAAACTGATAATGGCACAAATTGCTTCTACTTTAAGCAAATACTTTGAGCATTGAGGGAAGGTATTAAGAGTTGTATGCAAAAGTTAATTTACATCATTTCTCAGTTTTCAAAATAAATAAGCATTTTCTGTTGAAACATAAATGGTATTTGTCATGCATTGTGGCATCAATGAAAGCAGCTTATGATGAAAAAAGTCCTTTCACCATATTTCTTTAGAATTTGTGTTTGCAGAAGTTCTTAGCTGAATTCATATTTGGATATAATATCATTACAACAGAGAAGGGACTTGCTTGTTTAACTTTTGGTGAAGCTATGAAAGCAATTACAGTCTATAATGATATATGACAACACTATATCATGGGTTTCTCTGGATATACACTTGAAGACTGTAGGCCAAACCAGTGATTGTTTTCAGGAAAGTTCACCACAGAATGATGAGGCAACCAACAAATCTGGGCAAGTATCTGGAGACACAGTTAACACAGGAACCAAAATTCCTAGAAAGAATGTACTTGTTTGACTGACTGACAAACACTTTATGAAAATAAGTGCACACTGCTTTGGGTGGCTGCTTGGCATATGTCTGTATCAGAAACTGATCTGAGATTAGCCTAGGAGTCATCTATTCCTTCTGCGAAAGGTCACCTAAGTGACCTGGCAGAATTTTGACTGCAGTTAAGCAGTGGAAGTTCACATAATCAATTATCAGCAGGATGATGCTTGCTTGAAAACTGAGTCACCTATAAAATCATCCAGAAATGATGTGAATAAAGTCATAGCATCACACAGCAGAGACACAGGGTCTTGGACTCACCAAGTCTGCCCCATCAAGCATTAATTTACACTAATCTTGCTCTAATCCCATTTTTATTCCAATCAGCTCCCCTCTCTTTCCCCAGATTCTACCACCCATCTCACCAACAATTTACAGTGGCCAATTAATTGACCAAACTGCATGCCTTTAGGATGTAAGGGAAACCAGAACACCTCGAAGAAATCCAAGTGGTCAAAGGGAGAACATGCAACTTCCACACAGGCAGCATTGGATGTCAGGTATGAACTCTGATCACAGGAACTGTGACGCAGCAGCTCTACTCACTGTACCACTGTATTGCCCAGTGCTTGACAACAGGGTAATATTGCTTTAAATTGTTGAACATCATGACAAAGAAAAAAATTTTCACACCGGTAACATATATTACTTCTATACATGTAACTTTTACTGCAAATAAATAAAATAGGTGATCTCTGTCGTGTTCAACTCCAATGCAAATCAATAGTATACAATATTTTCTCATCATAAACTTAAATTGTGCAACATAAGGGAAATGTTTTTAAAAAAAATCTTTTGAAAATAGCTATAGATATTGATGACAACCAGAGCTCTCTCATAAAAAGTCCACATGGAAGCATGAAGCTCATCAACCTTTCTTGTAAATGTAGTAATTACTAAAATTACATGAAAGTTAACAACTAATTGACAGTTGAACAGAACAGTTATCTTGCTTGAGGAAGACCTGAGATCAAACTGAATGATGGTTGTTCTCATGAGACTTTCAGAGACAAACAGAATGTTCCACATCAACAAGAGACAGATGTGTTTAGTTTTTTGCTGGGAAGCAAACTACCAACCCAGAGTTTGTTACATTTACCACTGACCTTGAAAAGAGGCCCCCAGTGATCTCTGTAGCAAGGACTTCCACTTTCTCCAACAACCAACGCCAACAGGTGAAAGCATAATGGAATCCTTGTGTCCATCAGAGACAACGTCAACATGTTGGCTGAGCAGTTAATCATATCACAGATACTCAGTGAAGAATAGAACAAAGAGCACAATTTCATAATTAACTTGAAGAGGTAACCAAGAGGATTGATGAGGGAAAGGTGGTGGACATTGTCCATACGGACTTCAGCAAAACTCTAGACAAAGCCCTGCATGGAAGGCTAATCAAGGTTAGATTGCATGGGATCCAGGGAGAGCCAGCTAACTGGATACATAATTGGCTTGATGTTAGGAAGCAGAGGGTGATGGTGATGGCTTGATGTTAGGAAGCAGAGGGTGATGGTTCAGTGCTGGGTCCATTGTTGTTCATCATTTATATAAATGATATGGTTGAGAATATACAAGGCATGATTAGTAAGTTTGCAGATGACACTAAAATAGGTGGCATTGTAGACAGTGAAGAAGATTATCAAAAATTACAGGAGGATCTTGATCAGATGAGTAAGTGGGCTGAGGAATGGCAATAGATGTTCAATTCAGAGTAAGTTTGAAGTGTTGCATTTTGGGAATTCAAACCAGGGTGGGACTTTCACAGTGAAAGATAGGCCCTGGGGAGTGTTGTAGAACAGAGGAGCCTAAGAGTGTAAGTACATAGTTTCTTGAAAGTGGCATCAGAGGTAGACAGGGTGGAAAAGAAGGCATTTGGCACACCGGACTTCATCAGTCAGGGCATTGAGTATAGGAGTTGGGATGTTATGTTGCAGTTGTACAAGATGTTGGTGAGGCCATGCCTGGACTGATGTCTACACTTTTGGTTACCCTGTTTTAGGTAAAATGTCATTAAGCTGGAAAGAGTGCAAAGAAAACTTATGAGAATGTTGCCAGGAGTCGAGAGCCTGAGTTATAGGGAGAGATTGAGCAGGCTAGGATTTTTTTCCTTGGAGTGTAAGAGTCTGAGGAGTGACCTCATAGGGTGCATAAAATCATGAGGACCATAGATAGGGTGAATGCACACAGTCTTTTTCCCAAGGAAAGGGAATCAAAAACTTGAGGGCATAAATTGAAGGAAAGAGGAGAAAGATTTAAAAGGGACCTAAGGGGCAATTTCTTCATGCAGTGGGTGGTGCATATATGGAATGAGCTGCCAGAGGAAGTGGTTGAGGCAGGTAAAATAACAACATTTAAACGACATTTGGATAGGAAAGGTTTAGAGATATATGGGCCAAACAGGACTAGCTAAGATGGGCACCTTGGTCGACATGGACAGCTTGGGCTGAAGATTGTTTATCTGTTTCCATGCTGTATTACTCTGTGACTCCAAGAAGTAGATGCAGAAGTTTCCCATTTGGCTCCTTGAGCCTGCTCTACCATTGAACAAGTTCACTGCTGATGTTCTGCCTGCTCTATCCTTGTATCCTTGGATTTCATTATTAACCAGCAAACTGTTGATCTCAGCCTTGCAGTTCTCTGGGGTCAAGTATTCTAAACATTCATCACCCTCTGACTGGAGGATCACAGACTCATAGAGCTGTACAGCACAGAAATTGGTCTTTTTTGCTCACCTTGTCTTTGCTGACTGTGATGCCGACCTGTGCTAACCCCATTTGCCTGCATTAGCCCATATCCTTCTACGCCTGTCCTATCTAAGTACCTGTCCAAATGCCTTTTAGAAGTTGTAATTGTACCTGCCTCTACCACCTCCTCTGGCAGCTCATTCCAGATAACCACCACTCTCTGTATGAAAAAACTCTCCATTCAGATCTCCTGTGTGAAAAAACTTACCCCTCAAATTTTTCTGTTCATTTCAGAAGTTTCTCCTTATTTCAGTCCGAAATGGCCTGTCCCTTACCATGAAACTATTATCCCTAGTTGAAGACTCAACCAGAGAAAACATCCTTGTATCTAACCTGTACAGCCCTCTGAAAATTCTGATGAAGGGTCTTGACCCAAAACGTTGACTGAAAAACACGATGATGCTGGAGAAACTCAGCAGGCCAGGCAGCATCCATGAAGAAAAGCGGGTGGTCAACGTTTTGGGTCAGGACCCTTCTTCAGGTCAGAAGATAGGAAAAGGGAAAGTCTAATATACAGTAGGGAAAAGCAGAGCAGGGATAGGTGGACAAAAGATCTATCCGTGCTCTGCTTTTCACTTGCTGTCCCTGCTCTGCTTTTCCCTCACTTTTGTCCACCTATCCCTGCTCTGCTTTTCCCTCCTGTATATTGGGCTTCCCCTTTTCCTATCTTCTGTCCTGAAGAATGGTCCTGACCCGAAATGTTGACCATCTGCTTTTCTCCACTGATGCTGCCTGGCCTGCTGAGTTCCTCCAACATCATCGTGTTTTTCATCCAGATTCCAACATCTGCAGTCCTTTATTTCTCCAAAATGTTGACTGTCCGTTTCCTTCCATTGATGCTGCCTGACCTGTTGTGCTCCCTCAGAATTTTGCGTGTTGGTCCAGATTTCCAGCATCTGCAGTCTCTCTTCTGTCTCCTCTGAAAATGTTGTATGTTTCAATGAGCTCATAACATCCCCTCCCATTCTCCTAAATTTTAGAAAATAGAGGCCTGGCCCATTTAATATCTACCCACATGACAGACCTGCCATCCCAGTGACCAATCCCTTTTAACAGAGTACTCTAAAAGATTGGAACATTAGTAACTGACTAAGGTAGAAGCTGATATATAATATATATATAAACTTCCTGAAACAAATGAAGAATATGTTTCTAAATCTTTTATTTTGAAAAATTTATTAAGCAAATTACTACATACAAACACAAAATTGATTTTTCTTCGGGGCAAATTGTTTGCTGAGCAGTAATTACAGCTCAGTATTCCATTAAAAATTTAGATGTAAGATTTTCGGGGTAATTTACAATGGGTGTCCCAGTTCGAAAGCAGCTTAAATTCACATCAGTTCCAGTGATTTCCTTTGACTGTGGTGGACAAAGCAGAAAACAACACTGTTCAAGAGCCCTGGATCACTGAATCTAACTTGGGATCTTTATGTTAAATTATGCAAGGACAAAGCTCCTTCAGTTTCTATCAGTTTCAGGTAAAAATGATGATGAACCGCAATGGTTTCCCCCTAACTACTCCCTAAAATCTGAGCCATTTTGTTGACTATTCACATTCAAACAGATATATCAATGAAAGAAAACAGTGAGGGAAGAAAAATAGTCAGGGCAATCATTGTAAATGGTAACCAAAGTTGTCTAAAATATTTTGTCAGTCAAATATTCATTGGCCAGATATTCTATCTTGAGAGTAGTATCTGTTAGTAGGAGAGATGAGGATCTGAGGGCACAGCCTCAGAATAAATGGGCTTCCCTTTAAAATTGAGACGAGGAGGAATTTCTTCAGACAGAGGCTGGTGAATTTGTTGGAATTTGTTGTCACAGAGGGCTGTGGAGGCCAAGTCATTGGGTGTATTTAAGGCAAAGATTGATAAATTCTTGATTGGTAATGGGATTAAGGGTTTTGCAGAGAAGGCAAGAAAATGGGTTTGAAAAGAAATCAGTCATGATTGAATGGTGGAGCAGATTCAATGGGCTGAATGGCTTAATACTACTTCTATATCTCATGGTCTTATGGAGAGATATGGTCTGGAGACTCGACTTTTCTTTTCTCTTGATTCTGTGACCATTATTCTTTGATGGACAGACTGATTGGTATCAAATTGAAAAACAAATCAGAAGTTTGTCCTGTTGAGCATTTGGAAGTCTTATTTGTTTCCTGCCCGATCTCTCCCTTGCTTCTCACTCTGGCTGAATTAAATGTTGCACAAGCTTTGCCTCCTCTTTGACAGTGCCCTGAGCTACAAATTTCAAATAATAAACAGCGCCAACATTCCACTTAATCTTGAATCTACCAAAGCACTCCTAAAACACTTGACACAGTTTTATTATCTCCTGATTCAACTTTTTAGTTGCTGTCCTCTCTGTTTTACTGGCTTCCAAACACTACCATCCACATCCTGTCAACAATTACCAACAATTCCATTTTATTTAAGGTCGAGGTTTCTGGGGAAAGATCTGATGGGTCATGGAAGATTTCAGCAAGAAGTCTCAACCAATTGCAGAAGATGGGGACAATCTTACCTTAAGGAAGGTATGCAATTTCAGAGAATCTTTAGTTCCAGACTAACTTGGGGCGGACACTTGATGGACAAGACTATCTGCCAAGCACAAATGCTTGCAGATAAATTGTTCACTGTTAATTGATCACTATGAACGCGCAGAAGCCCTCAAGCACAACAATGCCTTCCATGCAAACTAAGTAGCAATGTAAGTACTAGAAATTGGAAACCATGTCTCCCTGAAAGTGGCACCGATTCATAGGGTAGCAAAGAAGGTGTATGGGATGCTTGTCTTTATTAATTGAGGCATTGAGTTCAAGAGTCAGGGAGTTTTCTTGCAGCTTTATAAAACTCTGGTTAAGCCATATCTGGAGTATAGCAATCAATTCTGGTTGCCCCATTATGGGAAGGACATGGAGGCTTCAGAGAGGGTGCAGAAGAGGTTTACCAGGATGCTGCCTGGATTAGAGGGCATGTGCTGTAAGGAGAGGTTCAATAAATTTGGGTTGTTTTCTCTGAAGCAGCAGAGGTTGAGGGGAGACCTGATATAAGTTTACAAGATTATGAGAGGCATAGATAAGTAGGTTCTGTCCACAGTCCTGGGTGCACAGGGATAGTCAGACTGTTCCTATTTTTGTTTAATATAGATGTGGTGAGGTAGTTTATTTACCATGTAATAGAAAACATTTCAAGGATGTTAAGAACAATCAATATTCCACCTCAAAGTCAATGGATCATAAGGTTATAACAATTCATTGGTTTAAAAGAGATATATTTGATTTTTCTGAGTGCAACATGTGACTTTGCAACATTTTGGTATCAGATTTATTTACTTAATACAAATGTTTTTGTTTGGCTGTTGGCCCCAAGTATATTCGGACCAGTGCAGAGGAACATGAACACAGTTCTAGGCAGGGAAACAGTCAGGGGAAAAAAAACACCTCACATTCCAACACGTACCTGCCAAGGTTATCCCATAAGTAACACAGAATTACATTGCAAATCCCACATTGGTAGTGAGGACTAAGGCACTCAATCACAATTTAGGATTTGATTTTAATTTTTTTCCAGAGCTTTCTATCATCTTTCTCCTCCCTCCCCCCAACTCTAACCCATCCCTCAGTTGTATGGGATGCCCAGGGATTTAAGAATTTGTATGGATAAAATAGCAGATTATTGGTGGTGCTGGCAAACTGAGATAAAGCTTTTTCAAATACTTCCATAAAAAGAGATTACAAAAATATAGAACTAGTTTTAAATGGACCTAAAAATCATTTTCACAGTCCATGAAAGAAGCAACAGAGATAAGCATATGTGCTTTCAACCACAGATCCCCTAAAAGATAAAATAATTCATCTCTGTATGTAGAAAAATCAAATGCCATGGAAACAGGATTTATATTATCCAGTTATTAGTTATTTCACATTATGTAATGTAATATAAAGCAATAATTCAATACAGTGATCGTGTGATGTCACAGGCTATGTGAGTGCCATCTATGAAGATCAGAAGAACCTTAGGTTAAATTATTGCTTCAGTACACACAATCCAATGTATCTGTTATTTTTACTTTATTATAAAAACCTGTGATGGTAACATAGATTGAACAGTTCAAAAGAAAAGTAAGATTCTGATGGTGTCAAATAACTGGTGGTAGTAACATAATTTGTATGTCCTAAAGGAAAGCAAGAAAATATGTGGCATAAATATGCTGGGATAAATTCTCTTCCCACTGTACTTGAGCAACATCTTTGATAATAATCTGTGGTAATGTGAATACTTCCCTTTTCTTCTTTGCTGAAGGACAACTGTTCTAAAGCATACAATAATGTACAATATGCCATAAATGAACAGCAAAAGTCTGAATTTATTAAAATGACTACTTTTGACTGTTGCTCAGTTATAATTATCACCAAGTCACATGAATATCAAGTACTGATGGCACATTTTATCTTCCTTGCCCTCCTCTCTTGACAGAGTTAGTTAGTATTTTCTGCACAAGTGACCTTTCGTTGTACGTTACCCTGACAGTGAGCACTGGAGTTCACTTAACCTAAGCCTTAAGAATCCTATCTCTATCCAACATCTGCACAGAGATCACAGGATGCTTTTGGAGTGCGCTGGAGCATGTGAGTATCAGGTATTGTGGAGATTAGGGTAATTATAGAGCAAGCAAAGGTTTGGTGGAGGAGGTATGGGTCTCAAGGAAGTGAGTCACTGGAGCATGTAAGTATCAGGTATTGCAGGGATTAGGGTAATTATGGAGGAACTCTCTGCTATTGCCTTCATAGGGTGTGCACATTTGGTGGAGCCCGGGGTTCTGGGAATTTAGAAACTGGAATTTCAAATAACCTGATCATAAAATGTCAAGAGTAAAGGGATACAGCAATGCTGAAAGGGTTGTGACGTTCACAAACTATGGATGAGGAAGATCATTCAACCTATCTCAGTAAGATACTACACTTTGCCTGCCACAGTTTATTTAATTATTCCAGAGTTTGCACCTCCACCACTCTTCATCCATTTCATGTATCACCCCTTTGTGTCAAGAAATTCCTGATACCGACCCCTCTTTTATTGACAATTAACTATTTCAAAGATTTTAGTAAGTAGTTTGCATCAGTTTTGATGAAAAAATATTGGAAACATGGCAATCTTGAAGCAGTAAAATATGGAGATGGAGAAAAATAATTGGGAAGATAAAATGGAGGTAAATAAAGAAATAGAGTCTGTCAGCAGAATAAATCTTAAATTACAGCAGAACATCGGGGAGAAAATTGCCATGATGGATACATCAAGGATCAATTAAGCATGTTCATGCATAAAAGGTTAATAAGACAGTGGCCATTTTTATAAGAGGAGAAAAAAACTAATTGGTGTAATTTCGTATTAGTTAATGTCTGAGATTAGGAAAACGTCTGTACTTCAAAGGATTGAATTGTCCAACATTGTGATGAAAGGAAAAGAACTTAGACAGTGCTGATTTCAAAATGGAAGTCTGCAGTTGACAAGTCTTAGGATAACTCGGGGAGGTAACTGACATGGCAAATAGGGAAATGTGGCATAGCTGAACTTCAGGAAAGCTTAGAGTCATAGAGCCATCAAGAAATGCAGCTTGGAAATCTGCTCTTTGGACCATCAGGTCCACACAGGCCATTAGCCACCAATTTTACATAAATTTTACATTAATCCCTTTTTTTAAAATTCTCCCAACATTCTCTTCCACTCACCCCAGATTCTACACCTCACCTGCATGCTAGGGCCAATTTACAGTGGCCAATTAACCTACTAACTTGCACGTCTTTGGGATGCGGAAGGAAACCAGAGCGCCCAGAGGAAACCCACACGGTGACAAGGAGAACGTGCAAACTCCTGACGGACAGCACCTGAGGTCAGGATTGAATCTGGGTCACTGGATGTCTTGATGAAGGGTCTCAACATGAAACATTGACGTTGCATTTACCTTCACAGATGCTGCCTGACCTGCTGAGCTCCTTCAGCATTTCCTTTGTTGCTGTAAGTGAATCTGTGTTGCAGTCCTTCCAAAGCCAACATGGCAGCTTTTGGAGGGACACTTGCATGTTATATAGCATGTATTTTCAATAACGTCAGGTGTTATGATGTTATATCACTTTTCTTTATCTGAATGTTCTTCAGATAAAGAAAGGCGCTATGATTACCCAGTCTGACCCACATGTGACTGGAGACCCAGCAATGTGGTTCACTCCTAACTGTCTTCGCAGTTCAGCGGTAACTATAAATGGGTAATAAATACCAACACTAGTAGCAACGCCCAAAACCTGTGATTGAAAATGAAAAAAATGTTCTAAGCAGGGATTTGCATAGCCCTTGCAAGTTCTTCTGCTTATATCCTTGGTCTCTAGCTATGAATTTGAACAACTCATTTGTTTTTCTGAATTATCTCGTAACCAACTATAGAATTTTGCACACTCAGTTTTTGCCAACATGCATTATCTGTCGTTATTTGTATGCCACCAATTTTTATGTCATCGGCAATCCTGAACATGTGGTTCCCCTGTAACCTGAATAAATGTAGTGAATCATTAAATTTCTAGGACAGAGCTGTGTGTGATACCACTGGTCACTTCCTGCCATTTACAGTCACTTATTATTCCTATCTCTATCCAATACCACCTCACCAATTTCAGAGGCATGTCAATAACAGGCCTGCCTTCCCATGAACTGTGCTTTGAGCTAAAATTGCCTTCCATGAAGACTGAATAATGCTTTCTGGAGGTCCAAAATAAACTAAATCCACATACATACTTCTGTCTATGGTTTGAATTACTTCCTCAAATGTTGGATATGATGTAAACAAATCTACATTTGCAAATATATGTTGGTTCTCTTTAATGAGATCATAAGTCTAAAAGTGTTCTGATACTCCATTCTGAAGCAATATTAACTTACCTCCCCAACCAGACCAGATGTTAGATCAGCAGGTTGATCGTTCATACATTTCTTTAATCTTTCTTAAATATAGGAGTTATATTTGTAGTTTTTCAATCTGTGGGGACAACTCCTCAATCAAGAGCTTGAAAGATTATGGTGAAAGCATCTGAAATTTCCTCAAGACTTAGCTTTTAAAATCCCACATGGAAATAATCATTCTCAGGAAATGTCAGCTTTTAGTTCCTTTACTTTCTCCTGCACTTCTTGTTTTGCTTATGTGAACTTTAGTGAATTCTAGTCATTGATTCACTATCGACTTCTATGGAATGTCAGGTACATTATCCTCTTCTCTACAGTGAACAGTAACAGAGATGAATTATTCAACAAATCTGCTATTTCCTTATTTTCATATGAAAAAACTGCCTGTGTTTTTAAACAGTTTATTTTCTTTTTTTAAAATACATTCATAACTCACCTGTTCCTTTCAATATCATTCTATACAGATCATATCTTTTTTGCCAATGTTTTTTATATTCCTCTAGTTGCCCGGATCCACGTAATGCTTTCCGCTTTTGTATGCCGTATCCATTAGTTTCACGTTATCTCGCATCTCTTTTGTCAACCATGACTGTTTTCATTGGGACCTACTGCTCTTGCCATTCAGGAGATACACTAGTTCTGTATTAGGCTAAACTCTTGCATAAACCGCTCCCATTGTTTGCCCACAAACAGCTCTGACCTGCTTGCTGTCAATCTGTTAGAGTTTCACCACTCATTATTTATTTCTACATCTACTGTGATAGATGACTGAGAACATATTACTGCAAAATAAATCTTGAATGGGCTTAATTTACCCATTAACTTTCTGTTTTGAGTTATTTTGCTTAACCTATTGATATGAAATTTAAAGGCTGCATTAAAATGGCTCCATTCTTGTAAAACAACCTAATCCCCAATTTAACACCTTCTACCATGTGTTTAATTTCATTATCAACATGTCTACTGTTAATGTTGGAAACTGTAAATACCATTACAACTGTAAAGCCTTTGATGGCTGTTTCAGCACCCATGTCCTCTCTTGTTAATGCAAAATAGTTTCTTTAACACTGTTCTTCCTTCTTTTCTAGATTCCATTCGTTCCAAACATTACCTTCTACTTCCTTCACATGACAAGTTTGGAGCAACAACTTTAAATCCAGTTTGAGATTAGCTAGGTAATCTAATGCTCTTAAAATGGAATTTATCTCAGTAATGTCATCAGCAAGTTGATGTAGAGGACAGAGTCTTGCTTGGCAGTGCATAGATTACCACAGACATATTCTGAAAACTTCCTCACATGTTCTTTGTATATTAAATGGCCTTAGGGACTGTGTCCCATCTGGGTCCATTTATGAGCCTACCACATTGCCTGGACCAGATCAATATCGGTAGTTTCAGTGTAGGTCAGAAATTAGATTCCAGACAGTGGTTTTACTAAAGATTCTTGGTTTATACCACATCCACTGTTTGTCAATTTGCTGACATTCCAAAGATTGGTGGAGTTGTCGATAGTGACGATGGTTGCCATCCTCAGTGGGACATAGATCAACTGGAAAGTTGGGTGGAGTGTGGCAGACAGAATTTCATGCAAACAAGTATGAGGTAATGCATTTTTGGTTGTCTTAGACTGCAGGACATATACAGTAAATGGCAGGTACCTTAGAAACAATGATGTACAGAGAGACCTTAGGATGCAAGTTCATAGCTCCCTGAAAATGGGGACATGGGTAGATCAGGTAGTGAAGAAGGTGCTTAGCTGGCTTGCCTTCATAGGCAGGGATACTGAGAATAAGAGTTGGGATCTTGATGAGAAATAACAAAATGGTGGATTTGGCCACAGTCTCCATGCCAAAATATTTTGCTATTATTGACAGGCTCTATATCACCATGTCTTCAACTTCAACAGTCTTTGCCTGTGTAATTAGAACCAGATGACTAGCATGTGAAAGTTACTTCTGTGTGGCAGTAGGCATGTTGTTTGTGTAAGTGTTTGGGGGGGATCTGTGAGAATCCTTTCTTGTAGGAGGCTGTTATTCATGGTCACAGAGGTAAATCAATTGCCTGGAAATGCTCACAGAAGGCAGAGGACATTGGCCCATGGAATTAGTGGAACAGTTTTAGCATCAGGCTGTACTTCCAAACGGTATGGAACATAGCTGAAGATTCAGTGAGTTCAGTGCCAGATTTGAGACCACACTAAAAGCTGTCTTCAGTGTTTGCAACTAGGGTGAGCACAGCAGTTTCGGCACAGCTTAAAACTAGTTTGTGCTTGAGGGATCTGAGCCTTGATGACAAGGCTATTCCCTTGAAGGATGAGCAGCAACCATAGTTTGTGGGTTGTACACAATGATCTGAAGACCCCAGGATCATTTATTGGTTGTTCCAGCTTTGGCAACGTAGCAACCATTGCTTCCCTGTCGGGTCAAAGAATTTGTTATCTCTCCAGCTCATTTGAGGATGGGTTCAGAAGCCACATTTAAAGCCCAGGATAGTGGAGACTTTCAAGATCTAATAACCTAAGAGCTAATCTAAAGGCTTGATAACCTAGAATATTAAACATCCAGTCATGACCAATTGGTCACCACGTTCTAGCCTAGAACTTGTAGTGGACCCAGTAATTCACTCAGTTCAATTCTTACCTTCTGTGTGTTTGTGTATAAAATTATGATAGAAACAAGAGACTAAACTTTCCTTCTGCTCTAATGCTTTCATTCTCACATCATTTATCTTAACACTCAGCAGTAGCTATTTCATTTATTTGTGTATTCCTTTCACCTGGAACATTCATATTGTTGTTTATAAACTGAATGCTGTTCCCATCCGTTTTTCAATCAGTAAACCATTATTTTTTTTACTGTTGTTTCTGACCAAGGCCTCTCTGTACCATTCATCTGTATGAAATTCTTCCAAACATCCATATCTATTGTTTCTGTTGGTTCCCAGGAAGGTTCATGAGCACATAAGCCAATGGTACTGTTCCCTTCTGTGGGAAGAGTGCTAGTGCTCATGAAATGGAAGACCTGCCTTCCACACCTCTCCTTTATCGATGCCTTCAAATTTTCATCTGTTTTACCCTTATTTGGGTAATAACCTTGAGATTCCCATATACTTGGTCCTGCTCTTCAGTTTAACCTACAAACATGCTACTTCATCTGCTGTACTCCCTTTTTTCTTCCTGAATTTAGTTTAGCGCAACATTTGGATTTTTCTCCTTCCTTTCCAATGTTTTTTCCAGCTCTATTGATTTAGGAGCAGAGGAACAAAAGTAGTCCATTTTACCTTTCAAGTCTCTTTTGCCATTCGATTTAGTATCTGATTTCACTTCCATTTTGCTCCACATTCCTTAAGATTTTCGGTTAGCAAATTTCAATCAAGCTAATTACCAAATGACTTTCAGTTAAATGTCTCTGGCAGAACAGAGTTCCAAACTTGCAACACACTTTGTTTGAAAAATAGTTCCCTAACTTCACCCTGAAAGGTTTGGCTACAACTTTTAGACTCTAGTACATGGTTATAAGTTCATAAAGCAACAGAAGTAATCTTGGTCTTTATACCCTGTGAGTCCAGCACCATTTCTGGAGACGTTTGATCAAATCATCACATAACTTTCTGAATTCCAAGGAATTACAATGTGGATGAGACAAATCTCTCCTCACAAGTTGTAGTCCAAGGTACACCTACCCTGTACTCCAACCAAAGCAAGAACATCCTCCTTGGGCCTGCTGTTTCATATTCCAGTTGTGATTTTGAGAGGGCTTTGTAAAACTGTAGCATAGGAAGAACACAATGTAGACGTCTAAACTGTGTTAGAAAATGATATTTAGAGCATTAATTTAGCTTTGAAGAAAAATCACAAGGTAATAATGGCAACCATGATGTGAAAAACGTTTTCTCTTTCTGCTCTTGGTGCCACCCAGTGGCTAGAGTCTGAAACTATACATCAATTGACTGCAGCCTTATCATGCAGTGCAGAGGAGTGAATGATTCTGTCACAGGGAAAGATGGCATCTTAAACTTGGAAAACACCTATAATGTTATAAGTGCATCATCTGTATTTGTAATGTACTTTAGGTGACTTAAAGGAGCATAGGAATTGCTAGATAAAAATAAAATTCTGGTTTGCTTTCTTTTATTAAGGTACAAGTAACTTACCGTGGCAATCAATCTCCATTAATTAATCTGCAACAGACTGAGACATGATGTGAAAGAAACTCTCAATAGTGCAAAGCTTTGGGAACCACTGGCCCAAAGTGATCTGTTCCTTCACAGCCTGTTATATTAAGTCTTTGTTACAATGTATGTTCCTCCTTTGGGTTTTCTATGAGAAATATTTTTCATAAGCCAAATGTAATAAAATACACACAATGCCTGTTTCTACATCAAATAAAATCAATTTGCACATGCTTGGCCTGCAAACAGTGCAAGCCACTTATAAAGAAGCAGGTCTTCACAGGCGAGGCGAAACAAATTGATGAGTGACTTTAAGGCGATTGGCCTAATCCCATTCCTGGTCATGGAGGCTGGTATATTGATTCTCCTTTAGGTGCTCCTGCTCTGGCTTGCTTTCATTGTTCCTCCACCCCAATTGCTGCAGAGGTTCTTCAGGGACCCCATCCCAACATCTCAACCCAAATGTGCACCACACAATTTTATTGTGTTCCTGTCTTCTCCACTACCAATGCCCTCCAACGCTGTGACTTGATCTCCAAGCCTCAGCCTCCTACCTGCATCCTGACCGAAGCTCCAACCTTCATAAAATACATCCCACTTTAGCCCATCTTGCCAACAAGTCCCATCCCGACTCTGGGACTATGCCCATACTTGCTGAGTTCCTCCACTAGCTTTGCCACTCATAAAGACTGCAATGGAAAGGGCCCTTTGTGAATTTTCTGTGCAATAATGATTCTATTTTCTTCTTGGAGCTATCATCTTGAACCTGGTTCAAAACTGAATATTGCTTACAAGGGTAATTGGGTGGGGGAGGGGGCATACACAAGATATGTTGCCTTCCCACCCTCTCCAATGCATCACCAGTTCAACCTGCCTTTGAAAGTTCAGAGCAATTTCTCTGCTGCTGTATTTTTATTGGTTTTTCAGGGACTTTCAGCTTATGCTTCTGTGGCAATTGACCTTGTTCTTTGATGGTACTAAATAGTTTTATTTCAAATGTTCAAATTGGGTGAACAAAATACATATTTAAGAGGAGTTAGCCTTAATTTAAAACAAAAATAAAGTTAAAATATTAAAGTTATCATGGTGATATCTTATTAAAATCTATTTTCAATTGAGTGTGAAATGCTTCTTTCAAATTATAAAACAACACCCCAAAGTAAAATTGAAGTGAGAATAAAACATGGCTAGATTTAAGTGTGGTTTATCTATGTTAGGAGTAGATGTACACGGCAATATTGGCTCAATGTTATAATCTCACCTCTGAATCAGAATGTTACACTTTCAAGACCCCCTCGAGATATTTGGACGTGTTGGTATGGGTGGATACCGCATTATGAAGAATTGGTGTTTGGATGAAACACATTATCAAGGCATTGTCTACCCTCAAGTTCCTAATGGCATCTCTGAAGAGGAGCAGGGGAGTTCTGTCCAATATCAACTAATAATATTATCTTATCATAATGCTGTTTGTGGTGCTTTTTTGCATCCAAATTGGCTGCCACGTTTATCAATATTACTGCAGTATTCGATTTAAGATGACCTGGGACTATGAGTGGTACTAAATCAATGCAAATTCTTTCCTTTCATTGTATCAGCACACAAGTGAGTTGATTAGGAAGCTTACTTGTTGTAATTGTCTGATATAAAATCAAACTTCACAGTCTGTGATTTTGACTGGTCCAGTTTGTGTTTATGCAACTGTAATATCTGGACTGGCACTAGATTTATTAAGCTGTTTAAATACTGTTATTTCCCTTTGCAACTCCACCCTACATTAAAAGCAACATTTTCATGATCATAGACATAAACAGTGGGGTCAAAGAATCTCTTTTTGCTCTCTGGTGTATATAATCTTCTTGTTGGACTATTTCTAAGAAGACACTGGACCATGAAGTTTAATCAGAATTTGAACTTAATATTTATCTTGATTAAGTAAAGTGAAGTGAATTTATTTCATGGGACCGTGATAATTGCTGGTTTGCCAATTCTTTTGTGTTTCCATTCAGATCTTGCTTGAAAATGCAGCTGGAAGTGAACCTAAAAGGACTCTTGACTGTGAGAAAACATTTCTGTTGAACTGAGGTGAAAACTGACATTTGACAGCCAAAATTTGACAGGCAGGCATGATAGTGTAGCTGTTAGCGTAATGCTATTACAGCGCCAGTGACCTGGATTCAATTCCTGCCTCTGTCTGTAAGGAGTTCGTACGTTCTCCCCGTATCTGCTTGGGTTTCCTCCGGTTGCTCCGGTTTCCTCCCACATTCCAAAGACGTACGGGTTAGGAAGTTGTGGGCATGCTATGTTGGCTCTGGAAGTGTGGCCACACTTGCGGGCTGCCTCAGAACACTCAATGCAAAAAATGCATTTCACTGTGTGTTTCAATGTACATATGACTAATAAAGATATCTTAAAAAGATCTTAGTCTTAAAATTCTCAATGGCATGAGTGGAACAAAACAGGCCAACATCAATGGTATTATCTCGTGACTTGTCACTGAAGTGGATTTTTTTTCTCCACCACTGTTGGAAAAGCCTACAAAATTTTTTTCTGGATCCACACATAAACAGTCCTCTCATGTGTAACCATCACTCAGCTATTGTCCTGGACAATGATTCACTACTTCCCCTAAAGCTTGCTAACCAAAAGACCATAAGATATAGAAGCAGAACTGGGCCATTTGACCCATCGGGTCTGCTCCGCCATTCTATCATAGCTGATTTTTTTTCTCTCAACCCCATTCTCCTGCCTTCTCCCTGTAACCCTTAACCCCTTTACCAATCAAGAATCTATCAATCTCTGCCTTAAGTACATTTAATGACTTGGCCTCCACAGCCCTCTGTGGCAACAAATTCAACAGATTCACCACCCTCCGGCTGAAGAAATTTCTCCTCTTCTCAGTTCTAAAGGGACATCCCTTTATTCTGAGGCTGCGCCCTTGGATCCTGGGCTCTCACACTGATGGAAACATCCTCTCCACGTCTACTCCATCCAAGTCTTTCAGTATTTAAACTGACATTTGTTTTCATCTTCCCATTCTTACATAAGCTGTACTATCTTAATTCACCACAACTAATTGAAATCCCACTTCTTAACAAGCTACTGAATGTAAATAAATACCAACAGCCTGTCACGAACCAGCAACAAAAGAAACACACTGAGCATGATTCAGTGTTAAAAACTATTTTATTAATCACTACTTATGATAATACGTAAAATAAAAGTAAAAAAAAATGTTAGTATGTTAGAATTCAAAAATGTTAAACCTCGAACGTTAACCCCAAAACTAAACTCTTCGTGTGTGTGTGTGACAAAGTCCAAAACTCCCAGTTTCGGAATGGTTCTTAAAGTTCAGTTCCGCAAGCCATAAGGTGAAACATGAGCAAGGGCTTCTTCAACAACCACCGTTGTCTGAAGATAAGATGTAGATGTAGAAAAACATAGAGAGAGTACATACGAAATCCAAATGTTCCACGATGGACCCCAAACGACACTTCAGTGTTTACTCGGTAGTGACTTCCTCACCCCGAAAAGCATCCGAACCGTGGTCGTCCACACACAAATACCTGTTTCCTTCTACAGGTCAGCAACAAAGTGAACTCCACCGGATTACTTCCAACTTCCATACATGGATTTCTATGGCAAACACAGTTATTGTTTCTCATCCATCGATAGAGAAAACAAGCAGGCTGGTGTCTCTCTCCCTTCTCTCTCTCTCTCCTTCTTCTTCTTCTTCTGACTTCTTCAACAACGTCATTACGTCCTTTATCTTCTATTGACGTAAGCACGCCCCACACACATACACACACACTCTCTATCTTAAAGGGACTTTCACTGAGTCCGTAACAACACACAAATACCTGTTTCCTTCTACAGGTCAGTAACAAAGTGAACTCCACCGGATTACTTCCAACTTCCATACATGGATTTCAGTGGAAGACACAGTTATAGTTTCTCATCCATCGATAGAGAAAACTAGCAGGCTGGTGTCTCTCTCCCTTCTTCTTCTTCTTCTGACTTCTTCAACAACATCATTACGTCCTTTATCTTCTATTGACGTAAGCACGCCACACACACAAATACACACACACTCTCTATCTTAAAGGGACATTCACTGAGTCCGTAACAAGCCCCATTCATCTGTGCCAGTTAAATCAAAGGTATTTAATGATACAGTAAGATAAAGTGAATAAAGTTTGGCCATGTTTTGCTCAAAACGCTAAGTTTAAGCAGAATACCATTAAGAAATGGAAGATAATATTTTGCCGGGTCTTTTACCAGGACTGTTTGTACTCGGCAAGTACCAAAGATTGAGGCAAGGCATGAGTTCATGCCTGGAAAGAAACCAGCCAACGTATTTAGTATTCACTGCAACCAGATGATCCCATGCATTTGGCAACTTGCCCTGGAAAGGCTCCCCACCCGCCCCCCCCCCCCCCCCCCCCCCCCCCCCCCCACCAAAGCCTTTTTGAACAATGCTTCTATTTTTAGTTCAGACACTGTGTGGGACGTTCCACATGATGAAGCAGCAAATGCCATTGCAAATCTAAGTGGGTCCAAAGAAGTGATGAGAGGTTATGCACCTGTCGTTGTATAGAAAGGGAAGTAAGGTACATATTTCGGTAACTTAGACAAAAAGGCAAGAATAATGAGGTTTTGTAAATCTGTTCAGGCATTGCACAATTGTCTGTAGCTCCTCTGCACAGTTAAAGTGCTTTCACCAAAAGACACAAGCTCTAGGGCCCTCTTTATTTTTCTGCTTCAACAGGGAGAAAAAGGCAATGAAACACTTCAGCTCATCTCCTCCTGAAATCTTCATCCATACTCTTACTTCTGGAATACCAAGAGAATTCCAATACAACCTGACCAGCTAACCTTGTTCTGCACTCAGTATGCTTGAGGTCATCGAAAAGTCTGCTGCATGTCCCAGATTTCACAAATCATGAACATCCATCACCTCTGCATTTATTGATGTATGAATGATGTTAACATTGTTTTTTTGTGGACCGTGACTCAATGTTAACATTCTCATTGTTTTCAAATCTCACCGCAACTTTGCTCTTGCCTATCTCTGTTATCTTTTCTGAGACCATTGCAATTTTCTAACCCTGACCTCTTACTTAGTCCTCATATTACTGCTCCATCATTAGTATCCATTGTCCTTTGAGACATACTTCTTTTATGCCTTGCCATTAAGTTTAATTTGAATTCTTTTCAGTTAAATAACTTGGTCTGTTTTAAAGGTACTATATAAATACAAGTTGCTGTTGTTGAATACAAGATTCTGCCTTGTATATCCATCTTTAATGTTGCAAACTTGATCCATGCTTTTCTACAATTTATCACATGAGCAAAGTATATTATGAGGAGTCCAGGGACAGGAGGATAGAATGCATTCTTCACTTTGCCTCAGGAATGCTCATTTCTTAACTTGGCAAAACAAAATGATGGGATAGTTACACAGCTTCCGATTCCACCTCAAACCTGAAGATCATGTGAGTTGGTAAGTTGCCCCTTTGCCCCTCATGTGTAGGTGAGTGGTAGGATTTGGGGAGAATGAAATGGGACAGTGTAGGATCAGTTTCTCTTTACAATATTTTTATTGAATCCATGAAAAAAAATACAGAGTACATGCATCAAGAAAGAGAATAAAAATACTACTGAATACGATCGGTTTAAATGAGTGTTTGATGGCAGGTGCAGACAAGGTAGGCTGTAGGGCCTACTTCCATGCTGTTTCCCTCTATGACTCCTGTGGAAGGAATTCCAAAAGGTGGACAGGGACCAATACTGATATTTGGCTTTAGTGGATGTGGACCTTATTGGTCCTGCTCTGTCTCTTTCCTCTGAGTCTGCCTGTCTGTTATCCAGAAATGGGACAACTACAAAAGCTGATTGTACGAGAGGTACTGAGACCCAGGCAGATCTGAATGAATCAAGACTAGATGCAGGCAGACAGTATTTCATGCTTTGGCTTGCTAACTTTGGAGTCTTCTTTGGCCAGAAGACTTCAATGCCAGCAGCTTGAGGTGCAATAGCTTGCAAACATGCTCCCATTTCTGACTCTATATCCAAGAGGCAGGCTCTGCCAAGGGAAAGGCTGCATCAAGAAGATATCTATGCCTGGAAACACTGGGGACTGGATTCATCAGTGATGCACTGTACTTTGATTGTAATGGTTTAGAAAAAATGAGATTGGGGCTTGGTCCCTAGATTTTGGGATTGTGGGAATTCCATTAACATCCTTATTAATTAATCAGGCTTCAAACTTTGAAGATACTACCTCAGTATGTGGATATTAATTCTTTTAAAAAATTATGATATGTAGGCCTAACTTGGGCACTGCTGTCATGGTGATTCCATAATAACATGAGGTAGGAAACTGCAGGAACTGATGATTAACATTAGTTGTATATTTCCAACTTGGAATGGTGTACAACTTGGAGATGATCCATCATGATCCCACAATGTTGCCGCTCTTGTCCTTCTTGTGGTAAAGAGCCTACAGCTGGGAGTTAGTCAAAATGATAGAGCCATTGGTTAAAAGTACTCTGCAACTATAAAGCCCATGAACATTTGGTAAATTACAGTGCATGGCCTCTCTTTAACACAGTAAAAACCCTACAGAAAAGTACCTTGTTGAGACACCAAGACAAATGTCATCTCTTATTCATTGGCTTGTACAACTGGTAAAACAACGATATATTTTTCTGTGATCTCCATTCAAGCTGCTTTGGTGATGGTATTAATGACAGAATGTGCCAGTATTCCAGAAACCACTCAAGCATCTTTGTAATTGCCAGTCCAGAATAATTTTCAGAACTGCACAATGGAATCTTCATTCTTTCTCCTCAACTTGCCTTTTTTTTATTTATGACCTTGAGCCCTTTTTCCTTCAAGAGATTCCTGCACTTCTTTTGGATCTGCTGGATATTATAGTCTTTGATCCCTGACTGTGCCCAACAGATCACACTCGACGTACTGGAAGCTTTGAGCAGACATTTCAATGAATTGACCTCATTCGAAAGCAAAAGGTGGGACGATTGCACTACAAATACAGATTGTGCTCAAAGAATAGTGATCCTGCCTTCTCTGCCATGGGAAATTATCAGATCCATAAGCAATGCAGTGAAGTATTTTTGCTAAGGATGCAGTTAAAATGTCAGTACTTTCATTGCATCTAACAGGCTTTTCTGCATTAATGAAAGAGTTGCTTAATCTGATGGTTTTTATGTATTGAGCAAGATACTTTCAAAAGATTATTCTGGTTAGTAGGGGATTGGGTGCAGTGTGCTCTAATATGATTTTAGATTATGAAAGTCCTGAAAAATGGCAGCACTTTCATGGTATTATCAAAAGAGTTTTCTTCTCAAAAATTAATATTTGATATGATTGCTTGCTTACTTAGAAGTGATATGCTGTCCTACACAGCAACTATACTACTTCATACAGCATTTCATCATCTAGGTCAATATTTATCTTTATGACCCTCAATCTGCTTTATAATCGGATATTATTCTTAAAAAAGAATTAATCAATATAATAATAAAGGAGAGGGAAGGCTTTTAATAAGTATCCCCCAATTTCAAATACAAAACATTCAATTTCTTACCATCTAGGAATAGGTTTTATATTTTCTCGTCAACAATTTGGAGGTGGCAGAATAATTTACATTTTCCTTCCTCTCCCTGTCTATACCTATTGCTCTCTTGCCACTCTGAAGTGGATAATTAATCAGCTCTTTTTTTTGTTAATTAAAGTATTTCAAAGACACAGGATAAATTGTGTTTGATGAGAGGCTATGATTTGATTGCAGCTTGTTAATTCTGTGCCATAGTCCCTTGACAATAACAACTGTAATTTTCTTTGATACACTGCATTCACTGTGAAAAAAAATCCTGAGACACTTCACAGAAATGTTATCAGACTAAAACAATTGGAGGTGAACTCCATATTGGGCGTACAACGACAAAGAGGAAGAGATGGGGTTTGGAAAGAATTCCAGGCCTCGGGGCATTAACAGCTAAAAGAAATGGCCATCAAAGATGATAATTTAATGTGGGGTCAAACAAGAATCTGGAGTTGGAGAAGCATTAACTTCTCGGAAAGTTATCAAGCCAGGTAGAATTACAAAGACATGGAGAATGCAACATGTTCAAGGACTTTAGATGGGGGAAAGGGTGCTTGGAAAGTTCAGTCAGTGGTGTTTGACGACAGGTATGATTACAGTAGATTTGAAAGACAGGGGCAGAGTAGCAGAGGCAAAGTAAGTTATAACAACATCAGAAGGACCAGTTTGGTAAGTTGTGTGGTTGGCAGATTAGTGAAGATAGGGTGAAGTGATCAGGAGATGTGTCAGACAAACAATTTGTAGAGTGCATGAGGAATGATAGGACGAAAAGTAGAGACAAAAGTAGAGTGAGGATAACATTTCTAAAAAAAAATGAGACATTATCAACCAGGAGCCAGTGTAGGTCACCAAGCTTAAAGCTGAAGGATGACTATGATTTAAACACAGAGTTTATGGAGGAGGAAACAAGGAAAGCCAGTCAGGAATCAGTTGGAATAATCATATCTGGAGATATGAAAGGCATGTACAAGTGTTTCAGCAGTGGTTAGAAGCTGTGCAATGTTACAGGGATGGAAGGGGAATCTTGGAGATGATGTGGTTATGAAATCCATAACTCAACTTGGGTCAAACATGCTATTGAAGCTGTGAACAGTTTCAGACCTTTGTCAGAGAGATAAGTGGAGTTGGAGACACTAGACACTGGGGACTGCAATTGTTGGAGTCTGGAGCAAAAACAGACATGAAGTGAGGATGGGTTATAAAGGTTGGAGAAAGAGAACTGAGAGATGGTGGGAGGAGGTTAAGGGACTGGGATGACATGGAAAGAAAGGAGATCCAGGGACAGGGTGGGATTGAGGACAAGGATGTCAAGGGGAGGATGGATGGGAGGCACAAGGAAGAAGCACACCTACCTGTACATTTGTGTGTGTGTGCATGTCCATCACATGTGTATTGATGTCCATGCAGCAGACCCAGTCTACAGTCCTCCTGGACCATCTTGCCACTGGCCAAGATCTTGCTCTGTCAAGCCCATGTGATAGCAAGGGTATAATGACTACCCCCCCCCCCCCCCATTAAACGAAGGCAACTCCCACTCCTCGGAAACTGGATAATTAGAACACCAAAGCGGCAGCCCTGAGAATCGTTCCACTGTCATAGCCTGCAGTCTCAGTTGCTCTGACATTGACATTGTCACCCTGAGTGAGAAGTGATGGGCAGGAGGCAGCCAGCTCCAAGTATTCTCTGCAGGTCTGACAAAAGAATGTGGAATGCATACACTGAATATTCACACATTCACCCCACTCAGACTTCCTCATTATTCCACATTAGGACAGCTGTTGAGAGGTTAGAACAGGCTGACCGGTGGCAAGAAAGGTTAAGTTACTTGGAATGTAACAACAATCCTGAATTCACAAGGTATTTGATTTGAAAGCTTCAGAAATGTAGTGCATTTGAACATATCTCCATACAATCTTACCAGCAGTGTTAAAAGAAAATGCTTTTTTGAAGATTGTACGGAGGATAATTTTATTTGTTTTTATACTCCACATTCACACTGAAACAATTTAAATGGTGGTCATACAAGAACATTATTAATTGGAAGCTTGTGAAAGTAATTATTTCCGTACAATCAGCAACCGAGTGATTAACTGGGGTTCAGGTCTCAGAACCTGCAGGTCTAAGATTACTTCAGAGTATAAAGTCTCTCTATCTGGACCACTGTACAAATCCAATTCCAAACACACATAATCTGATCCTCCTAAACCTTGGCATTTTTAATAACACAGGAATACCCATCAGCACAAATAAACATGGGCCTGGACAAAATCAAAAGAGGCAGCTGGCTTACTGCTTAATATCTGCTGCCAACTATTTTGCAAATCTGATTAAGGAAAACTTAAGAACATAGAGACGTAGAGTGATACAGCATGGAAACAGGTCCTTCTGCCCACCGAGTTTGTGCTGATCTTCCACAATCCATTTACTCTAATCTTACATTAATCCCATTTTATTTTAAATTTTTCCTACATTCTTATCAACTTCTGCCAGATGCTAACCCTGACCTACATGCCAGGGACCACTTTCAGTGGCCAAGTAATGTACATATGGGAGGAAATCGGAGCACCCACAGGAAACTCATGCAGTTGCAGGGAGAACGTGAAAACTCCACACAGATAACACCCAAGGCAAGGGTTGAACCTGTGTTCATGATGCTGTGAGGCAGTGACACTACTATCTAGACCACTGTGCCAAAAATAGGAGTAAAAGTAGGTCACCTGTGCCCTCAAGTCTGCCCTGCCATTCAATATGATCATGATTGACCTACCTCAGGTCTCAACTTCTCTTCTGTGCCAGATCCTCAGTGCCCCCAATCTCCAGATTCTTCAAAAATTTATCAACTTCCTTTTACAAGTGTCACAATGATCTAACCTCCACAACAACTTGGAGAAGAGAATTCCCCACCGTGAGAAGTTGTTCCTTGGCACTTCAGTTTTAAATGACCATCCTCTAATCTTGTAACCATGTCTGTTCAAGATTCTCCACTTCTGAAACCATCTCAACATTTACCTTGTCATGTCTCCTCAGGATCTTATGTTTCAATAACATCATTCTGTTATTGAAATTATGTTATTTCATTCTTCTAAACTCCAGAGAACATAGGTTAATTTCTTTAGCCGTTCATCACAGGATAACCCTTGAATCCCAGCAATTAGCCCAGTGAATCACTTTTGGACTGTTTCCAAAGCCAGTATATCCTTTCATAAATATGGAGACCAAAACTGTAGACAATGCTCCAGGTGTGGCCACAACTGCACCCTGTACAACTGCAACAAAGATTCTCTATTTCTAAACTCCAACCATCTTGCAAAAAAGGCCAATATGCCATTTGCTTTCCTAAACACTTGCTGCACCTGCCTGCAAATTATTAGCAATTTATACACAAGAAAACCTAGATCCCACTGTACTTCACTCATCTTCAATCTTTCTCCATTTACATAAGAGTTTAGTGTGCAGAGCAGACAGAGGCAGGTTAGGGAGCATGGGAGGGCTGGCAGGTTCAATTGCATTTACTTTCTTGCGAGGAGCCTCACAGGTAAGGCAGATGATCTTAGAGCATGGATCAGCACTTGGAATTATAATGTTATTACAATCACAGAAACGTGGTTGAGGGAAGGGCAGGACTGGCAGCCAAGGTATGGAAGTTCCAGATGTGACAGAGAAGGGGGAGTTGCACTACTAACTAAGAGAATATAATGCCACTAGTTAGAAAGGATATCTTGGAGGGAATGGCAAATGAGGTTATATGGGTAGAATATCGGAGTTAGAGAGGGATGATCATTTTGCTGGGGTTAGACTATAGATATCCCAATCGATAAACAAATTTGTAAAAAAATTGTAGAAAAGTGCAAGAGCACTATGGTAGTAGGGGACTTTAACTTTCCTGACATTGACCAGGATTGCCTTCGGGCAAAGGGCTTAGGTGCAGCAGAATTTGTTAAGTGTGTCCAATAAAGTTTTTTAAGACAATATGTGGAGAGTCCAACTAGAGATGGGGCAGTATTCAATCTTATCTTAGGGAATGAAAATGGGCAGGTGTGTAAACACTTTGGGAAATGTGATCATAATTCTGTAAGTTTCATGGTAGTTATGGAAAAGGGTATCATTGGTCCTCTAGCTAAGGTCTTGAATTGGGGGAAGGCTGGTTTCAATCGTGTAAGAGAGGAACTGGTGAACATAGCTTGGGAGCAGATGCTTGTAGCTAAAACAACAGTTGATTTGTGGGAGTCTTTTTAAAGGAGATAGTAATGGTTCAGGGCATCACTTTCTGGTAAGGATGAAAGTCAAAGACAACAATATTAAGGAAACTTGGATGTCACAGGAAATTGAAGGTTTGATCAGGAAAAAAAGGAAACATATGGCATATGACAGAGAATGTCTTGGGATTCTCCTTGACCTTACTTGCCAAGGCTATTTCATTGTCTGTTTTTGCCCTCCTAATGTCTTCCTTTCAACACACTCTGAGGGACAAATACTGTCTCACTAATTTGACCTTTTTGTTTTGGGAGGTAACTTAGAAGAGTGATGAAGGCAGGGCAGTAAATGTTGTCTGTATGGACCTGAGTAAGGGATTTGACAAGGTCCCACTGCTCCAGAAGGCTAAAGAAGATGGGATCCAGGGCAAACTGGCACATTGGATCCAAAATTGGCTTGATGATAGGAAGCATAGGGTGGTGGTGGAAGGATGCTCTTCGAGATGGAAGTCAGTGACCAGTGGTGTAACACAGGGATCAGTGAAGTGACCCTTGTTGCTTGTGATATATATTAATGACTTGGATGTGAATGTAGAAGGTATGATCAGTAAGTCTGCAGATAACACAAAAGTTGGTGGAGTTGTGAATAGTGAGGAGGGTTGTCTTGGGATACAGCAGGACATAGATCAGACAGAAAGTTGGGAAGAGCATTGACAGATGGAATTTAATCCTGACAAGTGTGAGGTGATATGTTTGGGAAGTCAAATAGGGGTAGGACATATATAGTAAATGGCAGGATACTAAGGAATGTTGATGAACAGAGGGACCTTCAGGTTCAAGAATATAGTACTTTGAAAGTGGCAGCACAGATAAATAGGATGGTGAAGAAGGCAAGCTTGCCTTCATAAGTTGGGGCATAGAATATAAAAGTTGGGACATATGTTGCAACTTCACCAAACCCTGGTTAGACTGCACTTGGAGTATTATGTAGAGTTCTGATCGCCACACAGTAGGAAGGATGCGTTTGCACTGGAGAGCGTGCAGACAAGGTTCACCAGGATATTGCCTGGATTGGAGGACTTTAGTTCTAGGGAGAGACTGGACAAGTTTTTCTTGGAGCGAAGGAGGCTGAGGAGTGGCCTGATAGAAGTATATAAAATTATAAGAGGCATAGATAGGGTAGATAATCAGAATCTTTTTCCAATGGTATGGGTATCAAAAACAAGACAGCATAGGCTTAAGGTGAGAGGAAAGACTTTTAAAGAGAATTTGAGGGGAAAGTTTCTTTTTATATACACAGACTGGTTGATATCTGGAACTCGTTGCCACAGGAAGTGGTGGAATCAGAAACAATCACTATGTTTAAGAGACACTTAGATGCTTAGGGGGTTACAAACCTAATGTTATTAGTGTCGAGGAGCAAAAAGGTCTGCATGGACATGGTGGGCTGAAGAGCCTATTTCTGTGTTGTGACTCTAAGACTATATGGCTAACTCTATGACTAAAACATTTTAATATTGATTATAGATGTTTGTGTACAATTTAAACAATGTTCATAGATATACAGCAAGTAAATGCACCTGAAAAAAATTAGAAAAACATCATGTGTTTTTTGTTTGCTTGCCAACTCCTATTACTTGGTCCCCAGTGAGATGATCAATTGCCTGACATCTGTTGAGACCTTAGACTTCATAATTTATGTTGGAGAGTTCCTTGCTCAGAAGATAACTTGATTTGCTCTTGACAGATCAGGACTGTGTTCAGATGCCTTTCTTCTAAAAGTATTACATGCTGAAGGAAATAATGTCCAAAATATTCTGCCTCAGGCTATTCATGGAAATGGATTCTAATGTGAAGTGTTTCAGGAGGTTAATCCTTTACACTCTTCAGATCTTTCTGAAAGTTTCTGGAAATGAATCACAGTGTGAGTCTATTCCTAAGGGCAGAATTTACATTTACAAAATGTGAATTTACAAAACTGCATTCTTGTAATTAGTTACATCAGTATCCAATAAATATAACTTCTTCAAACTTTGCTGAATTCATAACTGCAGTATGTACACGTCAGATAAAGCAATAAAAGTTGGACAGCAGCTTCTTTTGCTAATTGATACAACATAAATTCAAGAATATCCTACAGGTTTTCTCAGAGTGTAAGTCACAATTACATCAACATGTCAAGAGTCCCAGGGTGTTTCCCAGGAAGTGTATACCATGACTGGACACTAGATTATGAGCTAAGATGCAGGTAACCACCTCTGTAGAAAAGCTCCAAGGTCACCTCATATCCAATTCTGAAATTTAGTAAGGGTGAATACAGTTGGACAATGGATACAAGGTATTTAAGGTCACAGACTAATTTATGCCTGATTAATCTCTGGTAGGTTGAAGAGAAGATACTTTGCACAAGTGCAAAAAGGAAGTCCACATGCTTCTGCAAATAAGTTTGCTTTTGGGCTGACTTATTTTCACTGAATTCAATGTCAGCAAATAACTCCTTTTCAGTTTTAAATCAAGAATTGGACAGGCTTGTCCAATTTCCCAAGTCTTCCTCCTGCTAGCCTTAAACCCATATATTGGCACTTGGAGCCTATTTTACAACTCTCAGACTGCACATTAGACAAGATACTACATGTCAATGACTCAGCAAATGTCAGGAGAGGCCATTTGACAAAATCCTCTTTTCTCAAGAACTTCAAGATAGGTTCTTTCAGATTAAAAGATTAACTGTGATAAACTAAGGTTCTTCTATTAACCTAAATGTGTCAACAAATTGCTTGTTTAAAGCTCTATTTTAACAATGTATAAATAGATGAAAACACAAGAAAGTTTGTGACATAGCATTGAACAGCTACAAATCTGACTTGAAATCTTTAGCAAATTGTTCTGAATATTGCAAAACCAGAATATACCATTTATTTCATTTATTAATAACTAAAAACTTAGTATAAATCCATTTATCTTTTTATTTTGTTCCTGTTGAGAGTGTCATTCACGTGAACTAACTAAGAACTTGCTCGAGCCACTTTGTTTCCTATCATATCTTGATTTTGTCTTTTTTCAGTACATTTTTGTGAGCCTCTATTTATATTTTTCTCAAAGCTTTCTTTGTTGAATTGATAATAGCTAATAACTGGGAAAGTGAGAGCGACAAAATCAGACAGCAATCCTTTGGCTCATGCCCCAATAGAATGAGTTGTTTGTAAAATTATCAATATATCGGATTGAAAGAGGAATCTGTCCCACTCCTTTTTGAATGTGTGAAGCCACTGTGAATATACCACACTAGATGGCAGTCTGATTCATAAGATCATAGATTTTTCAATTAATGGGTAAACATCCAGTCTCTTAGTTTATAGTGATGTTTGATAGTTCTGTTCACTCTGATTAAACTGATCTTAAGTTGTTCAATATTTAATTAAAATAGCTCTCAGGAAACAGCCACAAAGCAAAGACAACAATTTAAAGTTTTCAGCTGTCATACTTTAAAATAGATTATTTTTATATTTTCCTCCAATGTATACTTGTTTGTTTATCAAAAGAGAACAACTTTAAAGTTAGCACTGACGTGTGTAACCTGTTCAGTCACCAACCTGCCCTGCTGTAGAATCAAAGCATTACATCTGTTGGACCATTGCTGATAAAGCAGAAGAGTTTTAACAGATCAACACAAAGCCTTGAAGCCTTCACTTGCAGTGTAACACAGGAGCATGACTGCATGCCATCATCAGGTGCAGCTCCAAGCTGACCACTTCATTTGCTTCATCAGCCATGCATGCAAACTCACTGAATAAGATATCACAATTAGTGCTGTGTATCATTGAACTGTGGACAATTTTTGTGGAATCAAAATCCAGGAAACGAACAAATAATATAAAGCCAATTTAAAACTATAGCTTTGCAAATCCATCTGTTTCTGGGAAGATCACATCGGGAAGAAGATACAAAGGCCTGAGAGCATGAACCACCAGTCTCAAGGACAGCTTCTATCCCACTGTTATTAGACCCTTGAACGGACCTCTCATATGCTAAAAGCTGAACTTTTGATCTCCCAGTCAACCTCTTTGTGGCCCTTGCACTTTATTTGTCTACCTGCACTGCAGCTTCTCTGTAACTGTAGCACTATATTCTGCATTCTGTTTTCTTATTTTCTCTTTACTAACTTGATGTAATTATGTATGGAATGGTCTGTCATGCAATATGCATGCAAACAAAGTCTTACACTGTATCTCGATACATGTGACAACAATAAACCAAATCCAATATGAGCAGATGTGTGGAACCTAGCCTATAGCTACCACGACAGATCACAATAAAATTTCTTGAAGTATTTCCATCATTGAAGTGCAGACAATACTTCTGAGATATAAGACATGATCATCTCAAGCTAAACTCAGTGACCTTGGGGCAGAATTTAATCTTCAGCAAAGTTTTCTCCCGTTCACATTATAACGAAGACTACCTCAGTGAAGACTACCTCAATAATCACTACCTCAATGTACATTATCTTCATATCTACATGAAAAGGCTGGAGCTCTTCAGAAGCTCCAGCAGCATTATGGAAAGAGAAACAGAGTTAATGTTTAAGATCAAGACCTTTCATCAGAACCTGAAATATTAGCTCTGTTTCTCTTTCCGCCTGACCTGCAGAGTATTTCCAGCATCTTCCATTTTTGTTTCAGATTTTCAACACTTGCAGATTTTTGATTTTTATTCACATCTCCCTTCCCTTATCTGCTCTGATAGAAGCTTTGGTCATATTCTTACGCTGTCTGCTTTCCAAAGTGATTTTGCAACATGCCCTCTCCCCAGCACCACCAGTAGTTTTTGCATTATCTCAATAGGTAATTTGCATGCTTATCTGGTGAAGGAGATAAAAACTGAAATGACAAACAAAAAATCATTTTCACACTTGCAGGGGGTTTGTATGTAATATGTCAAATGTTTAAATTTCATGAGCACAATAAGTACCATTATCTGAAACCCTGCCATTGTGATGAGGCCTGTTAATTCCCTCTTGCCCTTCCATTTCTTAAAGATGTATCATTTCTAGGATGCAAGAATTGGAGTGTGTAAATGGTCAACAAAATCATTATGGTTGTCATTAAGCAATAGGATCAAAAATTGCCTTCAATAACAAGCTCACTGACCCTTATATATCAAAATATTTCCAGTAATATTAATATAAGCAACTGCCTCATTGCACAGGAATTGCATGAAAATGCATTGAGTTGTGATTATTTTACATTCCAAGCCATTCAGGCTTCATGACAAAAACAATCCAATTTCCAGTAAGTCATCTGTTTCAATGTTGACAAATTCATTATGTCAGATTAAAAGCTATTTGAATGCTCACCCTTCATTGGAGTGTGTTACTTTGACTCATAGTGTTATGGAGGGAAGAAGAAAGTGAGCAAACAACTCTTTAAATTACCTATTGTTGTTCGTTAGGCAATTGGATGTATTCCTGAAGTTTGTGGTTAAAAATTAGTTTTCCTTTCAGTTGTAGTTTTTTCATGAGAGGAAAAGCTTTTTTTTGCCCACTTCTTTTTGTGTTAATGGGTCCTGCTGGGTTCTCTATTACCACTGTGTTCTTCAATTATACTATAAAGATTATTTAGTCATTTTCACCATGGATAGGCTTAAACTAAATGAGTTCTGATGAGGTGATAAACTAAATGTAGTTTGAATGTTTTCATTCACAGTGCAGAGGTTTGATGAAGGAATTAAACATATTACTATTAATTAGAGTTCAATCTAGATGTGTAATATACCATTTCTTCCTTTAAAGTAAGTTTTTTTTTACTTCAATGTCAACGTATTAGACATGTGAATTAGCTTTTTTTTGAAATATTGGGCCTTAATTTGAAAATAAAAACTTGCATTGACATATTCCAAAGTGATTTACGGTCAATCAAATACTTTTCAGGTATAATCACTCCACTAGTAACTGTTAGTGCAACCTCAGGCAAAACTAAACCAACAAATGATACCCCAACTGGACCATTCTCCCACTGAGTCCTGACAATGGTGGCTCAGTGTCTGACTCATCATTTTAATGAATTGCATGGCATGAAATTGCTGTGAATATGAATTAAACTCACCCCCAGCAAGTTCAAAATTGTGCATTTCAGTCTAAATGCCTTTTTCAATGCTGCAAAAGTTACAGTAAAATAACTGTTCTGATACTGAAAAGTAAACCTTGCAGCGTGGCATTCACTCCTTCAGCTTTTGGTTATTGCTGGGGCTTAAAATATTTTGTTACTTTTTTTCTCTCTTAAGCAAATCTTCCCACATCTATTTCACTTTCTCCAGCTAATACAACTATGTTTTTTTTTATTTTAACCCTGATTCATATTCTGTGCCATTCATAAACAATGTTTTAGTCCGAGGGGATACGGTTGTCTGTCCCAGATGTCTTGTGGAAGGCACACTGCCATTGCGATCCTCTGTTAGTCTCCACTTTCTGACAAATGTCCATGGAAATTAATTGGGAAACAGCAAATCTAATGAATGGCAGATGTTACTTGTTTGTGTTGTCAACAATGTATTTGTCCTATTTTATTTTCAATTTGTATTGCTAAAATGATTTAATTTCTTCTGCTTCCTCTGATCAATGTACAGTATATATTGAGGCAAGCTATACAGAGTAAAAGAACTAATACTGATTCACCCATGAGTAAGTTTTTCCTCTTAAAATAAAATCACTGATATTTTACATAACAAGAAGTCCAGAAATAACTGATCTTCTGAGATTTTTCAGATGTCATTTGCCCGCACAGGACTCACTGGAAAACATCAACACTGAGCAATTTTTTGATATAATCTGCATCATGTAAATAGTTGTAAGCTGGAGGAAATTCTGGTCCATTGCACTTATCAAGTTTGCAGCACTGGCTTCAGATTCAGACATGTGGAGAAACAAATGTCTTATTTTTAAAAAGTACCTTCTACCTTTTTGTACTTGCAGTTCGAATTTTATTCTAACCGCAGCAGGCAAGCGCTTCAACTATTTGGACCCCTCTTCATATTTAATTCTCCATCGTTATCACTGAAGAATGAGAGGAGTTTCCATTTCAAGTATCCTTCGTCACTTCAAGTCCTGGACAGAATGATGAGGTGCAAAGGCTGCTTCATTACCCACGGTTTCACGATACAAACCATAGAAGAGGAACTCTTAATGCAGTAGCGTGACATTTCTATTTTCCACATCAACCGTGCCTGCAGCCTTTGAGCAAAATTGCAAACTTGCTCTCAAATAAGGCAGCAATTTTTACTTCAAAAGGAATGAAAATCATTGGTCACAGTTCTTATACTCACGGAAGCAGGGAGTTTCTAACTATCAAAACTTTAAGTCAAGGAAATGTTGTCCATTCACACCTTTTGTCCGTTCTCACCTTTTGAAAACATTGACATCGAAATACATTGAAATTCAAAGAATGTGTGATTAGCGTCAGAATCCTGATGAAGAAACCCACTTGGTTTCAAATTATTTTCACCATTCTGCTAGATTTTGTGAGCTAATCAAATAGGATCTTCTGTATTTATCTCAAGGGAAAGCAGGGGACTTATTGATTGAATGTCTTGTCCAAAAGATGGCACTTCCTAAGTGTAGAAAGGCAATGAAGTGGGGCCTGAAACCATAACCGTTTGTCTTAGAGTTGAGTGTGTGTGCTTTCAGTTGAGCCAATGATGACTCCTTGTAAAAATTTAAAATTTTCATATGACTAAATCTATAGCTCGCAGCAAGAGTTGTTCTATGTACATAAAACTGATTGTATCAAAAATTGTTCAGAGCTGATGTTCTGCCCACTGTTGTTCTGTTGGCAAATAACATTTGGAAAATCTCAGTCCAGTCACCTATGGATTTCCTGACTGTCTACAGAAATAAAGAATAGAGATTTTATTTGACATACCCGTGCATATATTTTATTGTATCAATATAATGATTGAGGAAAACTATAATTTTAGTTGGAGGAAGCAGGAAAAAAATAATTTGAATGGAATAAATATTGAAAATGAAATTAGACAAATAAACTCCTGTCAAATATTTGAAGTTTACAAACATTAACTGGAGATCTTAGACTTTGCTGTTTCTCCAGAAAACCAATTTTTTTTTTCTTATAAATTGAGTTATCACCATGGATTCAAATTAGCCTGGACCCTCTTCTGGCTAAAGACTGAGCATTAATGTCTCAACTATTCGTTTCTTGGAAACGTATCAACTTACATCCTTTAATGAAACAAACCCTATTAAAAGAAGTACTTCTCAAAATTAACTTAACCATTCTTTGCAAATTATAGCTGTATGTTTTTTCCTCAGTTTACACATCCAGAAGAGTTTCAATTTAATTTGCCTATCCAGCCATCAAAAATTATATTAAACAGTTACAACCAACGCCTCTGCATTCAGTTAATAAAAGCATATTAAAACCATGTTTTGTTTCAACAGGAACAGACATGCTAATACTTATATAATTCCTCCTTAACACCCACCCAAACCAGCTGCCTGGGTTCTCTGATGAACCTGCACTAAACAATCCGTTCATTTCTAGTGGGAAGCTTCGTGATTAACCAGTTCTCTATCCCAAACCCACACAATGCTTTTGGTAGTAATTAGTGCAAATTCATTATTTTGTGCAATGGGTTAGAAAGTATGAAAGAAGAATTTATGTCCTTCTTTGATATTGGGAAATACTTTTTGAGTACTGGGGAGGGGAGAAGGGGAGATCTTATAGAAGCATACAAAATTATGAGGGGCATTGATCAGGTGAATGCATGCAAGCTTTCTCCCCTCAGGTTGAGTGGGATTAGAACTAGAGTCATAGGTTTAGGGTGAAAGGTGAAATACTTAAGGGGAAGCTGAGGGGGAACTTCTTCACGCAGAGGGTGGTGTGAGTGTGGAATGAGCAGTCAGCAGAAGTGCTGGATGCAGGTTCAATTGTAACATTTAAGAGAAGTTTGCATAGGTACATGAATGACAGAGATATGGAGGGCTATAGTCCAGGTGCAGGTAGATGGGCCCAGGCAGAAAACTAGACTAGTATGGATTAGATGGGCCGAAGGGCCTGTTTTTGTGCCGTAGTACTCTATGACATGTTTCAGTAGAAATTTGCACAAAGCTATGCCAATTAAAACATTTCAAAATTTGAGATTTACGCATTATTGTTGGGCAAAGGTATCAAAAGATTCGACACCAAAGCAGATAAATAGACACGATTCAGTTTGGCATTGCTGGACAGGATTGATGGACTGAATATCCTTGAGTAATTTAACACTGGTCAGGGGAGAAATGGATGTGTCATGAAAGACTAAATGAAGCCTCTTGAAGAAAGCTTGTTGTCTGCATGAACCCAAGTTCAGTTTTGGGCCTGATGCAAGGTTTTAACCCGAAATGTCGACAGTTCCTTATGCCCCCACCGATGCAGCTTGACCTGCTTGGTCCCTCCAGCATATTGATTGTTGCTCCAGATTCCAGCATCTGCAGTCTCTTGTGTCTTCCACTTTGATACCTGGGCTTCGCTGAAATGTAACTGGAGAGCTGTCAGTGTTGAGTGAGTGCTGGCAAGCAGCATACTGATCAGAATGGATGGGAAATCCATCAGTTTCTGCAGAGCACCATGTCAGTCGCAGTTTGTAAAAATGTTGGAGTGTGGGGTAAGAAGCTATCCTCGTAGAATCATTCTGGCCTCACAAAACCCTTCAAAAACTTACCTGTGATAATACTGCAGGGGGCTCTAATGGTTCCTTCAAGGACCCCTAGTTGGGATATTCAGTGTTAAATCTCAATAACATTGTGGGAGTTCCATTTGATTTGGATAATGAGGCATTCAAATGAATTAAGAGCAGGAGTAGGCCTTTTGTCACCTCAAACAGCTCTGCCAGTTATTAAGATCATCATTGATCTGATTGTAACTTCGACTCCCCATTCTTGTCTATCCCCAGTAATCTTTCACCTCTCGGCACTTCAAGAGTCTTTCTACCTCTGCTTTAAAAATATTCAAAGACTCTGCTTACACTGCCCTTTGACGAACAAAGTTCCAAAAACTTGCAATCCTCTGGAAGAAAAAGAATGCATCATCTTACATGGGCAATGTTTAATTTTAAAAGGGGGATTCCGAGTTCTCGATTCTCCCACAAAAGGAAATGTGCTTTCCACATCTACCCTCTCGGGACCCCTTAGTAAATTCCAGAAGACATCTAGGTTGCTATTTAAAGGTTAACTCCAAAATGACAACAGCACAATGGACAATAGTTCAATGCCATGATTTCCACCTCAATTGAATTGTTGCAATCAAGAAGATAAAAAGAAAAGACTCAGAGGAGATATGGATGCCCAGATTCTCAATGAATGAAAAACTATAATGAGCTTTCATTCAAAGTGAATTATAATTGAGTTGTGATCCATCAGTGGCTTCCTGGCTTTATCCAAAGTGTAGAAGAACCACATTGATATGAAGGTTCAAGGCTATGTACATTGCCAAGCCAACTGCCAGGGTTCTGTAGTTGACTTTGCCCTTGGATTAGGAAGGTGAAGGAAGAAACAGGCTTGATTCCCACGTGTGGCCTTTGTGCAATGATCTTCTGCTGTTCCAAGTAATGTGGTCATTATTGCATTCTAAACATCCCACAATAATCAAATGGTCTGGGAACACTCTCACGAACATGAGCATTAACATTAACGATGGTCATTAGAATAAATACGAGGAAGCCTATGTGGTCAGTGCTTTCAAAATTAAGAAGCAACAAGCCAATTTATATTTCTAAAGTGGAGGCACAAGAGACTGTAGATGCTGGAAACCTGAATCAACACACAAAGGAGCTGGAGGAACTCAGCTGGTCAGGCAGCATCTATGAAGGGAAATGGAAAGTCAATGTTTTGGGTTGAAACCCTTCATAAAGTATTCCATTTCCTCCTAGATTTGAAGGCACATTTTATAACACTTTATATGTTCATTTCTACCTTATTCAAAATAAGGTAGGAAATGAGATCCACTCAGTGGTGTCATTCATGTGCTATTTCCCTTTGACTTCACTCTATAATGGGAAATAGAAGAACAATTCACAATGCATCAATGCTGTTTATTCCTTCCCCTGTCCCTCAACCTTATTCACTGTTACACACACCATCATACCTTGCACAATCCCACTCAAACATGCTGTAAATGTCAAGACAAGTCTTTTCTCAAGCATTCTAAATGAGTAATCTTTGTCCCTGATGCTCTCTTCCTCCAATACCAGACATAGCCAGGTTGGGGAGGTGGATCGAGATAGCGAGCTGCAAGAGGAAGAAAATAATCAGTCACAAAGCACAAGGAAGTAGAGACTGCTGGAGTGTTGCACCTTTAACAGGAAGGTGGCCATGCTTGGGTTGTCTCTTCCCATTTTGAACACAGCATAATCTTTGCATTGTCCCTCTACTTTTTTATGCTTCCATCTTCATGGATCGCACATTTGACAAAGTCATGAACGAAAGCTCAAGAAAACCTATGTTCTTCAGACACTTGTTTTTACATCTACTTCATGATTATGTGACATATATTTAGAGCAGAGGATTATAGGATTAAGCCAAAGGTAATGTCTCTACAAAATCACTCACTCCCTCTCTCTCTCCCACTCTTGGACGATCTCCAAAGCATCCTTTCTAAGTCTGAAATCAATTTCCCCAGTGTTTGATGATTGTAGCTCCGTAGATGGGGAATCTATTGCACTAGTGTAATCTTTCCACAGAGGGAAAAAAGTAGATTTTTAAAGAAAGTCTCCTTTCTGCCTTCTGGGCCTTCTTTCCCCAGCTGTTCTACATTTTGAGGTAGAGTTGCTGTTTTCCACTGGAATTTAATAATTTAATATGGTAATACCCTCCCCAGCCTGTTCATTTAATTTAGAAAAATTATTGCACCCTCCTAAGTAGGGTCCTCTATATATTGACTCAGGAAACGTTCCTGGACACATTGCAATTGACTTCCACTATTTCACACACTTGTTTTTGTTTTTCTGCTTTTATACTGCATTTAAGTAGAACTACTACAAGTCAGGTAGTGCAATGAAAATATGTTAAACAGAAGCCATTCCCATTAGTTTAAGGACTAGGGGAAGCAGTCTTAAAGTGCTGGACAACAAAAGTACTGGGTGGATGTGAGTAACAAGTTTTTAGGCAGAGCAGTTATGATCTGAAACAGATTGCATGTAGGACTGGTGGAAACAGTAAATTTTAGGCTTCAAAATGGAATTGAATAGGTACTTGGGGGGGGGGGGGGAAGTAATTAACAGGACACAGGGAAGAGCAGGGAAATAAAACTGATTGGATTTTGCAACAGATTTGGCATGAAGTCAATAGGCAGAATGGCCTCCTGTGTCAGAACAATTTGATGACTGACCTCCAGCTACCTAAAGCTCTTAAATTGTCTCCCCAAATCTCTCTATCTTTCTCTCTCCCCCTTTAAAATTCTCTTAAAAACAATGTAAGCTTTCGATCACTTACATTTATGAGGATTAGCATCAAATTTTGTATTGTTTTATAATATTCTTGTGAAGAACCTTGGGGCATTTTTCTTATATTAAGGACATTGTATAAATGGAAATTGTTACATAGAACAGAATTGCTTGTTCATCACTTCAACCGTGAGAAAGCAATTCTTCAAACTACATCATCAATGATAATGCTACAAATATTAGAAAGACTGCATAAAGCACTGCAATTCCTTCTCTCCATCTTCTTAGCCCCCATGGTTTTATTCCCAGCTCTCCTCAATGTCCTCCGAGAAAGCAACAGCTGTTAAGCAGTGAGGCTTGCCGGAGATTGCTACAGTGACATACGACAACATGGCGAGGAGGAAGGCCAGGTCAATTCCAAACTCTGCTGAGCTGTCAATCTCAGCCATGAAGTCTAAGGATGAGCGGAGCAAAAAAACAAGCAGCTTACTGAGGTTTTTTTTATTTCAAAAATAAACTTTATTCATAATAAGAAGTACATACAAAGGAAGAAACAATGCAAAAAGCAAAAAACCTTAACATTGATGGTTGTTACACTCAGTAGTGTAAAACTTTAAAGAGGAAAAAAAGACACACAAACAATCATAGCACCACTGCCACTCATGTGGCTCCCTGAGGTGAAACCCCTTTCATTGTTCGAGGGGCTTCCCCACCCACCTCTGCCCCTTCGTGTGCAGTAGCGGAAGGGGCCTATACTGTGGACCTTCCCCACAGAGCCTTAGCATTGGCTGGACCGAACTTCAGTGTGCCCCTCAGCACGTACTCCTGCAACCTGGACTGTGCCAGTCTGCACCATTCCCTCACAGGTATCTCACTGTGCTGGAAGACTAACAAGTTTCGGGCAGACCAAAGGGCATCCTTCACTGAGTTGATGACCTTCCAGCAGCACTTGATGTCTGTCTCGGTGTCTGTCCACAGGAACAGCTCCTAGGTCAGGGAGTCCTCTATTATGCAGCTGCTGGGGATGAACCCGGACATGGACCCTTGCATCCTTCTCCATACCCTCTTAACAAATCCACAGTCAGCAAAGAGGTGGGTGACCATTTCTTCCCTACTGCAGCTGTCCCAAAGGCAGCATAAATTGGAGGTGATATCTGCAGAGGAAAGCTCTGACTCGGAGGGCACCTCTCACCTCCAGTCAAGCGAGGTCTTGGTGCTTGTTGGTCAGATCTGGCGATGAGGCATTCTGCCATATGGGTTGGAGTTTTCCCACCGGGAACAAACCCACAGAATTCATAGTATCCCCGTCCCGCAGTGTCTGCAGTACGTTCCATGCTGACTACTGTCTGATGGACTTGTGGTCAAAGGTGTTTACTTGGAAGAACTCTTCCACAAAGGACAGGTAGTGCAGCAATGTCTAGCTGATTGGGGCATTGTGCGGTAGAGGGGCCAGGCTTATCTTCTACAACACCAGGGGGAGGTAGAACCTCAGCACGTAGTGACACTTGGTGCCCACGTACTTGAGGTCCACACACTGACTGATACAGCCACACACGAAAGTGGTCATCAGGATGAGGGCAATGTTGAGTACCCCATTCTCAGGGACTTGTGCAGCGTGACCTGTCAGTCTCGCTCTATCTTGGACCCGCAGATAAACTGGAAGATGTCCTGGGTGATTGCCGAGGCAAAGGAGTGAGGAACAGGCCACACCTGCGCCAAGTACAGCAGCCCTGAGAGCACATCGCACCTGATGACCAAGTTCTTCCCAGTTATTGACAGAGAACGCAAAACTTCCACAAACCCAATTTTTGTTTTAGCTTCCCAATACGCTCCAGCCAATTCTGGTTAAATGCCTCAGCCCCTCCGAACCAGATCCCAGGCACCTTTAGGTAGATGGGGACATTGGATCGGTCAGGCCAGTTACTGAAGAGCATGGTCTCATTCTTCCTGTGGTTGACTCTGGCCCCCGATGCCAACTCTAACTAGTCGCAGATGCTGATCAGTCTCCGAACTGATCATGGAGCTGAGCAGAAGAGAGTGATGTCGTCCATGTACAGGGAGGTTTTGACTTGTGTGCCTCCACTGCCTGGCAACGTCACTCCTCTTATGCTCTCATCCTTCTCGATGGATTCAGCAAAGGGTTCTATGCAGCAAACAAACAAGACAGGAGAGTGGACAGCCATGCCTGACTCCAGACTTGATGGGGAAACTATCTGTCTGCTGCCCATTGATTTGAACTGCACTACGGATATCTGTGCAGAGCACTTGGATCCAATTTCTGATTGCCTCCCCAAAACCCGTTACGGAGAGCATGTCCAACATGTACGTATGTGTATGATATCCTGTTGAAAGCCTTCTTCTGCTCCAAGTTGACCAGGGAGGTATCCACCCCTCTTGTCCTGCACGTAGGCAATGGTATCCTTGAGCAGCGCAAGGCTGTTAGAGACTGTCCTGCCAGGTACAGCACAGGTTTGGTCTGGGTGGGTCACGTGTCCCAGAGCAGACTTGGCCCGGATGGCGACATCTTTGGACAGGATCTTATAATCCATATTCAACAGTGAAGTGGGTCTCCAATTCCTGATGTCCTTCTCCTCCCCCTTCTGCTTGTCAATGAGGGTAATAATGCCCTTCCTCATGGAGTCTGACATGCTGCCAGCCAGAAGCATAACATTATACACTTCCAGCAGGTCTGGGCCCATCCAATCCCACAGAGCTGAGTATAACTCTGATAAGTAAGCCGTCACTTCTGGGAGTTTTATTCATACCAAGGGAACAGATGGAGCCAATCAGCTCCTCCAGGGACAGTGGCTGATCCAGACCCTCCCACTTGCTATCATCTAGCACCTCAGTGACAGAGGGCACGAAATTTTGGGAGGCTGTGTTGTCAGTGGTCTTGCTGTCATACAGACTGGCATAGAAGGATCTGCAGATCCTCAGTATGTCTGTCTCTGAGGATGTTACTGAGCCATCCTCTTCCTTAAGGCTGTGGATCACAGAGCTCCCTCTGTGAACCTTTTGGAAGAAGAAGTGTGAGCACGTCTCATCCTGTTCCACAAAGCAGACTCTGGATCTGAAGATGATCTTTGAGGATTCGGAGGCAAAGAGTCTTGCTTGCTCTTCACCACTCGGAGTTCCTCTCTCACATCCACTCCCCTCGACTGCAGAAGGAGAAGTAGCTGCAAATCTATCTGGAGTTGACACAGTTCCCTCTGACTCTGTCTAGCTTTCTGAACACTTTTGAGGATGAAGAACCTCTTGATGTTCTCCTTGGTTGCCTCCCAGTGAATTGGGGAGTCAAAGAGGGACTTCATAGTTCTCCAACCTGTGTTATCCCTCCTTATTTCCTCAATTTTCTCTGGGGTCAGCAGCTTGACATTCAACTTCCACGTCCCCCTGCCTGCCTTCAGGTCCTCCTGTAGGTGACAGGAGGCTCAAAGAAGGCAGTGGTCAGAGAAGAACACTGGCATGATGTCAGTGGATCTGACTGTGATTGCCTTCGATGTGAAGAAGAAGTCTATCCAGAACTGTACTGAGCTGCTGTCCCAGTCCAAGTGTATTGCGGCTGTGCTCCACCTGCAAGGGTGCTGAAGGTGTTGCGCAACTTTGCATCTTCAACTGTTCCCATCAGCAGTCTGGAGCTGCTGTCCAATCTCCTGTCAGCACTGCCGGATTGTCCAGCTGCATCAATGATGCAGTTGAAGTCACCGGCTGGAACTACTGGTAGGGACGTTGCCAGCAGCGGTGGGGGCTGCTTGAGGACAGCTAGCTGCTCGCTTAGCACAGGTGAGTCATACACATTAATTAGCCTGAGCAGAATTTTACAGTACTTTTCATCAGCCACAAGGAGCCATCTCCCCACCACCTCTTTGACTTCAGTGATAGTGAAGTTACCTCCTTGCAGCAGAATCCCCAGGCCAGATACGTGACTATCATTCCCCCCTGACCATATGGACAATCCCTGGGACCACCATTGTGACCACCTCCGATAGTTACGGAGGTGAAGCAGCCCACACTCCTGTAAAAAGGTTACATCAGCCTTGACCTTGGCAAGGTATTGCAAGGTGTTCACACATTGCACAGTCTTCATAGTTATTTGAGTTCAGGGTTCGCGAGTACTGTTCACTGTCAATCAGCCTGAGCCCTCACGCCGACAGCCTTGGTGAACTGCAGCATCATTTTTGGGCTCAGGTACTGGGAATGGTCTCCCCCAGGGTGTGGTGATGCTGGTATATAGAAAAGATTGGGATAGCTGTCTCTAATCCACCACTTTAGCACATTTCTTCATGGCCAGTGAAAGCACAATCACATCAAAGTGAGGTTGACATGTGATGCAACATAAGGTGTAGGAAAATGGGCCATGTCCCTGAAAAAATGTCAAATTAATATGCATAACCATAATTTTTCTCATTTGAATTATTAAATTAGATTGGTAGAGGAATCAACCGTCACCTTCTCTTTCTCTGCCAGGAATGATTAACCATTCTCTGCCTGAAATCTTCAACGGACCTAATCTGACTTGATCTGAAACAATTAGCATTTTACACAGTATATGCCCCTGTAATTTATGTTACTTGAACCAACCATGGCCCAGCCCCTGCTATTTATGCTGCTAAATCCGCTTTCAATTGCCTGGAAACAGACTTTAGGAACTGGGTTGGACCATCTGCTGTCAAGCAGTAAACAGCGGGAGTCAACTCTTTGATACTGGGCTCCGAGAATCCAAACACAAATGGAAACTTCAAAGACTTGAAGTCCCTTCCTGTGATAGATTGAAATATAAATCATTCCACTGTTTACTTTGGATTTGTTCAGGGGCAAAGGAGTCATCCTGGCTTTTTTGTTGGTAACCTTCTTTGTTATCAGTTTTTGTTGACATGGTACTTTAATTTCAGTATTTTTTAAATCCTTATTTTGACCAATTGAATCAGCATAATTTTCTGTCATTGTCCTCATAATATTCTGCTGGTTTAGCAGGCAAGGTTTTCATGATATTTCACTCATGTCTTATTTGCACTTATATGTTGATGCATATATTACATTTTGTAGTTATTTATTGCTGAATCTTCTTCTGTTTGTTTGGTAAAACTCCTATTTTACTCGTTATTTTCTTGGTTTATTCTTTTCTTAGAGCGTTAGTCTACTGTCGAGTTTATCCTTACAAGGCCAAGCGTTGGAAACATGATTGGTAGCTGCTACAATTAGTTTGTTTTTCATGTTTAACACAGGTATTACTTGTTTCAACTTGTATCACAATCTGAAGGTGAAATTTCATTACCTGTTCCATTGTACTTCCCAGGGAGAGTGCCTCACAGCTGAAACACAGCAGGAAGCATCAAATCTCATTGCACCCTCTTGATAAATGTGCAAGTTTGTGGCTCAAATCTTCCTTTACTGTAACACTTCAACAGGAAGGGGAAAAAAAGAACCACTCACCCTAGAATGTTAGTATTAGATCTTGAAGTTCTTGAATATCTGAAGTTTTTTTGTTATTTTACTACTTTTATTAAAATGGTCAGTGATTCTGCAAAATGCACATAATTTCAGTGCCTTTGATTCCTTAGTTTAGTCCTATTTTCCAATAGGCCAATCTTCTGTGAAAATAGGTCAGGTGTGATGATGCATAATTATTTCAGTTACTGTGATTGATACAGAATTAAGGTGTTAGCTCTGTTCTAATCCTTCATAATAACAAATTCTGAATGTCATAATTCCCTCAGGAAAGTTATGTTGTATTGCATCCTCAAGGAAGACATGAGCTGCGGCACATCACTGTATCAACTACAGACGATGATTTACAAGGATGCTGCCAGGACTTGAGGGCCTGAGTTAGAGGGAAAGGTTGGAGAGGCTAGGATTTTATTCATTGAAGTGTAAGACACTGAGGGGTATGAGGTAAGATGAAGTAGAATTAGTGATTTCCCTGTTGCAATAGCTATAAAATGGCTGAATATGTTAACAAAATAGTCAAATATGTTAACATATTCGGCCATTTTATAGCTATTGCAACAGATGGATGACTTAAGTTTTGACTTAGGCTCTGGTTATAGACGCAGGCTTGTCTAGGGGAATTTACTGGAAATTACGTGGTGGTTTCCAGTAAATTATATATCAGCAGCCTTGCCTTTTATTGAGTTGTTACTCACTTGTAGGGGAGATAAGGGAGACTTTGAATAATATAATAGTAGCGATATTTCAAAGGATTTTTGGAGCTTCTCATGAACCCCTCATGTCCCTCGTCAAGGTTCTGGAGTTTCCTGGAAGCTAAAGACTGGTTGGTTAAGAGTACAAAAGCAGTGCTGCTTGCTGTTGATTGTTGATAAGTATTGCTATGAATTGTATGCAACCTCGAACTTGATTTATTAGTGAAGAGTTAAATAAAGTTACTTGGGCTTTGTTTTTCATTTAAGATTCAAACAACAAAGCCTGAGTTTTGTTCTTGTAGTTGAGTTAAATTATTGTAGATATGAGTTAAATAAAGTTATTTAATCAGACTATCTGTGCAGTAGTGTCTTTCATTGCCGACTCAGTCAATCAAGTGGAATCAAAGGAAACCAGAGCTCTGTTTTGAGACAGGGTGACATTATAGACGTGTATAACATCATGAGGGGCATAAATAGAGTGAACGCACAAAGTCTTTTTCCCAGGGAAGGAGAACTAAAAACTAGAGGGCACAGGTTTAATGTGAGAGGTGAACAATTTAAAAGGAATCCGGAGGGGCAACTTATTCTTGCAGAGGGTGGTGCGTATATGGAATGAGTTGCCAGAGAAATTGGTTGAGGCAGGAACAATAGCAACATTTAAGACATTTGGGTGAGTACATGGATAGAAGGGCTTCAGAGGGATATGGACCAAACATGCTAAATGGGACTAGCTTGGTGGGCACCAAAGTCAGCATGGATGAGTTCAGCCAAAGGGCTTGTTTCCGTGCTGTATTACTCTATGACTTTGTGAGGAAACAAAGGGTTTTGACAAAGCCCCGTTATCCCTATGCTTATAGATCCAGTTGGCTAAAAAAAATTCTTGCCATTACTTCTGAGGCCACAGCAGCATTTAAGCCTGACGCAACCTCCAGGTCCAACCAAGGTCCCAACCTCCAGAATGCTCCAACAACCTTTGATAGGATCAGTGACTGAGGTGGGAGGGGAAAACATTACCACCTGTCAAAACCTGTCAGGTTATTTTACAGATATTCAGAGGCATTTACAAACCATTGAAATTGCTGGAAATATTTCATATGAAAATAATTAAAACACATCAGAAAACAGAACAGAACAGTACAGCACAGGACAGGCCCTTTGGCCCACAATGTTGTACCAAACTAATTAAACCAATGACTCCTAATTAATCTAATCCCTCTTCCCTGAACATTGACCATATCTCACCCTTCTCTGCATATTCATATGCATATCTAAGAGTTTCCTTAACACTCCTCTGCTATCTGTCTCTACTACCACCCCTGGCAGTGCAAGACACTAACAAATATGTCGCAATGACACACGAAGAGCGAGGTCGCAGAGAAACCATGAAACCATGACTGCTCGAGAGTTAATAGCTCTAAGCAGCCAGGAGATGAAGCATGCCCAGAGGTAGACCAATAATCTGGCAACCAGTGTCTGTGAAACCAGGGTTCTTATACTATTCTCCTGATGGAACTCAGGTGTGTGTCATTAGGCAAATAGTAGTGCATGGAAACCATGTGCTGCACAACAAGGCACAGTCAAGGGGATAAGGGGCAGAACCGAGAACCAACGCTCGGAACCATGACAAAATAATTAAAAACATTAAACAAAAATGGGTTACCTGTTTCCACCGAATCTCCAAGACAGGAATCCCCATGCAAGTCAAAAATAACCTGCAGGTGATGGAAATCTTAAATAAAAACAGAAAATGCTGGAAGTACTCAGCAGGTCAGGCCACATCTGTGGGAAGAGAAACAGGGTTAACGTTTCAGGTCAGTTCTGACAAAAGGCCTTTGACCTGAAACGTTAGCTCAATCTGTCTTCCTACAGATGTGGCCTGACCCGCTGAGTATTCCCAGCATTTTTGGTTTTTATTGGTATTGGTTTATTATTGTCACTTGTACCAAGGTACAATGAAAAACAATGAAAGTCTTGCATACTGACCATACAGGTCAATTCATTACACAGTGCAGTTACATTGAGTTAGTACAGAGTCCAGTGATGTAGTACAGGTGAAAACAATAACAGTATGGAGTAAAGTGTCACAGCTGGCTCTCCATCCTTCGCCAGGATGATCTGGCATGGAAGCAGAGGGAGATTTCCTTGCATAATGGTGTGCTTTCTTGTAAAAATTGTATTTAATTTATATTTTTCCTGTGAATTTTGTGTATCTGATGCTATGTGCCTGTGATGCTGCTGCAAGTAAGTTTCTCATTGCCCCTGTGGATACGTTTATTTGTGCATATGACAATAAACTCAACTTTGACTTATACTGGGGAATTCCGCAAAAAGGAGCTCCATATAGGGTCTGTCAAGAGAGTAGGGTGACAGATGCACCTGCAACCTTCAGTCAGCACATCCTGGTCTTCCAGCGGTCTGGGATATAATGGAACAGTGAAATAAATGCAGAAAGGTCTGGAGAAAACACTATGATGCTGGAAGAACTTAGCAGCCCAGGCAGCATTTGTAGAGAAAAGCAGGCGATCAATGAAGAAGGGTTCTGACCCAAAACATTGACTGCCTGCTTTTCTCCTTGGAATGCTGCCTGGCCTGCTGAGTTCCTCCAGCATCATAGTGCTTTTCATCTAGATTCCAGCATCTGCAGTCCTTCGTTTCTCAAGTTCTGCAGAAATTCTGCAACTCAAGCAGCATCTGTGGAAAGGAAGCCCGACCTGCTCAGTGTTTACAGCTTATATTTTATTTCAAGTTTCCTGCATTTCTGATTTTCAGTGGATGATCCCTTCAGAAAGATTCACCGCAGCTAACAGGACTTGGCCCAATGGATTATTTCATAAAGGCCAACGGTTCAGACTTAAAGCATCTATATTCAAAATGGTAAGCTTTTGTAACAAAATACAGGTGGTTCCCAGGTTACAAGAGGGCTCCATTCCTGAGAATTATCAGTGTCAATTTCTCCATGAGTCAGAAATGTCCGTTTTCTTCAGTAACCCATATTGTATCATTTTACGTATACTTGCTATAATTCTTTCATTTAATTGAATAATCACCTGAACACTATCCATTATTAAACTAGTAGAACATATACTGTATCCAGTCATTAATGAATTCCATGAAACATTATTATTTTTACCAGCTTGAAAGATGCTTTAAAAATGTAAGGGAGAACTTGCGTGAAGAAGACACAAGAGACCACAGATGCTGGAATCTGGAGAAACAAAAAATCTGCTGGAGGAACTCAGTGGGTCGAACAGCATCTGTGAGAGGAAAGGAAACGTCGACATTTCGGGTCAAAACCCTACATGATGCATGATGCAGTTCCTTTCATCCTACAGATGCTGCTTGATCCACTTCCAGCAGAAAAATTGCGTTAACTCAGATTTCCATTGATCAGGACATCTGTAGCCCGGGGAGCCCTTTAAATAGAAGCATGTCTTTGTTGCTTTGCTTTCCTTGTAGTTTAATATTTTCACAAATCACCATGTCATTGTGCACACGAAATGAAACCATGGCTCAGAACCTCACACATATTTTGTAAATGGTAGCATTAAAAATTCAGGGAAATATGAAGAAACCTGACAGTCATATTTATTCACACAGCTTAGGGGAAACAAAGTTAAATAACCTCCCTGCACCACTTGAAGTTTAACAATGAAATGCAAGCATAGAACCTGAGGAAATGACTGAAGAATGAACAAGCAGATCTCAGATTCCTTGTATTCCCTCCTCACCCCAAGAAACTATTTTAGGTATGTCAGCTGAAAATGACATCTGTTTACATTTGAACTGGATGCCTCTTTCATGTTCAGACATCTAAATATTTTCTGACTTTCCATATTGAGATTATATTTTCACTGTTGAAGCTTTAACATACTCAGAAATTTGTTGGCATTCATTTAATTTTCATGCTATTTGTCAGAAAACTATGAACACATTTCACATTCTTGTGTATTCATCTGGGACTGACAATAAATTGATCTTGAATATGTACATTACTATTCTAAGAAGGAGCACTGCCAATAAATGAGGCCTCTGGTATAACTCTGCATTCTCTTTGGGCCAGTTAATGCTGCATTTGCTTCACACACATTTGTTGATACAGAAATTAGTTGTATCCTTCCCAGTAAAGTCCTACAGTCTTAACTGCCACAAGTTAGGAGGAGCATATAGGAGCAGGAATAAGCCACCATGTTCCTCAAGCCTGCCCTGCATTTAGTACGATCATGGCTGATCTATACTGGCCTCAACACCTCTTCTGTGCCTATTCCTCCAAAACCTCAATTCTTTGATCTTTCGAACATGTATCCATCTCCTCCTTAAATATATCTAATTACCTGGCCTCCACCTCCCTTTGGAAGCAGAGAATTCCAGAAATTCACTACTCTGAGAGTAGAAATTTCAACACACCTCAGTTTTAAACAACTGGCCCCTTATTTTGTATGAAGAAATCTTTATTAAGAATCCCACACTCATGAAAACATCTCAACATCTATCCTGTCAAGCCCCCTTAGGAACTTACATGTTTAAATAAGGCCACTCCTCATTCTTCTGTGCTATGGGTCCAACTGTTATGCCTTTCTTGACAGGATAACCTTCTCATCCACATTCTGAAATCATTTCTTAAACATATGTAATCCATTATTTATCAAACCAATATGAATTTCAACAATACTTTTTTTATTTTGAAGCAGAAAATGAGCTACTGGAGGAACTCAGTGAGTCAGGCGGCATCTATAGAGGGAAATGGATGGTTGACATTTCGGGTCGAGACCCTTCATATGGATGCTGTCTGAACCACTGAGTTCCTCCAGCAGCTCGTTTTTTGCCCCAGATTCCTGCATCTGCAGTCACTTGCGTGTCTTTTTTTTATTTCATTCAACTCAGTAATTTCTTTGAAGAGAAACCATTGTGGAATATGTGAGGTGAATTGTCAGACCGGCCAGTTTCATGAATGGACTTAATTGCCTGTTCTTTGTGATAAGTTCAACGAGTAGTCATTTGTAAGCCATAGTTTGGCATTATTATACTGTTGTGACATTTATTACATAAAATAAAAATTGGGATCTATTCAACACCCCACCCCAGCCCCATTCAATTAGACCATGGGTACTCTCTGCCATGACTCCCCAAATTTAATGATCTCAGTTTTGAAATCTCCAGTGGCCCAAGGACCCACAGCCACATGGAAAGAGTTCCTCCACTGAATGGTCTTGTTGTGACTGACTGAGCTGAGCCACACAAAAGCTGTAACTGGAAGATATAAAAGTCGTTATTCACACAGCAGATCTTCTGGAGAGTCTCAGAGAATCTCATTCTCCTGACACAATGCTTTATACTGTTTAAACACAAAGATAACAATAAACAATTAACTACAGTTTCAATGGCTATAATCACCTACTTTAACATTTTGAATATAGTCAGGTAATTTTGCAGAATTACATATTTACAATGGTCACACATCCCAACTAGCAGAATCCCTTTGAATATTCAATTCAAAGCTTTTCCGAAAGCTTCTGAGCACAAATTCCAGACAGTCCCTGTATTGCGGGATGGCTCCATGAATATAGAACTAGGCAGAATATTAAGTGACAACAGACATGTCCTGAACTGTGCATTAAGTGGCAAGAAAATACCTTTAACAATGTGCTAATACAGGAGATGGCCATTTAATGCCTTCCCTGATCTCATCCTGAAGTTTCCAATAAGCACCAATTAACATGAACATTCATCTACTGTCTTCCCCTGTGTAGCTTCAATGGGACAGAATCAGAACGTCCTACACCCAATGATTTCTTTCAATAGTGCTAAAGTATCAGTTGAAGTTAAATTGTGAACAGGTTTTATTTCCTGAAGACTGGCTCTCATTTTAATTAATATCTGCTATCCATAATTTCATAGCTCCAGAATAATCCCAAACAGGCCTGATGCAGAAAAATTTGTTCCCAGTTGCTTGTGTTAAATGAATGTTTTGGATTTCATATCTGGAATCCGATTCCACTGATTTCAATGGAAGCAAATTTCAAAACTAGATTTTGATGGGTAGCACAAGAAGCTGAGGATGAACACCAGGACCACTTTGATCACATTTAACATAAAATAGACTTTGTTTTTTTCCTGTTCTGATTGTGTTCTTTGTTCTAAAATTGTGTATAATTTGTGCTTATTTGATGTTTTTCTTGTGAGTGCTTCTTATATTACTTACTTGCCTGTGATGCTGCTGCAAGTAAGTTGTTCATTGCACCTGTGCATACATTTATTTGTGCATATGACAATAAGCTCAACTTTAACTCGAGTTCCTATCCTTCGGTCCCCAACATCTTTGATCCAGCGGATAAAATTCTTTCTCCTTATCTCATAGTCAATTATTCAAACATTTTAAGTGCACAATCAGTTCACTCCTCACCTTCTCCAAAACTTAAAACTGTTTGTTCTCTTGTATCATTCTGGTGAAACTGTGTTCCATCTGCATGATGAGAAGCATGTCCAGACTGGAACTCAGCATTCCAGGAGGGATTTGTGCCAACATTCCGTTGTGATTACTCTCCTTTTAAACCTGTCCAATCATCATTAAAGATTTGTGTGCTTGGTTTCCTTAGGTCTTCCCCAGTTGCTTTTCCTTACCACTTAGAAAATAGCTCCAATATACCTTTGTATCCCAAGTGGATGGGCAGGCACGGTAGTGTAGCAGTTAGCATGACGCTATTGTAGCGCCAGTGACCTAGGTTCAATTCCGGCTGCTGTCTTTAAGGAGTTTGTACATTCTCCCCGTGACTGTGTGGGATTCCTCCGGGTACTCTGGTTTCCTCCCACATTCCAAAGACATACAGGTTAGGAAGTTGCGGGCATGTTATGTGGCGCTGGAAGCATGGTGACATTTGGAGGGCTGCCCCCAGAACACTCTACACAAAAATACATTTCACTGTGTGTTTCGACGTACGTGACTAATAAAGAAATCTTTATAAAAAATCTTATCTACTTGCTCACACCAAACACCATTTTCTCTAATTTTATTTAAGCTCTCTAAGTTCCTCTAAAATTGTGTTGTTGCTATGTATTGACCTTAATAACAAGTCGGCAGGGAGTTGGATGTCCTTTAGAACAATGAAAAATATCAGTGTCACAATGTCATTGGTGCAAAGCACTCTGTTCCTCATGTGATGACGTGATTTGACAAGATTGCCCTGTTAGCATTGTTATAGAACAATGTTTATATGAGCACTGGTTTATAAATTTATATTTTGATAGGTTATTAAAAATTGTTTGCTGTTGGTCTGCTAAAATAACTTACAATTATTTTGTATGGTAATAAACCAGCAAAGATTAAAAAGTAGGATTAAGTTGTACTACCTCGACGTACTTATGTATGGAGTGACCTGTCTGGATGGCATGCAAACAAAAGCTTTTCACTGTATCTCGGCACCTATGACAATATTAAACCAATTACCATTTACCAATGTAAAAATCAAGTTATGTTGCAAGAAAATATAATAATTATTCCTCAAAATCAATGTTGTCAACTTACTCACAACTAATCAGCTTCTTCATGCTCAGTTTAGAACTTGCTAGGACCACTAGGCTCCAGATCTTGTGATATTTTTGGTGCAAAAATGGGAAAGGGCTTGAAATTCAGAGTTGTTTTGAGAGTTTCTGCCTGTCATGTCAAGGTAGTATCTGACCATAGATGACATCCAGAAGCCTGAGTGGAACATGAGACAATGTGAATTGGGAGAAACCAGTTCCACTGGATGGTGTCATACTCAGATAAAATGAGACTGCTTGAGATGTTAGAAGCCAATAACGACAGCCCAAGACATGGCTTCAGAAATTCCTCTTGGAAATGTTCCAGGCACAACCATCTTCAGCCATTTCATCAATAAACTTCCTTCAATCATAAGGTCTGAAATGGTGATTTTCGCTACTGATTGAACAGTTTAATTCCATTGTATCTCCTCAGATAATAAAGGTGTCCATGACCATATGTAGCTGAACTAGAGAACATTCAGCTTATGACTGCAAAGGAACATCCACGACACGCAAATGCTAGGCAATAGTCAATACCGACAAAAGAAAACTCTTGACAATGAATCTCATCAACACTTTCAAATTTCTCACCATCAAGATCTTGGGTACACCAATAACCAACTGGAATGGACACATCAACACCAATATTACATAAACAGGTCAGGGTCTGGATATTCTTCCACAAATGATTCACCTGATTCTCAAAGCTTGTGCATTATCTTCAAGGCACATATCAGGAACATAATTACTCTCCAATTGCCCGGATAAGTGCAGTTTCAAATATTCTCAAGAAGCTCACCAACGTTTAGGACCTTTATTACCACTTCTAAGATTTGCTTCCTCTTCCACCGGTAGACCTGGATGCAACGTATATCATCAACAGCAACCTGCCAAGACTTGTTTGAGAGAATTTCCCAAACCTGGGCTTCAGCACCTAGATGGCAAGCGCAGCTGGGATGAGGGAACATCATCACTTCCAGGTTTTCCCCAGGTGTTCAAGTGCACTTTGCTGACTTGGGCAAATGTTACCATTCCTTCATCATTGCTCAGGAAAAGCTCTGAAGACCCACTCCATGTAGTGTGGAAGCATTATCACCACTAGTCCAGCAGTGGATCATGTAAATGGCTCCTTACTACCTCCTCAACAGCAATTAGGGGGTAAGCAAAATATGCTACTACTGTTGATTGTGAATTAAAAATACAAGCCACAAAATATGTAATCAGCTATCTTTTGTCTATTATGGTCAAAGAATACTGCTGAAATCTGCCTTTGCAAAGTAGCAACTTGAAGAATGTTTATTCTGCAATAAAATTCAGCAATGAATTAAAAAAAGGCCTAAATTATGTTAAAGAAATGCATCTTATAATGTGTTCCATTAAACTTTTGCCATCAACTTTGTGGACAAACTGCTTACTCTCAATGTTACTGGAAGTGCAGTCTGCTAATCACACACTGAAAGTAAGTGAACCTTATCTTTAGAGTAAGGATCTTAGCAAGGAATGAAAATAGTGGCAAAAGAAATGGGATGACAGATTCAAACTAGGTAAAGAAAAAATAAATGCAGGGAAAGAAAGGTTAGATTAGAGGATATATATGAAAAAATTTAAAAATCATTAAAAAAGACAACATTTACAAAATCTTGAACAACAGTTGATTACCTCTAGGAAGGGCTCACAAACAGTCCAAATTATTCTCTTTCTGGTTCAGAGAGCTTGAATGGCAATGTTGGAACATAAACCCTACTGCAAAGTGTTACTGGAGAAACAAAGGACTGCAGATGCTGGAATCGAGATGAAAAACACTATGATGCTGGAGGAACTCAGCAGGCCAGGCAGCATCCATGGAGAAAAGCAGGCGGTCAATGTGTTGGGTCAGGACCCTTCTTCAGGACTGAAGATAGGAAGAGGGGAAGCCCAATATATAGGAGGGAAAAGCAGAACAGTGATAGGTGAACAAAAGAGGGGGGTGGGGGTGGGCATAAGGTGGTGATAGGTAGATGTGGGTAAGAGATAGTGATAGGCAGGTGCAGGGGAGAAGGGGAGAGCAGATCCACCGGGGGATGGGTCAAAGTTAGGGAGAGAAAAAAAAGGAGGTACAAAAAAGAGAGCTGGGCTAGGAAAGAGAATAAAAGAAGCATAGGTGTTACCTCTACTTTCCACAGTGCCAATTTACAATTAATGCCATCAATTAACACCCCCACAAGGGTCTTTTTAAGGAGAAAGATATAAATAAGTAACTTCATGCAACAATAAATCTATAACAATTAGACCCTAAACAACTAAGGTAAAAATAGCAGATGCTGGAAACATTCAGCAAGTCAGGCAGCATCTATAGAAAGAGAAATGGTTAATGTTTCAGGTTTGGGACCATTGATCAGAACTAAATAGGTAAATTTTGTAAATGATGCATTTGGAAAGCTCAGACCTAGATTGTAGGTTATTGAATTTTTTAAAAATTCAATATGAATGAAATAATAAAACAAATCATCACGGCCTGGTATGGAAACTCCAATGCACAGGAACACAAGAGGCTACATAGAGTGGAGGACTCAGCCAGTTCCATCCCAAGTGTAGCCCTCCCTGACATCGAGGATATCTGCAAGAAGCAGAGTCTCAGGAAGGTGGCATCCATCATTAAGGACACCCACCATCCGGACCATGCCCTCTTCTCGATGCTGCCATCAGGCAGGAGGTACAGGAGCCTGAAGACCTACACTTCAGGGTTCAACAACAGCTTCTTCCCCACTGCCATCAGGTTCTTGAATTGACCTGAAAAACCCTAACATGACCTTGGACTATATTTCTTTTTTTTCAACTTCCAGTAATGTTGTTTATTTTAGTTTATTTTGTTGTGCAAGTTATGTATAATTTATGTTAACTTAAGTCTACGTTAACTTATATTTGTCATGTTTGTAATGTGCTGTGCAACTTTCATGGCATTTATGCCCTGGGTATATATGTCTATGACAATGAGCTCAAACTTAAACTTAAATCACCTTTTAGTTAGATGGCCCAGAAGGATTTCCTTTCATTACATTTCTGCTCTCAGTTTTATCTTCCTCTTGCTCAACTGTTGAGTGGTTATTTCATTATACCAACTGACCTCAAAAATAAAAACATTTTGTGCATTTCAACCATTTCACAGCTCACTGTGATTTGTCAGTGTCGAGTTTAATGTTTTTCATTCTGCATTTCCAGAGCAGATTTATATATAAAACATAAAGCATAGCAGCATGCTGCAAGCAAGGCATTCAAGTCACTCACTTGCAGCATCCTGATCATATTACCAATATCATCATTCATAGCCTTTATTTTTAAAAGTTATACTTTACTAAGAAGTGTTTTTTATTACCTATGCACATATTCAATTTAACATTAGTTGCTGGATTAGATTTCAGTACTGCCTGAGGATTGTAGAAAAGATCTGTCTTTTAACAAATGATATGGATGCAAGGGAAATAGTAACAACAACTCAATGTGGAGGATTGCATAAAGGGCAGTAGGTTACATCAGAATTACAGGATAGTACAGTCAGTCCTCCTCACATTAATTAGTTCTTGATGACGTTCTGACGTCAATTTAGTTACTAAATTGCTTATATGACTAGCACGTATTAACTTTAAAAAATGTAACACAAAGCTGAGCAAAAGTGCCAATTGGATCAGTTGTAATTATTCATTTAAACACCTGAAGTTTAGCGGACTTTTAAAATATTTCCTTTTATGAGTTATGATACTATCTGAATCAATCTCCCATTGTCAGCATTGGTTCCTCCTGAGGTATCTATCGCTAACATTTGCTTTTGAGGTGGAAAGAACTGTATTTACATTTCACATTGCCCCAGACCAATGCTGTTACTTTCATTCCCCAGTACTGTTCATCACCCATTTTCCATGACAAATTACCATTACCATCTGCTCAAGTGTCGATTTACTCAGAGGCACCGTGTTAGAAATTTAATTTGGGCAGTTGTACCTATTTCTTGCCCAGTATCTCTACACTAGCAAATGGATGGACATAATCCTTGTGTAAGCGTATTGGGGATTAGTAATTTTCATACCTGGCTACACTGGATATTAAGGCCACACTATGAAAGACGACAAACACAGGATGGAACAGATGAATGATAAAACTGCACAGATTTTCCAAATTCCAGCAATTACATTTGCCAAAAGAAATAAAGGCTATTAGCATAAACAAGGATCAGTTCTGTTATTATTAAGGCTTCATCCTCCAATGCTCATGGGAAAACCTTTGACTGGATATTATACGAGTGTATCAAGAGGATGCCACTACTTGTTTAAAAGTGACAAATCAAACAGACTCAATTACTGACCTACAGCAAATGAAATAGTTACCATCTCATATTCTCAATCAGCAAAGGGGAATGCATTAAAACAGTATAAATATAGTGATTACTTTCTGCACGTGCAGTCAGAGGTGCAGCCAAGTAGCAGTGAATTTCTTGGCAAAAAGTAAATCTCACACAAATAAGTTGTGAAATGAAAACAGAACCTGATGTAACCTGTACTTTAGCCAACAGATATTTGTAGATTAAAGTTTGGTGCAAGGTCAATTCTTACGTATTTCAGATGTATGTAGATGTGCACTTGAAGTGCAAGACATAGAAGGCTATGGGCCAGGTGTTAGAAAATGGAATGAATATAGATGAGTATTCAATGGTCAGCATGGACATGGTGGGCGGAAGGGCCTGCTTCTTGCTGCAAGTCTCTATGATTCCATATTAAGAGACAATCCAACTCTATGTACACAACTCACAGCATGAAATATTTATGGATACAGGTCCAATGGTCAGTGCAACGATAACCATTGATGGCACAACAAACACAGCAATTTGTTGAATGATAAGCAATAAAATGTTATGTCGAAGTATGTTTTAATAAGATGTCATAAAGCAATGCTACACACCACTTTTGCTTGTTGTAAACATTTTGCCACAACTACGTGGCATGTTTACCCCTAGTGAATTCTACCAGTTTGAACACAGTTCTTCAGAGAGCTGCCTGACCCGACTTTACTAAAACTGCTTCTGTCAACCAATAATTCCCTTGATGACAATTTGGGGATGCCCCAACTTCAAAGAGATGGTTTCTTTCCAGAGTCCTGATGCAGGGTTTCAACCTGAAACATCAACAATTCTTTCTCTCCCACAGATGCTGCTCAGCCCGCTGAGTTCCCCTAGCAGGTTGTTGTTCATTTCTCTCCATCTTGCTTCACCCAGTAAGCAAGAGCCATAGAGAGATGCAGCATGGAAACAGGTCCTTCTGCCCATCAAATCTATATTAACCATTAAACATCTATATTTTTACACTAAACTTCTCTTAATCCATTGTATTCTCTCTACATTCCTGTCAGCCTCGCCACAGACTCTACCATACTGGAGCAGTAGTTAATGAACTGATGAAACTGCACTTCTGCACATCTTTGGGATGTTGGAGGAAATAGGAGCAGCCAAGGGAAAACCCATGCAGTCACAGGGAGAATGGTAAACTCCACACAGACAGCAACCGAGGTCAGGATAGAATCCGGGTCTCTTGTGCTCTGAGACAGCAGCCCTACCAGTCACCTGAGATTAGTGAAATGATGTCAAATTATAAATAAAGTCCACAGAGTGTGACTTCAGAAAGGAAAGATTTTCCCACCTCTTGACATTCCTGCAGTGCTGATTTAATCCAGTGAAGCAATGGTATCACAGTCCCCACTGTCTCCACATGAGAGAAGTAGCTTTCCCCCATGCCTACCTGCAATGCTCTGTTCTCTCACATCTCACCATCCTGGCTGGAGTGTCCGTGTTTTCTGATCCTGCTCAGACAAGATGGGAACTTATCTACAGCTGTATTTCTCAGAATGAACCCTGAATGAGTGGGTATTGAACAGGAGAGCTAGTTGTCAAATAAAAACACAGTAAAAGTACACTAAGCCTGCAATATTTGATGGTATCTTTTTTTTTGGGGGGGGAGCTGTTCAAGTGCTATTGGGCTTTCAAAATGGTGCATACAATGCACCTGCTCACAACTTTGAGTTGAATCACAGGCTGTCATTCTAATGAGGACCTGAATCATATAGAGTAGGTTGATCAGAACATTAATCAACCCACAATGCTGATTTGATGCCAGCTCTGCCATTTTAGGAGTTCAATACTCTGGCTAATACTTTTTGTCTAACATCACCTGACTGAATATGAGTCAACCAGCAGTATGACCTCCCAAGCAGTGCTACGTGAAGGGATAATCAATCACATAGCTTAGTTGATGTTAATTTCTCACCAAGATTTAATAATTATTTGGCGTCATTAGCTGACTCAAGTTCCAAGTCGACAGGGAGTGGTGCAGCAGGTGCTGAAAGACTTTTTGCTGCCTTCACTGCTTCCATAGCAACTAACTGCTCCTAGATAATGATGCATTATAATGCATCCCCTTTACAATAGTACTCCACTGGGTGATGGATAGTGAGGGGGGGTGGTGAGCAGAAGAGGTGGGTAGCAGGAAGCAAGTGGTAAGCAAGGCAGGACAAGTTGCTGGAAAGGGGGGGGGGGGGGGGTAGTGGGGGGGAATGCCTTCACTGTAATCTCTCACCTACTACTGATACAACTGCAACCTCAAAGCAGAACAGAAACTTTTTTGCTTGTGTCATCAATGAATTTTTAAGCTTCTGAATCCACTTTTGTTATCCACTGTCAGTGCCACAGTCTACTCAGTGATAATTAACTCGGTTTACTCTTGCCCAAGAGACCGAGGCCTGGGAGAGCAGATGCCTTGCTGGCTTGCAGGCTTCCCCATGTTCAAGGTGTCATTGATTGTGGGCACATTACTTTGTGAGGGTCACGTGCCAACCCTGTCCCAAAGTGAAACCAAAAAGACTTCCGCTTCCCGAAAGTCCAACTGGCCTGCGACCAAAGGCAATGACTCATGTCAGATGATTCTCAGTGTTCCAGTCCTGGTGCCTTCAGTCGATGGTGTCAGCTTAGCAAGCTAAAGAATGGCCAAAGGGCAACAAAGCCCATCTACTCATGACATGACTGATAACTCCAGTGCGCAACCCATGCACATGTGCTGAGCAGGCAACAAAAGCCATGCTGCTGCACAAGATATTTAAAAAAAGAAAACAATTAGGTCACCGAAACAACACTTCCTGAAGCACACTGGAGAACTCCTGTGGTGCTTGTTTGATTTGAGGTCGTTGTCTCCACTGTACTCTGTAACTGCTCTGTATTGAGGGCAAAACTCTTGCCATCAACCCCACAGTGAACAGATGGAAGACAGGAATGTGAAGAGATTGGAGGGAGGGTGAATTAAAAAAAATGACCTGAACAGTAGACAACCCCTTTTTGCCTGCACTGTCCATGAAAGCTTATTCAAGTGTAACACTGCAACCCCAATTTGCCATTTATCACCAGTCCCATACCTTACCAACTTTGTATTACTGACTTACAAAGCACCCGAACATTAAATATCTCATATCAAATTTATGAATGAAATCATGTCACAGTCCATTTAATAGTTGCCAATCACCCTGTTCATTCCCTTAGTGTCCTTCTTCTGTACTGTGCCAATGCAATGCAATGGGAGCGATATGGCTCTGGAAAGGGCACTATCTTTCAGTGGGGTGAACAGCAAGTAGAATTTGAGCACAAACGTTGAACCTTTCATCCAGAAGGCTCAGTTTCAGATTGCACCACCTTGCTATGGCCAGATGTCCAGGCTAGTCAGCTGAGAGATAAGAGCAAAGGCACTGGTGGACAGATAGTCATGGAAAGACTTGAGACCTGTCACTGTGAAAAAGATTTTGGTTTACTAACCTAACATTTCTCATTGTGGTGTAGTGTCACATTTTGCTGATGTGAAATTTCCTTCTTTCAAAGGTGTTACATTTGCTCGTTGTTGTTCGTGAAAGGCTCTTGCTCTACTTTCCTGGCACTGCACCTTAGAGACGCTAGCCGCCTTTTGCAAGGCAGTGGAGTTCTGCGCAAAGGCATTGCATGTTCCTTTCACTAATCATATCCACAGCAAGCAAGGCAGTGGTCTGAGTTTGTGAAGCAGGAAACTGACCTTGAAATGGCAGTGATCTGAACTCCCACAACAGCAGACGAAATGCTGGGTGGTTGCTGCTTCAGATGCAGTGGAAACAGTTGCACCGCCCACCTGTGCAGCATGGTGACTGGATCCACCAATGTGTGAATGTGCGAAAGGCTGAAAAGGATAAGCTCCAAATTCAGACTCCTGGGCACCTCAGTGACAAGGGATACATGCCACAGTGGGCGTACTGCGACGTACTTGGCTGTCATGATCGAAAACCTGGCAAAGTACAAATGCTCTGAAATGTGTGTGTGATGCAGGCAATAGCTTTAAATGACTGAGGGTGTAGTGAAGGAAATGAACACCAAGCATGGTTGAAATTTTTGGCGGGGGGGTGATATTGATGGAAGTGTGGCAAATTGAGCAGTATTGGAGCTGAGTGGTGTAGTTATGGTGTGCAGATACATTTATTGACTTTGATCACTCCAGTGAGGTTTGGCTCAAAGCATTGACTTCAACATATATCTACTCCTGCCACCTTTACAGCATGTGTTCAGAGAACTTCCCACACCTCTGTGGATAAAGGACTCTCTCCTATTTGCCATCTTCTCTCTCATGACCTCCAGTGCAGCACTCAAGGACCTTGGAACCCATCATTATCCACTAATTCACAGATAAGCTGCTGTTTTGGAATGACTATCACAGCTTGCTGCAGCCACATTGTTGTTCTTAGGATATACAGTCTAGCATTAAGCACTGCAAACTTGCTTCAGATGGACATGTACAGTAAAACTCCAATAGTACCACCTTCTACAATAGGATCCCACCACCAACCACATCTTCCACTCCCCTCCCTCTCCACTTTCTTCAAGTTATCACTCTCTCCATGACTCCCTTGTCTGCTCTTCCCTCCCCACCCATCTCCCTCCCTCCCCAGTCACTTTCCCCTGTAACCACAAAAAGTTTAACACCTGCCCCTGCACCTCCTCCTTCACCACCATCCAGTGCCCTAAACAGCCCTTCCAGGTGAGGCAGTCTTTCATATGTGAATCCTACGGTGTTATTTATTGTATCCTGTGTTCTCGTTGTGGTTTTCTCTACATCCGTGTGACTGGACACAGATGAGTGACCACTTCGCTTAGCACCTTCGGTCCGTCTGCTAAGCCAGCTGGGATCTCCCATTGGCCAGCCATTTTAATTCCACTTCCCATTCCCAGACCAACATGTCTGTGTTTGGCCTCCTCCACTGCCAAGCCAAGGCTAACTGCAAATTAGAGGAACAGCGCCTCATATTCCACCTGGGCAATCTCCAACCTGGTGACATTAACGCTGAATTCTCAAACTTCCGGTAACCGCTCCACCTCTGTCCTTTTTCTCTCTCCTCCTGATCCATCTGGCCCCCATCATCATCTTTCTTTTCCCTCCTCCACCCTCTCCTTCTGCCCGTCATTCACACACTCCTCCCACTGGTCCCCCTCCCCACCTCCCTCCCTTTATTGGATGATCCACCTTCTTCTCCTATCAGATTCCATCATCTTCAACTCTTTGTCACTTCCACCTATCACCTCCCAGATTCTGACATCATTCCCACTCCCTCATCTGCCTATCACCCCCCTCACCTGGATCCACCTGTCAGCTCTTGCTTCACCCCTTCCCTCCACCTCCACTGGCAACCTCCCCTCTTTTTTTACCAGTCAAGATGAAGGATCTCAACCCAAAATGTCAACTGTTCATTTCACTCCACAGATGCTGCCTGACCCACTGAGTTCCTCCAGTGCCTTGTGTGTTGCTCCAGATTCCAGCATCTACAGTCTCTTGTATCTCCAGTTTTGGGACTTTGATAGTGCCAGACTGGCAGATTTTCTGGACTTTTAGATGTTATTTCCAACTCCTTTTTCTGTGATGTCACAAAATGTTATAATAAAGTCTCCACTGAACTCCATAAGTTTCAGGGGAGTGTGGGAACTGGTGAGTTTCAGGGGAGTGCAGGCCCCAGTGACTTCCAGGGAAGTGTGGTAAACGTTATTTATTGAGCCAGATGTCAAACTATTGGGGTTTCCAAAGATTGGATTATAAGAGTTTTTCTGTTCCTAAGAAGCCCTTTCCAAATGTTCCAGACCCAAAGATACCCCTTCCAGCAATTCCACATGCTACGCCACTTTACTGTCACAATCTCAATGCATCTAGGCACATTCCCAACACAGCTCAAAATGCCTTGACATAGCTCACTCTACCTTCGCACATTGCCTCCACCATTCCTCTCCAATCAGCTTCAGAACCCTTCACAGCCTTACCCAAATGACCAACATGATGTCAATTTCATACTTCAATATACCTAGCTGGAGCCTGGACACCACCCAACTCCCTTCCTGCATATCAAAATTATCCTCTGGAACATGGAATTTGCCTAAAAATGCAAGGTATAACATTTAACCTACATCTTAGAAGACATATGGTTATCATAAAAGCCAATGCATTACAATTTCTTTTCAGAAATGTAGATCTTAAATATTGTAAACTTGAATGTACTGCTAATGCTCCCAGAACATTATTTAATAAAACGACAGTGTTAATGACTGAATCATCATAGAACAGCACATCTTCTATTGAAAGATTCATTGCTGCATATTAAGTTATGCATTTTTTTTTTATTTTTCTGAGGAAACAAATTATATTTTCTTTCAGTACATTATTCCTGGAACACCTTTTGTTAATTCACAATTACAATTATGAATAAACTATTTGAAAGCATTAAAACTGTTGGCCTTGCAACAACATAACTTTCATTCAGGCAGTTTGGATTAATATCCAGGTTTGACAAATGAAGGGACATATTAGATTCCCTTTCCTTTCCAACTTCTTTGCAAAAATCTGGTTCAGTTGAGTAGGAGGACCCTCACCATCCAGGACATCCCCTTTTCTCATTACTACCATCAGGGAGGAGGTACAGGAGCCTGAAGACTCACACTCAGCATTTCAGGAACAGTTTCTTCCCCTCTGCCATCAGATTTCTGAACAGTCCATGAACTCTACGTCATTATTCCTCTTTTGCACAATTTTATTTATTTACTTTTTGGTAACATGGTAATTTTTATGTCTTGCATTGTACTGCTGCTGCAAAACAACAAGTTTCACAATGTATGTCAGTGATAATAAACCTGATTCTGGTTCTTACCTAAGTCATAGACTTAGGGGTAAAGTGTCACCAGGACACTTTTTTTTCAACTATTTCATGTGATGCAAGCATTGCTGGCAAGACTGGCATTTATTCCCCATCTTTAATTGTCCTTGAGCTAAATGGCCATTTCAGAGGGGTGTTGAGAGTCAACCATAGTGAGGTACATTAAAGCACATCTCAGTCAAACCAGGCGAGATGAATCGGAGGGAGTTTTTTTATGACTTTGCTTCAGTTTCATGCTCACTATTGCTAATGTTATTAGATTCCAGAACATATTTGATGAACCAAATTTAAATGCAAGTCTCAAGTCTTAAGTCTTAAATGCAAGAATTCAAGTCTTTCGACCATTAGTCCAGGTCTCTGTCAAAATTTGACCATCACGCACAAAGAGGGTCAATATTGGTAATTGGTAATTGGTTTATTATTGCCACATGCACCAAGATACAGTGAAAAGCTTTTGTTTGCATGCCTTCCAGACAGACCTTTCCACACACAACTACATCAAGGTAAGTGATGGAGTAAGTCTGGGACCAGAAGCTCATTTGTTCAAACAGGTCACCAAACTTGTGAGTGGTCTGTTTCAGATAGTGACACTGGAGTAGGTCGATGAAACACAAATAAATCTTCTATGCACATGGAGGAAGTTGGGTTGAGTTACTTGCGTATACAAAATGACTTGGCCTCCATAGTCCTTTAGTGGAGACAATTCCAAAGATTTACAAGCCCTGGAGAGATGAAATTCCTCCTCATCTCAGTCTTCAATGGGCACGTCTATATCCTGAGACTACATCCCTGGTTATATATCTTGACCTCACAATCTACATTGTCATGACCCTTGCACCTTATTGTCTACCTGCAATGCACTTTCCATGAAACTGTAACTGAAACACGATAATCTCATTCTGTTATTGCTTTTCCCTTGTACCCCCTTGTACTTTTGTTTTGAAATGATCTGTATGAATGGCCTGCAAAACTAATTTTTTCCACTGTACCTCAGTACATGTGACAATAATAAAGCAATTCCAGGGAAAATATCCTTACACTATCTATGTTTTATGCCTATCAGTCTTCCCATTTATCAAATAAAGTACATTGCACTATCTCCGTGTAGAAGACCTCTGGGACCGCTCACCATTTTAAACAGATAATATATTTTAAAGCTTTTTTATTTTGCCTTTCAATAACCTACGATTTTTTTTTCTTTTCCCATATAAATAGAATAGAACGTAATTCTGCTGGCTGTGATTCAGCATTTGATTTCCAGGTGAAGATGATCATCACTGTCATCATTTTGTAATTTTATCAGTACCTGATCCACAACCTTAAAGATTACTTAAATTGGGCAGATTCATAATCAGAGATGCAGTGCACTTGAATTAAAGCCAAGCTCATAAATTGAGCTCGAATGAAGTACTCATTGCAGACGTCCAGGTGATGTGTTTGATGAGTGCTCTTGCATCTTTGTCTCTTGAGTAATTCGTCATTTAAACCTTTCTTATTTTGGGTATTCAATCACTGAGATTCTTGAACTTAAATGAAAATAATGACATTTTAATTTCCTTATGCAAAAATCAAGGTGACAATTTTCCCTGAATGAGGGATTTAGATGTTGCTATTGTGCCTTTTGTAACTTCAGGAACTCCTAAGTACTTCTGAAGTGTACTTACTATTGTTACATCAAAAATGTGTCTGGCAAAATTAATACAGCAAGCTCCCATGGACAGCAATGAAATGAATGATGAGTTCATTAACAAAAAGGTGCCTGAGTGGCAGAAGTTGGCCAGAACAAAAAGAACTCCCCTACTCTTCTTGCAATCATTTTACAACATTCGAGAGGCTCAATGCGACCTTTGATTATCATCTTGTCTGATAGTTGGAGGGGCCAGTCATTATTGTACTGTGTTAGGCATGATTATGTGGTGAAGTTTCAGCACTATGTTTAACTGAATGCTAATACCCATGGCTCCATTACTCTATGCCATGAGTTAGTTATTGTATTGAGGCCAGCACTCAAAGCAGTATTGAAGGTATGCTGCATTGTCAGAGCTGCCATTATCTGAGGGATGAAACAAAGGCTTTCAACAATCTTTTCAGATTGATGCAAAGGATTTTATGGTGCCATTCAAGGAAATGCAAGAGGTATTTCTCGTGGCCTGGCCAACATTGTCTCTCAACAAATGGTGGCAAATTAACAATCTGGTTTATTATTTTGTTCCTGCCTTAGTATAAATTGGATATCCATGTTTCAACAACTGTGAATTAAATTAAGTTTGGAGCATTTAGGATGACCTAAAGTCAGATTAGTTGGGTACATTCTTACTTATTAACCACACCTCATCTCTGCTTCCAAGCTGTAAACTCTAGTTTTGGAACATTTACAAAGTCGAATAGTGAAGGTGAACTGAAAAAGGTGAAGAAAGAACAGAGAACCATGCAAAAATATTGAAAGTAAAATCAATTATTTGACATCGCCCTGAGAAGAATTCAACGATTATTTCACCAACAGCTATTATTGAATGAAGCAAAGGAATTGTTTTCTGCTGAATTTGAACAATTCTGATTGGTAGTTAGTCCTGCTCGGCCTTTGATTTAAGACTTCCCATATACATCCAATGTTTATCTTGCGCCATTATGCATATATCCCAGCTATTCATAAGGTCCAACATTAGCACTAATGTATCTTCACATGCATAAATTACTCTGGAAACCAGCCTGAACCAATCACCCAGAAGATTTTAAATCAGCCAATTAAACTGACAGACAAAATAATGCATATTTTGGAAATCTGTAACAAAAATTAGAAAGGTTGTTTTAGCCTAGCATATCAAGCAGGTAGATTTGTTAAAATGCAAAAAAAAATGCAGAAAGAATTCAATTGAATGTTACATCTAATATAAACATTCAAATAAAGAATTATGCAAGCTAACAAAAATCACTGTATTTTTGAACCAGATCAAAAAAGATGATTTGTTGTAACAGAGAAAAATACCACATTATTACATCACAGAGCATCACTGCTCATGGCACAGTTGAAACTTGAAGATCTGCTGCTGATTTATGTATTGTGCTCATAAAATTATCTTAATGTAGATGAAACGTAGAGGCGGCATGGTAGTGTAGTGGTTAGCTATTACAGTGCCAGCAACCCGGGTTCAATTCCATCGCTGTCTGTAAGGAGTTTCTACGTTCTCCTCATGTCTGTGTGGGTCTCCTCCAGGTGCTCCAGTTTCTTCCCACATTCCAAAGGTGTACAGGTTAGGAGCTGTGGGCATGCTATGTTGGGGCCATAAGAGTGGCGACACTTGTGGGCTGCCCCCCAACACGTCCTCAGTAACGCAAAAAGACGCATTTCACTGTGTGTTTTGATGTACATGTGACTAATAAATATCTTATTTCATCTTAAATCACAGTCAGGTCAAGCGCCAGGAATTATAAAAAAGAGGCACACTTGTTGGAGAATCACAGGAACAAATTCAAGGCATTACTAATTCTTTAGAAAGAAGTGATTTTGGTCTCAGTTCAGATATGCCAGACTTCCTTCTCCCCTCTCTGTGTATTAATGAAATCTGCTCCATTATTTTCAGCGCTTCAGCTTCAGAAGTCCGATTCCGAAGGCACAAAAGCAACCCCTTGTTTGTTTTACACTGTTTAAATTTCTTACCATTTAATTATTCTCTCAAATTAGAAAAAATACTCAAGGTTATTCAAGGTAACAATGTAAACAGATTTAATATTATGCTTTAATTCTGAGTCTGCTTATTTGAATATCTCCTATTTGTGATAATGTGATAATTTGTGATAGCTCCCTAGATTACATTTCTTCAAAGGACTGAGAGGCAAAAGAATGGGCAGCACAGTGGTGCAATTAGAACTGTTGTCTCACAACTTCAGAGGCTCAGGTGCAATCCTGACCTCTGGTGCAGTCTGTGTGGAGTTTGCATGTTCTCCCTTTTACTGCATGAGATTTCTCTGGGAGTACACATTTCAAAGATCTGAAAGTTGGTTGGTTTTTAGTCCACTGTAAATTGTCTCTAGTGTGTAGATGAGTGGTATGAGAAATTGGTGGAAATGTGAAGGGAATGGGTTGGAGGGAAAATTAATGGGGGAATTGGATTGCTCCATGTGCCTGCATAGACTTGATGGACTGAACAGCCTCCTTTTTTGTTGTATGAAGTATGAGAATCCTTTTGTGTTGCTCATTTTGTTGATAGAGTAAACAGAACATAGAAAAATCAAGCTGTATCATAATCTCATTGTGTGGTATGACAACTAGATGAATTTATGACTCAAGACTGAGACGCATGTTCGTCAAAGGCCAGGTTAAGATCGACACAACAACAATGATGGGCATTTTAATAGCATCTTTAAAGGCTGAGCATACTAAGGCACTTCCCACAACAGGATGCAAGGGTCAGTGCATGCTGAAAAGTTTGGTGTTCATGAATGTTGATAATAAATTAATTGTGCAACAAATCTGCATTAAGAACTGAACTGCAAAGACCAGGACAACTTGCGTGAATGGTGTGCACAACCAAAATCGGATTGCCATCAATCATAAAACTAATCATTAATCACTTGGGAGCGATTTGAGATTGACAATTAGTCAAAGAAATAAAGATAATATGAGGAAACATTATAGTAAATTATAGATAACTGATAGCTGCTATTTAAACCATGTGCAAATTATTACCCAAAAAAATATGGGAATACTCAGCCAGTTAGGCAGCATTGATGGAAAGAGAATCAGAATCAAAGCTTCATGTCAAAGACCCTTCGCCAGAACTGTTCTGAAAAAGGGTCCTTAACCTGAAATGTTAACTCTGTTTCTCTTTCCATGGATGCTGTCTGATCTATTTTGGGCTTCTTGCACTTCTGATCTTTCTTTCAGATTTCCAGCATTGCAGTTTTTTTAAAGTATTATTACTGTGTTGATTTCAGTGCAAGAAGTCTTGCTCGATGCCACAGATATTTTTTTCAATCACTTGCTAGAAATTGTACCTTATCTTGTTTTTTATTGACTGTTGTTGCTGCTACTATGGAGATTAGCTGGTGCTTTTTGACATGCAATGCACAAAAACATCAAGGTAAATGATTGTTGCTGCAGCAAATTAAAACCTATACTTACATGTCAAGGTCTGAGACCAGCCAAGAGTATTGGGACAAAGTAGAGTAGTTTGGAAGATCCAACGTTGTCCTGTGAAACAAGATTCACAGCACAAGCTACTCACTTTGAAGTTCAAAATGATTTAAATATACCACAGAACAGTGGCTACATTGAAGAGAAACATAGCTTCAATGAAGCAAGAACTGCATTTTCAAACTGGGTAAAGATGTTTTGCAGATACAGAGTAAATGGAAGTTGTTCACAGCTGACTGTGCTAAACCTGATGCTGAATCCAAAGTCCTTACTTTGTGAAAGTAGAATTGAGCTGCTTCACAGCTTAAGTCTTCGCTGTGCCAACAATTTGGATTCATGCCAGATCTGACAATTTTCTCTCCTCAGTTATGACAAGCTGGTGGAAATGGAAAAGCTTTTCTTTTTGCAGAGTTTGGTCACCGGGAAACTTGGCCACAATGGTGCAGCTGCAGCTTTTAAAGTTTATGATTACAGGGGATGTGGTGCTGGTGAGAGTGAACTGACTAATTGCCCATAATTGCAATGTGTGGCGGGCTCAATTGCTATCTCCCAGTTAAAGGATATATGTAATTTACATGGAGGGATGTCATTTGATAAGTTGATGCAGTCATCCAATGGAAAACATTTACAGGATTTTGGAAAATGATGAAGCTGATTGCAGCCCCCTTAGTTCCATGGAATTCTTGTTCGATCCATCAAGCACAGTATAAACTTAAACTGACCTCACCTGCACATTATTAGCACCATTTAACCCACAGCAGCATCCATTGTTCTTTCTCTCTTTCAGTGTATCCAAGCTGGATGGCACAATGTTTCTTATGGTCGGAAGAGCTGGCGACTGAGGGAACAGATGCTTGGTCTTCCAGGATGTTTTTCTTTTGGCTATCAGGCACAGGAACAGAGCATAATCCTAGTCCGCCAAAGCATTCCTTTGATGTATATATCTCTTGCCCCAAAATGAGACATTGTCTGGATGAATGAAGTCATTGTGGCAGCTGATATGCAGAATAAAATTTATCATGTCAATTATCGCCTGAGCAAAATCATTAATTAACCATACATGTCATCGGATCGATTTGAAGAATCCAAATGCTCACGAGGATACCACAGTATCCCATGTCTCGCTGTGCCTCAGAGGGTTCCACTCTTGCTTCTGAATCAAAAGGTTCCAAGTTCAACTCTTGCTCCAGGCTGACTCACTCTGGGCCTTGTGAGGCAATGTAATCAGGTCACATGGGTGGTACAGAACAAACCCCACCCACGAAACCAAAGTGATGTAACTATCAGGACAGTTTTAGTTTCCAATCTCCATGACTGAATAACATTGTGACAGTCTTCGAGTCATAGCTGAAGAATAGCCTCTTGCACAAAGCAAATGGCTATCTGACTGCACATGCATGTGTGTTGAGGACAGAGAGGTTGATTGATAGAGAGAAAGAGAGGTGAAAGAGGGACCAGAATCAGTAACCCATTCAGCAAATCTCAATACAGTTAAAGACATACAGAACAGATTACAGAGCTTATTCCAACCAAACAGACCCAAATTTCCCATAATATAGAAAAACAAATTGTTTACTCACTTTCCTTATTGTAAATTTTTTATCATCAGTTTATTTTGAAATAAAAATCTTTCACATAAAGTATCACAAACTTCTATGTGGTCCAGATAAAGAGATATTATCAATTATTGTTGCCTTTTTCCCCCTCACTTTACCTGGACAGTGAAGATTCATACTCAACAGAGTTGAGTTTGTGGAGGGGTGAGTTTGAAATGTCAGACAGGGTTACAGGACATTAAAATATTCATGCCCTATACAATATTTAGTCAGGTTTTCATCCTTTCAACAAGGTTACTATGCACATTATTTAAATAATAATTCTGCCTCTGTTGAACAATGCAGCTTTAAAACCAATCTTGTTTGTAACCAACAAGTTAATAGCCCTCAACACTAAAATTAAATAAAACTAATTAAATTCACACATGTAACCAAATTACACTCTGTTGACCTGCTTATGAGTTGCCAATCAGTTTTATTTTCTGGATTTATTGATGTTGTTTAACTTGACGGTAGCATGGGCTGTAGCAATTATTTGCAGCATGTAGGGAATTAAAAAGAACAGATCTTTATTTTACACATGGTGAGACATGAACAGCTTGCATGCTGAAGAGAAGTAGAGTCTAAACCAACAAAAAACTTCAGTTCTTAGAAGTGATAATTCCACTTGAATACCAGTATCTCACAGCAACATGCTAAGTTCATAATATACTAATTCAAACTCTCTTTAGAATCATGTTTCAGCTTTTTCTAAGATATATAATCAAATAGTAAAGTAAATTAAAATGCATGATTTGCAAGGTGATGTTCTACATTTTACAAGGCTTGTGGTAGAGAGGAAGGTTCACTCCATACAGAATATGATCTCATTCTGTCTGAAATTAGCAGTACAATAACACGTTTACCATTATGTTCTCTTTCATATTGCCATGTGCCTGAACAATGGCATGAGCAATGAAACGATATATGGAGGTAATCTCCTTCAAGCCATTTAAATGTCACAGGAGCAAGAATGTCTGACTTGCAAGCTGTAAATTCAGCTAACATGACTGTTTTCTAAATAAGTACTCAACTGCCTGTCTAATGGAACAAACTAAAATGAAACACTCCAGTCTGAAAACTAGGTGACAGCTCTATATTAGAAAGAACACGACAGTAAGAAGGAATGTTAATGCAACAAACTTATTTTTTCATATGGACATTGAAAAGTCATTCCACAAAACAAAAAACATTGCTAAAAACAAAAGTAAACATTCTTTACATAGTTTCTGTGAATGGTGGATGATTTAAGTTTAAGAAAAACACAAGTTGAAATGAAGCTTCCTAAAGGACAAAAGGAACAATTTTCTGCAATTCTGCAATGCTGAATAATTTTCACACACTATTGACGGGTAGCTTCACTTGTACAATCACAGGAACAATCCTGGAAGCACATCCTTTAATGGAAGTTGTCTCCAATTGCCAGAAGAGAATAAGAATATAAGCAAAAAATGCTCAGCGCTGTCCCTTCCAAAATCCATGCGTAATTTGCTCCATGATGGACACTATTCTACATATCTGGTCTCAGAAATGAAAAATCCTGTGGAGACATACACTGCAAATCATCCAAAAGTAAATGTGCAAAGCACTGACTTGTGCATTGATCATTCTGCATTCTTCCCTTTTCTTTCTTGGTATATTTGCATGGCCACTATATTCCATGAACCACTATGTTCCACAATGTGTTTGATTATCTTGTTCCTGTCTCATATTCATGACACTTAAGTTCCATTCCCTGTCAGGTACAGATGCAACTGCTTTAATAAATGTGTTCATTGCCTGATTTTTCTTGCAGTTTACTCAACATGTCTATTGCTTTCTGGAGGAGGCAGGGATTCTCACTTCAGTTCTGTTGCAAATCTTGTTTGTTTTATGCTTCTTTTGCTCAGATCTAGACTTGAACAACTTGTTCACCTACTACATAAATAAATCTCAGAATGTGTACAAACTTGAGTCTCTATTTTCTCCTTCTTGTTTTTGATAATGGAAATTAATATACATTCCTTTGCAAAAAGAACCAAATTTCAAGAGCAGAGTTTAGTGGACAGGCATATTTAGTGCATACAGTGGAGGTTAAATTTCTACTTCTGCAGGATATCATCTTTGTTTCCCCTCCTTGAACTGTTATCAATATCTTCAAACTTGTCTTTCTTTTGACGGACACAAGACAGGAATAATTGTTCTTTTATTTATGATTAAATAATAAAAAGAGATATTGTACGAGTCAGTTAAGCTCATGGACAGCTGTTCCTCATTGACAAGAAATGGTGACTGAGTTGTCAATGCCTAAATCCAAATCTCCTTTTGCCTTTTTTTTAAAGTGAACACTCCTTTCTACTGGTCCACGTTGATAAATTTACAATTATCAAGATGAAAAAGCCAATTGCCTTTCAATAACTTATCCATTTAGTCTGTAAAAGTAACATAAGTTTCTCACTATTTCGAAGTATCCTTGATACATTATTTACCAGATGAATAATAAAGCTGTGAAGAGATAGATATTTGTTGTTGTAGAGATATAAACTTGAACAAGTAATTCTTCAATCTTAAAAGAAGGACCCTCACCATCCGGGACATGCCCTCTTCTTGTTACGACCATCAGAGAAGAGGTACAGGAGCCTGAAGACTCACACTCAATGATTCAGGAATAGTTTCTTCCCCTCTGCCATCAGATTTCTGAACAGTCTATCAACCCATGAACTGTTTATGAACCCATGAACTCATTACTCCATTTCTTAAAGCATTATTTATTTATTTGTAGTAATTTTAAGTCTTTGCACTATACTGCTGCCACGAAACAACACATTTCACGACATATAAGTCAGTACTAATAAACCTGATTCTGATTCCTCATCTTTCTTCCAACTTTCTAGAAAGAGTTATCTTTACTGTTATTCCAACTTACATTCCATTGGCGGCTGCAGAGGGCACTGAAGAATTTTGAATTAAGTTGGCCCCATGTTTGCCCTGTTTATCATATCTAATTATGACAATAACCAGACCTCTTGAAAATGTAAATTTGGAGTTGAACATCTGCTTTCAGTGTTTGGCCAGTTTACCTGAAACTAAATAGGCCTTGAAAATTTGGCAGAGGGACTACTGTCTGAAGTTTAGATTGAGCATAAGCCATAAACTTTCATGCTTTAAGTTCATTTTTTCATTATGGACATCGCGTAACACTGACTCAGTTAATACCCTTTCACCTTCTGGCAAGTCAGCACCATCAATACCAACAAACTTTGGTCTCTATAACTACTACCAAGTTGGCCCTTTGGAGTTTCTAGCTTGACATTACAGTCCTTTACCATATATTAGTGATACTTGGCCTTTGATCTCTTGCAGAAAAGAAAGTACAATACACTTAATTAATTGTTCTCAAGCAAGCATTCAACAATTTTATTGCAAGTATTTTGTACTGTTGACATTCACATCCATACTAATGGTTATCAGACCTTGTAGAAATTGACACCTGAATGATACCTCTCACTTAAATAATCAATGTGAGTTCCTTTGAATTATTGGTTAGCTGTTGGCTCTTACAGTTACACAGGGAGGAATTTCCCAGATCCTATAAATTGAGGAAGGGTTCCTTAGAAACTGGGAAGAATGCGGTCATCTGAGAACAGCAATATTTCGTGGGCTGAGTGTTTTGATCAAGCTGAAAAAGGGTTAAACGAGAAGAAAACACTCAGGTGTCTATATTACTTTGAGCAACAAGCTGCTCTGTTGTTATCAGCCATAAATCTGTCCTAGCTTTAATGAGTTTTCACTGATGCACATCCATCCTCTTACAACCAAGCTCACAGCTGACAACCTGTCCTAAACCAGGGAAAATTGCAATGGTTTTGGGGCTAAGACCTTGGAGGTTTATCTTCTGACGATAAGTGTAGAATTCTGATGTCAGACTCCCTTCCTCCACTGAATAATTCCAAAGGAGTCCAGGCAAAAGTAAACTTGAAAAAAAAGTGAAATCCAACCCAGGTACATGAGATAAATGAGCACACCTCAAAATCACACTGAAGAAAGCAACCTTGTTTCAAGTAAAATAATATGTTATATATTGAATGCCTTCTCATTTGTTTTTTTAGTGATTAATTTTTGGAAGAAATAGGGCAAACAATACTCAGGTTATTTTCTGGAATGCAATAGTTTTTGAAAGAGATTGATGAAATATCCTTCCGTAGTTCTAAATAATAATTCTTCCCACACCACACCATCAACAGGATAATGTCACCAACTCATGAATTCCTCAGCTCAATTTAGGTACCATATTATCGCATTATTTGGTTGGATTTTTTTTCCATCAATTATGTTTTTGATACTCTTTTATTTCTCATGAAGATGCAAAGGAAACAGCAGCAGAATTCTTAACTTATCATTCAAGATTAACTTTTTGCTCCTTAGCCTCCAAATCATGATAATTTGTTGAAAACTGACACAAAGAGAGGCCAAATTTAATGAGAATCTCTGCCAATATTTTGTGCTGGGCAGACACCCGACTTAGAGCTGGAGCGCATGATCATTCTCAGTTTCCAGATGAAGCATTCTAACCTTTCACTGGATGTAATCTACAGCATGATTTAAATGACACTTGTGAAGAATTAAAATCTTTTAATTGCTGCCTTAAACTTCGTTGTATTTGTCCTGGTCACCTTCTATGATACCATTAAATTCTGCAGCAAAAATGTGCATTAGATGTTGTGTAAACTGAAGGACACATTAATACAGCATATCTCTTTACTATCATCAGATAGAGCAGCAAAGGTTTTCAGGCCCACACATCCCCCTAACCAGGTATTCTGATTCTATGCATGGCTGATGTATCTGTTAGAATATAATGAATGCTCCTTCATTAAGTGCTTCAATATTGGAAGATATTGGGCAACTCTGGATAGAAAACTCTTTGTTCATGGAATACTGGGCTGAGGACTTTGGAAAGCCAAGGGGGAGTCAAAGGTGTACACAGAGTACTGGGTACAAAGTTCACACTCCATCTAAGTCTGGTTAAATTCAATGTACAATGTTGGCAGTGGAAAGCACCAAATAAGAATCGATTTATCAGTGCTTCTCTGCAAAGAATCACAAACACTATATTCCTTTTGCAGAAAAATCTAATGCTTGTGCAGCCACCTGGGGGCAGATTTCCTTTGTTCAAACAGATTTTTGATTTTTGTTACAGAGAGTTCACTGAGAAAATCCTACCTCTGGCTTGTGATTTTTGGATGAGTTTCCCTAAACTAAAGGTTGCTAATGGTATAAGAAATATGTTTTCCTTTTTGATCCACCCATTTTGTGGTGATTCTAATTCTAAAATGAATTTCCTTGCTTTTAGTTACAGTTTGACCGGTAGCATTTGCAATACAAAAATAGTTTCTTACCTGAGTATGATGTAACAGTCAATAGATAGCAGGCAAAATTTTGTTTAGTTCCCATTTAACTAAATTTGAAATTTCAACACTACTAAATGAACACAATTTGCTTCACATTCCAATCAAAAATGCTAATCTGGTTCTTGTGAGTTCTGTGTTTATCTCAACTCTAACAACATCAAAGCTTAACTATAACATTTACAATGAGCCTGAGAACATCGAAGAACCTATATTTAGTTGACCACTTTGTTAAAATAAATGCATTCTTCCAAACATCTGTCAAATTATTACATCACAAGAGATATAGTTAAAAGCTTTACTTATTTGTTTAGAAGTTTTAAGGAAAATGAATCTACAGTAACCCAATGGAAAACAATCAATATGCACAAATTAATTCTTTGCCCTTCTTTGGTGACTATTTGCTCATATAGCATCCATGTAGATCCAGAAGATATGGTGTGATTTTAAAACAGAGAATAGAAAGAAAAAAAAAATAACTTTTTTTTAAGTCTTCATACTATAGAAGTATGGACTCATTGTAATTTTATTTTATTAACTCATGATATCTTGGTGCATGCTGAAAGATGAAGAATAAAGAAATTTCTAATCTCCCACCTTACCTTGGAGGATAATCCAGAGATAAATGTCTCCTCAAAAGTTCTGTCAACTTTTCAGCAAGGTTTCAGAGGTGATTTGGAAATTCCCTTGGAAATCCAGGCCAAGGAAATTATACAGTTGGATCAGTTTGTCACTGAACATAGATTAATGGATACTTTGATGAATTTACAACCTTCTACCCAAAGGGTCAGCATGAAGTTCAGATGACAGATAAAACTGCATCCAACATTAACATTAGGTACTCATTCCCTTTTAGAAGTTGAAGACTGACACTTCCATTTCCACACACTGCCCAAATAGTCCTTTCATCTTATTGAGCTGTTATCATGAACAAAGACTACCTATCAACCAATAACAAGGGATGCAAGCTTTCAATTCAAAAGGTGATTCACCTGACATCATAAATTAACCTTTTGTATATTCTAGTTCTCAGGTAATTTGTTCTTCCAATCTTGCTCAGTCAATCATTGAAAGGAGCTGCATAAAGAAGCTAGGAGATGTTGTACTTCCTGCTGTACATAGTTTGATATCAGACCACTCCCTCACAACAAGCAGACATGAACAAATCTAAGGTGGGACTGATATTTGTGTTTCCTGGACATTAGGCACAACAACAATTACTTGTGGATTAAGAACATTCAATATTGTCCCTGCCATTGTTCTTTGAAGCATGAAGTAGCCCATGACTGAGGAAGTGGCTGTTCGCAAGGCACAAGTCGCTGCTTAAAATAAGATAGTGCAGTCTATGCAGTTTACAAAGCATGAAGCGAGAGCAGTGTACCACATAATGATTCTGAGCAACTGTAAGATAGCAGAATCAGGTATAAAACTCAATTCAACTCAATTCAAGTATAAATCAGCCTTTTGAAATCACATTCAAAAATACCTCATTTATGAATGCAAAATATATGTTACTGCAATTCAGCAAATTAATATTGGAAAATGGTATTTTGGCCAGGACTCAAACAAAATGTCATATTTCATTTAAGAATATTTTTGATCTGTATAAGCACTTCTCTGTAAAATTATTAATTACACAGAAAAAAAGTAAGAACATATATTTACGTTACCCTGAGGCTGCGGCTTTGGAATTCAATGGAATGTGCACTATCCTGAGACCTTTGAAACAAGGAGAGCAGAAATTAGAATGAAATACAACTTCAGAAAGAAAATTGTAAATATCTTGATAAAAAATATATCACAAATCAATACATCAAAAATGTCTTTAGAAAAATCAATCAGAACATCAGCAAAAATTGCAATAAAAATCAGATGTTTTTGTAGAAACTACATAATGCTAGATCTTCACTTAAACCGTACGGTGAATTTATAGGCAGTGAATAAGTATTAATAAAAGAAATCTTTGCTCGAGTCTCTAACTTGGAATATTAAAGAGAGTGTTGGTGAAGCTGTCAATATCAATGGGCTGTGGGATTTGGTATTCATGGGTTCTGACACAGACTGATATTTAGAGATGCAGTGATCAACCATTTGATGTCACTGGGACATGTCCACCAGCAACCATGCAGGGAGGGGACACTGACAAATTTTCACACTGGATAACCTGCCCATGAATTATCCAATCATATTTGAGAGTTGGCTTTTTCATAAAACTTAAATGTGGTGCTCAAATAAGGTTTTGCTATGCAATCTTCTGGCCAATGAATTTTAACACAAACATATATAAAACAGTGTGCCAATAGATTTCACTCAATTTCAAAACAAACATATGTGTCCATAATGGCTGTTTCCTTTCACTCTTCCAAGGAATGTTTCCCCATCAATTTAATTTGCTATTCTGAGTGTGATCCTCACCACTCAAACCAGACGGGAGTGTACCCTCTATGATTAATTGATAAGTATGCCTCATACACAATTAAACAATTACTTTGTTTAGTTTTGATCAAAGGACCGTACCAACATTATACATTAAGCACTTACTGCAAAATGATGCCAATATATTTTGAACGAGCATACTTTCTTCATAAGTCATTCTAATCCTGAACTTGTGATGCACAAGCCTTCTCCCTTGCATTGCAGTCCCCCTCTGAGTGAATGTAACCATGCAAATACGCATGTGAGCTTGCCTGATGAACTTCTTCCTGCTTCTTCCCCACTGTTTTCAAGCAATGCAAGATCATCATTCAGCATAACACCCTTCTACAGGCCCTGGCTCGCACTACAATCACTATTTTAATCATCCATTGGTCAATGGAGAAATACATTGCTTGGCTCACTTGGTAGCCTTTTGGCTTTGTCGACAGTTCACATAGCATTCCAAGACCTGATTCTCAAATGTGGTATCAAGTCTGTATCAGTCATCCATCCATGGCATCAGCTCTGCTTGTTTTGTGTTTTTTCCCTTTTTTTTCTTTTTTGTCCTCTGTGAGTGGAGGACATGCCCAGCCTGACCTATCGGGCACGTCTTCCTGCTCTGCATTTCTCAGCTTCAACACTATCCATATTCGTTTGTCTATGTTCTCACTCTCTAACATGTCCCCTATTCAGTCACTAACCAGATAACTTCGTTCACAAACTTATTCCCCCAACCCTGTTTTAACCCTATCAGAGACAGTTTAACAAGCATCTTTTGTCTCCTTCCCAATTCTGACAAAATGTCCTTGACCTGAAAAGTTCTCTCTCTGCAGCCTGACCTGTTATGTATTTCCAGCAATTTTTGGTTTTATTTAGATCTCCAGCATCTGCAGTTATCTTTTGATTTCCACTTGTGCTCGGTAAACTAACACTAGTGGTTTGACTGTCATCTTTTGGTGAAACATGAAGTTAAAGTCTGTCCATCTGCAACACGAATGTCAAGGATCCTTGCTGTACCCTTGGGGCAAGGGGGTGTTGGTCTTGACAAGGTTGTTGGCATAAGATAAACTGGGGACATTATGCTTCTTCTAGCTGATCAGCAGGTTGAGGGTTTCTCCAATTAAAGGGTTAAAGTGAGTTGAAACAGAAACATTTTTTCCTGTGAAAATCAAACATCTATGGTTGGAGAATTGAGGGTAAAGGAGAATGATTGTGATATTGGAAACATTAAGGAATAAAACTGGAAACACTTCTTCTAAGAAGGGTTAGTGAAAACCTGGAACATGCTATCTGAAAGCCTTCTGGCTTCTTTTCCTTGTGTTACCTATTCCCTTCTCAACCAGCATCAAAAGACAACTTTTCCCAGAAATATTTTATGTGCTATGTTATGCAAGTTTATTTTAAATAATTGGATTGCAATACAGTCAGGTAATTTATAGCACTTCAGATTTCAATCTTTTGTGTGTATGACTTGCATAAGTAGAGAGGCCAATAGCAATGTGTAATGAAGTCAAATTCGTATACATCACCCCCACAGCCCCAAAAACATGTTCCTGGCCATTCCTGAACATCTCCTTGTCCTCTCCACATGCCCTTTGGATCCTCTTCCTCACTCCCACCCAGAGCCTTCACTCATAATTCATCCACTCAATAACTCCATTTCCACTGCACATCGAATGGTCTTCAGTCTCTGTAATTGTGGAGGTCAAGAGGGAAGATCCTAGTGCACACTTAGCCTGTGTACGTGTTATTCTCCTGTGAATATGCCTTGGGGTTCCTAGAACAATAGAATATTAGAGCATGAGAGCATCGCATAAAACTGTGTTGGAGACATCCTAGTTCAATTTTCAATTGAAGACAGGACCTAAAGAAGAGGATTAATAGAAGCTATTTTAAAACTGGAATGATTTTAACGTGATGTGGATGGTGAAAGTATTGCTTCCAGTTCAGTCCTCAAATTAAGTTGATACAAAAAGAGAGAAACCAAAATTGAGGCTTTTATTTTACACAGAAAGCCACAAAGAACCTATCCTTTGTGAAATAAGATGAGATTTCTGCATCATATAGAGGAAAAACAACAATTAATTGTGAAGAGGAAGCTGATGGAAGAGATATGTGAAGCAGGATTCATTTACGTGCACTGACATAATGCGGCTGTCCTGTAAACCTCAATGTTTCAATGGCTATTGTGAGTCTGTGTATAAATATAAACATTTTTATTTCTTCACCTTCACCTATCTTTATGGTACCGTCTGTGGTATCTAATCAGAAACAGGTCTATTTCCAATTTCAAACCCAGAGAGAGCTGATTTTAGCTGGGAATTCATGAAATGAAGTTAATCTCCTTCCCAATTTCCTTTAAGCCCTTTAAGGATATACTTGTTCCACATAGATTGTAACCACAAGTGATATCCTTGATTGCTGTTTAAATTCACTGTAGTTTAACATATCTCACAGTCCAAAGTTGAACTGCACAATCCTATTTTTCAAGAGGATAATGCGCCAATGGATTCCACACTCAATTCCAAAATAAACATATGTGATCATTACAGCTCCTTCCTATCACCCTTCCAAGAAATGTTTCCTACATTAATTAAATTAGTCGTTCTAAGTATACTCCTCACCATTTGAACCAGCTGGTAAGCCACCCTCTGCTATTAACAGATAGATATAAGCTGAATAAACAATTACTTCAGGATTTTATCTTTGCACTCAAAGGATGCTAGCAATGTTATACATCAAAAGATTACTGCAAAATGGCATTGTTATAGAAAAGAATTCCCCAGAGGAGCAGACAATAACTATTTGGTTGTTTGCTTGTGTTCATTTGGAACAACTTGTCCAGATACCTAATCAATGGGGAAACTACAATTTGTTCATATAATTGGAAATGAAATCAGTTGCTAATAGTTAGCAAACATTGCAATGACAAGTCTTATAATATCATGTAATGAATGGATGAATTAAATAATCCATACTGCGTAATCTTCTTTTCATTAGAGTCCAAAATACAAAGCAGTAAAATTCTCTCTACAGGAGCAAATGCTCCCTGTCATTTCATATTCAATTGGGCTCTGCAGACCCAACAATATCTGATGCACTCCTTTCATTTTGTCTGCATTTTATTATGACAGAAACCTTTTTAAAAGTATGGCCTTCAAAAGAAGCGAATGTTTTAAAAAAACATATTACTGCCTGGAGGCAACACAAAGAGATCTACAGTGGCTTTTCACATGTCACTTCTATTTATATGACTAAAATAAACTCTGGTTGAAAGGGGGAAAAAAACAATACAAAGAAACCTCTCAGAAGAGCAGACAAAATATGCAAAAAAATTATAAACAGGAATCAAATACTAAGTATTGGTATTAGTTGGTTTCGTGCTTTGTAAAAAAAATTGTAATCGGAAATCTTTTGTCACATGAATGGTTTAATAGGGTGAATGTGTCAACAATTAGAGTGTCTCAGAAAGAGTCATCCAGGTTGGTAAGATTTGGAAATGAGCAATTTTCCTCGAAAACCTGACAGGACAATGAATTAGATAGTTCACTTGCACTCCCACTGTTGCCAATCATGCTTCATAAACACACAGGGTGGCAAATCCATACAACATTGGATGAGTTGTGCTCAGTTTGGCTCATTGCCCAGATTTGCCGTCTCCCTCACTCTCCACATGCCTTGAGCAGATATGTGAATCCAATCATAGGGAATCTCCCAATCCCAATGTCATGCAGGATGGTGTGGTAAGGCCTTACTGATCAGTGAATATACAGAGACATTTACAAACTATTAAACTACTTTAATTTTAAAAAATAACAAATCAAAAAATGTTAAAATTAAGACTGTAAAGTAAGTAAAACAAATAACTTATTGCAAATGATCATAATTCCCAGTTGAGAATTCCTGTTTGAATGAACGGTGATTTTAATCCAAAACCAGGTCTGTCTGGTGGAAGTTGTGGAAATGGATTCCTCAACAGAAACCTGGAGTATCACAATACGTCTGAAAGTCTTCACTGGACTCGGAGTGAAGTAGAATGACAGACGGAGCAGCATCTGTCAATTTTCTTATCCCACTTATGTCAGGGGAGCAAAAGTCTGGGACACACCTACATCGGAGTGGTCGAATGATGACAGAATTCTTTCACCAAGATTTGGCCTGCTGTCTCATACATTTCACAACCAGCCCTTACTTTTTGACACAATTTCTTCCAGCAGTGATTCAGATTTCCTAAGTAGTTCACATTATTACGTGAATAATCTTCCTGTTTCAGGCTTTAAAGTAAACAGTTTTGGTGGGGGGGGGGGGGGGGGGGGGTGCGGTGTTCTGCCATGGGGAAATTTAGAAAGTTAGAGAGAAAGGACAAGCCAATAGTGCAGGAGAGTGAAATGGCTGCACAGCGTCACAGCTTGTACAATCCTGTCTTTGGGTGCTGTCTGTGTATAGTGTGCATGTCCTCCCTGTGACTGCTTGGATTTCCTCCAGGTGCTTCGATTTCCTCCCATATCCCAAAGACAAGCAGGTTGGGAGGTTGATTGATCACTGTAAAGTGCCCTTCCTGTGTAGGTGAGCAGTAGAATCTGGGGAGTTACAGAGAGGTACAGCATGGAACCAGGCCCTTTGCCCCATTGGGTCTTCACGGATCATCAACCATCCATTTCCACTTATCCAAAAGTAATTCCAGTTATTATTCACCCCACATTCTCTGCAACTGTCCCCAGATTGTACCACTCACCTGCATACTGACGAGAGTGTGAGGAGAATAACAAATGGGTCTGATGAACATAACTGAGACTCAGTAGCTCTGTGGCAGATAGCACCCATGACAGAGTTAGCTGTGGTCAGAGAGCAAGTTCAAAATGAGACCACATTAAACCTCAGCATCTCAGAACATCTGGGGCTAAGTCATCTGACTTTGCATCCACAATGATTGCCATTGGGTGCTCTATGACAAGCTTGCTGAACTCTCAGCTGAATTTGACCAGTTGACCCTGCTTGAGACACAGCTCCAATCTTTACTGGAGGCAGGATCACATGACCAGCCCTCGTACACACTGATGTTACAGTATGAAAGCTACATTCCACTCCCTACCACAAAAAAACTTCCCCAAAGGGGTGACACAAAGGTTATCGTAGATCTGGGTGAGCAAGAAACTGAGTGGGATTCAATGTACTATTAATTGTCTTCAAAATATTGGCAGTCATTCCACTGCATATATTGACTACATCTGAATAAAATATTAGATAATCCTTGCCTATTCATGTTACTATTTGTTTAAGGCATTATCTCAATAACAATTCACCACTTCACTCAACAGATTACAGGGATGTTTACAATAAGAAATAGAAATATCTAAAATGGAAACATATGGCCATTTTAATATTTGGCAGATCATTTATTTATTTCTAACTTTTCTGAAGAAGTAACTTCCCTTTGGAGGATGAATAAATAATTTTATAGGGTATTTTGGTCAAAGTCGAAAGCTGTTACAACATCCCATGTGGAATGAAGATAAACTTTTGTGTGTCTGAAGTGAAATCAACACCAAAATCTGTGATATATTGAGCTTAGCTTAGATTTAGTACAGTTCATACATATCAAGTAAATAATTTGCAGTACTTTTTTTTACCCAAGTGAACTGAAACTATATACCAGTGATCTCCAGAACATCACTTGGCTGTACCAACACCTCCACCCCATCTCACTCGACCTGGGACTTCTTGCTGTTTGTTAGGGCAGGCGTGCTGAGAATTATAGGTGGTCTTGAATCATTTGAAGAGATAGCTATCTGTCGACGCAAGTGCAGGAAATTTAGCTTGAAGGGTATGGCAAGGGACCAGAGAGTGACCATCTTCAGGGCAAGTGGGTGATTGAATGCACTGAATGCATTCATTTCTCCATCTATAGAATTCACCTCTTGCAATGTTGTTCCTCTTTATTGCTTCTTCTGTGAAGTATTTCTGATGGACTCTAATCCTCCTTGCTCTTTTGGGACCTTTACCAAGGCTTCCACCTTAAATGCTGGTTTTGCCAAGCTGACTGCCATATCACCAATGATATTCTGGCCTCCATCATCTTGAACTGGTTGGACACTGATCCTGCTTCCATAGTAATCAGCATTCTCCTTGCAAATCAGTCCATTCCATTTGTAACTGCTTCAGCTTTTCAGGAGTTCCATGAAGGCAGGCACCTTGCCAATGACTCCATGGGCGACAGAGTCTGACACCAGAACAGGCAGTTACATGAGGATCAGGACAACATGGCAAAGGGTCAACAAAAAACCTGCTTTGTTGGTGTTGGGAGGTCAATAGTTTTGTGAGCACTGAGGCATTCCACCAGTCGTGCTTGCATAGGGGTCAGACTATTGAACCCATGGAGTTGTTGGGTAGATGTCGGTCTAATGATTATGGAACTCCTGAAAAAGTAAATCAAATACAAATGTAATTGCATAAATTGCAAAAATAGTCAGTAATATGGCAGAGCTTCAGAATCTAGTACAGGAGCTGGACCAGTTCATGGCGGAGAAGGGCAGAATGTTTGCTCAGCATGTAGTCCCATCTACATGGCAGAACAGGCTCCAAGCAAGAGTCCATGGGCAAGGTCCAGGAAGAGCAAGCAGAACCAGAGTCCATCAGAAATAGTTTCAAAGGAGAAGAAATGAAGAGGAACAACATGGAAATAAGAGGATGCAATGATAAGAGGACCAAAGTTCAGAGGTGAATTCCAGAGCAGGGTTGAGGAATGCATTCATTGAGAAGGTTTCTTAGAAAGGATCCAGAGGAAAAAGTGTGAATGCCATGATGTCAGTGAATATAAACCTGATGATCAAACATACAAGTTACAGAAGATCCTGAGGGCATGATACCTGTAGAACAGGAGACAAGACAGAGTTAAGCTGAGACCTAGAATCAGAAAGATGAATGAGGATGTTGAGAAGATGACTCCTCATCATCACCAGCATCCAAAGTGAGGTAACCAACACACCTGGATTGTTGAGAAGTTACACAAGACTAAGAACCTCTGGTATGGCTAGATTTGCTATTATATATGTGCACAAAAGTTCTTGAAGGAACTAGACTTGTAAGTCTACAACTGAAGTGTTAATTTGCAAATGCAAATCAGTTCTCTATATAACTATGTGTGCAGCACTTTTCATTTCATTTTTATTAAGAGAGAAGTAGTGGGGTGAATGTATATTGGTTTGTAGCTCATGTATGTTCGCTACTCATTGTAACTGTTACCTTTGGTTAAGTCACTACTGCCTGAATCAACAACGTTACCTGATTAACTATTGACATTGCTACAACTGAGTTCTTGTACACGTACTGTGGAATTATTACACAACTCGCTTTGACTAGGAGCAACGTAAGCAAGTCCATTTGTTGCACAGCTAACTGGAGCATGTAGCATAGAATGTGGTGAACAATTGTAACATACTTCAGGTTTAGTTGGCTGCCACAACATGTTTAAGGCTCTTGTACCCAATTTCCCAGCAAGATTGTTACATGCAACAACTATCAATGCTGTTCATCTTCAGGAGTGCATGTTAGCTCAATGGATCAGTGTTCACATCAGACTGATGTCTTGTACAGGTTCAACCCCCACCCCTCCCCGGTTCCTGTGAACTATTCATAACCCAGACAGTTTGTAAGCCGGAAATGCAGCCGCGAACCAAGTTCCCACACGGCAGAATATGCCTGCAGCCCCACAGCTGCCAGTAAATCCATCCCATTGGTCTCCCAAATGCTCATTTATATGTACAGGCTGTACATTAGTCAGGTTTTCATAAGCTGGGGAGAACCTGTATTTGTTCATATCATCCTAATAATGTCTCATGGGTCAATTTCTCTCTGTGTGTAAATGACAATAATGTCTGAAGTCAACCATTTCAGAGACACTCTCTCTCTGCCTCTGGGGAGAGGTCTCCTACCTACATGGTAGGCGGCATGCAGGAGAGAAATGCATCCTTGCACATTTCAAGTTATTTCATGAATGGCATACCTTTGTTTATTAGTTCAATGACCAATACATTAAACCTTGGATACAAAAACAGAAGACAAAGGGCCTTTGACCTGAAATGTTAATTCCATTTCCCTTTCCACAGATGCTGCCTGACTTGCTGAATATTTCTGCCATTTTCTGCTTTTATTTCAGATTTCCAGCATCTGCAAAATTTGAGTTTCATTACGAACCTTAAAGGCAGGGCATTATTTCCTGAGTTGACCACACCTACCACTGCTGAAGAGGAATGTTTAACCAACTATATTCAGATGACCTATTTTCAGTTAATACTCCTTACATATTATGTTCATCAACCCCCTGATTATCAGCCCGCTCCTTTAATTAATAGAACTCCACTGTTGAGAAAGGACAGCACTGGATTCTGTCGCCTCATTAAGTTGTGAGTTATGTATTTTGATTCACTATTTTGGCTGATTTGAGCCTTTACTGGTTGGATGACATGCTTTCTCAAGATAAGGAATGTATAGTGCTTTTCACTGAACATTTCTTTTTAAACCAGCCTATAAAATAACACCAATGAAGCTGGAAGTGTTTGTCATGAATGAGTAAAATTAATTTGAGTACGTTAATTACACTGCTTACAAATTTAGCCTGTAAATAATTATATTTCTGATTACTTCTTAATTAAAAAAACAGCATTCCTTTCAATGCATTGCAAGGATTATTTTAATTTTGTATTCCGTACCTTTTCTGTTTGGAGGCAATGAGATGAAACTAAGGGTTCTGATGAGAGATTGTTTTTGTAACAAAGCCTGAAGTAAATGGCAACATTATACAACTTTATAGGCAAATGAATATTTCTCCAGCATAAATGTCATTTTTGCTTGACTTTACATCACTTTCTCTCTTTGTACCAACTTCGCAAGCCACAGCTTTGCCAAGCAAATTAAATTAAATAATTTAAGAATCAATCTGGTTCTAGCACAAGTGGAGAAATCTGTCTGTCCATAAAATGCATCATGAAACTGCAGGGAAAATAATGTCCGCTTCCCATCCCAGCCATGTTGCATTGAAAGAAGCATTTGCAACTGAAACCTGTATGCTACCCAATCACAATGACTTTTATTTTATTTGCATTTTCATTTAAACCACCAGTACCAGTAAAGACATGACTCATCAGGAAATAAACACAGGTTTAAGTGGAACCAGTTTTATATTGAAGTCAAGGTTCAAGGTTATCAGATATTTCATTTAAAGATGTACTTCATTCGAACTTCAGTTGATCAACTTAAGTTTCGTCCACCTAATAATGAAAGGGATCTTCTTTACTCGTACACAGTCCAGTGGAAAACTCACAGGTGGTCTCTTTGTCTACACTTTCAGGGTACAATGCCTTTTTTTTGCCAAAATCAGACATCTTAAAAAAATCTAACAGACTTTTGTTCCTTCTTGATTATTGCGATTTTTCAATTCACCATCATTTCAGATCCATGCTCAAGCACTACCCTCTTATTCTTCATTGGTGCCTTTAAGGAGGAGATTGATAGGTATCTAATTAGTCAAGGTATCAAGGGATATGGGGATAAGGCCGGAAATTGGGGCTAGATAGGAATAGTTTTAGTTTAGCTCATGGAGCAGACTCGATGGGCCAAATGGCCTACTTCTGCTCCTTTGTCTTGTGATCTGGAGAATTTATGAGACTTTTCTCTTTCAACATGATTTCAATGAATTTTGTTCATAGAAATCTTGTGGAAATAGATTAATAAATAATCTTGACATTATGAGAAAAGGATAGTAAAATGAGGCATCCAATAAATATTGATCATAAATTAAACTGTTTGTGCACCCAACATTCTTACACTTGTACTGGAAGATAAAAATAAATTGCGTGAATCAGCTTTTATTTTAGTCCATGAAGCCCAGTCCATTTCGAGGAAGGCAATATATCATTTGATGAATTTTAGAATTATTGTAATTTGATCTTTCAAACTGAAAATTATGTACCTTTGGTTAAAAACATTCATTAAAACAATGTCTTTAAAGGCTTTAACACAATTGGTTCAAGTTCTTGTCAAGGCAATGCAAAGTGCTCTATATAACTTGGGAGACTTGGAATCCTGTGACTAGTGACTCACCACCTGACACCCCAAAGCCTCATCACCATCAACAAGGCACGTCAGGTTTGTGGTAGAATACTATTCACTTATTTGATGAGTGCAGTTCCAAAAACCCTCGTGAAGCTCTGAACACCATTCAGGACAAAACAGCGCTCACCCCACCCAACAGACTAATTATTCATTCCCTTCATCACCAGTGCACTGACTGCAGTGTGTGTCATCCACAAAATGCACTGCAGTTACTCACCTAGGCTACTCCCAAAGCACCTCTTTAACCTGGAACTTCTACCAACAAGATGGATAAAGGCAGCAGATTCCTTGGAACATCACCTTCCTTGGAACTACAGGGTCCTTCCAAGTTACTCACAATCCTTAACTCAATCTTAGAATTCAACACAAGGACAGTAGCAGTTTAAGAAGGTAGTTCACCACCACCTGCTCAAGGGATGGTCAATATATTCTGGGCTGGCCTTCAATGCATAGGTCATGAAAAATGAATTATGAACAGCTAAACAACCATGCAACCACAAGCCCTATTGCTAGTTTTAATTCCACCTGTAATAGCATCTGTATGTAAATGTGTAAAAATAGAAATATTTCTACAGAGAGAAATATGTAGATAAATATTTTGATTTCATCAATTGATCTGTGAATTTCATCAACGGATCTCACTCCAACAGTGTCATCTTTGCTGCAATAACTGGTTCCACTCACAGTTATAATGCTGACATGTTAACACAATTAAGGTAGATTACAAAGGTGCATACAAAGTCGCCAAGAGTAGTGGGAAAGTGGAAGATTGGGAAAACTTTAAAAAATAACAAAGAACCACTAAGCAAGCAATAAGGAAAGAGAAGACAGATTATGAAAGTAAACGAGCACAAAATATAAAAACAGATAGTAAAAGTTTTTATAATTACATAAAGTGGAAAAGGGTGGCTAAAGTGAACGCAAGTCCCTTGGAAGATGAGAAGGGGGAATTAATATTGGGTAATGTTGAAATGGCCGAGGCCTTGAACGACTATTTTGTGTCAGTCTTCACAGTGGAGGACACGTCTAACATGCCAAAGAGAGATGTTATGGATGTGATGGGAGGTGAAGACCTCAATACAATTGCTGTCAGTAAAGAGGTGGTGATGAGCAAACTCGTGGGTCTAAAAGTAGACAAGTCCCCTGGACCTGATGGGATGCATCCCAGGGTACTGAAAGAAATGGTGGAAGTTATAGTAGAGGCATTTGTGATAATTTACCAAAATTCTCTGGACTCTGGGCAGGTCCCAGTGAATTGGAAGACAGCAAATGTCACACCACTGTTTAAAAAAGGATGTAGGCAAAAGGCAGGTAACTATAGGCCGGTTAGTTTAACATCTATAGTCAGGAAAATGCTTGAAGCTATCATTAAGGAAGTAGTAGTGAGACATCTGGATGGAAGTGGTTCAATCAGGCAGTATCAGCATGGATTCAAGAAGGGCAGGTCCTGTTTGACAAACTTACTGGAGTTCCTTGAAAATAAAATGAGTGCAATGGATAAAGGGGAACAGGTAGATAGTTTATATTTGGATTTCATGAAAACATTTGATAAGGTGCCACATAAAAGACTTATCCACAAGATAAGGATGCATGGAGTTGTGGTAATGTATTAGCAGGGATAGAGGATTGGTTAACCAACATAGAGCCATAGAACCATAGAAAACTACAGCACAGAAAACAGGCCATTCGGCCCTTCTAGTCTGTGCCAAAACATTATTAGAACCATAGAACCATAGAAAACTACAACACAGAAAACAGGCCATTTGGCCCTTCTAGTCTGTGCCAAAACATTATTCTGCTAGTCCCATTTACTTGCCCCCAGCCCATACCCCTCCAGACCTCTCCCGTCCGTGTATCTATCCAATTTACTCTTAAAAGTTAAGAGCGAGCCCGCATTTACCACATCAGAAGGCAGAGAGTTGGGATAAATGGGTGTTTCTCTGGTTAGCAATCAGTGGTGAGCGGGGTGCTGCATGGGTCGATGCTGGGCCTACAACTGTTCACGATATACGTTAATGATTTGGAAGAGGTGACCGAGTGTTTGCTGATATAAGTTTGCTGATGACACTAAATTGAGTGGAAAAGCAAATTGTGCAGAGGATGCAGAGAGCCTGCAGAGAGATATAGATAGGTTAAATGAGTGGGCAAGGGTCTGGCAGATGGAGTGCAATGTTGGTAAATGTGAGGTCATCCACTTTGGAAGGAAAAATAGAAGATCAGATTATTACTTAAATGGTGAAAAATTGCAGCACGCTGTTGTGTAGAGGGACTTGGGAGTGCTTGTGCATGAATCGCAAAAGGCAAATGGAATGTTGGCCTTCAATGCTAGAGGGATTGAATTTAACAGCAGGGAAGTTCTGCTGCAACTGTACGAGGCCGCACCTGGAGTACTGCCTGCAGTTCTGGTCTCCTTATTTGAGGAAGGATATATTGGCTTTGGAGGCAGTGCAGAGCACGTTCACCAGGTTGATTCCGGAGATGAGTGGGTTAGCCTATGAGGAGAGATTGAGTCGCCTGGGACTATACTTGCTGGAATTCAGAAGAATGAGAGGGGATCTTATAGAAACATATAAAATTATGAAATGGATAGATGAGATAGAGGTAGGAAGGTTATTTCCACTGGCAGGTGAGACTAGAACTAGGGTACAGATCCTCGAGATTCGGGTGAGTAGATTTAGGATGGAGATGAGCAGAAACTGCTTTCCCCAGAGAGTTGTGAATCTGTGGAATTCTCTGCCCAGGGAAGCAGTAGAGGCTACCACATTAAATATATTTAAGACACAGTTAGATAGATTTTTGCATAGTAGGGGAATTAAGGGCTATGAGGAAAAGGCAGGCAGGTGGATCTGAGTCCACGGGCAGATCAGCCATGATTTTATTGAATCGTGGAGCAGGCTCGACAGGACAGATAGCTTCCTCCTGCTCCTATTTCTTATGTTGTTATGTTCTTATTAAGCATTTTATCTCCACATCTTCCCCAAATCACCCCTCTTCTGCAGGAGCAGGTAAATGCTGTCAGGTGAATGAGACTGAAAACTTTCATGTCTCATCCTCAACTGGTTGTACCTGGTTGAAACTTACAAACAGAAATGCAAAGAAGATTTTAATGGCTTTAATTTTCTTCCCAGCTCATTGCTGAGAGGCAGCAAGGTTCAACTTCCCCCAAACACACAGAGAAAGGGAAGAAAGATTGGTTCATTAAACAACAATTATAGCTGCTTTCTGACAAACTTATAAAACACAAGTAATTAAGCTGCAGAACAGATCATGTAACTCATCATCCCTAGGTTGGTTTTGATTTGCAAGTATAGTTGAATATACTCCTGTAGGTTTCATAACATGACTGTTTGACTCCATCTGCCCTGTTCCCACACTGATTGCCTTCTACAACTACACTTAAGCCATACCACCTTCCCACAAAAATTAGAAGAGTTTCATTACCTTACGAGAACATTATTCGCTGTTGTTCAAAAAATATATTTTTGCCATCTCTGGTATTTTTATCACCAATTACAAGAAATGTTCAAAGAAAACAAAAAAATGCAATTAATTTCATGCTCCTATGTTAAAAACATAAAACAAAGATGACAAATAGATTTTTTACAGATTTATTTTTCCAATATCTTGTTGGGAGGGATTGAGAAGTTGTGCTAATTCCATATATGTTCCAATCCAGTTTTCCCATTCTGGTATTCCTTACTTTTCCCTCTCTCTCTCTAGCTCCTCAAGTGTGCCCCACCATTCAATATGATCATGATGCTGATGGGCCTGAATTTGCGTTTTGTGCCAGTTCCAGATCACTCTCAATTCCTTGATATTTCTAAAAAAATATCGACATCTCATCAAATCCCCCCCAGGATCTAGCCTCCATAATCCTCTGGGCTAGAGAATTCCAGGGATTAATATCCCTTTGCGAGAAGAAGTTCTTATGCACCTCCGTTTTAAATAACTGCCCTGTCATTCAAGACTTCTCCATGAGTTGAACCATTGCACATTGCAACATCTACCTTGTCGTTATCCTCTAGGATCTTCTATATTTCAATAAGATCTCTCTCTCTCTCTCTCTCTCGAGCAGATTTCTTCACAGAGTTTTAAAAAGCATGAATTAAGATTCACACTCTCTGTTAAAAAGGTGCAAAGGCAGTCACTGAAACTGGCCTTATTATTGAAGAATTAACAATACAGCCAGCTTATTACAAATATTCCATTCACTGGTGTTTTAATTGCCTATTAGCACTGTACTAGATTGCAACATGATATATCCACCTTGACGTTTTATCATTGGGGTAATTTTCATCTGAGCTCTTCCTGAAGAGCTGCATTCTCTATGAACACCTACCTAGAATTCATATAATTGTTGAAATCAAAACATAATTAAAAAAATCTTGGTTAATATAACCCTGCTGTTGTTTTCCTTAAAGATTAAAAACAATATGTTGTTCTGGCTTATTAAATATTAAACACATCATATACACATCATTATAGGAAGTTTCCAACTCATGGTGATCAGATGTGAAGTTGTCACTCCGCTCAAAAGTAAATGTAGGAGAGTACCTGTGTTCATTGAAACCCAGCTAGTTAATGCAGCATTGTGGATACAGGTAGCATGTTCATTGTTATTATGCAAAAACAAGTTGCACAAATTAAATTAATTAAGTATGATTGTAATTATTGCTTTAATTTGAAGTAAAGCAGGTAACTGGCCTCAGCTAATTAAGCACTTTCTGTTTGAATTCACTGTATGGGCAGATCATGCATGGAATACATGAACATGTAGTTCAAACTAGGTCGGATTCTGTTTCTTTTAAAAATATATATTGGGTATTGGCTGCATTCTTTCAAGCAGCACAGTGATATACCTGGTAGACCGCCTGCCTTACATCTCCAGTGAACTGGGTTCAATTCGGACCTCTAGTGTGAGATGTGCATCTTCTCCCTTTGACCACATGGTTTCCTCTCGGTGCTCCAGTTTCCTCCTACATCCCCTGAAGGACATGCAGATTGGTAGGTTAATACGCCACTGTTAATTGCCCTCAGCGTGTAGAATCTGGGGGGAGTTGATGGGAATGTGAGAAGAATAAAAAGGGTTTATTGTCGGATTAGTGTAGAAGGGTGCTCGTTGGTCAGTGAAAACCTGGTGGGCCTGCTTCTGTGCTGTATGACTCTACAATTAAAAAATAAGAATTGAGAACCTATTTTGTATCTGAATTGCAGCAACAATGGTGAATCCTACAACAAATACCAAAAGTTGAATTCATTGTTTAAATGTGCTGTACTTCAGAGCTGAGACTGCTTTCATTGAAGAAATTACTGAAGCAAAATGATAAGATTGCTTGAACCACCAAAAAAAAAAATTTGTGTTGGTTGGAAAGTTATAATTTTAAAAGTTTTATGTTCAGAAACAATGTGCACTGAAGCCTTCCACTTTCATTCTTAACCTCAGCTAGACTTTGGGATGGAAAACCATGACATTTTTAAGGCAACCTTTCCAGCAGCCAGGCAAGTATGCTGAATGGCAGGAAAAAGATTCCAAAATGGCAATCAGGTCCTGCAAGTAACAATAGCAACCTCCAAACTTTTTCAATGCAGTTCCCCCATCCATCCCCCAATCACCAAAGAATGAGCCACTCACAACTAATGTCAGTTATTACTGCTTGAATTGTGTACTGGGAGTCAACTATTCCCATTTAATTTTCTTCATCCCCTTCTCAGAGTTGCTTACTCATTCTTGAGCACAATTCTGCAGTGGCAGCTGCCCTCTTATTCCTCTGTGAAGTGGCTATCCTTCATGTGAGAATCCAGACAGTTGGTGCTGACAGGTTATTTAACCTAGCGTGCCTTTACCTGCCATTTTCACATATATTTTACATCAGGAATCACAGAAGAGTGACCCCTGAGTGGGAGCATTGGATCATTTATCCCTATCTCAGCCAAGGAGTGGCAAGACCAATTTTCACACTGAGAGCTGCTTCTGGTGCAGGGGTTAATCAAAAGCCGTGATAAATCATTCACATCTACTCAAAACAGCTTAACTTATAACATATTATGATTACCAGAGTAACATGAACCAGTACATAATTTTTACCCTTACAACACATCGCAGCCCTGCATTACCTTACAGATATTCATTATTCTAAATGGTTTTGAACAAAGATAGCTGAATTCTAATTTATGGATACCTCATATGGTTATTTGTAATTCTTTCCTGTTGCTATTAAAATAACAGACATATGAATTTCACACAAAGTGTTTACACATAGTGAAGCTCAGCATAGCACAAATAAACTCAGCCATCATAAAGCTACTCCTAACGTTCAAAGGTTTGTATTTTCTGGTCACAATCTGTCGAAGCATTGCTATTATACCGTAAGGTATTGGAGCAGACTGAGGCCATTCAGCCCATCGAGGCTGCTCTGCTATTCAATCATGGCTGATTTTTTTTCTCAAACCCCATTCTCCACCTGCTATTCATAACCCTTAACTCCCTTAGGAGTTTGAGATTTGGTATATCACCAAAGACTCTTATGATGTACTCTCATAGCTGTACGGCAGAGAATATTCTGACTGGTTACATCACAGCCTGGTATGGAGCCTCCAACGCACAGGATTGCAAGAGGCTGCGGAGGGTTATAGACTCAGTCATGGGCACAGGTCTTCCCACTATCGAGGACATCTTCAAGAGGTAGTGCCTCAAGAAGGCAGCATCCATCACTAAGGACCCTCACCATCCAGGACATGCCCTCGTCTTGTTACTACCATCAGGGAAGAGGTACAGGAACCTGAAAAGCCAAATTCAACGATTCAGAAATAGCTTCTTCCCCTCCACCATTAGATTTCTGAATGAATCATGAACACTACCTCATTATCCCTTTGTTTTGCACTATTTATTTATTTTTGTAATTTATAGATTTTTATGTCCTGCACTGTACTGCTGCTGCAAAACAACAAATTCCACGTCATATGTCAATGATAATGAACCTGATTCTCATTCTCATTCCTAACCAATCAAGAACCAATCAATCTCTGCTTTAAATAGACCCAATGACTTGGTCTCTATTGCCTGCCGTGGCAATGAATTCCACAGATTCACCACCTTCTGCCGAAGATTGCAAAGGTTTATGGAATTCCAAGCACTCACTATTTTTGTGTTTGTTTAAAAACAAGAAGACAGAAGATGAAGAATCTTCAATCTGAAACGTTAACTCTGTTTCCCTTTCCACTGACATGGCCTGACCTGCTGAGTACTTCCAGCATTTTCAGTTCTTATTTTACATTTCCAGCATCTGCAGTTTTTTTTGATTTTCACCATCTTTGACATGTTGTTGTACCCAGTTGATAACTGCTGCCATTAACAAAGGATGTTGTGTTGGTAACTACCTTTATTTATTTGAATTTCAAGCCCTCATTACTTTTGTGTTTGTTTTAAAAAAAAGCTGGAAGTCAACCCTGGCCCCAGATAATTAAGCTGCAACAAATCACACTCATTTCTGAGGCTTCAAAGAATCCATTAAAGTTCAGCTGAAATTTTACAGGAATCTAAATAGGACCTTAATGGGCTTCTGTTGGACGCTTTAACAAAAATTTAAGATGCTGGAAACAGTTGACAGGTCAGTCAGCATCTGTAGAAAGAGAAAGAGTCAACATATCAGATCCAGGATCTTTCAACTGAACTGGGAAAACTAGTGTTAAGTAGCAGAGAAAATGGGGTAGAACAAAGAGAATATCTCTGAGAAGGTGAGGCCAGATGGTTAAATGTGGCAGTTAAGCAGTAATTAAGAGCAACAAACAATCTGCTGGAGGATCTCAGCAGGTTGAGCAGCATCTAGAACATAGAACATGGAACAGTACAGCACAGAACAGACCCTTTGGCCCACAATGTTGTGCTGACATAGCTATTCCTTCCTACCTACAGAATGCCCATCTCCCTCTATTTTCCTTGCATTCATGTGCCCATCCAGGCCCCTCTTAAAAGCCCCCAATGAATTTGCCTCCACCACCCTATCAGGCAACACATTCCAGGTATCCACCACTCTCTCAGTAAAAAAACGTACCTCACACATCTGTTCTGAACCTACCTCCTCTCACCTTAAATGTATGCCCTCTGGTATTGGATCACTCAATAACGGGAAAAAGAAATTGTTTGTCCACCCTATCTATGCCCCTCATAATTTTATGCACTTCCAAAAGATCACCCCTCAGCCTCCGCTGCTCCATAGAAAAGAGCGCAAGTTTGTCCAGCCTCTCCTGATAGCACGTGCACTCTAATCTCAGCAGCATCCGAGTAAACCTCCTCTGCACCCTCTCTAAAGCCTCGACATCCTTCCTATAGTGAGGTGACCAGAACTGCACGCAATACTCTAAATGTGGCCTAACCAGAGTTCTACAGAGATGCGTCATAACTTCTTGACTCCTATACTCAGTACCCCGATTAATAAATGCAAGCATTCCATAATCCTTCTTCACCACCCTGTCTACCTGTGTTGCCACTTTCAATGAGCCATGCACTTGCACCCCAAGGTCTCTCTGCTCTTCAACTCTGTTAAGGGTCTTGCCCTTAAGAGTGTACTACCTCTTGACATTAGTCCCACCAAGGTACAACACCTCACATTTATCCGGGTTAAACTCAATCTGTGAGAGGAAAGGAATTGTCACATTTTGGGTTGAAACCCTGCATCAAATAAACCGAAACGTCGATGATTCCTTTTCGCCCACAGATGCTGCTTGACCCGCTGAGTTCCTCCAGCAGATCAGATTGAGCTTCATTGTCTGTATAATGTGTTGCTAATGGTAAGGTTGTGGAATATGTCCAGCAGGTTAGACGAGGGAAAGAGAAACAGAAAAAACTGAGTCAAAATAATGACAGGTAGAACTAGCCAGTTCTGATACAGACAAAAGGGAAGAGTGACCAATGGTTGGTGAATTATTTACACTATTTTTCATTTACTTTCAAAAGCTTTTGCTTTTTATGAATTTATTTTGGCTCACAAATTTGAGATTATACTTATGAGGGAAGGATGAATAGGCTTGTATGAAAAGTGGTGTCAGGAACACCTTATGACTTTAACATTATGAATGTTTTTGTTCCATCAGAATCTGAGTGTTTCTACTGATGGGAAAGAGCAAAAGTAGAAGCCATCAATAAAATAGCCACCAAGAAATCAACTAGGGAATTCAGAAGATACTTATTTACTGAGAGACTGGTGAGAATGTGGTTCAGGCAAATGGTATGTCTGCATTTCAGAAGAGACTGGATAAGCTAATGAGAGAACAGGTATGCTGACTGAATTAAATATTCAAGGATGTGAGGATGCTTGAGTACATTGGAAAAGCCAGCATGGACTGGTTGGGCTGAATAATCTCTTCCAGAGGCACATAGTCTCTGTAATTAGCACATGACTCTGTCGAATCTCCTTTCAAAGTAATTTTCAAAGATTTAAAATCAGGTTATTCAGAGACACCCTAATTAAAAGATTATTTTTGAGATTAAACATACATTCAACTGCATCAATAAGACTGCAGCATAACCATTCTGAAATATTAATGCAAATACAAGAAAATTATTTTCCACAACACTGCCTGATTGCCTGGTTCATGGAAAATTTGAAGTTTTATGTTCAATGAGTGAGGTGGAATGCAAACTTGTGCAATAAATCTACTGCTCAATTTTAAGCATATTTTGCTACAAGTATGGCATCCAAAGAAAAATAAATATCAACAGCCACATGTCATAAAACACTTGGTCATATTGTACTGATGTCTGTGGCAAGTGAAGAAAAATCATGTTCAGAATAATAACCCAGCATCCTTATCCTTATATTCCCCAGCGATCTCTTTTATCTGCCATTGGGCACCCACATGCTTGGAAAGATTTGGTCAAGGTCACTGTTGAATGCTCCTCAGAGAAGTTCAATCCCATTAATGGGTTCATGCACACTACTGAACAGGCCAACTCAGTAAGGCAGATCGTTGGGCTTTCACCCTTCACAAGTGAGAAAGCGCAGAGGGAGGAGCGATAGGCTGCAGCAGACAGCCTATATCAGTGTGTACAAACCTTCCCAATTCTGGACACTGAGGCTGTAACTGGGGAGTATGGAGAAGCAATTCAAGCATGAAAGCCGAATGATTGTAACATTGGTTTATTATTGTCACGTGTACCGAGATACAGTGAAAAACTTGTGTTTGCAGATCATGTGGTGGCACAGTAACTGGCTTTAACTTGTGCTGGCCTATGATGATATTGGACCCTAGATGAAGTGTCCAGTTAACAAAGAGCAGAATTAATGCTGCTGGACATAACTATAATCAGCAGCCAGCACTAACTTGGTCTGGTGCTTGCCTTAACAATGAATAGGTGCAGGTCAATTGCACATTTAGCTGATGTGATAGAGACAGAAGAGACTGCAGATGCTAGAATCTGCAGCATCAAACAATCCGCTGAACTTAGCAGGTTGAGCAGTATCTGTGGGGGGTGGGGGGGGGAGGGAGGAATTGCTGATGTTTCATGTTGAACTCCTGCATCATGACCATCCTGGTTGTACTTACATGATATCTATGGTAATATGTGGCTCCTGAAGAACTCAAGATCTCTCATGATTTAGTATTGGTCTTGGTATTAGTTTATTATTGGTACTGGCTTATTATTTTCACATGTACCGAGATACACTGAAAAGCTTTTGTCTGCGTGCTGCCCAGACAGATTATTCCATACATAAGTACATTGAGGTGGTAAAAAGAAAACAGAATGTAGAATGCAGAACATAATGTAGCAGCTGCAGAGAAAGAACAGTGCAGGTAGACAAAAAAAAGTTCAAGGGCCATGATGAGGTACATTGGGAGATCAGAATTTATCTTTGGCATATGAGAGGTCCATTCAAGAGTCTGATAGCAGCAGGATAGAAGCTGTTGTTGAGTCTGTACCCAAATACAAATGGATTCTTGTTGCAAATGCAATGATGTCTTCTTCCACTGATGTGGCCACCTGTGGGTATCATCAGAACGGGCCGTTGAGGAGTATCACTACATCCTGAATGGTGCTCAGACATTGAATGCCATCTTAAATAATCGAGGTCCCAGCCTTGGACCTGCAATGTCCAACTGATCTTCAGCAAAATGATCTCCTGTACATAGCAAATAGTGAAATGCAGGCAGGCCTGAAAAAGAGAGCTGACAGAAAGTTCAATATGTATCTACAGAAAGGAGGCAGAAGAGATCAGCTGATTGACCTACTGAGTTCTTCCAGCAGCTTGTTTTCTGTATCTACAGAAAGCACTTCCACTTCTCACCATCCAATCACGACTCAATGGTCATGGCTGTCTGACACTTGTGAGTCTATGTCAGCATCTTCACATGCTCTAAATATCAGAGGATGTCAGCCAAGAGTCTTATTGATGAAAACATCCCATCTTCACCACTGCAGAAGATGGATCACAGAAACCGCTGATTTATAGTTGTACAAGAGTATGTACATTTCGTATTTTTATATTGTGAAATTTCTTTTCTTATTTGAAGCACATAAATACAATTTCTATGTAATACTTTTCTGTCCTGCCTGTATCTGGCAAGTGGCCTTTAACATTGTTAGATTTGAAAGCGAATACTTGAATTGTCAGTGGATAATGAGGATGTTTGGTGTGAAAGAAATGTTAGGTTGTTTGTAAGACTGCTTTGTGACAGAAATATTTTCATGTGGTTATTAAGCAAGCACACTCATGGAACATAAGTGAACTTTGCAATAATAGGGTATTCTGTATAACAATAGACTCAGCTCTCGGCATTTTCTTCCTACCAATTTTCCTCCTCCCATTTCAGAATCTAAAGAGATTTTGCATCTTGAACCTCCTGCAGACCCAAGCCTTAGTTGTGGCAAAACAATGACATACCACTCCCCTTGCAGGGACCCTGGTTGGTGTGGACTGAAGTGCGCCTCAGACACATCCAGGTACCTGAAGTATATGCTAATGTATTTATTCATTAGTACAACTGGTGGAGGTGTGGCAGTGACTGCAGAACTTTTATAGCCAACATGTTACCCTCTTGGACTACTGTTGGACTGCGGCAGTATCTGGAAATCATGTGCACACCTGCATGAAGATCTTGTAGAGTTATAAAGACATACAGCACAGAAACAGGCCCTACAGCCTACCAAGTCCGTACTAACCATCAACCATCCATCTACAACCCCCCATTCTTTTATTCTCCCCACTTTCCTGTCATCTCCCCCAAATTCTACCATCACCGACACCATGGGGGCAACTTACAGTGCCCAATTAACCTACAAACTCACACACCTTTGGGATGTGGGAGAAAACCCACACAATAACAGGGAGAATGTGCAAGCTCAGCTTGTACAACACCTGAGGACAGGATTGAACCTGAGCCACTGGCACTGCGTGGCATTGGTTCTACAAGCCAAGCAGCTGTGCTGCCTTCCATTGTAGTTGCACATCTGCTTTTCCTGGAAGAGTGGAAGTGCTTGTAGTTGATGAATGCAAGCCTGAGTGATCAGGGATTTCCTAGGTTGCCATGTGTATGCAGATAATGACACTCTGCACCAATGGGAAGCCAGAAACTGCTGCAGTATACCCTCATTCTAACTTGCATCTTCACAGGTAAAATTGAAGTAATTGGAAGTTTTGGTTCACATGAGAACATAACATCACTACCTCAGTTTGCACTATTATACTTTGCATCATTCTGTTGTTTTGCACGTCACTGTATTTACTGATGTACTTATTATTACCATGTATACAGTAAGCTTCATATGAGCAAGGAATTTCATTGCACTCTGGTATATATGAAAATAAACTGAACTAACTAACAGAACATGAGACACATTTGAGGGCTGCTGATTTGGAGTTCACACATAAGGTTTTGGCTGAGCATGGGAAGGTTTTGGGTGAGAATGACAAGCTGAAGATCGTGGTGCCCCTGACAGCACCTGGCGCTCCATAGCCACAAGGTCCCACTGACTATTCCAACTGAAGATGCCTTTTACTCACTGATGCAGTAGCCTGTTTCTCCAGACACACTGATGTTCTGGCAGGACCTCTGTGTTTGGTTTCTGCAAGGTGCACTTTCTGCTTATCATCCTCTTTGCCATTCTCCTGTCTTCAATGGAACTACTTCTTGTTGTTGATCTAAGGCATTGTAGGTGACACCCTCCTGATCTAATGGATAGACCTCCAAAGTGTAGAAGTAATCACCAACTTATCTGGCAACAGAAGTACTCTAAGCAAACATTTTTCCACTGGCTGCAAGGAAAGGAATTGCAAATACTGAATATTGATTGGGATATTTCCCCAAGATTGATTCTGCTCCTTCAATTGTCATAGTGTACTCACTTGTGTATTCCTTTTTCAAATTCCAGGATACATGGGACAATATTACTTTATCTGAGAAAATTGCACATGCTGATTAGTAGTCCTGTGGGTGGTTGGATACAAGCTGACAATCACGGTCAAATAAAATGGAGAGGTCATTGGCTTAGAGACAGTTTCTCAAAGCACTGACATATTTGCCTATTTTAATAACCTGCCAGCACTTAAACTCACGTGATCATCCAGGCTAACATCACGCCATTGTTTGTTCTGACGCACTGGAGTCAAATGAAGGCAACAGTCAAACAATGGAGTTGTTATTGGAGACACAAGAGACTGCAGATGCTGGAATCTGGAGCAAAAACAAGATGTTGGAGGAACTCAGTGGGTCAGGCAGCATCTGTGGAAGGAAATAGACAGTAGAAGTTTCGGGTTGAGACCCTTCACCTGGACTGAAAGATAGAGGGGGGATAGGCTGTATAAAAAGGTGAAGAGTTGGCAAGTGATAGGTGGATCCCGGTGAGGAGGGGTGATAGGCAGATGGAGAAGGGGAAAGTAGGAATAGCGACAGAAACGGTAGGAGACAGGTAGAGGTGACAAAGGGCTGAAGATGATGGAATCTGATATGAGAGGGAGGTGGAGAATGGAATAAAGGGAGGGAGGTGAGGTGGACTGATGGGAACAGCAAGGGAAGACAACTAGCAGGAGGGGTGTGTGAGCGATGGGCAGAGGGAGAGGGTGGAGGAGGGGAAAGAAACGGGGTGATGGGGACTGGGGTGAATGTAGGAAAAACTTGGTAGATCAGGAGAGAAAAGGGACGGTGGGGGGGAGCAGTTTACCAGAATTCGATGTTCATGCCATCAGGTTGTAGACTAACCAAGCGGAATATGAGGTTTTGTTGCTCTAGTTTGTGTTTAGCCTCACCCTGGCAGTGGAGGAGGCTGAGGACAGACATATTGGTGTGGGAATGGGGAGAATTGAAATGGTTGGCAACCAGGAAATTCAGTTTGGTTGACGGGTTAACTCGGAAAATCTCGAAAAGGTAAAGAAGGTGGTGGGATGGGCAGACATGATGCAGTTGAAATTTAACACAGAAAAATGCAAGATGATATATGTTGGCATTAAGTGCAAATGTAAACCAGACAGCACAATTCTAGGAGGAGAACAAGAACAGGCCAATCAGTGCCACAATTGGAAATATTGTAGTCACCTCTGGATGCCATATTTTCGGAAAGGTGTGAGGGCTTTAGAGAAGTGCAGAAGAAGTTAACTAAAAAGATGGAGCATATCAGATGACTTGTCCTGGGTCCAGCACATAGACACAATCACAAGGAAGGCATGCCAGCATCTTTACTTACTTAGGATGTTACGGAGGTTTGGCTTGTCACTGAACACTCCAACAAACTTCTACTTCTACTGTTTAAAGTATCCTGACTGGTTGCATCATGGTCTGGTATGGCAATTTGAATGCTCAGGAATGCAAGAAGCTGCAGAAAGGAGTGGGCTCAGGCCTGTACATCACGGGCACATCCCTCCTCACCATCAGTAGTATCTACAGGAGGCACACCCTCAGGAAGGCAACATCAATCATCAAAGTTCCTCATCATCTGGGCCATGTCATCTTCTCATAGCTACCATTGGGCAAGAGGTACAGAAGCCTTAAGTCCCAAACCGCCAGGTTCAAGAACAGTTACTTCCCTTCAACCATTTGATTCTTGAACTAACCAGTACAACCCTAACCACTACGGTTTAGCAACACTGACCACTTTGAAAACTTTGCACTAAAATGGACTTTTTTTTTGTTCTAATTGTGTTCTTTCTTGTAAAAATTGGGTATAATTTATATTTAATTTATGTTTTTCTTGTGAGTGCTGTTTATCTGATGCTATGTGCCTGTGATACTGTCGCAAGTAAGTTTTTCATTGCACCTGTGTATACATGTACTTATGCATATGACAATAAACTCAACATTGACTTATTCTCTTTGGAACTAAGTTGGCTGAGAGGGTATCTGATAGAGGTATTTAAAATCATGAAGGGTAGATGCAGAGAAACTGATCCCTCTGCTGGAGGGGGTAATAATTGAGGGGCATAGAATGAAGACCATCGGCAAAAGAAAAACTTCTAGGCACAGTGAAAGGTTAAGGTTAGAATGCACTGCCAGGGGTATTACAGGAAGCACATTTAATAGTAGCATTCAAAAATCTGTTGGCCAAGTATCTGAAGAGATATGTGGAGAATACAGGGAAGAGGGACGAGCTAACAGCTCTCACATAGAGCTGGTAAAAATTCAATGAGCAGACTGACCTCTCTCTCTGTTGTATTTTTATTTATTCTGGCAATTGAAGAGTGGATAGAATAATGGATTGTTGCACTGAGAATTGGTTAAGGAAGTAGCCTCATTGTAAATATTCAACAGGAGACTGAAACCCAATGAATGCATGAAGTTTGAAGCCAGACTTCTGGTGGGAAGGAAGACGAATATAGTGGAAACATTAAACTGCACAGATTTTTTAAGGGATAAGATTGAACAAAATAAATGTAAACAGAAAGCAAAGGAAATTGGAAAAACATGGAAAAAATTGGATGCATTTTGGAATTAATCTGCAACATATTCTACTGGGAAGTAGTGTAAACTAAAAGAAAACTAATATCAGTGACAATGGAAACAATGTGAATAATATTGACAAAACAGATTGTTGCTCAGTCTCCCATTTCTGTGGGTCAAACCCACATTCATGGTTTTATTTCCTTTAATCTTGACTATTTCCAATGGACTTTCTATGTTCTACCTTCTCTAAGCAAGGTCTTTCACAAATCTTCTTTGTCCCATTCTGCTCCAAGTATCAATGTCACTTCATGTAAACTGCATTGACTCCAAGTTAACCAATAGCTCAATCTTAAAATTCTTATTTTTGCATTTAAATTCTCTGAACTTAACATTCTCTGTTCTTAAACTCCTCTGGACCTAAAATCCCTTGGATATCTGTGTTCCTCTTATTCTCTCTCTTGTACATCACAGATTTTAACCACTCAACTCAAGCACCAAAGTCATACGCACTGGAATTCTTTTCCTCAACCTCTCTTTAAAACATACCTTTTTGACCATTTTTGGCCACTTGTCCAAATTCCTCCATCAGTGACTTGGACTCAAATTTTATTCGATAATTCTCCTTCAAGCGAGATTACTTTCTCAAAGACACCATATAACTGGTTCAAGATGAAAATGTATTGGGTGTAAAAGTTCAACATGAATATTAAGAAGTCTGAGGATAATCAAAAAAGTAGAAGCATGTAGTTGAGAGGATATCAAGGAATATTAAAAGAATCATCAAATATCTCTGGAAATTTATTTCCATTGGGCACAACAAAAGATAATGATGGAACCATTGAAAATGCTTGAAGGTAATATGAAGTCTAGTGACGAAGGGCAAACAATAAATCCTTCATCCTAATGTATGAGTAAAGGACTATAGATAGCCCCTTCAAGATGAAAGCTGAATTTCCAGGGTTGTTAGTGACAGGATTAAAAGAAAGAATAATTTCAATAATCTGTTTAGAGACTGAGGAAATTAAGGTGAAATAAGTTCAAATGGCTTTTATACAAGAAAATAATTAATGGCAACTCTTGCTGCTATCCTTAGGGAATATAGGAAGTCATCCAGAGGCAGTTTATTTATTGGAGGTCTTTAAAAAGAGTATGGTGATATCCTAAGTCGTAATGAGCCGATGGCTACAGAGTTTGCTGTGGGCAAAATATAAAAGACATACCAAACGGGGGAAATGGGTGCTAATGACAAAATTATTTTAAATTCCTTAAGAGGAAGTCTGCAGGAGTTATGGGGTAGGCAACTTACCTAACAAATTTACTGACATTCTTCAAATTATATCATGGATAAAATTGACAATGGGAATTCTATGTGATAATGTGTGTGTGTTTTGCAAACATACAAAGCTTGGCAAAGAAGGTGTACTTCTCAAGTGATGGAAAGTGAATGAAATGAAAGAAAAGGTATCAAAGGGACCCATGCTGTGCAATTACTGTTTGCATAATGATTTGGAGCTGGGATAGAACTAAATTTCTCTTAAGATGTTGCATTATAAGGCTTTGATAAGACCACATCTGGAATATTGTGAGTAAATTTGGGCCCCATGTCTGAGGAAAAATGTGCTAGCCCTTGAGACAGTCCAGAGGAGGTTCACAAGAATGATCTCAACAACGAAAGGCTTAACATAGGAGAAACATTTGATGGCTCTGGGCCTATGTGCGATGGAGTTCAGGAGGATGAGGGAGGAACTCTTTGAAACCCATCGGAAGAGAGTGGTCATGGAGAGGATATTTCCATTCATAGGAGAGTCTAGGATCCGAAGGCACAGCCTCAGAATAAAGAGATGTCCCTTTAGAATTAAGATGAGGAGGAATTTCTTCAACAAGAAGGTGGTGAATCTGTGGAATTCGTTGTCACAGAGGGCTGTGCAGGCAAAGTCATTGGGTATATTTAAGGCAGAGATTGATAGGTTCTTGATTGGTAAAGGGGTTAAGGGTTACATGGAGGAGGCAGGAGGATGGAGTTGAAAAAAAAAGCCAAGATTGAATAGCAGAACAGACTCGATGGGCCGAATAGCCAAATTCTGCTCCTATATCTTATGACAACAAAATGTGAAAGGTGCCATATGGGTGCACATGTGTCAGGTACCTCTAACAAGTGTTTTGTATGACTGCAGTGCATTCGTTTATCCCAACATTGCAGTTAAGCTGAGAGTTACTGCCTTAAAGAAAGGATGTTCTGCTTTTTTGCTATATCTTTGTCTATTGCTTATGCTTACAGCAATACAAAAGAAAATCAAAGAGAATATACAACCCAAATAATCTAAATATATTGGGAAAGTGGGAATTTAAATAGCTAGGGAGATATAATGCAGGAAAAATGGCAGAAAGTAAAACTATGAAGGGAACTCACTAAATAGTGATGAAGCAAATGGCTCTCGGCACAATACTACAGAGGGAGGACTGAAAGATGCTCACTGAAATCAATAGTTCTGTGCAAACATTAAGGAAATCTCATTGGTTTTTGGAAGAGAAAGCCAATGGTAAGAGAGCACAATCCTATGATTTGACGATGTGAGCTCAGACACTTCGGAGCGATCAACAAGTGAGTAACTGGATGCAGAGTTCTGATGCTCAATCCATGAAGGAAGATGTACACAGAGAGTACAAAACCTATTTGGCCACAATTAGGGACTTGAATTGGACTGAAGCCTTACCATGTGGCGTGGCACATGAAGTGGCTAAATGGCTGGTTAGCAAAGAATCTCCATGTGAAGTTTCAAGTAAAAAGCTAAATCATGCTCATGGGTGGATCTGTCCTTTACAGAGGCTGATCCTTCATGTTTCATTCCTATAAAACAGCCCTCCAAATGCCAATCTTTTGAACGTTTTGTTACGTCTCCATATATCTTTTTAATCCTAGGTTTCTTTTGAAGAGAAGCCACCACCAGCTAGCATTTCACTTAACTACTTTCACCTAACTTTTTGGCCCCTCAAATCATGAAACTTTTTGTGGTATAATCTGGAACCACCCGTGTGAGTGGGTTGACATTTTTGAGTCAAATCACCTGAGGACAGAGGTGTGGTTCTAATGGGTTTGTTGAAGGCTAATAAGGCTCAAGGAAAGGATTAATTAAATGGTGACACAAGAGACTGCAGATGCCATAGTTTGGAGAAAAAGCAAACTGCTGGAGGAACTCAGCAGATCAGGCAGCATCAGTAGAGGCAGAAGGATAGTCAGTGTTTTGGCTCAAGATGCGGCATCAGGTTAATTACATGTCACTGCAACTGACCTCTCATTATATTAACTTTTTTTTCGAGTAATTGTGCCCAGTAACTTTTCAATTCTGCCATGTTATGGAGTCATGGAGAGATACAACACAGCAAGGGGCTACTCTTCAAATTCTGGCTGTATTTCAGCCTCATTCTCTTGATCTTTGGGCACCCAGTGTGGTGGGCAAGTCAGTTTGGGGTCTGTCCCTGGGCCTGGCCAAGGTGGCCATTCACAGGTTCAGGCAGCGGGCTGTCGAGTTCTCCGCCTGAGCTGACTGCCTTTCCCTCTTCTGAGGATACGTCCCTGGAGAGGGAGCATGCAGTCTCCACAGAGTCTCTGGAGGCCTTCTGGGATTGGTGGGCATCACAGGGGCTGGAGTGCATTCTAGACAACGATGGCAATGTTTTAATTTGATGTAAATGTTGTAAATATGAATTGAGAATAATGCAAATATTGTAAATAAGTTGACATACTTTTTTGAAAAAAGAAACAGGCCCTCTGGCCCACTGAGTCAGTGCCAATCATCACACACCCATTTACACTTATCTATTGTCACCCATTTTATCTTCCCCACATTCTCATCAACTCCCCACAGATTCTACCATTCATCTACATAAGGGGCAATTTATAGTGACTGATTAACCTACCAACCTACACGCTTTTGAGCACTCAGAGGAAATCCACGTGGTCACAGGCAGAACATGCAAATTTCACACAGATAGCACCGGAGGTCAGGATTGAAATTAGGTCGGTCAAGAAGCAAGGAAGCAGCTCTACTAGCTGTATCACTGTGCCTTCCTAATCCTTCCTTTGTACAAATAGATTTAATCTACAATTTGAGCACAAGAGTTTACCAGCCTCAATGATCATTTTACAACATGGAAAGTTTTAAGTTATTTGTCCTTCAACTTCACAGTGACACAAGTGGTGTGTGATGTTGTTTGGAATGGGTATCTGCAAATCTTAAGTAAAGTGGTTGGAAATGGGTAAATTGTTCAGACTTAAATGGCTGTACATGAAGGGAACTTTGCAAGACATAGATCTGTAAAAGCAATACTTCCTTGGTTGAAGGAAAGGTAACACCTTTGTAGCTGCTCAGGAGGATTTTGTTCATTATGACTTTCTGTAACAGTCTTCAACCTAGCAATTTGATTGACAGATTAATCAGGTTGTGTTGATTTTTTTTTATAAGGGCAGAGCAGGTCATTTTTCAACATAGCGGGAAGGTATAAATGAACATTTAAGTTTCAATTCCAAACTCTGATGTGGATTTGGATTCTGTTACAAAAGCGCAAGGTTTTGCTTGAAGAGCTGCTGCTAATTGCATGTTGATTATTGTCAATAATACTTACCAATGATGAATCAACATGTTGAACGTGTGCCACTAATGTTGTGACTCGTTTTATTTTAGGAATAATATAAGAAATAACATATGCTATCAGATATAGTCACACCAAAAGTACTTTGAACCAACTGTGAAAGTGAGCAAAGAGATGGCAGATGGAATTTAACTCAGACATGTGTGAAACGATGCATTTTGGGAAGTTAGACCAGGGCAGCACTTACACAGTAAATGACAAGGCCTGGGGAGTGTTGTGGAACAGAGAGATCTAGGGGTACAAGTACATAATTCTCTGAAAGTGGCAAGACAGGGAGGTGAAGACAGCATATGGCATGCTTGCCTTCACTGGAGGGGACATTGAGTACAAGAGTTGGGATGTCATGTTATAGCTGTATCGGACATTGGTGAGATCGCCCCTGGAATTTGTACGCAGTCCTGGTTGCCATATTATCGAAAGGATATGATTAAGCTAGAGAGAATGCAGAAAAGATTCACAAGTATGTTACTTGGATTGGAGAACTTGAGTTGTGAGGAGAGACTTGATAGGCTGGGACTGTTTTCCTGGAGTGGAGGAGGCTGAGGGGCGACCTCATAGAGGTTTCTAAAATCAGGAGGGGTACAGATAAGGTAAGGTTTCAGGGTTGGGGAGTATAAAACTAGAGGGCATAGGTTTAAGGTGAGAGGGAAAGGTTTAAAGGGGACCTGAGCAGGAAGTTTTTCACACAGAGGGTGGTGGATATATGGAATGAAGTGGTAGAGGCGGGTACGATTGCAATGGTTAAAAGACATTTGGACAGATTCATGGACAAGAAAGATTTGGAGGGATATAGGCCAAATACAGACAAATGGGAGTAGCTCAGGAAGGCACATTCATCAGCATGGATGAGTTGGACTGAAGGGCTTGTTTCCATGCTGTATAAGTCTGTGACTCTATAATTGGGTACCCTTCAATGTTGGAGATAGCAGGAAAAAGGTAAAAGTAGAGGCTAAAAACCTCAGTTCCGGACTTCCAAAATAAGTTTGAGCACATGTACAGTATATTACTCAAGTATTCAAGGTAATTTCACTGAATGTGCCAGAACCAGAGAACATTGACATTAACTTCGAAAAGGGTGGGTTCACTGAGAGCTTAGACCCATCTACCATACAAAGGACTTGGTTAATATGTGGAACAATGAGGCTGGTAGTCTGAAAATAAAGGAATATTAACCAAACATCTGATATGGTGAAGGTTTGGGCTATTGGGCATGAGCAGATAGGGACTAAAGGCTTTCAAAATCATATAGTTTGAGTATGAAGACAAGCACATTGATTCTGTCACCGAAACAACAATAGTTGGCTCAGATCTGGATGAAACAGATATAATACAATAATCCAGTACAAGAGTCTAAGATAAACATGACCCCTTTCATAGATTCAACAACTGTGTAACTTCAGGTTCCATCATGTTTTCTCAGAAAATAAAGCTTCATTTTCCATGAACAAATCGACAAACTGTATTTCTGAAGCACTGCATGGTGCCACAGGAGGTAGTGCTGCTGCCTCACAGCTCCAGTGACTCGGATTCGATCCCGACTTCTGGTGCTGTCTCTGCGGAGTTTGCACATTCTCTCTGTGATTGCATGGGTTTCCCCTGGATGCTCTGGTCTCCTCCCACATCCCAAAGATGAGCTGGTTGGCAGGTTAATTGGTTATTACAAATTGCCCTCAGTGTGGGAGGATGCTATGAGAATCAGGGGGAGTTGATGGACGGGAGAGAGAGTCTGTTACAGGGAAATAAGTGGGGTTTGTTGCAACAGCTCTGTGAGTGGACAAAGACTCAATGGGCTAAATGTCCTCACTTTCTGACTTTTATTTTCTGACTAAATTTAGGACCTCTTGGGTCATCCTAAGTTCCCTTACCTTACCATCCTTTTCCTTACTCCTTACCAGAACATGCCGATCCTGAACTCTGATCAGCTGGTCTTTAAACAACTCCCGTACATCAGAAGTGGACTTAGCTAACAGCTGCTGCTCCCAGTCAGCACCCCTTAGCTCCTGTCCTAACCTGTAATTTGCCCTCCCCAATTTCGTATCTTCCCGCAAGATCCAATTTCATCCTTACTCGTAATTATCTTAAAACATAATGAGTTGTGCTCACTATTCCCAAAAAATGTTCACCCACTGTCAGGTCTGTCACCTGGCCTGGCTCATTTCCCAAAACTAGATCCAGTATGTTCTCTCCTCCAGTTGGACTCTCCACGTACTGCTTCAAGCACTCCTCTTGGATGCACTGAAGGAATTGCTCTCCCCCATCTAAGCTTCTTGTATTAAGGAAGTTCCAATCAATACTGGGGAAGTCAAAGTCCCCCACTATGACAACCCTGTTGTTTCTGAGGTCCCAGAAGATACCTCCTGTGAGGTTTTAAGTATTTTCTCCTGTAACAAGAAACAAACATCATCTAAGATGTGCCAATTGGAAATTTAAAAAACATAGACCTGAAGTCATACCATGGGGTATCAGTGAAAGAATACATTCAACAGGAGCATAAAATCAGAGAGAGGAATCTTAAATGTGCACGTTTAGCTTCAAGCTGAAGTATATATTTTTTAAATAGTTTGCATAATCTTGTAATTTTAAACTGCAGGAGGACTCATTCAAACCATTGCTTCTCTGCTTTAGCCCTGTCAATTCCTAATTTACGATGACCTTTAATTTTTAAATAACATGAGCACTAGAAACATGTGAAGGCCATTTGGCCACTTGGGCTTGCTCCAATATTCAACCTTGCACGTCTTCGAAAGATTAACATTAATTCTGCTGATGGGCAGCAACTCCAGGCTAATCTTATACAATGTCTCCTCCTGGATATTGTCCTTATTCCATGAATCAGAGACCAACATTGAGGCTAATTCAAATACAGTCACCAAAATTCTATGTAGAACTCCCTGTGTGGTCTTACCAAAGAACCATCTAGTTGTAGGAAGACTTCCTTACTCTTTCATTCCCATCCCTTGCCTTTTTAACTGCTTGCTTTACTGTATATTTATATATAGAACCAGCCCTTCAGCCCAAGATGTCCAAGCTGACCAATGATACAAATTTAATCTGCACATCTATGTTTCTATAGCCTAGTAACTTCTAAGGTAGGGATATGTTCAGCACAGCTTTGTGGGCCAAAGGTCCTGAATTGTGCTGTAGGTTTTCTATGTTTCTATCTGCCCGCACATGGTCCATACCCCTCAACTGCCTGCCTCTTCATGTGTCTGTCTAAATGCCTCTTCTCTTTCCATCTTCTTAAAATACTTCTATATACTTTCCTTGTGAAAACTTTTAAGTTCTGCTTCTCCTTCCATTATTGCTTTCATATCCTAGCTAATGTGGCAAAAAAAATTCTTCACTTCTTCCTTCACTTTTTTTTGGTGATAATCTTAAATGTATGCCAATTGGTTGGTGATCACTTCCAAATATTTCACATAACTTATCAAAAGTTTGAGTAAGGCCATAAATAACAATTTCAAAGCAGAAACACCTCCGCAGTGTGCATCTACACTCTGCCTGTTGACTACAATCATCTTGTAACAGAATTCTGACCTAATTGATAAGAAGGGAACTATTCCTGTGCTGTGTAATTTTCCTTCAGTTACAAATTTGAATCAGCTTTTTTAAATAAAGGTATCAGAAACAATGTCCATAAGTTTTCATTTCAGAAAGATTAAGACATTTTTCATTGATATTTTAGAAACAAAGCAAAAACTCCCTGGTCAGCATTTCCTTAACAATCTACGAGTGAAGGTTTCAATTATTGAGAAAGAAATGGCAGGTTTGAAAAAAATGCAAATAATACATTTCAAAGGACAAATTGAGTTGGAAGTAATAAACCTGTGGTTTATTGCAATCCCTATGGCTTTCAGGAATCCTCAAAAAGGTTAGATCTTATGGATTAAATGATCAATACAAGTTTAGTTCAAGTTGCTTTCCAAAGCCCAGGAGTAAAGCAACGGACAAACACCACCTTGATTTTGTTTATTTTTTTCTCTCCATTACACACCTTCAACCAAAGAGGAATGTATTGTCATGTTAGAATTCAGTGCACCTGCGCCTAATGTGATGTCCACAGAAAGTTCTAACTCAAGAGGAATTCTTTACAGAGAAAATAATGATGTCCTGCAAACAGCATCACTGTTGGGCACAAAGTGTTTGGATTACATTCCTACTTACTGGAAGGCATTGGATATCAAATAACATTTTGTGAGTTCTGCAAGTTGGCCTTCCATTTTGAGGGTTGAGGCCTAAATGTGGCTCAGAAAAGTATCATGTTATGGCTACAAACGTTGCCTTGATAAGAATCCTATATAAGCAGGAAGAAGGTTTAGCTCCGCTACTCAAAACTGAAATTGTCTTGCTCTTCCTTTGCTACATAATCCATGCTCTCCAATCTTTTTTCTTCACTCAGTCACAGCTCAGCTCAGTCTCAAGCCAAATCTCTACCTCAGAAATCATGAAATGCCTGACTGTAAATAATACAGAATGTTATCTTTTCCTGTCAGCAAATTTTCAGGCCAAGATCCACCAAAAACATCTGCTGCAAATTTATCTTTCTATGATGCCTGTCGTCAACATCAGAAAGTACACCTTGTTGAATTATTATTGTCCCAGGATCATACATAAACTTCTCAATTGAAATTCTAATTTGAAAAAGCAAAAAATCAATTACAATGCAACAGATCGACTCCTAGAATTTGGAAAATTGACTACATCAGCTATCTTTCAGCTCCTTATGCCTTTGTTGCAGGCTCTCAGTCCCATACAAGAACAATGATTAAAATACAACCTTGTTGCTCATGGCAGGAAAGAAAAATAATGTACCAACAGGATAGTCACAGCCTGAAGTATTGTCAAAATATTTGTGACAAACAAAATAGCAACTGATCCCAATTGTATCTGCTCCACTTTTGTTTAATGATCTTATGTGGTACCTTATCGAAAGAATTCTGAAAGTCAAAAATCACCAGATGCATTGGTTCTATCTTATCTATTCTGTTAGTTACAACCTCAAAAAATAGACCATCAAATATGATTTCCCTTTCACAAATCTACTCTCTCTACCAAATCCTATTATTATTTTGCAATTGCCCTTTTACCACTTCCTTAATATTAGATGAGGATTTTCCCTGCTTCTGATGTCTAGCCAACTCATCTGTAATTCTCCACTTTCTCTCTTCATCCTTCCTCAAGGAGTGGGATTACAATTCATGGGAACCAGTTCTGGAATCCATGGAATTTTAGAAGATGAAAACCCCTGTATCAACTGTCTCCATGACAAGCTTGTGGTACAGGCCATCAGGTTCTCTGGTCTCCATTACCTTATGACTATTCCAATGCACTTCTTCAAAAACCTCATTAATATGTTTCTAACCTCTGGACATAATTTATCTGATGGCCTTCTGACGAGCCTCCTTTCATCTGCCCTTGGATTTCAGCTCATTTACAGTTTTGTGGCTGTAACCTTGTTTTCATTGACATCATCCCAGCCAATCTCAGTAACGTTCGCAGCCCAACAACCCTCTGAGATCAGCATGATTCTTGTGGATTTGAGACTGAAAACTCTAAAATTCCATCTATAAACTTCTATGTCAAGTGATTCAATAGAGGCATTGAGAGAATCAGTGTCAAAATAGGCCCTTTGGCCCATCAAGACCACGCCAGCCATCAAGCTGCCATTTTTACACTAGTGTTACCTTAACCCACTTTATTCTCCCCACATTCTCATTAACTTCCCTCATATTCTACCATTCACCCACGTACACGGGACAATTTATAATTAACTCCCAAACCCTCATGTCTTTGCCGACATGAGGGAAACCAGGAACACCCATGTGGAGAATGTGCAAACTCCACAAAGGCAGCATCCAAGGTCAGGACTGAACCTGGGTCTCTGGCACCGTGAGGCAGCGGCTCTACAAACTGCTCCACTGTACCACTCCCAAATGTTTATTGGACAAAATGATGCTGATGGACTCCCTTGGCTCAGTCATATTGAAAGCTTCTCAGAGAAGGTGTCTGCAGAGCCAGAATTCAGCTCAACTCAAAAAGGAAACATTGCGCCCAGGCATTGAATTTGATTGTACTGCTGGTAGAGATTAAGTTGTGGCTGAAATTTCACTTTTTGGAAAGTGAAATTTATTTCCTCAAGTGTCAACTCAAGCTCATTTGCACATTACTGAACACAGCACTTTCTGTGAACCAATGAAATTAGGCAGTGTTTTAAAATTTAATACAAAAAGAACTGATTTAAAATATTCATTGACATATTTAAGACTTGTAACTTGAAGTTTGATTAATGCAGCCAGAAATAGGTTCATCACATCACAGTCAATGCACCATGTGATCACTTTTAAAGAATATACTGAATCATTTGTGAGATATATGGTGAACAAGAGTCAGTAAATTAAAAACAAAACACTTTCAAATGCTTTTAAAACATATCCATCATAGTTAGTGAATCCAAAAGTCACAGCTTAATTTTTAAGAACCTCTCCACGACATGTTAATCATGAGCAGAATCTCATGGTGGTGATAAATTCACACTGCAGTGATGGCTAGGTTTGTGGAGGGGGCCTGTCTCTAGTCACAGAGCTTTTAAAGCTGCAATAAATATAGCAGAAGCTTGTTCTATACAGATTCTAAACTGTGATCAAAATCCAAAGATTTTTAGCATGGGTTGTACTGTTTAGTGTTGAAAGAAACCAACATGGAAACTGTATCCAGCAGTATTTAAAATTTGTCATGGTCCACTTGGATATTTTAAATAACATTCCCTATTTCCTTGCAGTGACCAAAATCTATGCAGGGATGGACCAAAAGGACTTTTCTGGTGTACAATTGGATATTCCACATGGAATGTTCTGACCTTTATGTTGACTGTAACTATCTACAAATTCTCAGGTGGGATTACATCAGGAGAAAGTCACTACAATTGGCTTCAATGTCAAAGACAGAGGAAGGAAACGTGAGCAGGGAACATGACATTAGTTGTTATACAGACACATTTGGAGAACTGGTTGTGTGCATTTCAGAAGAGATAGGTACAATGACAGCTGAAGTACTTTGAGTGCCTGTTAACAATCACCATGACAGCTCACATTTTGATTGGAGCTGTTTTGGTGAGGCATGAGTGGTGCATTTTTAGAAGAATGCCTAGCGAAGGGTCAACACTGCAAAGAATGATGAGTAAAAAAGTGGTTTAGAAAATGCATGGTGAATATAATCGTGCATTGAAGGGGTGGTTCATGATGGGCCATAGAATATATTATTTAAGAGCTTACCATTGCAACATTCCTCAGTATACAAATTAGCCTCAAAGACTTTTCCTTCACTTGCTCCACCATTGCAGAGTGCACTAATCAGGTTGTTAGAATAGGTCTGGATCACAGGGGAGTGGGGGAGATCACAGGATAGAGGGTCCCAGTGGAAGGGGGAACTTGGGAATCAGTTGTGGGGAACGGTCATGAGTGGAGGGGTTTCAGTGGGATACTGGGGCTCGGCCAAAAGACTGTTGGTAGGGTGTTGGGAGAAGGTCAGTTTGGTGATTGGTAAGGAGTGAGGTGGGAGTCAGGTTGTGATCAAATTCTGACCTGAGGTGGTGAAGTCAAGAGGGAGGGCTGCCATGACAAGCAGGTCACTGGAGAAGGACCCATCCCAGTCAAGTTCCAATAGCAGTTCGACAAAGGACACTGTTTCTCTTCCCACAGATGTGGACTGACCTGCTGAGTATTTCCAGCATTTTCTGTTTCTGTTCCAGCAGCAGACACCACCTGCAGGAGAAGGCCTGTCCTCCACTGTGGATCTCCCCATTTGCAAGTTGCAGATGATGCAAAATTATTGAAACAGCAGTCAAATGTGATTGCTGCATGGTGCTGGGTGCCCACATACATGTTCAGATTTCTCTGTACCCAAAGGACATAGACAGAAACCTTCAGACTTCATGGTACTCATCAAGTCCATGAGTTTCCTTTGGAAATGACTTTTATTGCAATTGAATTGTACAGCCCATATAGAACATAGAACAGTACAGCAAAGGAACACGTCCTTCAGCCCATGATATTGTACCGAATTAATTAAGCTAATGATACCTAATCCCTTCTGCCTTCACATTGTCCATATCCCTCCATTCTCTGCATATTCATGTGCCTACCCAAGAGCCTCTTAAATGCCTCTATCGTATCTGCCACCACTACCACCCCTGGCAGCGCATTCCAGGCACCCACCACTCTCCGTGTATGAAAACCTACCCCCCACATCTTCTTTTAACTTTCACCTGAAATGCGTGTCCTCTAGTATTAGAAACAGATTCTGACTGTCTACTCAATCCACAGCTCTCATAATCTTATAAGCTTCTGTCAGGTCTTCCCCCAGTGTCCACCACACCAGAGAAACAACCATAGTTTGGTCCAATGCTTCCTTATAGCACATGCCCTCTAATCCAGGCAGCATCCTGGTAAACCTGTTCTGCACCTTCTCCAAAGCCTCCACATCCTTCTGATAAAGGGGCGACCAGAATTGACTGCAATACTCCAGATGAGTCCCAACCGGAGTTTTATAAATGATGATGATGACGAGGCTCACAAAATAATTTCAAGATCAGAAAGTCACAAAGAAATAAATATTTTGAACTGATAGTGACACGTTTACAGCTTACTGGCAGACAGTTACTGCCTGGCCTTAATGTCTTCCAACAACATGCATGCTTGTACAGAAAGTAAAGAGTGTTCCACCTTCAACTTTCTCATGCCCAAGCACTCACTGATATCAGCAACACCAGTAGGTCAACTAAGTAGTTTTGAAGTGTAGCTCTTGCTGTACCATAGTAAAAACAGAAACCAATTTGTACACAGGGAGCTCCCATACACAGCAATGTGACAATGAGAATTTTTGTGATATTGGTTGTGGGATGAATGTTGGTCAGGACACTAAGGATAGCTGTCTTGGTCAAGTTGCCTGGGAATCTCCTAAAATTTTTTTGTTTATTGAAATTAACTGAACATACATGCTGAAGTGCCGCCAACCAATTTTATGGTGTGTGTTTCAGGCTTCAGCCTTGAGGCAAATCAAACTTACCTCTGCCCTGCTTATTGAAATGTGGAAGTCAGATGTCAGTATATCTGACCCTCTGTTCCCCACAGGACTCTTGTGATGGAGCACTGAGTTCTGAGTTGAGGGGTCATGTGTGAAGTGTATCTGATCCCTCAACTTTATGACTGTCATCCTCGCATAAGCAGAGACTATTCTGACCCCTGTCATGGGAATAAATTAGCAGGCTGGCAGAGAAAAAGATTCAAGGATGTGCTCAGAGCTTCCTTGAAACACTTCATAATCTGCCCCACCAACTCCTGGGAATTTCTGGACCATGATCGTCAAAATGGAGATGGTGCATTCAGGATGGTCTGGAGAACCTCAAGTTCATGAGTTGTAAGCACATGAAAATTCAGTGTAAATGGAAGAAGGAGCACACCACCTCATTAACTACTAACCTACCCTATCAGACACCTTCGTTTGAATGGGATTTCCCATCCTGAGGAAGTAGTGAAGCTGAGATATTGGTTTATTTTTATTATGATATGTTTAATTATATTCTGGTACTTTAATTTCTGGGATTTTAGTTGAATTTACTATATTTAGTTTTTTTAAAATACTTGTTATATATTTTTTAATTATTCTTGACTTTTTGAGTTATTTTACAACAATTCAAAGGCTTTGATCAAAGTGAGCTGTCAAAAGGCTCCCAGGCAGTTCTGTGCTCTGGGTCTCAGGGACCTACTTTTCAGGGGTGCCGCAGAATCTGGGCCTCCTGTTTGGTCAAACCTGAGGCGTTACAAAAGGTGTCTGACAACAGAAATAATACAGAGGGCAGGGATAGATACTGAATCAGATTGAGCATGATCCTGCTCAATATCCAATGGCCAGAAAATGGTGTCAGAAATTCCACTTTTAAATATATATTTTGCTGGTCTTCATGGTGTTTGCTGACAAATGTATGACTCAAGTCAAATGTGGTGGCTACTTATTTCTCAGTGACACTAAGTTAACATTGACATAGGCGACTCTGGACATGGGAACTCCAATGTACAGGAATGCAAGAGGCTACAGAGAGTGGTGGACTCAGCCAGTTCTATCATGGGTACAGCTCTCCCCACCATTGAGGACATCCACCATCTGATGTCTGAGGATGTCTGAGGATGGCAACATTCATCATTAAGGACATCCACCATCCAGGCCATGCCCTCTTCTCATTGCTGCCATCAGGCAGGAGGTTCAGGAGCCTGAAGACCCACACCTCAAGGTTAAACAACAACTTCTTCCCCACTGACATCAGGTTCATGAATTGACCTGAAAAGCCCTAATTCTATCTTGGGCTATATTTTCCAAAACTTGTACGGATGTCATTGTGTTATTTTTTTGTTCATTGTGTTGTATAAGTTATGCATAATTTATATTAATTTAAGTTTATGTAATTTATGTTTGTCATGCTTGTAACATACGGTGCTGCTGCTGCAAAAAGCTAACTTTCATTGCATTTATACCCTGGCTGTGTATGCCCATTGACAATAAACTTGAACTTGAACCAAATGCGGGCAAATGGTTTAAGTATAGATGGGTGGAACGGTCGGGTTGGACATGCTTTAAGCTAAAGGGCCTGTTTCTGTGCTGTATGACTGTGACTGCAACAATATTTTCAATGGTATCATCCAGGGAGGAGGCAGAGTGGGAAGCTACGGGTTATTAGGGAAATGTCTTGTTTCGAAATAAATGCAGCAGTCAATGCATGTAGATACAGATAAACACACACACACACACACACACACATATATATGAAGCACCATTCCCTTTTGTAGTTCTTATTCCAATTAATTCCACAAAATCCATGTCCAAATTTGTTGAGAGCAGTCACTTGTTGTGGTGAGCAATGCAACAATGTTGGAAAAACTGCACTGAAGGAAGTTATATGGAAAATTGATGTGAGATCGGGTGCTTCACAAGCATTTCCTCAAAGCACCGAATAACATTTCCTGTCAGTGTTTCTCTGTTTTGCTGTTCTCTCTTATGATTCCCAAGGGTCATACTCACCATGACACCAAATGATCATTTCACACTTCAAGCTGCTGCCATCTAATGTGCAGGTACTTGCTGTATGATTATCCTAAAAAGGGCACTTCTCTAATTAGCAGAATTCATTCACATAGATCTGATAGCTGTCTGGTCAGAAAGCATGGGAAGGGTTGGGAGGGCTGCAGAGAGGTCCACTGAACTTGGTTTCCATGAAAATTCAGTGAGAAGCAATCAATTCAACACTATAATCTGGAGTGAATAGGCTGTTAATAATCTCCAGAAAGCAGCAAATCACAGCTCACAGCAAGCGAGAAACATTCACTTCAAAACTGTGCAGATGAAATCATTATCAAATGAATTAGAGAGAGAGACATCAGATACTGCAGAGAGGATTTGTGAATTATATCAAAGCTTTTTGAAGCCAAAGAACTCTTTTCAATATTAAAATTAGCTGACATGTTACAGAGGCTGCGTAGTTACAGCTGACATTCCTTGCACTCGATTCAATCAAGTCGCAAAAGCAACTTTTACTCATGTAATGCCTTTTTGCACAGCAACATGTCCCAACGCACATCACAGGAGCATTTTCAAATGAAGTTTGACACTGAACCACATGTGGAGAAATTAGGGCAGATGACCTAATTACCTGGGTGAGGTAGCAATGGAACATTGTGCCACAGCATGAGAAAATCCCGCTGAGAATTCTACTCCTGTGGGCATAAAATCTGTTCTCCCACTGTTGGCAGGAACTCTTTACTTTTATTGAACATTTTCCTTACATGTTGTAACTTCTCTTAAAATAAAAGCACTCCAAAGTGCTAAACAAATTTCGACTGAGTTTTGGTTCCCAGCAGGAATCAAAGAGCTGGGAAGGAGGAGAGCCTAGAGGCCACATCAGGTGTGAGGTATTGTGCTGAGAGGCACTGAACTGCTTAATTTACAGATACTTACTGGGAGGAGAGCATAAAGCAGAGGCAAACTGAAACACAAGGGTTAAGGCCAACATAGATCAGCCATGATCATACAGAATGACAAAGCAGGCTTGAGGAACCTGGTAGCCTCCTCCTGCTCCTATTTTCTTGTGTTCTGGTAACAGCTGAACATCTTCCTCAGGAGTTGAATAAGCTTAACAGACCCTGTGACAGGGAATGTTAAATCAATACTCAGAGAAAGTGCTTGTGAAGCATGTGATGTCATGTACTTTTTCCATAAATCTTATTCCAATTTTGCCAATTATTCTTATAATTTTTCACATCTCTCCTGAAGGGATGGACTTCTGCAGGGTGAGGTTCATGAGCCAATACATTCTACATGACCATTCATCCCATTTCAGTGGAGGCAGGTTCAGGTGAGCCCGTGAGATCAAAGAGAAGGCTATCTGGCACTGAGATGGTACTTAACCACCCGTTGAACTGCCCATCACCCTCGATTAAATGAAAAGTGCCCATTAAACACCCACCTCCCCCCAACTCCTTGATTAGCATAACGCTTTACAGCGCCAGCAACCTGGGTTCAATTCTGGCCACTGTCCGTAAGGAGTTTGTACGTTCTCTTTTTGTCTGAGTGGGTTTCCTCCGGGTGCTCCGGTTTCCTCCCACATTCCAAAGATGGACAGGTTAGGAAGTTGTGGGCATGCTATGTTGGCGCCGGAAATGTGGCGACACTTGCGGGCTGCCCCCAGAAAATTCTATATCAAAAAGATGCATTTCACTGTGTGTTTCGATGTACATGTGACTAATAAAGAAAAGCTGTCAAGTACAGCACAGAGATTGGCCTCTTGGCCCACCAAGATTCCACATTGACTATCATCTACACTAGTTGCATTTTATTCTTTCCACAGAACCATCATTCCTTCCAGATTCTACAATTCACCTGCACACTAAGCCAATTAACTTACCTACCTACACATCTTTGGGATGTTAGAGGAAATCAGAGCACCCAGAGGCAATCTACACAGTCATAGGGAGAACATGGAAACTCCACACAGAGAGCACCAGAGGTCAGGATTCAACCTCTGAGGTAGTAGCTTGATTGGCTCTGTCACTGTGCCGACCAATACATATATCGGGGAAAAACCTGGCAAATGGAGTTTAGTGTGGGGAAGTGTGAGGTCATGTATTTTGGTAAGAGGAATCAAGAGGCGAATTATTATCTAAAAGTACAGAGACTGAAAATGAGTGACATTCAGAGGGATCTTGATGACATGTTGACTTTTACTGCGAAGAGGTTGGAGATTAAGAATGGGGAGGTGTTAAATCCATAAGACCATAAAACATTGGAGCAGAATTTGGCTATTCAGCCCATCGAGGCTGCTCCACCATTCAATCATGGCTGATTTTTTTGCTCAACCCCATTCTCCTGCCTGTTGTTGGTAAGGTCATTCCTTAATACCGTGTATAATTTTGGTCCCTTTAGCTAAAAAAAAAGATACTAAAAGTAAAAGTAGTGTTGAAGGCAGTCTGCTAACTATGAGATAAACAAAGTTAATAATGAATACTTAAAATCCATTTAGGAAAAAAAATTATAATATTTTTAAAATTCATTGAAAGAAGTGGGTGTTGCAACTAAGGCCCATCCCAAATTGTCATTGAGAGATTGGTGCTGAGCTCCTTTTTCAATCACTGCAGTCCTTCAGGTGAAGGCACCTCCATAGCCCTGTTGGGTAAGAACTTGTGGGGTTTCAACCCAGTGATAATGAAGAAACAAAAATACGCTCCCAAGTCAGGATGGTACATAACTTGGTGGGGATCCTGTACTGGGATATGCCTTTGTCTCTTGAGTGGGTGGGGTTTTGGGTCTGACAAGACTTGGTGAGTAACTGCAGTGCATTTTACAGATGCTACACACTGGAGACACTGTGTGATGGTGGTGGAGGGAATAAAGCTTCAGGCTGGTCTATGGGGTAACAATCCTATGTCCTGCTTTATTTGGGATGCCTTTAAGCTTTGCATATTTGCTGGAGTTGCAGACTTCCAGGCAAGTGGAGAGTAGTTCATCCCATTGTAACATGCCTTGTGGATGCTGGAAAGTCTTTGAGGAGGCCACACAGCCTACAGCCTGCGTAATTATTATGTGCCTGGTGCATTTAAGTTTCAACTCAGTGGTGACCTCCAAAATGTTAATCATGGGGGACCTGGTAATGATAATGCCAATGAATGTCATGTGTAGATGATCAGACTCTCTCTGCTTGGAGATGGTCATTACCTGATACTTGTGTGATGCAAACATTTTTGCTACTTTCAGGAGATGCTGAATGTTGTCCAGGACTTGATGCATGCAGGAGTTGCAAATGGAGTTAAAGACTGAGCAATCACCAGCACACACTCTTCCCTCCTCCATCTGCCAATCAACCTTCTTCATCAGGATCCACCTATCGTTTGCCAGCTCTTGCTCCAACCCTTCACCTCACCTCTTTATACTGGCTATCTCCCCTCTGTCTCTCAGTCCAGATGAAGAGTCTTGATCCAAAATGTTGACTGTCCACTTCCCTCCACAGATGCTGCCTGACCCACTGAGTTCCTCCAGCAGCTCATTTTGTTGTTCCAGATTCCAGTATCTGCACCCTCTTGTGTCTCCATCTCCACTTCTGTCCTTATGATGGGAGGAAGATGAGTGACGCGGCAGCTGAAGATGGTTGGGCCCAGGATACTCTCCTGAGAAACATCTGCAGTGATGTCCTAGTGCTTGAATGATTGACTTCAACAAATGCAAGTATCTTCCCTTCTACAAGGTATGACTCCAGCTAGAGTTTTTCCCTCAAATCCTTTGACCAGTATTATCAACATTCAACTTGTTCAAATGTTGCCTTGTTATTTTCACCTCATCTCTGGAATTCAGTGATTTTGTCTGTCATAAGAACAAGGTTGCAATGAGGCCTGGAGAAAGAGTCCCAACCTGAGCATCAGGCAGTGGGTTATTGATGAGTAAATGCAGGATGATGACACATTTGGTGGCACCTTTCCTATCATGATGACCACATTTCTGTATTTTATGTTGTTCTCTATCACTGCACACAAAGATATTTACTGAAACATTTGAATGGTTTGGTGAAAGGTCAGTCAGTCAGGTTTCACAAAGCAATGCACTAACTCTTTAACAACCACTGTATCAAAATAGTGTAAAAATTAATATGGAAATAATGAAAAGATTTTATAGGCCTGGTGGGATGAATGGACTCTTATTGTTCCAGATTACATGCTTCCTTATTTTATGATATCTAACAGCTTTCCACAGTGGGAATATGCATTATACATAACGAAAGTTATTTTCATGATAGTTGAAGCCCTGAGGCCTGTAACTGGAGTGCAACTTGCAGCATACATCACAGTGCCTCAAACATTTGAGGAGAAAGATTGCAAATCCATCCAATTACTTCCTACTGCTCTGAAAACAGACAATTTTTGTTAGACTGCAACTGTCTGAACAGTCTACAGAGAGAGCATTAATCAATAAAAGCAAATTGCTGTATTTTAAATATTATTCAGCACATTAGAATGACTGAAGTATAAGGATTTTGTGCTATTGTCATAATAAGTACCCATGAAGAGTTTCATTGATGTTCTATTGAAATACAGGCTGTTTGATTATTGTTTTCTGCAAAGGATGTTTCAACCTAATCATTACTAACCTCTTTAGAAGAGAATCATGAAAGAAGTGTTCTTTGCCTATAGGCATTTCTAGCAACTATCATTCATTGCAAAGCTGCTTCCTGCATCTTGACAAAGGTCAAGTAAATTTTGTGGAGGACTTTGAATGACATAAAGCTGATGTTGACTGTATTTCATTTTCAGCATGCAACAAGGCAGCTGTCATTCCTGTGAATTTCAGCCTTCTAGTTTCTGTGTTCACTATAAATTCTTTCCCCTTGGATTCATTTTGTGGCATTTATATTTAGTTCTTTGTACATTTATTTAGGAGTTCTCCTGGTTTCCTTTGAGCGCCTCTGTGCCAAAACTAGATGCTTACATTTTGCTCTTTTTTGATCAGTTGATAACTAAAGGGGAAAACATTTCACCTCATTGTGGTTCACTTGAGCGTGAATATACCAGATGACCTGTCCTGGGCCCGGCACATAGATGCAATCACAAGGAAGACCCGCCAGCCTCTTTACTTTCTTAGAAGGTGAGGGAGGTTTGGCATGTCACTGAACACTCCAACAAACTTGATCAGATGTACTGCTGAAAACATCCTGACTGGTTGCATCATGGTCTGGTATGTCAATTCGAGTGCACGGGAATGTAAGAAGCTGCAGAGAGTAGTAGACTCAGCCCAATACATCACAGGCACATCCCTCCCCACTATCGGTAGTATCTACAGGAGGCACTGCCTCAGGAAGGCAACATCTATCATCAAAGATCCCCACCATCTGGGCCATGCCATCTTCTCCCAGCTACCATTGACTGGAGGTACAGAAGCCTGAGGTCCAACACCATCAGGCTCAAGAACAGCTACTTCCCTTCAACGATTCGGTTCTTGAACCAACCTGCACAACCTTAATCACTACCACAGTAGAGCAACACAATGACCACTTTGCACTACAATTGACCCTTTTCTGTTCTTTCTTGTAAAAATTATGTATAATTTATGTTTAATTTTTATGTTTTCTTGTGAATGTTTTGTGTCTGATGCTATGTGCCTGTGACGCTGGTACAAGTAAGTTTTTCATTGCATTTGTATGTCCATGTACTTGTGCATATGACAATAAACTCAACTTTGACTTGACCTCGACACTCCATTCAATCACTTCCCAGCAACAAAACAATTCTGAGCTACAATAACAATTCAGCTACTCAACTATACATCCTTTATATGAATGAGAAATCAATTAAATTCATCACAGCCCAAGAGTTCAGAATAAAAAATATCACCACAGATAACATTATCCACTCTAGAGCCTTTTGATAAACTACAGCAGGTACACCTTGCTTCACAGCTCCCCACACTTCACAGTCTTCATCAGACGAGGTAACTCCCAGTAAGATGTAAAAAAACTCAGTGATAGTGGTAGAGCACAGAAATAGTTATGAAGGTGCACTGGATCCAGGAGTTTATAAAGAGAGGAGTAGTGTGTTAGGGCTGAGAAGTCATAACGAACATTTATAAAATACTGATTCAGTCAGAACTGGAGTACTGTGTCCAGATGTGAAGGCATTAGCAAGGGCTGAGAGAGAGATTTAATGGAATGATTCCAGGGACTTTTATAGATTGGAGCAGCTGGGGTTGTTCTCTGTGGAATAGAAAAGGATGGAAGAGGATCTGGTTGAAGTGTCTAGATATTGTAGACTTCAAGAACCAAATGGACAGAGAATGAAAGAGATTGGCAAAAGAACCAAGAGTGGTGTGACTAAAAGCTTTTCTCATGCAGTGAATGGTTATAACTCAACAGCAATTAGTTGCTGTTGGGATTAGTTGAATTTGGCATCATTGTCAGCACAGACATCATGGCGGAAGGGCCTGTTCCTGTGCGGCACTGTTCTATGTAACATAATATGCCTCCCAATTTCTCTGATTTATCTCTGGGGGTACAATGGAAGCTAGTTCAATTGCAGCATTCAAAATCAGGTGATATAAATACTTAAAGGGACAAAAATATTTCAGATCTGTGGGGTAATAGTGGGGGAATGAGAGTTGCTGAAGTGCTTTTTTACCGAGTCACTACAGCCTTAATAGGTTGAATGGCTTCCTTCAGTTCTACATCCTTTCTGCAATTCCATTATCTGAACAAGTTCTCGGGAATAGTTCTTTCAACATGCCAGTATCAAGTAGCTTGACATGAGAAGTTATAGGAATGATTTGATGGTGTGCTTGCCCTGAATATATTGATATCCAATGACAAAATCCAGCAAGGTTTTGAGATTTCCATGCAGAGGAGCCCATTCCTCTTTAAAAATGCCTCCCAACTTATGTGGAGACCAGAAAAAGGCAAACAAATGTGGCAGACTGTAAATGTATTTGGTTACCATGTGAGAAACATTGAGTGATGAAGGGACATTTTTCCATTTGGAATTTAATTTATTTGCCCAGCAGGCATAAGTGAGGCATGAACAACGGGAAGTTAATGATAGAACTTACTGGGAGTATTTTACCAAACTTATTGGAAAAAGTATTATGGTGATCCACTAGTTTTTAATGAAGCACTTTGACTTTAATATTTCCCAATAATGAGTCTAATGAATGCCCAGCCTGGGGTTGGGAAAATGGAGGTTCCTCCAATCCAATATATTCATCCCCAGAATGAATGCAATGCCCATTAATACAAGGCAATTGTGTTTTCATAAGCAGTAGGTCACTGATCATCACTACTTTCATTGCTGGTTTGCTTTGCAGATATACTGTGTGTACTGAGGCATGGTCTCTAAACTATTCACCGTGATTGATCATATTCAATATGACAGCAAGTATGGTGGAGGGTTATTACACTGGATTGAATGCTTCCTTCCATTAAATTACCATGAACAACTCATTAAAAACTCTCCAACCTGTATCCCTTAAATATGTGGCTCGCCTTCTCCCTGAGGTGTTTGAGGAAGAAGCTTCATTTGAAATCACCCTGAACAAGATGTGGATGAGTTACTTGAGAATATCCAGGGATAGTACAGAGGGGGTAAGTTTTGAATGATGATAGTCCTAAAGATGTAATAGACTTAGATGTGTGAGTATTCCTCACAGATAGGTCATTAAGAGATAAAGTTACCAGTCTCTCTGCAAGAGGAGATGCAGAATAATGGATCCCCAAGGATGACAGAATGGAATGTCATGCAGTATGGGAACTATTTCCATTAATTTGGAAATGTGTATAATTTATTGAAAATATCTATATGAAAGAAATACCTTGAATTGAAACCACCATTATATCTACTTTTCCCTATACTGTAACTTAAAAGAAAAACATAGTTACTTATTGGATTCTGTAATAATGTGAAAGCTTCAGAGTTTATTAGAATAAATATTTAGAAAGATTTCAGAAATGCTACAGAATAGAAGGTATTTAATGATCTCATATGGATACTTCCTGCCAGTTACCTCATTATATCAAAATGTCACCATGTTTATTTCTGATATACCTCAACACTGTAGAACTTCACATAAAAATATTTGAAAAAGTGCATTAGGCTTTATAAAAGAAAAATTGATGCATATTTTCAAAGCTCAAAATGCCTTTTATTACTCAAAGGATAAAAACTACAAGATTCAAAACATGAAGATATCCACAAGATGAAGCTCAGGAAATCACATTGGAAATCCTTTAAAGATAAAAGATGCAAGATATTAAAAAAGAAACACCCAAATTATTTTTCACGTCAATTAAGTCTTTGATCTTTTTCTTTGCACTGTACTCATGATTAGAGTTTAGGCAATGCTGTTTGCATCAGATTAAATAATGAATACCAAGGGGGGAAATAAAAATCCAATTGATCTAGGCATGGTTTGAAAAACCTAATTATAAAACTTTGCAATAAGAAACAAAATAAAACTATTATATGGAGAAACATATGACAAATCACGGGGAGAAAAATATTCTGATATTGAGTTATGCTACTTTGACATGAACCTCAAAATAATTGACTTCAGAAAGAAAGGTCTCAAAATACAGAAGTGAAACAATCTCAAGTTGACAAGGAATCTCTGGTAATGAGACCTCACTGAGTTAGAATTTCTTGGAATATAACAAACCCACTAACTGTACAGTAATTCACCATGTATGTAATAGGACTATTGATACAAATCTTAACAAAGCAATGGATTGCAGAGAACTTAATGGACTGGATGCGACTGGAAGATAGCTTCAGCACTGAAGGAAGCATTGGCTACTTGTGATTGAATCATAGCATTATAGAGCACAGAAAAGGGCCCTTTGGCCCAACCTGTCCATGCTGACCTTTTGGCGAGTCTACTTTAATCCCTGCATTCACCAGCACAAGCATTGCATTTTGGGGAACGAGTACTAAATTACCTGTTTTCCTAATATTAACTTCATGGTTTTATTCCTCACTACCTCTTAACGAATGGTAATAATACATTGACATGGTGTGATGTCAACCAGAAAAGCAGATTTGACTCTTCCACTGACATTGATTTCGTGGTGTTGGATGCCATGGGAGATATTGAATAGAAGCAAACATTCTCCCTTATTGGACTAATGGAAAAACATCTTCCAATCATCTGTCCCATGCATATTCTAGCATTTAACTCAATAAGTTATTGTCCCAAATCTTGCCTCAGAGTCAAGCTACCTATGATTGTTTCAGATTTCTGGATGAAATTTAATGCATATTATCTTCATCCTACAGCAGGAAGATATTGAAATAAGCTGGTCTGATCCACAGTGGTGTTCATTCTTGAGGGGCCAGAACAAGCCCAAGCTGCAAATCCACTGACAATGGTGCTTACATTAAGAACCATAAAACATGATTATTGTTTGCTTTCAGAGTTTCAATATGAGCATTGTTGGGACTTTTATTCTCAGAAAAACAATGCTGAGGTACACACAAGGGATCGTGAAGAACAAAGTTGTTCTGCTACAGTTGGGCCCAAACATTGTAATATTAAACTCAAGATAAAAGTTCCTTGAAACCTAGCCTTTGCAGCTATAAAGTGTTAGACTGTGGCCTACCCATTCGTTGTTCCTTGGGAAAAGAATATATATCAAAGTTCAACTGAGTTATCAAGTGCAAAATGGAACAGGCATTTCCAAGAATTGCTTATGTTAGCATGATTCAAATTACAAAATTACATCATTATTTATGGAACACAAATTCTACCAGAACCAGCATAATTCTACCAGCATAATTTGGAGCAGAATCTACAACCATGGTTGAACATTTCAATTGGACTAGAAGCACTGTGCAGTAGTTTGCTCCTAAAATTTCTGTTTAAAGGGACATTCTACTGATGCTTGGTGACCTGACTGGACACCCTCACAACTGACTGCTCAAAAACCTTGCAAAGTCCATAGAGTGTGCAACCACTAATTGGGATTGTTTCCTCCAGCATCCAGTTGCTGAGTTACTCATTCAGTGGATTCCTCAGTAGTGATGCCACAGGCAACACTCTATTACTGGAGATGTCATTATGACCGTGACTAGCCAAGCAGGATAGGATGGTAACCCTGGGATCCGAGGAAAGGATATTCCCTTTAGCAAACAGTCTTGAGAAATACCTCAGTCAGTTAAATCTCTCTGATGAGCAATATATTTGGAGGCTCGGACTTTCCAATCTACCATCACTGAGGCATAAGACCTTCGGCCACTGGTCTCATGCCTAGACTGCTTTCTCCCTTGGCCTGTTCATGTGCCTGTCTAAATGCTATTGTATCTGCTTCTACCACTTCCCCTGGCAGTGTGTGGCAGGCACCTACCACTCTGTGTAAGAAAACTTGCCTCATAAATCTCCTTTAAACTTTCCCCTTCTTCTCTTGAAGCCATGTCCTCCAGTATTTAAGTTTCTTATTGAATTGTGTCAGTCTCAAACTCAAATTCTATCCATGTGATCCCAACACTATCAGTTTCTCACCCTATGTCCTACTTGTCTGCCACTGTCTTTCTCAGAATCATTTCTTGTGAGAATATTTAGGGAAAAGGTTGTATTATGTTAGATTCTGTCCATCTCACTCCACAAAGAATTTAATTTTTGTATCATGAGAAAAAAAATCCTTGCTTAATTTATGAAAACTATTTGTTAATTCGGATGAATGCAGTGCTGAACTTGTGGTTGGGACACGTAAACTTTAAAATATTTTTGTCTAATTTCTAAAAATTCCTTCAAGGGATATGTCCTTCACAAGCAAGGCCAGCATTTATTGACTATTACTGTTATTCTTTAATAGGTGATAGTGGTACACCTTCTTAAACCTCTCCATTCTACTTGGTGAAGATTGAGCCACGTAGTCATAATAGCGAGAGTCTCAGGACTATAATACAAAGACAGTAAAGGGTCAACAGTGCACATCCAGTTTGGATGATGTGTTGCTCAGGTGATGGTGTTCCTGTGTGCTTCTTGCTCTGTCCCTTGAGGTCATTGATCTCTTGGATTTGCTGATGCTGGGAGATGAGCAATCACACTACTTTGCACTGGCTGCTGTCAGGCTTCTTGAGCATTGTTGCAACCACCCAGGCAAATGCAGTGTGCTGCAAGACATTTTGGGAAGTCAAGACGTGCCACCAATTCATTCAGCCTCTGAGCTGCTTTCTTGTCAGTGATAACCTGGACAATGTTACTTGGGGGAAAGTTGACAAAGATAATCCCTTTAAGTGTTATGCATTATTGGCTAGATGAGCTCTTGCTGGAGAGACTCATTCACTATCAAATGAATTGTGAATGGAGCTAAATACAGTGAATCTTTGACTTTACGATGGAAGGACAGCCACTGAGAAGACAGCTAAAGGTAATTGATTTCCAACAGCCATCACCATTATGCAAGGTCTACCCACTGAAGAATTCTCTGCCTGATTCCCATGACTTTAAGGTCCTTGGTACAGTTGGATTGAATGCAACCTTGAGAACTGCCATTCCCACCTCACCTTCAGAATTCAACTCTCTTGTTCATGTTTGGACCAAGGCTGAAGTAGATGTACCACCAAGTTATCCTGACAGACTCCAAATTGGCAACTTGTAAGCAGTCCAACTTTAAAGCTTTTCAATCTCTCCCTTCATCATATTGTTGTTGATTTAACAATAGCTTGATAACTCAGGAACTGGCCAAGCTGTATTGTCTTGCTTTTCCATGGAAAGGACAAATCCAGCCAATTTTTCAAACTGTCATTTATGTGATAATGTTGTAACAGCGTTGAAACAATTTGGTAAGAGCCAGGATTTGTTCTGCAACACAGATCTCAGCTTCAGCCCAAGATTTTGTCAAAGTTCGTAGCCTTCCATGCTAGGTGCATTAATCCATTCCTTCACTTCACATTAAGTCAATTGAATTGGCCAATAACTGGAAACTGGGATCAAAATGAGGCTGAGAAGGAATCATCCAAAGGACTCCTCATGGTCACCAGGTCCCTCAAGCCTGCCCCACCATTCAATATGATCATGGCTGATCTCTCCTGTCCCAGTTCCCTATAACCCTCAGTTCCTTGATCTTTCAAATATATATCCATTTCCACGTTAGATATAACTAATGATTTGTTCTCGACCACCCCTGGGGGCAGAGAATTCCAGAGATTCACTACTCCCTGAGAGCAGAAATTTCTATGCACCTCAGTTGTAAATGACTGGTTGCTTATTTTGCAGCTATGTCCCCTTGTTCGTATCTCTCCCACTTGTGAAAACATCTCAACTTCTAACCGGTCAAAGCCTCTAGGGACCTTGTGTGTTTGAATAAGGTCAACCGTCATTTTTATAAACTCCAAGGAACACAGACAGTGACCTTTATGAGAGTGCTCCAATCTGCATTTTGAAACTGAAACACAACACAAGCATTTTTTCACTGAGTGGGTGGACAGAATCTGGAATTTGCTCCAAGAAGTGTGGTAGAAAGTGGTACTCTCTCAACATTAATGAAGTATCTGGATAAGCACTTTAATCGCCAAGGCACAGAAAGCTACGGACTAAGTGCTGGTAAATAGGAATGAGTACGGATGGGTACTTGATGGTCGGCATTGACATGGTGGGCCGAAGGGCCTGTTCGGTGCTATATGACTCTATACAATCAGGTGTCCTTTAAATATAGGTTTTTTAAATCCCAGTTACCTATTTATCCAAGGCCTTTCGATGCACCCCTCTTGCATTTTAGAAGCCTTCCAGCATATTCTTTCCAACATCCCTGTTCATTGCTTTCACTGTCATTGGAAGTCTGCTTTATTTGTTTACTGTAAATTGAGTAAAGCGAGGTATATTACATTGCCTAATTCAGTTTGTCTTGTGGTGCTTTGTCATTTTGTATTTAGAAACATCTTATTTCTTTCTTCTGTCAGGATTCACTACTATGATGTAGAGTCCATTAAAATTTATTGAATAGGCAGTTTCTCCCAGGAGGGACTAAACCAGTGAGTGATTTTCAGATCACAGTCTTAATATAATGCCTCCACTTGGAAAGGTTTTATATCCTGATTAATCAAATATACTTACGTATTGGATGCCTTGAAAAGTGCGATAGTGGTGTATTGTATGAGGACACAATGTTTTCTGGCTGTGCCAATCAAAAAGGAAAACAAAATATCCACTTTGTTTTCAAAATTAGTTCAGGATTTATCCCATTTCTTTGCAGGATGTGGGTGTTGCTGGGAGGTCAGTCATGGGGTGGGGGAGCGGAATTCAGATTTTGAGGTCTAGATTGGCATCAGTGGGAGGAATCACAATCGACTGATGGGAGGCTGAAGAGATATATACCTTATAGAGGCACATAAAATCATGAGGGAAATTGATAAGATGAATGATCACATGAGTTTTCTCACAATAGGGGAGTCTAAATGTAGGGGACATAGATTTAAGATGAGAGGGGAAGAGGCTCAACATTTTGTTTTACATTGAGGGTGTGGGTATATGGAGCAGGCTGGCAGAGGAAGTGGTACAGGAAGTGCTACAGGAAGTAGTACAGGCAGGTACAATTGGAGCTCTTGAAAGACATTTACACAGGTACAGGGATAGGGACAGGAAAGGTTTAGAGGGATATGGAACAAAAACAGGCAAATGGGACAAACTCAAGTGGACAACCTGGTTGGTATGGACAAATTCAGCTGAAGGACCTGTTTCCATGCTGCATAATTCTATGCATACTTTGACTGGCTCATGTTTCCCAACTACATGTGCTATACAAGTGCAAACAAAAATCACAGAAGCTGTACCCAGATGCACACCATTATACACCACTGCTGACATAAGTGTGTCAGATATACAGAGGACACAGAAGGAAAAACTGCTGTCCTTGCAATCCATGCACTAAATCCCAATCTCAGATAATTTAGCTCATCCCTTGGAAGTTCAATCACAGAAATGTTATCTTTTATGATAAATACCTTGCTACATATTATTTGAGATAGAAGCTAACGTTTTGGAGGAATGCCCCAAACAAATGAAAAAAAGAACACAAATGTATCAAAAAGTTTTCAAAAGGCTACTAAGATGATTTACTCATGTATATCAACAAAAATAAAAATGTTGATCGGGATACAACATATGCTCAGCCAATGGGTTTAAAACTAATCAGGACCCCTGCAGTTTCATCAGGTCAAGACAGAATTTTGGAACAATTTTTTTTGTATCAATTAGAAATTCACCATTATTCTTACAAGAGATCAGGACATTTCCACAAAACACCAGGATCTACTGGAAAGAGACTTTCATTTACATGCTTCATTTATGTATTTTCTAGGATGTCCCAAAATTCTTTACATCCAACAAACCACTTGAAATAGAGACACAAGAGACTGTAGATGCTGGAAATCTGGAGCAACACACAAAGTGATGGAGGAACTCAGTGAGTCAGGCAGCATCTATGGAGGGAAATGGGTGGTCACTGTTTCAGGTTGAGACCCTTCATCTGCACTACTTGAAGAGTGTCCACGGTTGTCATGTGGGAAATGTGCAGTCAATTTGTGCTTAGCAAGCTCCTACTCTCCATGTGATGATGGTCACAAAATGCATGTTTTATGAAGTAATATTTATTTTTTATTGGCCAGGTCAGCAGAGAAAATCCACCAGCCTTCCTTAAAACAGTCCCATGGGATTTTTGACACCCATCTGGAAGAACAAGCAAGACCTTGGCTGAATATCCCATACATAAAAACTACATGTTTGACAGTGTGGTGCACACTCTGCACTGGACTGGAGAGGCAGCTTAAATTTTGTGGGTAAAGTTCTACAATGGAATTTGAATCTGCAACTTTCTGATTCGTAGGCAGCCGTGTTGCCAGCAGAGTCAATGACACACAGGATACAAAATATATTCCCTACCCATTTGGTGTCACTGCTGAGGAACCAGTTCATTGTAAAACGAGTACTTGCATTACCACTTCACTCAATAATACAAAACTGAATTATTTTATTGAGAGGCATTCAGTTCAAGACATAGAGTCATAGAGTTATACAGCACAGAAACAGGCCCTTCAGCCCAACTCCTCCACGCTGACCATGTTGCCTTACTGAGCTACTCCCATATCCCTCTTAATCTTTCCTATCCCTGAACCTTTCCAAATGTCTTTTAAACATTGTAATTGTACCCGTCTCTACCACTTCCTCTGGCAGATTGTTCCACAGACCCAGCACCCTCTGTGTGAAAATGTTGCCCCTCAGGTCCCCTTTAAATCTTTTCACTCTCACCTTAAACCTCTGCCCTCTAGTTTTAGACTCCCTACCCTGGGAAAAATACTGTGACCATTCACCTTATCTATGCTCCTCATAATTTTATATACCTCTTTTCGATCACCGCTCAGCCTCCTATGCTCCAAGGCAAAAAGCCCCAGCCTATCCAGTGTCTTGATATGGGACAATGGTCCAAGGAATGCAGTGGGGGGTGGCTATCAGTTCATGGTATTGGCTGGAGATAAGCAAAAGTAAGGGTCCAGAATGTTTAAGGATAGAGCCAGTCAGATTGACAAACTTGTGTCATTTTGGACAGCATGATCCTTGTTGCTGTAGTGGGGATGAACATTACACTACCAAAATGGAGATATAAATACTGGATAAAGGGTCTCGAGCCAAAATGTCAACTGTCCATTTCTCTTCATCAATGCTGCCTGAGCCGTTGAGTTCCTCCAGCATCTTGTGTGTTGCATAAAAGTTACCAAGGATAGTAACTCAAGTTTGGGGAGGATGGAAACAATAAATATGGTTTTGATTTGCACATTATTCAAAATGATGGAAATGACATCAGGAACAGGAGATCAAATTCAAGTCAAAGTAACAAAGAAAATCAGCAGGAATATCAGAATGAACAGACAAGCTCGTGCTCTACAGTTCCTCAGAATGAATGTAGAATCTTAGGCTTCTCAATCGAACAGGACACCAGAGTGGAAAGTGCAAGAGGGAAATCCAGTAGGTAACCAAGACTCAGTGAGGAACAACAATTATGAATGAGTTAACTGGGAGTAGCAATGGAAGGAAGCAAGATTGTATGCGATTTTATAAGATTTGCAAAAGAAAATGTGGAAAGGAAACAGCAGGTGTGATCATGAGCACTCTTTAAGCTTGTAGTATATTGTTGAATCATTAGACTGTAATTGCATATTGCTCTTGATGTTGAAGAGTGAAAAAAGAAGCAAGGATAAAGGGCTGTTATTTCTGTAATGAGACGGGGCTGTTACATTCCACATGAGGTGCAATGTGATCTGTTGGTGATCACCTCTCCTCTGAAAATTGCTGGAAATTAAAGACACAATCCCAAAGTTCAGAAGCCCCACAATATTCAGCTCCTAATGGCTAAATGTTCCAGTCACTCCAGACTATAATTATAAAAGAAGCACAGTGCCACATTTCATTGAAATTACTGCTGCGGAGAAATTCTCCAAATAACTCCAACAGTGTAAATATAAAGGAGAAAATTGAATGAGAAACGGAGAAGCCAAAATGATGGACAGTGAACAAGTCTGAAGAGTAATTATAATGTGTAAGTCAAGAAAACATGTTTAAAATGGAGTTGGGAGCTCTCTTACATCCTTGTGGAGTTTTGCAAAATCTAACTTAGTTGATGACTTTAGTGCTGTTCAGAATAACTGATGAGTACCGATGTGCAGGAGAATTGATGCTTCACAAAGTCTTGGAGAATTCATGATTAGAAATATCAAGGAGATTTAGTGGTCAGCATCATCTAAGACACTTGATAATGAACTACGTCTAGAAGGCTGGGTAGTTCGCAATGTATGGAAGACCTGATGATGAACAATGTCCAGAAGACTTGATTAGCAAAGTCTGGGAGACTTGGTGATTAGCAATGCTTCACAACTTGGTGATTGTCAAATACCAAGTCTCCTGGACAACGGTGCAAAATATTGGCAGATTTTGTGACTGGCAATCAACATCTGTTGCACATTGCTGAGCATCAAGTCTTCTAGACATTGCTAATCATTGGACAATGCTGAGCAGAATTGATGATTAGCAATGTGCATGAGACCTGGTACTTAGCAATGTCCAGCAGAGTTGGTAATTAGCAATATTTAGCATATTTGGTGAAAGGCAATGTCTGGGAAACAGTGCTCAGCAATATCTAGGAAATGACCTTAGCAATGTTTAGTGGACTCGATAATTGCTGAACACAAAATTTGCTAGTCACTGCCAATGTCTAGGAAACTTGGTATTTGGCAATGCCTGGCAGATTCCGTCTTCAGCAATATCTATCAGGATTGATACTAAGCAATGTCTAGGTGGGAGTGCAAGGTGATGTACAGGAGACTGAATCATGTCTTGTAAACTGTGATGAGCAATATCCAGATGATATATAGGAGACGGACCCTAGCAATGTCTTAGAGCATTAATGATTGGTAGGGTCCAGTAGGCTTCATGTCTGGCAATGTATGCAAGACTTGTTATTTAGTAACATTACAGAGACAATGTCCAACAGCAGAATCAGAGAATTGGTGATACAGTCCAGGTAAAACAAGAAATTGTTCAACCTACTTAAAAACTGACCACAAAAATATTCCATTAATATTCATATCTCAGAACTCTACACAGAATGAACCAACTATTCACATAATCAAACATACAAATACATCCAGACAGTCCAACTCGCTCCATATTCAAGAAGAGGGGTGATGTACATGCTCCTGTTTACGTCTACGGTGCTGAGGTCAAGGGAGTTGAAAGCTCCGAGTTCCTAGGAGTGAACATCACCAATAGCCTGTCCTGGTTCAACCACATAGATGCTATGGCTAAGAAAGTGCACCAGTGCCTCTACTTCCTCAAGAGGCTAAAGAAATTTGGCATATCCCCTTTGACCCTCACTAATTTTTATCAATGCACCATAGAAAACATACGATCTGGATGCATCACAGCTTGGTATGGCAACTGCTCTGCCCAAGACCACAAGAAACTGCAGAGAGTTGTGGACACAGCCCAGCACCATCACAGAAACTAGCCTCCCCTCCATGGACTCTGTCTACACTTCTCGATGCCTTGGTAAAGCAGCCAACATAATCGAAAACCCCACCCACCCTGGACATTCTCTCTTCTTCCCCCTTCCCATCAGGCAGAAGATACAAAAGCCTGAAAGTACGTACCACCAGGCTCAAGGACAGCTTTTATCTCATTGTTATAAAACTATTGAACTGTCCCCTAGTTCAATAAGATGAACTCTTGACATCACAATCTACCTTGTCATGGCCTTGCACTTGTCTGCTGCATGGTACTTTCTCTATAACTGTAACACTAATTCTGCATTCTGTAATTAATCCCTTGCACTACATCAATGCACTGTTGTAATGAAATGATCTGTATGAATGGCATGCAAAGCAAAGTTTTTCACTGTACCTTGGTACATGTGGTAATAATAAACCACTTTACAATAATCTTGAGTGGGAAGTCTGAGAAACTTTGTGATCTCATCTATTTTTCTATGGGACAATCTCATAGTTCATGCCTCCCCAGTTTTTTTTCTCACAACTTGATCATGTTTTCCCCCAACATTTTTGCTTCTACACAAGCTGATCTTTACTATCCACTACTTAATTGCTTTATTTCTATTTCATTTGTTCTCCTTTCATCCTTCAGGCGCTTTGCTTTCACTTGCCTTTGTTTTCTTATCATCCTTTGCATCTCCATTCTTCCTGTAAAATCAGGAGAACTGAACATCCCTGTAGCTGCTAAAGAGCTGCTTACAGTTTCTCTCCAGCTCAATAATTTCAAGATATTTGTAAAGCAATAACAGAAAATAAACAGATTTTAGATAAACTGTCAATACTGCTGCCCTGAATGTCTCAGCCTGGAATTTATCAACAACATTACTTTTCACTGCCACAATTCACCTGATGTTGAGGTAAACAATGCAAAGATCACAGAAATGAAAATGCAAATTGTATTTAGTGCAACTCAAGTTTAAGTGATCGTTTGTGCTCATTTTTTTTAAAAAAAGATACTGGATTAAAGGCAAGCCTCACGCATGAAACTGTGCATTATCACCAACTGAATTTATCACCCTTGGGAGTCACTACTAATTACACATGTACCCAACTTGCAAAGAGGCACCAAAAATTAAACTGGATTTTTTGGACACAAAAACACTGAAACACTAAATAATTTAATTATTTGTTTAATTTAATTGCTGTTCAACGACTTGTTAAAGGTATTTTCATTGAATTCAAGATGGGTACTTAAGATAAAATAAAATGGATTAACAACATGACAATTGGATACTACAAAACAGATTTTGCATTCTGTGATATGCAAATGAGTTTGAATGGAACACCAGAGAAAATAAATTCAAAACTGATGGAAACTTGGGTGCCATGGTGCGAGGATCTCTGACTTCAATCATTCATTGTGTTGAATACAATGTGGCACATCTGACTGAATATAGTTGCAAATGTTTCAGCCTCACAGTCTGGATCTCCCAGAAAAAATTCCCCACCCATCCACCACATCATCGAGGATAGGGATGCTTCTGGGGTTTCCTCTTCCCATGAACTGTTAGATGTAGCAGAGTTTAGAACTGATTTGTTGATTGTGGGACCACTTACCTCTGTCTGTTAGTAAGTATGTAACTTCACAGTTGCCACTTGATTTCTAAGTACACAGAGAGATTGCTCAGTGTACCCAATGTTACCATCATCATGATGACCACTTTCGTGTGTGGCTGCATCTGGTGGTGCATGGAATCAAAGTATGAGGGCACCAAGTGTCACTACGTGCTGAAGCTGTGTGTGGAGAAGGATGCAAGGGTCCTTGTCTTAGTTCACCCAAGTAGTTGCAGAACAGAAGACTCTCTGACCTGTGGGCTGTTCCCAAGGCCACACACTGAGTCAGACATCAAGTGCTGCTGGAAAGTCATTAGCTTGGTGAAGGATGCTCTTTGGGTCAGCCTGAAACTTGCTGGTCTTCCAGCACAGCGAGATGTCTTAAAGGAATGCTGCTGACTGGCACATTCCAGGCTGCAGGATTATGTGCCGAGGGATGCAGTGAAGTTTGATGCAACCAATGCACAGACTCTGTAGGGAAGGAACACAGTCTAGGCTCCTTCTGCTATTGTATATACAGGGGTTGTGTTGGATGGGGAAGCCTCGCAAACATTGAAATGGTACATCACCCTTGGGGGGGGGGTGGGAAAGAGTGGCAATGGTGTTATGCTTTGAAAAACAAAGTTAACACTACAGAATGTATTGTTCACGAATGTAAAATATTTTGCACTGTTTATTCTTTTGTATATACCTTTATTTCAATAAAGTTTATTTTTGAAATAAAAACGATTGGTCAGTCAAGTGGGTTTATCCTTGTGTTCGTCACTCAGTTACTGCCATACACCCAACATGGCAGATATGCCCTTCAGGATTTAGCCATTGGTACGGGAACCTTTCAGTGCATATTCCTTTGTTCATCAGAACTTAGTCATAGAGCCATAAAGCACTGATACAGGCTCTTCCACCCAACTAGTCCATGCCAACAACGGTGCCCAGCCAGCTAGTCCCAATTTCCTGCATTCGGCCTATATCCCTCTAAGCTCCACCCCTCCATGTACCTATCCAAGTGCTTCTTAAATTATATTATTGTGCCTGCCTCAACCACTTGCCCCTCAGGTCCCTTTTAAATCTTTCCCCTCTCACCCTAAATCCATGCTTCTTAGTTTTGGAACCCTCTGCCCTGGGGAAAAGATTGTTATCATCCACCTAATCTATGTCTGATGGATATCCAGTATATAATTTTACACATTCTGGCACATTATATAACTTTGATGTGTCTGTGAAAAATCAGTGATCAATATGAATGTCTAAAAATATTGGATTTTGAGTCCTTTTTTTAAACTTTACTTTAATGCAATAGTAAAAAAAGAAACCAATATAGTTCAGTGTTTCTATATTTTCCTGTGCTGTACAGAAAAGGCCATGGTCACTGAAAACAAAAGCAGGCATTTTGATCCTATGTCTACTCTCTACAATTTTCATCCACCTCGCACACTAAAATCAGACACCAGTCAGTATTCAAGCAAAGTTTTTTTTCTATGGCCCTGTCATTTCCTCGAATAGCCTAGAAATTATTGAACAAATTCTATATTTGTATTAAATTCCTCTCACTTGCCTTTTATTGTTGGAATTATCTCACTGCAAGTAAAATAAGTGAGAAAGTAGAAACAATCCAGCGTATATATGAAATTATTTATAATTGCATCCAAGAATTCCTGAAAAAAGGGAAAAAAAAGGCAACAGTTCCATGTGAGCACAAGAAATAAAATTATATAAAAACACAGATTGAATGGTGCAGGTCAATTTCCTAATGTTAGCAGTGGCTAGAAGAGCAGCATCACAAAGTAGGTATAGAAATGCAAAGTCAAAGTCAAAGTCAAGTTTATTGTCATATGCACAAGTACATGTATGCACAGGTGAATTGAAAAACTTACTTGCACCAGGATCACAGGCACAAAGCATCAGATACACAAGATTCACATGAAAAACAGAAATTAAACATAAATTATATGCAACTTTTACAGGAAAGAACACAATTAGAACAAAAAAAAAGTCCATTGTGGTGCAAAGTGGTCAATGTGTTGCTATACTGAGGTCGTGATTAAGGTTGTGCAGGTTGGATCAAGAACTGAATGGTTGAAGGGAAGTAGCTGCTCTTGAACCTGTTGGTGTGGGACTTCAGGCTTCTGTACTTCTTGTCTGATAGTAGCTGCAAGAAGATGGCATGGCCCAGATGGTGGGGATCTTTGACGTTGCCTTCTTGAGGCAGCGCCTCATGTAGATACTACCGATGGTGGGGAGGGATGTGTCGGTGATGGATTGAGCTGAGTCCTCTACCCTTTGCACTTCTTACGTTCCCGTGCATTCGAATTGCGGTACCAGATCATGATGCAACCAGTCAGGATGCTCTCAACAGTATATCTGTAGAGGTTGGTTGGAGTGGTGACATGCTGAATCTCCTCAATTTTCTAAGAAAATAAAGATGCTGGCACGAATTCCTTGCCAACGTTTCAAAGTAGAGAATAGTCAATGGCTCTCAAATGTGGAAAAATGACTTGTTGGTCCTGCAGATAACAAGCTGTATGGACGCTGATGGTTTTTAGTGGGATGATAATACAGGCTGTATTAATTCGATCTGAACGACCAGAGTTCCTGAAATCATGTGACTGGCCAGCATGTAGAAGCAGTGAATACAGGGTGGTTTAAAAATGTAGAAGGGTTAATGGGGCTAGAAAAGTTCATTATCGAAAGGGGGGATAGTTAGAACAGACCAGGGCAAAAGCAGCAGCACAACAGTAGACATGTAAAAATGCAGAAGTACAAATGTTACAAAATGGGGAAGTGATTTGGTATTATGGGACCTGAGCACATTCCCATTTCTGTGGTCTCATAGATAGAATGGACAAATTGGGCCTCTGCTTAAGAGTACAGGTCCACCCCAGGTTACAGCAGGGTTCCATTCCCTTGAACTATTCGTAACCCAGACAGTTCACAAGTTAGAAATGCAGCTAAGTTCCCAGGCGGCAGAAGATGCCTGCAGCCCCGCAGCAGCCGGCAAATCCATCTCACCAGTCTCTGAAACAGTCATTTGTATGTATGGGCTGTATGTAAGTTGGGCATTGGTAACCTGGGGAGGACCTGTACTGAGGTAGTTCGAGCTGGATGCAGAAGGGCCATTGTTTTGGATTACAGACAATGACCAGAGTGTCCAGCAAGCATTGGTATTGGTATTGGTTTATTATTGTCACTTGTACCGAGGTACAGTGAAAAGCTTGTCTTACCTTACAAACTGGTCATACAGGTCAATTCATTACACAGTGCAGTTACATTGAGTTAGTGCAGAGTGCATTGATATAGTACAGGTAAAAACAATAACAGTACAGAGTAATGTGTCACAACTACAGAGAAAGTGCAGTGCAATAAGGTGCAAGGTCACAACGAGGTAGATCGTGAGGTCATAGTCCATCTCATTGTATAAAGGATCCTCTCAATAGTTTTCTCACAGTGGGGTAGAAACTGTCCTTAAGTCTGGTGGTACGTGCCCTCAGACTCCTGTATTTTGTACCCGATAGAAGAGGAGAGAAGAGAGAATGACACGGGTGGGTGGGGTCTTTGATTATGCTGGCTGCTACACCAAGACAACGAGAGGTAAAGACAGAGTCCAAGGAGGGGAGGCTGGTGTCCTTGATATGCTGGGCTGCGTCCACAACTCTCTGCAGTTTCTTGCGGTCTTGGGCAGGGCAGTTGCCATACCAAGCCATGATACATCCAGATAGGATGCTTTCTATTGTGCATTGGTAAAAGTTGGTGAGAGTCAAAGGGGACAAACCAAATTTCTTTAGCCTCCTGAGGAAGTAGAGGTGCTGGTGAGCTTTCTTGGCCGTGGCATCTACGTGATTTGACCAGGACAGGCTGTTGGTGATGTTCACTCCCAGGAACTTGAAGCTCTCCACCCTCTCGACCTCAGCACCATTGATGTAGACAGGTGCATGTATGCCACCCCCTTTCCTGAAGTCAATGACCAGCTCTTTAGTTTTGTTGACATTGAAGGAAAGGTTGTTGTCATGACACCAATCCACTAAGCTCTCTATCTCCTTCCTGTACTCCGACTCATCGCTGTTTGTGATACGGCCTACAACGGTGGTATCATCTGCAAACTTGTAGATGGAGTTAGAGCAGAATCTGGCCACACAGTCATGAGTGTATAGGGAGTAAGGGCTGAGGACGCAGCCTTGTGGGGCACTAGTGTTGAGAATAATCGTGCCGGAGGTATTGCTGCATATCCTCACTGATTGTGGTCTGTTCGTTAGAAAGTCAAGGATCCAGTTACAGAGGGAGGTGTTGAGTCCTAGGTCTCGGAGTTTGGTGACAAGCTTGCTTGGGATTATTGTATTGAAGGCAGAGCTGCAGTCAATAAACAATAGTCTAACGTATGTGTCTTTGCTGTCCAGATGCTCCAGAGCTGAGTTTAGGGCCAGGGTGATGGCATCCGCTGTAGACCTGTTTCGTTGATAGGCGAATTGCAATGGGTCCAGGTCGTCTGGTAGGCTGGAGTTGATGCGTGCCATGACCAACCTCTCAAAGCACTTCACGATGGTGGATGTCAGAGCCACTGGTTGGTAGTCATTGAGGCATGTTACCTTGCTTTTCTCTGGTACCAGGATAATAGTGGTCTTCTTAAAACAGGAGGAAACCCGAGGTTGAAGCAGGGAGAGGTTGAAAATGTCCGCAAATACTTCTGCCAGCTGGTCAGTACAAGATCTGAGCACGCAGCCTGGGACACCACCTGGGCCAGGTACTTTCCTCGTGTTCACTCTCTGGAAGACTGATCTTAGGTCCTCCACTATGATCACAGGTTCAGCTGCATTGGTGGCCATCAGGGTGGATGGTGACAATCCACTTCCCTTTTGTTCAAAACATGCATAGAATGCGTTAAGTTCATCAGGAAGGGATGCGCTGTTGCTTGCTATGCAGCCCAACTTTGTCTTATAGCCTGTTATGGCATGTAAGCCCTGCCATAACTGGCGGCTGGTCAGGGACTCTATTTTGAGTTGACCCAGAGCTGTCTGTCATCTGCGCATAAGATGGTTAAACCATCCCTTATACTTTATTAGACACCTGGTTGTGTACGCATATAATGTATGTAATAACACGTTAATATTATTGTTCTGTAGCCGGCCAGGATGAACTGGAAAAAAAGGTATATTAGATGTTTACCTTTGTTTTGTCGAAACACAAAGTTGTCTGGAACAAACAGAATTTCTTTCCACCAGAGATAAACAATAAAACTTTGATGCTTGTAACTGACCTGAGTCCTGTGTGATTCTTCAATCGTTTATTTCCCTAAACACAAAGCAAAATGCGTGCTTAGACAATCCAATGTGTTCTTAAAAAGGCCTGGAGGTTAGATCCCAGGAGGCAAAAAAAAAGACCTCTGAAGAATTCTCATTGGGAATGTTTGCCCAGGACACCAACCTGAAACTGGGATTAAGCTCTCCACATGTGAAATTGGGGAATACAAAATTAGTTCCTGACAAGATGTAACATTCACATCGCACACTCAAGTTATTTACACAGGATCATCATTAATTTTGACAGCAAAATGATTCATGAATGTGCTCCTACTGATTTTACTCATTCCTACGGAGAATGCTTGTGTTCATTGCTCAGTCCTCTCTCAATTTTCCCCCTCTCTTGAGAAAATAATTGGTAAAACTAAACATTTTTAATCATTTGAGTTGTTCCTCCATTACTCAAGATGAGTCAAGCTAGTTGCTGAGGACTTTCACTGTCTTCAGGATCAATGAGTTTCTTCGAGGTGAGATAGCTGCCCCAACAAACTGGGAGGGTCCTAGTAAGAAGCTTCTTATGGACATTTTGTGCATCGGTTTCAGCATGGCACTCCATGGATGGGTGGTAATTAATTTCCAAATCAAACCTTTTCTCATTTGTCTGATCACCCATTAGTTTGCACATAAAACGTTCATACATTGGCTAAAGAAAATAAATAATTTTCCAAGGTGTTCCCCATCATTGCCTGATTTCAACTCACAGATACCATTGGCCTAAGAACATTCTCTTCAACATGTTGCTACTTACACCACTATTTGGAAATTTTGCCTGACTTCACATGATTTTCAAAGTGCAATCCTGTGGTACAAGGGTGCAAAGGTCATTTTTAAAACAATATTCAGTTCTTCAAACAGAAGAAAACATAGTTTATGTGTTCATGAACTTAATCTCAAGCAGTTTTATGCTGCAAAGGATTTTAAATTACATGGCCACATGATCACAAGATAAACACGCATTATTGTTGGAGACAAAAGCGACCATGAAACATAAATATCATGAAAAGTCCAGGATATGGACACAGATTTTACTGAAAACTCCTTACTAGTATGTGGAGTACTGCTACTCCAAAGTAAATGTATTTTTAATGATGTAAGAATCACACAATAGGTGTGAAAGTACATCATCAAGACTGCACAATTAAGCCCCAGGTACTAAGGGATCATTCACAATGCTGTCATTGAATTTAGAGTAACACAATGCCTTTCACACAATAAAACATCAAGGATTTGCAGGGCCCTGATCAGACTTAAGAAAAACTGATGCTGAGATAATGAAAGCGACTTTGCTACAGGTAACTGAAAGCTCAGTTAAAAGAAGTGGAGAGGCTGACAGGTTGAAGAAGGGAATTTCAGAGTTTATGGCCTTGGCTGTTGTCAGTTTACAGATGAAGCAAATGTTTGGTTGGTGACTCCAAGCCACAGAATGTTAACAAGACTAGAAGAGGCCCAATTGTACATAGTCTACAAATAAATAGAGAATTATATTGCAAGCATACAGGTCCTCCCCAGGTTATGGTAGGGTTTCATTCCTGTGAACTGCACATAACCTGAACAGTTCACAAGTCAGAAAAGTGGCCGAGAACTGAGTTCCCACACAGCAGAAGATGTCTGTAACCCTGCAGCAGCCAGCAAATCCATCTTGTTGATCTCCCAAACACTCGTTCGTGTGTATGGGCTGTACATAAGTCAGGTGTTTGTAACCTGGGCAGGACTTGTAATTACATTCCTTCATGCTGGTACCACATCACTCAATGGTGAACTATTTTCTGTATAAAGGGAGCACATTGTCTCATTTAGCAAGCACATGGCCTGAGACAGGAAGAATAATCAAGTTGTTGAGCCACAGATCTTAGTCTGGAAGACTAATGAACAAACAATGCACAGGTAAATAATGAAGAAGTAGTGGCCAAGTACAGATGCTTGGAGCAATAAGAAGGTTACAAAGTGGTCAGGAAAGGATGGTATTCAACGAGACTGCAGATACTGGAATCTGGAGAGTAAAAAAAAGCAAACTGTTGGATGAACTCAGAGGAGGTAAAAGGATGGTCAATATTTCGGGTCAAGACCCTGACTGACTGACAGAAAGAATGCTGTTGTCAGACGTTCCTTGGACTTGCAAGATAGAAAGAGACAAAAGCAGTCCCACCCATCTGGAAAATGGAAGAGACTTCTGCAAATGAAGCTCAATATAAAAGCCTTTTTTTTCTCTCTCTTCCTGGGATTGAGGAGCTGGTTGGCCACTGACTGGATAATGGGGATGGGGCACAAGTGAGAGTGAAGGTTACTTTTCCTTTGCAAGCTTTTGGTTGATTGTTTTCCTGTCACACCACTTTTTTACAGGCATAATTTCCATGCCAAAAGAGAACCCGAGGACAAAGAAGAGGAAAAGTGCAGAAAGAGAGAAGAGAAAATTAAACAAAAAAGTCAGAAAGAATGAGCAAAATGGTGACACTGGACAGCTGTGACAACATATTTATTTGTCACTCCGCAACACTGTGGGAGATTAACCAGTTCATTCTAAATAGTTAATTTGTGTCAGTAACAAATTTAAACAAATTTACAGCACTAGAAATAATTTAAATCAAAAGGCTGATATGTTAATTGAGAGGTATTTGTTTTATCATGCACTATGCAACCACTGATGTTCTAAATTGGAAAATACACAGCTAATAATATGACTTTGATTCCACTTAAAACAGAATGCAGGGCCTGATGGCTAGTGACAGATCAGATTCCTGTGCATGATTGAACCTGGAGGGTTTTATTTTTATTGGTGTTCCTGAGTGCTCCAGTGTTTCTTTCCTCTCTCTGGGTGCCCATTTCTGACACCACAACAACAATTCAGTGTTGCAAAAATCAGGTGCCTGCCTCACTTCTGATTGGTATGTCACAGCAGTCCACCCCCCAGCCTTCCAGCAATTGTTCCAGTTGAGAATATTCACTTTCTGAGTCCCAGGCATTTCTTGATGTTAAGCAGGTTAGTTCACAACCTTTGGTTCACGCATCTCCCAAAATTATTGTGGTCAACATGTGAAATCAAACAGAAACTGTGAATGTGCAACTTACACACACAATGCCTTATATCATTTATGCTGCTTGACCCACTGAGTTTCTCCAGCAGATTGTTTGTGGATTCAGAGTCTAGTATCTGCAGTCTCTTGTGTGTCCATGCCTTAAAGAACATGTACCTCAAAAAATCAGACTTTAAATTAGTGCATGCCCCTTGCACAGCCAGTTTAGCGTGTGCTTTTAAGAAAGGATGAATGCCTCAGTCTACTTTTCTTTACTGAATACATCATTTTGATTCATGTTTAAATAATCCTAAACATTTCCCACCTGTAACTATACATTTCAATGTAACAATATCCCAAAGGCCAGAAGTTCCATATTTCAGTTCAACTTGATTAAATTACCAATTTAATGTTATTAAGGTTGGAGAACATTTATTTTAAAATCAAATAAAATATGATATATGAGGAAGCATTTTATCGCAAGCATGAACTGATATAAACATATATACGACTGTGAGGTACTATTAAAATGGCAATAAACTGACCGCACATCGGCTGTATACATAAGGGGGTTTTAACAGAGTTACTCCAAGTAATTTTAATATACTTTAGAAAAGAGAGATCATAATTAATTTATTTCACTTGTGAAATGTACTAATGCCACCAAAATCAGTTGGACAGCATGATTACAATTTATAAATCTGTTACTTTACACAATTATATGTAATGCTCCATTAGAAGTTTTACTTAACAACACCGTTTCCAAGTCTCGAGATGACAGATTGATAACACAATTCTTTCACCCGTAATGTAATGGGTGGTTGACGGTGAGCACGGATCCAGTGGGCCAAAGGGCCTGTTTTGGTGCTGCATCTCTCTATTACTAAGTTAAAATAATTGTCCAGTCTGAGATGTTTGTTTGCAAGAGTTAGTAAGGAGTAAAAAGTCATAGAGAGATACAGCACACAAACAGGCCCTTTGGCCCACCAAATCCACAATGACCATCGACCATCAACCCCCCCACCCCCCACGCCCCCATTTACACTAATCCTACATTAATCCCAATTTTTAAATCCTCTCCACATTCTCATCAAATCCTTCCAGATTCCATCACTCCCCAACACACGGGGTAATTTACAGTCACCAATTAACCTCCCAACCTGCATGTCTTTAGGATGTGGGAGGAAACCAGAGCATCCAGAGGAAATCCATGTGGTCACTGGAGAATATGCAAACTCCACACAGACAGCACCAGAGATCAGGATTGAACCCAGATCTCTGGCACTGTTCTCTGTTATATTATCTGAAAGAAAATGATGCCATTGGAAATTATTTTCAATCACACTGCCATTCTGATAAATGTTTTGTTCCCTTTGAGTACTTCATACGGGAGTGTGATGGCACAGTAGTTAAGTTTCTGGTCTGCTATCCAGATGCCTGCTAAGAGAGTACACAAGTTAAAATTCTACCATAGCAGCTCAGAATTGAAATTCAACTCATGAACTAAATCTGGAAGGAAAGGTTATTACCCACAAAAATTCTAGATTATTGAAAAAGAAACTTATTTAGTTCAGTAATAATCCTCTGAGAAGGAAATTAGCCACCCTTGGTCCTGATGCAGGGTCTCAAACTGAAATGTCAACAATTACAGGCAGCACGGTAGTGTAGCGGTTAGCATAACGCTTTACAGCGCCAGCGACCCAGGTTCAATTCCAGCCACCATCTGTAAGGAGTTTGTACGTTCTCCCCATGTCTGCATGGGTTTCCTCCAGGTGCTCCGGTTTCCTCCCACATTCCAAAAGATGTACAGGTTAGGAAGCTGTGGGCATGCTATGTTGGCACCAGAAGCGTGGTGACACTTGCAGGCTGCCCCCAGAACACTACGCAAAAAGATGTATTTCACTGTGTGTTTCGATATACAGTATATGTGACTAACAAAGATATCTATCTATCTATCTTTAATCCTTCTTCCTCCACAGATGCTGCTCGATCTGCTGAGTTCCTCCAGCAGATTGTTTGTTGCTTGCTGTTTTCTTGCACCAAATGCCTTGTGCACAATAATAATAATGTTGAATGTTCAGAAACCGTGTTGCTGATGATGACCCCAGCATATTGTTTGTTGCTCCAGATTCCAGAATCTGCAGTTTCTTGTGTGTCCTTTTTGCAACTCTCACTTGCTGTGGCCTAGTGTGACTGCAGATCCATCAAAATGGTTGACCTTCAACAGCCCTCAAATGGCTCAGAAAGCCATCTAAAGGGCAATTAATGCTTCAAATTTTCTGTAACTATCATACTCCCATTGGACTAAATAAAACATTTACTCAAATAGTATTGTGTTTGAAAATAATTTAATGCCATCATTTACTTGCTCATATGATAAACACTGGACTTGCCACTGATGTCTACATTCTGCGAACAACAAAATGTTTATTTCATGTGGTGTTTCAGTGGAACACTGGTCTTCCAAAGACTATCTGTTGTCCTGCTTGTAACTCTCAGGGGCAGGTCTACTGAGAGAAACCTCCCTCCTTCCACAACACTGTATTACCGTATGCTCACAAACCTATCCAACTGGATGAGTGAACAGTCAACTGTGAAATAATTTATTCAGATTCCAGGGTCACTCCAGGCCTTAAGCACAATAATTGATAGCAGAATATTGTATACCTTTTATTTACTTGGTAAAATAATAAGCACAGTGGGCTTGTTCACTGGTAACTCCAAACTTTGAAACAACATACTTGCAGTTTTGATTTTATTCAAGGCCTCCTCATTTTAGGAGGTCACCTGAACTAAGAATCAACACGAGATTTTACCCAAATCTTAAGTCACTGGAGATGGATCATCTTGCAAAAATTTACATGTAAATTCAAGAGCAAGACAGAGTCAGAGAGAATTGTGCCAACTCCAGACAGACGCAGCAACTTTGCCTTCTGCGTTTGAGGGTCATGGATGTGAGAGAGGAACTCTGAGAAGTGAGGAGCCGGCAAGCTGTGAACTTTGCCTCTGAATCCTTCAAGATCATCTTCAGATCCAGAGTCCAATTTGTGGAGCAGGATGAGACATGTTCACAGTTCTTCTTCCAAAAGGTTCATAGGGGGATCTCTGTGATCTATCGCCTGAAGGAAGAGGATGGCTCAGCAACATCCCATTATCAATCAGCCTGGGCACTCATGCTGACAGCCTTGGTGGACTGCCGTACTCCTATCGGGCTCAGATGCTTGGAATGGTCTCCCTCAGGGTGTGGGGTCCCTTGTGGTGATGCTGGTGGTGTTACTGGGATGAAATCAGTCAATGTTCCTGTTCCAGCCTCTGATTCTGATTGTTCTGTACTGTCCATCTTTCAGACCTGGGGTGCGTTGGACACTGTGCTGCTCCTGGTCTCCCAGAGCTGGGGTGCGTTGGATGCTGTGCTGCTCCTGGTCTCCCGGAGCCGGGGGCCAATGGCCCCTGTGCTGTTCACAGTCTCCTGGAGCTGAGGGGTAGCGGGCTCATTTCTTCCATCGTCTGTTTGTCTGTAAGCCCCCCTCCTGTTCTTTGTCACCTCTGTTTTGACGCTTTCTCTGCCTGCGAATCAGTTTCCCATATTTGCTTCACCCTCCAACAAGAAGAGATTGCTGGCGTCTGTCTGTTGCATGGCCCTTTTCTTCCCATTACTTTTACCCTTGGAGGCCTGTTATCTTCTTTCTCACCACCTGCCATTCCCCTTCTTGTCCCTCAGCCATCCCCTCTTCCATTGACTCTTCGGGAAGGGCCTGGAGGTTTGTAGCTGGGATTTGGGAGCTTGAGGTGGTTTGCCTTTCCTCAGTCCTGATATGAGTCTCTACTGGGGTCTCTGCACTGGTAGGGGGTGTGTTGGTATTCCTCTGGTGGTTGTTGGTTCCAGCTCCCCCTCTTATTGCCTGTGCGTAGGTACAGGCAAATTTTGAGCAGGCCTTGTAGAGATGGCCTGCATCCCCGTACAGATTGCAACATTTGCTTTCCCTGCAGCCCTTGGTCTGGTGGCCTTCCTGCTTACAGTTCTTGCAGATGATGGCCACCACGTCTGGGTTTGTTGCAGTTATGACACACTCCAGGCGGTCCTGCATATACCATGTACCCACGGTTCCCTCCAATGGCGAACATGGAGGGTGGGTGGATGATGGCTTCCTTATTGTCCACCCTTAGCTTAACCTTCACCTGCTGCTTGCTGGTCCAGATCCCAAACAGGTCCTTGATGTCCACACGTGTTCCTGATCCTTCAATGTAACGAACCAAGAAGGTGAGGACATCCAGCATGGGCAAGTGTGGGTTAACCATATACACTGTTATCACAACACGCCTTCTGGGTGGAGAGGGTAAAGTGGGGCTGCATCTTCAACAGTGACAGCGGAACTTCATTCCCCTTCTCCTGAAAGTCCTGTAGCATCTTTTGCCACCCCACCGAGTTCTTGAAGGTAACGTCAAAGTACACAATACCTGGGAAGTCCTAGAGGCAGCTTTCACCTCGAACTTGCAGCACTCTAGCAGGACCTTCTTGATAAAGAGGTCCTGGATGAAGCGGTTCCCCTCACTAAGGTCCTTCACTGTCACCCTGACAGAATTGTAAATCCCTTATCCTCCTCCCGAGGCACTCATACTGCAGCCATCATGACGATGCTGGTTGGTTACAGCAGGTTTAGTTGCTGGAAGGTGTTAGATTGGTTTCCCAATCAGCATTAGGATCAACGCCTATGTCAGCAGGTTAAGCTCTCATCAGGCAGCCACTTGATCATGAGGAGTCCCTGTTGTCTTCCTTCTTCTTCAAAGTTTGTGTTCGCGGAGATCACCCACAAATCCGCCACATAGATCAGCCTCCGTGATTCCCGTCCTGAGAGATTGGCAACAGTGATCACGAGAACCACCTTTTTAATCACAGTCTCTCCCTTGCCAGGTAATTAGAGTTACTAACACCAATACTCAGTAATTCATCAGTACTGTGGAACTTTTTCAGGTCAAAGCCTCCCTGTACATGGACGATGTTGCTATCTTCTGCTCAGATCCACAGTCAGTTTGCATATTGATCAGCATCTGTGACCAGTGTGAGTTGGCAATGGGGGCCAGAGTCAACTATGGTTTGATCAAGGCCATGGTCTTCGGCAACTGGCCTGACCAATCCAACGTCCCCTTCTCTGTTAGGTCTGACTGCCTGAAGGTGCTGGGGATCTGGTTCGGAGGGGTCGAGGCATGGAACAAGAATTGGCTGGATTGGCAAGGTCAAACAAAAACTAGGTCTGTGGAAACGGCGTTTTCTGTCAGTATCTGGGAAGAAGTTTGTCATCAGGTGCAATTTGCTCTCAGGGCTGCTGTACTTGCTGTGTGGCCTGTTCCCTGCTCCTCTGCCAGAGGATAGGTCTGGCCCCGTTGCCATCCAATGTTCCAGTCAGCTGGACGTTGCTGCACTACCTGTCCTTTGTGGAAGAGTTCTTCCAAGAAAACACCTTTGACCACAAGTCCATCAGGCAGTGGTCAGTGCAGAATGTACTGCAGACACTGTGGGACAGGGATCCTATGGATACAGTGGGGTGGTCCCCTGAGGAAACCGTCCAAATCATCTGATGAAATGCCTCATTGCCAGAACTCACCAACAAGCACCAAGACCTCGCCTGGCTGGCAGTGAGAGGGACACTCACAGTCAGATCCTTCCTGTACAAACGACACATCACCCCTAATGCACGCTGCCCTCGGGACAGCTGTGGCGGGGAAGAGACAGTTGCCCACCTCTTTGCAGACTGTGGATTTGCTAAGAGGGTGTGGAGAAGGATGCAAGGCTCCATGTCCTGGTTCATCCCCAGCAGTTGCTTAACAGAGGACTCTCTGATTTACAGGCTGTTTCCCGGACACACACACTGAGACAGACATCAAGTGCTGCTGGAAGGTCATCAACTTGGTGAAAGATGTCCTTTGGTCTGCCCGAAATATGTTGGTCTTCCAGCACAGCAAGGTGTCTACAAGGGAATGCACAGTCTAGGCTGCAGGAGTATGTGCTGAGGGATGCACTGAAGCTTGGTGCAGCCAATGCAAAGGCTCTGTAGGGAAGGATCACAGTTTAGGCTCCTTCCACTACTGTACATAGAGGGGCTGAGCTGGGTGGGGAAATCCCTCAAACAATGAAAGGGTGTATCACCCCAGAGAGGAACGAGTGGTTATGGTGCTCTGTTTTTTTTAAAAATAAGATAACACTACTGAATGTAATGACTATAAGTGTAAAAGTTTTGCACTGTTTCCTTTGTATATTTTTTTTAGTATGAATAAAGTCTATTTTTGAAATTAAAAAAAAAGTAAATTCATGTGTCTGTTTTGTATTTTTCCACTGAAGGCTGGTGATACTTTCCATCAATTTCATATTTAAAGGGGAGACAATGACTTCAGTTTTCAACTGCTTATGGCCCCTTGTACTTGAGGAAAATATGGTGACAAGTCATTAAAAATATTTGAACTGCATAGTTATCAGCTATTTTTGACCCATCCAGAAATTTAAGCAGGCCTCAAAATAGGTGGAAATCAAAGCCAAAACTGTGGATGCTTTCTCTGCCATCTAATTGATAGAAATTATGTCATTTGGACAACATTGGTCTCCACTCCATCACAAACATTTCCCTTGCTGTCCCCACCCCCCATAACTGCAACTTGAAGCACACTTGCCTTCTCATTTTCTAATTCTGATGAAAAGTTGTTGATATGAAACGTTAACTGTTTTTTTCTATTTCTTTCTGCCTCACCTTTCCAGCACCATCTGCTTTTATATCTATTTAAATTAGTGTCTGTACCCTGGGATTATCTTTTTCTTGAAGAATAGGACAGAGTGCATCGCCTGCACATTTGTCTCTTGGAACAAGTTGAAACAGCAGTGTTTAATACAACAGCTGGCGACCTCTCCAAAAAGATAGTTTACAATGGTGTAGGTATTGAAGTAGTAATGATGATGAAACTACTGATGTTTTCCATCATTATTCCGTGAAACTGACAGCAACTATGGGATTTTTAAGCATTTGTAGTCTAATGAGCAATTCCCGAAGGTACTGCCAGCGTTCCTACAGGCCTACACAGACTGCACCATTTACAGTCTCCACCATAATTAAGATGAAACTACTTGAACTAATGTTCTTCACAAAGTGGCCCCATTACAATATATACCTTAAAAATCTTCTGTTTGTTAATAATTCCATTTGGTAATTGGCAATTGGCTTATTACTGTCACATGTACCAAGATACAGTGAAAAGCTTTCGTTTGCATGCCATCCAGAGAGATCATTCCATACATAAGTACATAGAGGTAGTACAAAAGGGTTAAAAAAACACAGAATACAGAATATAATGTTATAGTTACATAGAAAATGCAGTGCCGGTAGACAAATAAAATGCCAGAGCCATGATGAGGTAGATTGAGAGATCAAGAGTTCATCTTTATCATATGAGAGGACCACTTAAGAGTTTTATAACAGCAGTTACAGGGTGGAGAGAGCACATGCACTAAATGAGGTTTAAAGGAGCATCAGTGCTTGGCAAACGATCTGCCCCGAAAATCTAATGACATGCATATGCCTTCTAATTCTATTGCAGAAATCTATCAAAATAAGGTTTGTTATTTCGAAAAACCTCCATTGGTAATAGTTCATCTTCTACTTTGCATGTTCCTATCTTTATCGAACACCCTGTATAATATTTAAAAAGTTAATTAAAGTTGCTTCCTGGTTTCCTGTCTATAAAAAAAACTGAAGTGATTCCTGCCTGGCTGGTTTGACAGGCTCTAGAAAACAAATACTGGGAGAACTCTCACTTCAGAGATTGCTAGCTCTTTGTGGGGGGTTCCTTTCATGGTCTCTAAGGGGATGCCTTTGTTGCTGAGCATTAAATTTCGGCTACTAAATTCAAGATCAAGATGGAGCCCCTGGATTGACCAGCCAATCCTCCCCTCTTCCATAATCATTTGTGAGCTGAATTTGTCTGTCATAGACCCATAGAGGTACAGGGTAATACAGCATGGAAACAGGCCCCTTGGCCCAACTTATCCATGCCAACTAACTTGTCTATCTTGTCCCATTTGTCGGCGTTCAGCCCATATCGCTCTGAAACTTTCCTTTCCATGTACCTGTCCAAGTGTCTTTTAAATGTTGTTATTGTGCGAGCCTTAACCACTTCTCCTGGCAGCTCGTTCCATATATGCACTACCCTCTGCATGAAGCGGTCACCCCTCAGGTCCCTCTAAAATCTTTCCCATTTCACCTTCAACCTATGCCTTCTAGAACATAGAACAGTACAGCACAGGAACAGCCCTTCAGCCCACAATGTCTGCGCCAAACATGATGCTGAATTAAACTAAATCTCTTCTGCCTGTCCATGTTCCATACCCCTCCATTCCCTGAGTATTAATGTGTCTAACAGCCTCTTAAACACCACTATCATATCTGCTTCCACCACTACCCGAATTAAACTAAATCTCTTCTGCCTGTCCATGTTCCATACCCCTCCATTCCCTGAGTATTAATGTGTCTAACAGCCTCTTAAACACCACTATCATATCTGCTTCCACCACTACCCCAGCAGCTGGTTCCAGGCTCTGTCTAAAAAAACTTGCCCTGCATACCTCCTTTAAACTTTTCCCCTTGCACCCTTAAATGTGTGTCCTCCAGTACTTGACATTTCTACCCAGAGAAAAAGATTTTGACTGTCTACCCTATCAATGCTTCTCATAATTTTTAAAACTTCTATCAGGTCTCCCCTTAGCCTCCGACGTTCCAGAGAAAACAACCCAAGTTTGTCCGACCTCTCCTTATAGCTCACACTCTCTAATCCAGGCAGATGCCATACACCTTCTTTACCACTCTATCTACTTGTGTGGCCACTTTCAGGGAGCTATGGACTAGTCAGTCTGCCTTGGCTGATATATGCTACACATCACATGATATCACTCTTTGCTGTATTCCAGGAATCCAAAACAGGTCAACCAGCAAAATTCTAGTTTTCCATTCCCTTTCCCTGGGAAAAAGACAATGTGCATTCACCCCTCATCACTTTATACACCTCTATAAGGTCACCCCTCAGCTATTACACTCTAAGGAATAAAGTCCTAGCTTGCCCAACCTCTCCCTATAACTCTGGCCCTTGATTTCTGGCAACATTCTCGTAATCCTCTTTGCACTCTTTTCAGCTTAATGACATCTTTCCTGTAATGGGAACCAAAACCATACACAGTACTCCAGGTGCAACTTCACCAATATCTTGTACAATTGCAACATACCTTCTCCAAGATCTAACAGTATTTCCAAACTATCTCGATGAAGCCAATTGTTGGAGTCAACAATTCCCCCATCCATCCAAACTTGCCCTGCAGTGTCCTCTTCGCCCTCCCTGCCCACAGTACTCCAATTTCCAGGTTTCAGTTGAAAACAATCTTCAGAGTCACTGTTTGGAAGTTGGACAATCACATCTTGCTCTATAATGAGACTATAAATCCATCCTTTACAAGCAGCCTTTTAGTTTTTGTTACACACAACAGAAAGAGAGGAAATCTGCCCCAATGATCCATGGTGGTTTTCCAGGAAGAGGTTGGGGTAAGTTTATCATGGTGATGTGATCCTTCTCAAACTGATCCTGGTTATTTCTCATGCAGCCTATTGCAGATGTAAACATACTATAGATTAGATAAACTGAGTTTGATAAATGGAGCAGGTGGATTAACAACAAAATTAATTATAATCAAACTCTCTTCTCAGACCATTCTCTAGTTAAAAAGATCAAGCTGATATTTGCCACACATCACACTTTGCTATATTGCAGGAATCCAAAACAGCTCAACCAGCAAAGTGGGGAAAACTTCCATTTGTGATAAATGTGACTGTTGTATTCATTCCCAGAAGGGGTATCTGCATTGTAAGGCTCCCAGACACTTACAGAGGGCACTCATGCTCTTGCAGACATAAGTTTGTGCAAGAGCCTCTGGTACTTTGGAGTGGGGAACTCTGCCACACCCCACCCATCCTCAGAATATGCAAGTATTGTTTGACAACACGCCTTAGACTTTAAAACAATGTTCCTTGTTTGTGGTATGATTGTTTTTATCAGTTCTGCTTCCCGAGCATAAAACTGTGAGTAAATATCCCACACGAGTCAAAAATTCATCCAGTTAAGTCCATACTCCTGAAACAGAGTAGTGTAGCATGAGGCATCTTGACAGTCCAGTTTTCGAACATGCATTAACCAATTTTACAACTTATATTAAAAAACTTTTCAAAGCAGCATCAGGGCAGTTGCTAATGCTGTTATTTGTACAGGTAATTTTTTCCACTACTGAGTCTGAATAACAAGGCCAATTGTTCTTATATCCTCTCTTCCTCCACTTCCTGTACTGTTTCACTTCTTCCTCATTATGCTCCTACTCTTTACCTGAAGGTGGTGGCCAGTGTTCTGAAAGCAAGCAGAACACCACGACAAATCTTGATAACTACAAGCAAAGTACTGCATGTTCCAACAATAAAGGAAAAAAAGTGATATTTGCAGATGCAGATGGTAAGTTCTCTCATTTCCTTGCAACAGCAACAGCTCTCACAGTTAGACTACTGTGCATGTTTGCATGGGTTACTGACCAGAGTCATGGCTATGTCACGAGAGGGTAATTCAAATTGTCCTGAAGTCAACCTGTGATGTGCTGAGGTTGTTCAGATGCAGCTGGCACAGAAGCCTGCTGCAGGGTAAAGGATTCCTGACTGAAGCCAGAATAATGCAGTCACCTGCATGATACACTGCCAGTGATCGGACACCACCTTCACAATGTGTGAGTGGAACGCCTCTTGATTCGGGAAAGTGGCCAAATTGATATGAGGCAAACCCAAGGTAAAGTGCGTGCATTCAATGACATACTGCACCACAAAGAAGCCTGCAAGTCATGGAAACCACCTTGTAAGCTCTTTCCGTGCTTTAGGGAATGAAAAGCTGTCTCTCTGGGTTCTGAGAGCCTTATTGACCTTCCTTATGTGGCAGTGAGCTGGAAACTGTCAGATGCTGTTGCTTTCTTTGGCAGAGCTGGAGACTGACCTAGTTTGGAATACTGCCTGTCAACCCCTCCACATCTAGTTCCACCTGTCACATACTAGCATCTATCCCAACCCCACGCACCTCAAACCTGCTAATATACTGGCAATCTTTTCTCTTCCCTCGCCATCCTGATGTGGGGCCTTGACTCAAAATGTTGCCTAAAACTTTTTGCCTCCAAAGATGCTGCTTGAGCTACTGAGTTCTTCCAGTGTTCTGTTTATTTGGGTTGTTGGGTTTCCACTGTAACCATGGGAGATGTATGACCTGTCCCTTCATACCCTTCCTCACCACTATCCAGGGTCCTAAATAACCCTTATAAGTGAGGCAGAGGTTCACCTGCACCTCTTCCAACCTCGTCTACCACATTCAGTGCTCACAATGTGGCCTCCTCTACATTGGTGAAATGAAGCACAGACTAGGTGACCCATTGGGTTGTTTCTCCATCATTGAAGGACAGGTGTCAGCTCAGGTTTTCACACTGCATGCTGCTCTGTTTGATGCCAATGGCCATTTGGCAGAACCAAGATGATGCTCAGCACATGCCCTATTGGAAATTATTGTACATATCCAGGGCCCAATTTTCACTATTTAGGAGGCAACTTTGCTTCCTTAAAATAACAGATGTTTTGAAGTCCAATTTCCCTCCTTGCATAACTATGTCAACCTGTTATCAAACAATAAATGGAAATGGGGAAAAGAGAGATAGCAACCTTCGTTTGCCAAAGAAATTTACAGGGCCTTATTTTGTATAATTTCAACCATGTGTATCAAGATGTCAAGCAAATTTCTACAGTCCTTATCACAAAAACCTTGGCTGAACTTAACCTTTCAGTTTCCCTGCTTAATAACAGGGATTATCCCACAGTGCCTCAATTTTAAGAGTAGGCGCGATGAATTTCCCAGAGCACTCAATACATTTCAGATAAGTTGCTTTAACCTTTTTGAAGGTACGTTCTAATTTTTCTGTCAATATTAGATTTGTAATTTAATATTTGCTTGGCCTTTTCAAATTTCAGACGAAGATTTACATTAGTAAAAAAGCACATTTTATTTCATAATTTTTTTACAGACCTTTCTAAACGCTAAGCATTTTTTTTTCTGTTTTATTCTTTCACTTTGAGTGCTGACCTTTTTTATTAACAGCTTCCAGTGAGAATAACTCTTTGGTTTCTCAATGTAACCCAAACCAACTTAGATCATCCTTTGCTGACTCCATGATTTACAGGTAAGAAGACAAAAAGGAATCTGGAATCTGCAACAAAAAACAGAAGACTGGAAGAACTCAACATGTCAAGCAGCACCTTTGGAGGCAAAAAGTATTGTAGAATAGAAGGACCAAGGGATACAGGTACATAGGTTCCTAAAAGTGGAGACACAGGAAGACAGATTGATGAAGAAGGCATTTGGCACACTTGCCTTCATTGGTCAGAGCACAGGAGTTAGAACGTCCTGTTTCAGCTGTACAAGTCATTGGTGAGACCACACTTGGAGTATTGTGTGCAGTTCTAGTCGCTTGGGTATAGGAAGGATGTCATTCAGCTGGAAAGGATGCGGAAAAGATTCAGGAGGATGTTACAGGGACGGGAGGGCTTGAGTTATAATGAGAGACTGGATCGGCTGGTCTTTTTTTCCCTGGAGCGTAGGAGGCTGAAGGGTGACCTTATAGAGGTATATAAAGTCATGAGGAGCATGGATAAAGTGAATAGTCACAGTCTTTTTCCCAGGACAGTGGCGCTTAAAACTAGAGGTGATAGGTTTAAGGTGAGAGGGGGAAGATTTAAAACGGATCTGAGGGGCAAGCTTTTCACTCAGTGGGTGATGGGTATATGGAATGAGTAGCCGGAGAAAATGGTGGATCTGGGTACAATTATAACATTTAAAAGATATTGACATAGGTACATGGATAGGAAAGGTTTAAAGGGATATGGGCCAAATGCGGGGATAAGGGACGAGCTCAAGAAGACAACTTGGGCCAAAGGCATGTATATATCTATGACTCAATAAAAGTTTAAGTCCACATTTCAGGTCAAGATATTGTATTGGGACCGTGAGAGAAGAGAAAGGATTGCCAATAAATAACAGGTAAGAGGTGGGTGAGAGTAGGACAGAGGCTGGTAGGCGATAGGTGGAACCAGATGGGGAGTGGATGAAAGCAGGTGGGGGAGGGGGATGGGAGAAGTGAAGAAAGGGAGAAGAAAACTAGGTGAGTGTATGGGGGAGGAGAGACCTTGGGGTGTGGGTTACCTGAAATTGGAAAATTCAATGTTCATACTCAAGTGGATAATGAGATGTTGTTCTTCCAAATTTGCACTTGGCCTTCACGTAGCAATGGAGAAGAGGAGGAGAGGCAGGTCAGTGTGGGAGTGGGAAGGACAGTTAAAATGACACACAACCAGAAGTTCAAGGTGACCATGCGGACAGAGTGCAGGTACTCGTCTAAATAGTTGCCTTGTCTGCGCTCGGTTTCACAAATGTCGAGGAGGCCACCTCATGAGCACTGAATGCAGTAGACCAGGTTGGAAGAGATGCAGGTGAACCGCTGCCTTATTTTTAAGGGCTGTTTAGGTCCCTGGCTGGTGGAGAGGGAGAGTGTGAAGTGACAGGTGTTACATCTCCTACTGTAGCTCAGTGGCTCAGGTGGCTCAGGAGGACTGAGTGGACCAGGGAGTGGTCCCTGTGGAAAGGAGAAAGGGAGGGGGGAAAGAGAGGAATACGTAACTGGTGGTGAGATCACTTGGTAGCTGGTGGAAATAGCCATATTCAGCATAATCCAATATGGTTCCCTTGGTCCTCATCACTCACGGTTATCCTTGTTCAGCCTCCCATCAACCGGCTGCATTTGTTCAACTGTTCGACAGTGAAAATAATAATAAAGGAAGAAAGAGAGATTGAGGATTGCAGCAACTTGATATCAACATTGCCATTAGGTTAAAACACTTCGAGGCATCTGACAAGTTTTGCACTCTCCCATCGGGCAGAAGATACACAAGCTTGAGAACACATACCACCAGACTCATGGACAACTTCTATGCTGCTGTTATCAAAGTCTTGAACAGACCTCTCATATGCTAAAGGTGAATTCCTGATCTACCTCATCATGGCTCTTGCACTTTATTTGTCGACCCTGCACTGCACTTTCTCTGTAACTGCAGTACTATATCCTGCATTCCGTTTTCTTTTCACTATCTCGATATACTTGTGTATAGTATGATCTGCCTGGATGGCATGCAAAATTATTCACTGTATCTCGGTACACGTGACAATAAACCAATACCAATGTGTGCAATGGAGGTGATGCGAGTGCAAAGGCACCCCAATTCCAGATGTTATTCAAAGAAAATACTCTTGTATGAGGTACCAGATGAATGTGATTTTGGAGCACCTCAAAACTGAAGTCAAGGCAAAATCAGTGCTGCTAAGTAAAAGTTCATGAGATGCAGAAGATTGTGGGGAATAAACTTTTCAGGTGCAGTTCACTCCTGACAATATTGAATAGGTTAGTTTGCTACTGACATGAGTGACAGGAAGAGATGGTGATTGAAAGCACAGGGGATACATGAAATTTGAGACTGTTAGAATTCTGGATCTTGGTATCAAATAACATGGACAGCAATGGTGGATTGGGGAAGATGGCTGCAAACAAAGTATGATGTAGCAAAGAGCTACCCAAAGGCAGCTGATGAGGAAAAAATGTAAGGCAATTCTGGAAAAAAATTACCCCAAATCTGCCCATTAATTTCATTAAACATCCTAAAGTATGATACCTAGTCAAAGGAGCTTTTAAAATCCAGATATCCAATGACAGCCAAGTTATTATTTGTGTAGGCATCAATCAATAAAATTTAACGGCAAAACGCAAACTGATTGGGTTAACACCAACTGTTAGAATTGCAGCCAGAACAAAGGAAACTATCTTAGTTATGGAGTCATAGAGACCAGAAACAGGCCCTTCAGCCCACCATGTCCATCCTGACCATCAAGTACCTACCTATTCCAATCCCATTTTTTGGTCAGGATTTGCCTGTGATAATCAGCAATAGCAATTTTTCGCAAAGTTTGCTGTGCTGAAATTGTCAAGAAAAAAAATCAATCAAAAAATTGCATGTGATGTATGCATTACTTGCCAAAGTGAATTTATGTCCTCATCTGTATCTGACTGATTGTATCCAGTTGATGGAAGGTATTAGGACATTATTGATGTTAATATCATGCCTCATATTTTTTCTTGAACTCTGGATGCTTTACTAGAGATGGTGTGGGTTCTTTCACTGATTACTATGAGGCACCAAAGGGATCCAAAACAAGTGCATAAATGAAGAAAGAATTATTTGTCAAGGGAACATAACCAATCATTTGGCTCACAAGCAATAGGCAAACAGAGTCAGGATCCCTGCAATCAGTGGATAACTCTTGCTGCTCAATAGCCAACCTGTTGTTTACAATGGTGGCACAGTGGACCGCCACAGAACAAAGGACAAGGAGTACTGACACACATGTCACGCTTCACATGGTGATACATGAACTGCATGCTGAGGGTGCAGATTTCCTTTCAGTACATCTCTGAGTCAAGATGTTTAAAATAGAGGGATATGTGGGAGGAAGGAGTTAGATAGTATTAGGCAAGGTTTAAAGTTCGGCACAACGTTGTGGGGCGAAGAGCTTGTATTGTGCTGTACTGTTCTATGTTCCATGTTGTATCTGCAGAGCAACATGCATACTGTCATCCTTGGAGTCTGCAATCTTTGAGAGGTTGCGTGCTGAGTCTACTTGGTGTCCTTTAACAAAAGAGGATAAATGCAATTGGCTTTCTGTGAACAGAGATCATCAGTGATATCTTTTGTTGACAGCAGATGATGTTTTACAACACTGTGAAAAAAATCCAGCCTAAAAAGACATGTAATAGTTTATGGCCATGGTCGTCTCGAGAGACACTGGCAATATGGTCTCAACCTGCTCTATGGTTACAAAGCAGCTGCAATGGGGAACTGATTTATTGAGGATAGATTTACTGAAGCAAAAAATTTGATTCAGATTAGTTTATTTTCATATACACCAGGGTGCAATGAAATTCCTTTCTCGTGTGAAGCTCACAGAGTAAACAGTACATATGGTAATAATAAATGCAACAATAAATACAGTGATGAGTTTAACAGCAGAATAGTGCAAAGATAGTCGTGCAATATGAAGTTGTGCATAAAGAAATCTTACGTATGGTTCTCCGCTTGGGGTTCTGAAACATCATGGATAGGTATGGCTTTGACTGAATCTCTTTTCTCCCACTTCTTCCTGCTTCTGATAATGTGCATGCCCTTTGCTCATTCCTCTAGTCACACTCCAAAGGGATTTCCTGTTAATGCCCCTGTGTCTGGGAGCAAGACCCAAGTGCAAATGTCTTGAACTCTGGACAAAGTCCTTCAGCATCTTAACGATTTTTAGAAGCACTAGAAATCACCAAATATTAGGAGAATCACAACAGAAAACCAGATTTGAATCAGCTACTTATCTGAAATATATAGATCATGATACCTTCAAAAAGCAATGGTAGGAATTCTTACACCTCTGAACATTTGTTTAGCTGAGTAAGAACTCTCACCATTGCTCTTTCACAATGAGAGGGGCAATTGGGTGAAACACTTCGCTCTAACTGGCAGCATCTGTACCATCTGTACCAAATCAGCATTGGACTCTGATTAACATTATGATCTGTCTACATTGTAAACTTGAGGATGTTAGCAGCAAGTACACTTCAACTGTCAATTAAAATGTTCTTGGCTTGATTCCCACCACCTTTCGGTATGAACACATTGGGTGTGATATTTTGGCATTGTTGCATTCAAACAATTACTACAAGGTTGAGTTAAGCTCTTAAAATATCTCTGCTTTATGAATTATGCAATCAACAGTAGGGAAAAAGAGGTTCAACTTGCTTTTAATCTTTGGATTGATTAAATTGATTGTGATCACCTGTAATTTTCTAACTAGCCTAAATGGGTTATATCAACAACTTCCAGTCTAAGGAGCTGAATTTCCTCATGAACATTCATTCGAAAAATTCAAACAATGACTAAAACAGGGATTAGCTTTTTGGTCAGGCAGCATCTGTGGAGGGAAATGGACAGTCAACAATTTGGGTCGAGAACCTTCATCTGAATCCAGATGAAGGGTCATGACCTGAAATGTCAACTGTCCATTTACTGTACCTCCACAGATGCTGCCTGAAATTCTGAGTTCCTCCAGCACCTTGCTTTGTTGCTTCATATTCCAGCATCTGCAATCTCTTGTGCCTCCATTAGCCTTTGGGTGTTTAAGCAAGTTTCAGCAAGGAGGATGAAGATCATTCCTCAGAGGAAACTCCATGTAGATCTGTTGTTCTGTAACACCACCATACCTCTGACAACACACAAACATTCAATAAAAATTACCGCTCGCAAACCACAAGTACGAATGTGTTGATGTCCTTCTGTAGAAATAGCATAAAGAGGTATGGGACTGTCATATTGGGCTGGATTGTGCTTTATTGTGGACAGCAGTTTCCCAGGGAATCATTACCTACCTGCCCTCTGCTGTTCAGTGTGTTTCTGACCTCTGTATCTGAACACGGTATTGGAACTATGGAATACACCAGGGATCAGAGAGCACGCCCTGTCACTCGACTTATTGTAGGTGACATTGGACCATACCGAGCTGAGGAGCAGCATAATTTTGCCCTTTAGCTTTATGTCTGCCATGACTGCGATCACATAAATTGGAATGCAATGCAATGCATTTTTAATTAAATTTACTTTTTAAATTGTGTATTCTTTTCTTCATATTTTAATCCACTTCAACTGTTTTTAAAGGTCTCTGAATATCAGGCAAATGCGGCTGTGGGATTAGCCTGGAGCCCAGTGGGAAGTGTGCAATCTGGCCCACGATCTGTTCAATTTCATGTCCAATTAAATTAGCTTCTCTTCCTCAGCACATTTTCCCCAAACACTGCACTAACATATGGAACAGGAAAGGTCGTCGGGTGTTTAAAAAAGTGTTAAGAGAGGATTTCCATTTGCAGAACCTTTCTAAACAAATGGCCATTCGGTACATCTCAGTATGTCAAAAATACATCAAATAGATCAAATGTACCATCCGGAGATCAATCAGATCAACAATACTAACTGAAAATAATTCTACCAACCAAAAACTGAGGCTCAATTCCCACTTCAAATTTGAATATTTAGCACCAGCAAAAACATTACTGACATAGACTAAGACCTTTGGATCTCAAATGGGTAATGGGATTTGTGTAGATAGATACAACAGATTGGCATGGACATGGTGAGCCAAAGGGCCTGTTTCTGTGCTGTATGACTCTATGAGTCTATATCTACTGAGCAAACATAAAACTCATCTGTTCAGGCAGCACTAAATAAGATTCACTCATTGGGATGTACTGCAGATATCTGAAAGATTTTTGTTTCATATTAGGTATTCCAGAGCAAACTAAATACAATACAAAAATTGGAGGGATGCAGTGAATATTCCCCATTGTCTCATGTTATACATTTTTAAATTTGTAATTATCTTCTCTGAATGAAGTCTGAAAAGAAATAACATTTTTCTTCCCCCACACATGAATTCAACTTCAATGGAAGCAAGTTTAAATGTCATGAACCAGAAAGTCCAGAGTACGGAAGCTTGTCTTTCAGTGCCATCTTAGTGAATAATTGGGTTAACTTTGCATGAGGATGGTCAAATAGTCTATTTCACACATAATGAGAAATTCATGCAAGGACTTTCTTTGTATTGCACACTAACAAATGCAGCACACAAAATACACACAGATGTCTTCAATTCCAAGACAACATCCATTTCGGACATTCCATGGAAATTCTTTAAATATCTCCAACCAGAAATATAGATTGGACCATGCATTGTACAGTAACTTCTAACAATGGTCAAATAACCTTGACCTACGTACCATGAAAGTCGAAAGTCAAAGTCGAGTTCATTGTTATATGCACAAGTCCATGTATGCAGAGGTGCAATGAGAAACTTACTTGCAGCAGCATCACAGGCACATAGCATCAGACATACAACATTCACAAGAAAAACATAAATTAAACACAATTTTTACAAGAAAGAACACAATTAGAACAAAAAACAAAGTCCATCGTAGTGCAAAGTGGTCATAGTGTTGCTAAACTCTAGAGATTAGAGTTGTCCAGGTTGGTTCAAGAAGCAAATGGTTTAAGGGAAGTAGCTGTTCTCAAACCTGGTAGTGTGGGACTTTAGGCTTATGTACCTTCTGCCCAATGGTACCTACGAGAAGATGGCATGGCCCATTTAGTGGGGATCTTTGATGATGGCTGTTGCTTTCTTGAAGCAGCATCTCCTTTAGATACTGCTGATGGAGGGGAGAGATGTGCCCATGATGTATTGGGCTGAGTCCACTAGTCTCTGCAGCTTCTTACGTTCCTGTGCACTCGAATTGACATACCAGACCATGATGCTTTCAACAGTACATCAATGAGTATCAAAGTTGTAGTTTTGCTGGGGAGTTTGGTATTGACCAATACCAGAGGCCCGAAGACTGCTGAAACTTTTTTCAGGACTCTTGGTGAATGCTCAGCATTAATTTAATCAAATTACCTGGTTGCTGCGGGTCCATCAGTAATGGTTCCATTGGGTATGGACCATGCATCAAAACAAGATGAAAAGGCCCAGAGCAATGGCAGGTTTCCAGGACAACTGCAAATGAGGAGGGGAACATAGATTCCTTTTGTGAAGGCTATAGTGCCTATAGTGCCATTTTGGCACATGTTTAATGACGTTTCATAGTCACATTCAATTGACAATGTCCTTCTTTGATGTCACTAATGCCTTTGAAAAGTACAAATGTTGCTGCTGCTGCTTCCATCATTTCTCTTGGAGCTGGTGTGCGGTGAAGATCAGGCCCCTTATTCCTCTGGATGGATGGACTTTACACTGTGACTTGGGGAACAGCTTCTTGGCCATTGGAAGAAGAGGTTGATATCTTTCCTTCTGGCAGACAGTAGGAAAACTCCTCAGCAGTTATCACAATTAGATTTGTCTCCCTTCCTGAAAATGGCCATTTTTATGGCATCTTTGCAGATCTTTGGCATGATGTCCTCTTCTCAGCTATGGAAGATGAGATTATGAATTTGTGACTGTAGTTCCTCTCTACCAAGATTTAGATCTTCAATAGTGGTACCATTGTACCCGAGGCCTTGTTACTTTTGGCCTTATTAATATGGTGATCAGTGTTGACAATGACTTTGGATGGATAGTTTGCTGTGGAAAGGACTCCAAGTACCCATGTCAACATCAAAGTCATGGTTGAAGAGTTCTTCAAACTGTTCTTTCCATTGAACATTGGCTATCTCTTTATTTTTGATGTCCCAGTCTATACTTCGCTGTTAGGGGAGTGGAGTCTTGCATAGTTTGGCCATAGATGGCTTGAACAGCACTGAAGAATCAGTGCTTATCATGGTTATCAGCAAGTTCCAACACCTATTGTGTTCTTTCCACCCACTACATTTAATTCTTAGTTTTACCATAGATTTCAGAACCTTTGGAGCTGTTTCTTTTCTCTTGAGGCACAATGGGAATTCCAGCCCAAGAATGTTTTTCGTTTGCAATTAATTTGCTCTTCAACTTTTTGGTCAATCTCATCAAACCAGTCCTGATGTTTTTTTGGTGAGGAAGCCAGGAGTCTCTTCAGATGTGCTAATTATGGCAGTCTTCAGGACAGGAGAAATGTTGTGGACTCTCTGGCTGTGGGTTTTGGGTTGCCTATGAATTGCTATCTGCAAGGAATTAACTGGTAAAACAATTTGAATGTGCAGGAATGTAAGAAGCTGCAGAGAGTTGTGGACCCAGCCCAATACATCACTAGTATTGGTGATGTAAGTATCACTATAGATACTTACGATCGATAGTATCTATATGAGGTGCTGCCTCAAGAAGGCAATATTTATCATCAAAGATCTCCACCATCCAGGCCATGCCATCTTCTTGCAGCTACCATTGGACAGGAGGTACAGAAGCCTGAAGTCCCACACCACAAGGTTCAAGAACAGCTGCTTCCCTTCAACGATTCAGTTCTTGAACCAGCCTGCACAACCCTAATCACTACCTCAGTATAGCAAAACTGTGACCACTTTGCACTACAATGGACTTTGTTTTATTGTGTTTTAATTGTGTTGATTTCTTGTATAATTTATGGTTGATTTATGTTTTCTTGTGAATATTGTATATCTGATGCAATGTGCCTGTGATGCTGCTGCAATTAAACTTTTCACTGCACCTGTGCATACATGTACTTGTGCCAATGACAATAAACTCAACTTTGACTTTATCTTTGCAGGATCCTTGAAACCATCAGCATTGGCTTTCATGCAGTTTCTGTTGTTGCCAAATTCTAGGACCAGGTTGATGGAGATAAACAACAGATTAGGTAGTGGTCAGTCCAACATTCATTGGCACCTGTTGTGGCAGAGACCACCAGGAGAGATCCACCAGGGTCCCAGACCAGTTGTGTTGTGATGAGTTCTCTTGCTTGCCCCTCTGGCAAAGCAGTGTGTTGGTTACGACAAAAACATGTACCAAGCATTTTGTCAAGAGGAGGACCCTGCAGGGGTTAACCTTCCCTATTCAAGGTCAGAGTAGGGTCTTCCTGGGAGAAACCCCTGGCTTCCAGTGTTAGGATGTATGTGCTAATGACTGTAGAATGCTGGTCCTGTGTTAGAGTGAGTGAAGGATCATGAGGGTTTTCACTAACCCCACAGAAGGAGTCACTGAGATGCCAGACTAGCTTACCCCTTGAAGAAGGAGGTTGTCTTCTGCTTCACCCTTCCAGAAGAAGGTGTACTGTGCTGCATGATCAGGCCATCTGCTCCCTATCAATGTTTCACTTAGTGTGGTGATGTCAATGATGGAGTCTCTGAGTTCCTGAAGTACAATAGCAGAGAAGCGGTCAGGTTTGTCACTGGTTGAGATGACCTGATGCTCCAGGTCCGGAACTTCATATTGTGGAAGTTGTCTGAACATGATGTCTTTAAATGTGGGAGAGCTGTTGAGCACCAGGTACCTCATGGACTTGACTGAGTGAGATCTTAGTCCTGTGGTAAGTTAGACTAAAGTGACAACACCAGAATCTGCTGCATGGATGCTAACAGTCACACATAGGTGGGTACAAACACACACGTGCCTGTCAGCATGTACACACCAACACACAAAATGCAGAGGAATTCAGGCAGTGATTGTAGAGGGAAATGGACAGTTGATGTTTCAGGTCTAGACCATTCATCTGGACTGCTTCATCTCGACCCGAAACATCGACTGTCCATATCCATCCATAGATACTGCCTGACCTGCTGAGTACCTCCAGTGATTTGTGTGTTGCACTAGATTCTCTTGTGTCTCCACAAACTCAGAGGTGGGCTCTGACATAGATGCCCTTGCCCACTGCCTAACACACTGCCCGACCCACTCTTCCTCCCCTTGATTTCCCTCACCCTCAACCCACCAGTCCTGAAATCTTCTCCCCATCAGTGCCAACCCTATCCCCTAATGTCCTCCCACAAATCCCACACGAAGGATCTCTGACCTGAAACATTAGCTCTGTTTCTCTTCCCACAGATGTGGCCTGACCTGCTGAGTAGTTCCCGAATTTTCTGTTTTTCATTTGGATTTCCAGCGTCAGGAGTTATTTCACATTTCCACCCTCTGCCCCTGCCTTTTTGTACTCTGCCACATAGTCCCAGCTTTCTTTTTCTGAACTGGGGACATCCTTCCGTCCCTGTCCTCTGACCCTCTGTTCTCCCCTCTGCTGCACCTCCACAGTCCCTGGTACAGAGTGAGTGACAGTGATGCTGATGGTCTGACAGAGGCTGCCACAGTGCAGTGCTCCTGCCTGCATCATTGCCTTGGCTCTCTGCAGCACTTCTCCCCCAATACCTGGCCATGCGAAGGCTAACAAAATTCGGCATGCCCCTGTGGAACCCACCAATGTTTACAGATGCATCACAGAAAACATTGTTTCTGGATGCATCACAGCTTGGTACGGCAACTGCTCTGCCCAAGACCACAAGAAATTGCAGAGAGTTGTAAACACAGCCCAATTCCATCATGCAAAACAGCCTTCCCTCCACCGTCTCCGTCTACACTTCCCGCTGCCTCAGGAAAGCAGCCAACATAATCAAGGACCTCTCCAAGGATCCTCTCTTCTCCCCTCTCCTATCAGGCAGAAGATACAAAAACTTAAGAGATCATACCACCAGACTCAAGGACAGTCTTTAACCCACCATTATCAGATACTTGAATGGACCTCTCAATGGCTGGAAGATGAACTCTTGAACTCCCAATCTACCTCATCATGCCCCTTGCACTTTATTTGTCAACCTGCACTGCACTTTCTCTGTAACTGTAACATAATATTCTATATTCTGTTTTCCTTCTTATGATTTCAACATATTTACGTATGGAATGATCTGTTTCAATGCCATGCAAATGTTTTCCACTGTATCTCAGTATGTGTGACAATAATAAATCAATATCAATTACCCAAACCCAGCCCTTCTTCTCCTCCTGCTCCCATCTCCTTCTGAGTTTGTGTGCAGTGCGCACATGCATCAATGTGACAGCTATATATGACAGCTCTGCTTGCTATCCTGGCAGCCATCCCTCCCCACCCCCCCACTCCCCCCCATCTCCACAACCCTACTGCCTTCCTGTCCCAGCTCCCTGCCTCCTGGCTACACTCCTGACCATTCTCCTGATTTGTTTCCTTCGCCCTGCTCCCTCTTGCAATCCTGGTGCTGGTCCTGCTCCCACTCCTGGCCGTCCCACATCATCCTAACCCAGCTTCAGTTACATTTCACTGCAGCACTGCTCACCACTTTAGAGGGAAGAGGTAGTTGCACCAAAGTGGGTTCAAAGGATATTTGCAAGGAAATTGCCTGTGACAGAGAAGTTAGACAGGTACATATAGTATATTGATGAGAAATGTCCAGAGATTAAATGTGAAGGATCCATTGACCTTCAGAGACAGAGGTCAATAATTATGAGGAATAGATGGGAGGATTCAGATCTCAGATTAACTAATTGTCATATACATTAAGGTGCCATGAAATTCCTTGCACATGAAGAAAGCAAGGAGTTTCATTGCTAAGAGGAGAATTTGGTGGTTGTACCATCAGTCGTATCCCACCATCGGTAGTACCCCACCATTAGTGGTATCTACAGGAGGCTCTGCCTCAAGAAGGCAACATCTATCATCAAAGATCCCCACCATCCAGGCCATGCCATCTTCTTGTAACTACCATCAGGCAGGAGGTACAGAAACCTTAAGTCCCACACCACCAGGTTCAAGAACAGCTACTTCCCTTCAAGCATTCGATTCTTGAACCAACCCGCACAGCCCTGATGACTACCTCGGTACAGAAACACCTTTACCATTTTGCACTACAATGGACTTTTTTTTTGTTCTCATAGTATTCTTTCTTGTAAAAATAGTGTGTAATTTATGTTTTTCTTGTGAATGCTGTGCATCTGATGCTATTTGCGTGTGATGCTGCTGCAAGTAAGTTTTACATTGCACCTGTGCATACATGTACTTATGCATAGGACAATAAATTCCACTTTGAATCTAGGACATATTTTATCACTCAGGTTTTGGTGGTCTGGAGTCGCTCCGACAAAGCAGAGTTGCGACAGAAACACATCACATTGGAAGGTCCTTGGATGAGGCCTTTGTTTTGTAACCAGTATGGCTACATACCCAGAGCTGGGAAGCGGATTGTTCTCAATAGCTTTTATCATTCTGCATGGACATAATGGGCCAAATAAATTCCTCCTGTGCTGTAAATTTCTACCATTCTATGAAAAAGCAATACAGTAACCATCTCCCGTGAAGAGAAACATTACCGTCACAAAACAAATTTCCAGACGCAAGATTGAGAGGTTATAAGTTCTCCGCTTCATGTAGCCCACAAGTTGTTCAGACAACTTTTGTCAAAATGTCCTGCATTGTGTACATTGCATTTCGTTTTCCATGGGACAGTAGTAATACACTTTAAATTAAAAGTGTCCTATTCTGTATGTTTGCAGTTGGCAGGAAGCCCTAGTGCTCTGTGACTTTGACAGCATTGCATCCTCCAATGCTCCTACAACCCTCTAGGCCACTAAATGCCTGCCAACACTGCTAAGCTCTGTCAGTTTTTTGATGTAATACATTTCAAGCTACTGGGGCTGCAACACTTTGCAGGTTTATTTTGATAAAAAGTAATTCTGTGGGAAAATATTCAGAAATATTTGGAACACTTAAATCACAGAACTAGGAGTGTGATAGGCAAATAAAAGATATTAAAATTTCACGCAGTACGTTACTACTTCTGCTATTGGAAAGGGAATTATCTCTGTGCATTTTGCAATCAAGCACGCTGTCACAAATTTAATGCTGAGGACTGCTTGAGTTGAGTTTCCTGAATCTCAGCTGGATGCATCTCAGCCAGAAGTGAAGGCTGACATGATCAATCTCACTGTTGCTTGAGTCACACCTGCTGCTACAGAAGGCTGCAGAGATTCACACTACACCTACCTCATTACTTGGATATGGATCTGTACGTAAGGGAACATTCAGAGAAATAAACACAATTGCCTGTATTTCTCATTCAGTTTAAATGTTGGTTTCTGGCAACAATATTTCTTACCTGATTGTTTTTTTTAATTAAGTGCACTACTCAATTGAAGTACTTTTTATAAACTGGTAACTGCAACACTTCAACAAATGTATTTTGAAATATGTCTTTATAATTGGGCATCTTTTATTTTGAAAGCACACCAAGGAAGTGGCAGTGTGCTTGAAATAGTGGAAAATTTGAAAGATAGGTTGCACTTGATTGCCAGTGATCCTAATAACATTAGATATAACCTTTGTGGAATGGGCTTAAGCTAGTGATAATAAAATTAATGAGCAGACTTCAAGCCAGCTGATCTTAAGTCAATGAAGAAAGACCTCTGGAGGATAAATTAAGAACTTGTACTGGAGGGGAAAATCACTGAGACAAATTGAATATTCATAAAGATACACTGGAGAGATTTCTAGTGAAATATACACAATATACAGTACGTTGGGACCAAATTTAAACCTTTTTATTTTCAATCTTCACCCATTATTTCTTCTTGTCTTGAAGCCATGGTTGTCTTGATGGGGTGTAGTTCCACAAATACTGCTTGCTCTCTGCTATTTATTCACATCACTCTGGCTGTGTGTGAGCACCAGGCAATAATGGACTGTGTGCTTAAAATGTGCTGTTTCAGAATTATCAGTGAGTAAAGGCAACAACTCCAAATGATGTTTGCTCCCTTAAACCAGGGACATTGAAACTAAACATCACAGTCATTCACTGTTCTGATTAAAAGTATTCAGTTCAGGACGCATCAGGAAATAAAGTAAAAATCATGAAAACTGCAAGTGCTGGAAACCTGAAATGAAAATAAAAATTCTGGAGACACTCAGCAGGTCAGACAGCAACAGTTAATGTTTCAAGTGCAGGATCTTCATCAGATGGCTTCTTAATTGTACTGTATGAGAGGATATTGTGGTGGCCTGCACACGCGGGACTCGAACCGCCACCGGGAGCCGCGGACGCATGCACGGAAGCACTTTTTGAACTACCCTTTCAGGGCAGACCTTCCGGGAACGTTCTGACGTCACGTCCGCCCCGCGGGTCACGAGGGCGCTTGGGTAGAGTGTTTGGCGCGCTTTTTGGTTGTTGGAGTAAAGATTCTGGAGTTCAGCACTCTCTGCCTCCATGTTGTTCTTCCATAGCACGTCGTGTTCGGCTACAATATATCCATTAAAGTATAAGGAATGTCAAGAGTTAAATAGAAAGATTTGAAGAATGTGAAGGAAAATATCTTTTAAATCATTTAAAGGAGACAGAAAGATCTCTGGGGAAGGCAGACAGAGTGCATGTGCATATGTGTGTGTAATTTTTATATGTATGCTTGAATGATTTATGCAATTTCTTAGATGTTTCAATAAAAATGTCAATATTCTTTCACTGCTAGTCTGCATTGATTTAATTCTTTCCATAATATGGGAAATTCCAGAATGAAGTGTCACAGTGGAGTCTCCGAGTTGTATAAAATGGTTTATTTACAGCCCCTATTGGATTTTTAAATCTGACGCATGTCTTTTTCTATATAGAGTGTTAGTGTACTGCTGAGGCCATGCACCCGTCTTCAAAGACATGGACATTTCCTTACACCACAGAGAGAAACCCAATAAAATATTCTCTGTCAGGTGGCTAGTAAGGATTATTAGGGCCATAGTTATATATATTAATCAAACAGCTTACTTAAGGAAGTAGGCATACATCTCCAAATATGAAGCCTGCAGGACAATCAACAGTTCACCTTTGGAATGTAGTTGCTGTATGTAGTACTGTGTATTCAAGAATTCGTTCCATTGAAGATTAATTTTTAAAAAAAGAGCACAACATGTGACTATATATTGTATGTTTAGCTCATGTAACCACCCCAGATCAAAAGAAAGGTGTAAGACTAAATGAGCAGAAAATACAAATAGAAACTGATCACTGATCACAAGACTCCCAATTAGAATATTTTGATTTGTCAAAATGGGAATGAATGAATGGACAAACAGCTAAGGAAGTTTAAACTCTCTGAGAAGATGAATGGAACACTTCCAAGGAAATGAAATGGCAACTTTTCAGCTTTAAAATATCATTTTGATCAAGTTCCATCTGTTTGCAAAATGTAAATATCTGGCTATCAGCTGCAAGACTCCTGCTACCAAGAAGAGCAGGAAACACAATCACTGCTGGAAATTATGAGAGATTTTTCCCCGGTTCTATTTAAGCATCTCCTTTGACTTCTTAAATATATTTTGGAAGCCTCTCAACACAGACACATACAAAAAATCCTGTCTTCCTCTAAAAGGTAGGAACAGCATGTAAGGGTACTTATTGAATCAACTCATGAACTATTATAATGATGCATTTGGGATTACTTAAAATTTAATGCATCTTCATTTCCAAATTGTTCCTTAAAATTCATTCAAAAAGTTAAATCTTGCTATTTCCCTTTGGGAAAGCATTACAGATCATGACCACTAATAAGGACCAGGTTCCTACAACCTTTATCCAGCCAATATCCACATAAATGCAATGCCAGTGCACTGTTGTAATGAAATGATCTGTATAGGTGGCATGCAAAACAAAGACCTTCACACTACCTCAGTACATGTGATAATAATAAACCAATTTACCAAGTCACAAAGCATACAATAATGTCCAGGTTACTGAATTTATCTTATGAAATCAAAGAGTGCAGAAAAAGGAACTCAATTTGACTCTAACTTTTCATTTCAACTACAATATTTTTAAGAGTAAATGAATTTGCGAATAGTACCCAGAACAATAGCTTGAAAGCCATTATACTCGTAATGTTTTACCGAGTTACCTGCATAATTCTCAATATAATGCAAACATTGGAAATTAATCTCAAACAGATTGCTCTCACAGATCCTCAAATTTGTCTTATTACTACATTCAAAAATATATGAAATTGTGTCTTGTTGAAATAGCTCAACTGGGTATCTTGTAGCTCCTGCTGGAGACATGTAGCTATCAGACTGCATCATTCATGCATGACTTCAGCGTTCATCTACAATGTTTTTTGGACATGAATCAATTTGGACCAGTAAGTTTGAAACGTGGTCTCATCTGAAGGATGGCACAGCAGTGTAGTTAGTAGGGCTGCTGCCTCACTGCTCCAGTGATCCAGGTTCAATCCTGACCTTGAGTTCTGCCTGTGTTGAGTTTGCATGTCCTCCATGTAACCATGTGCATCTTCCGTGCATGCTCTGATTTCCTCCCATATCCTAAAGACGTGCGGGTTGGTGGATTAATTGGCCATTGTCCCTAGTGTGCAGGTGAGGGATAGAATTGGAGAGGTTTATGGGAATGAGGGGAGAACAAAATAGGACTAGTGTCCATTTAACAGAACTGGGTGCTTTATTGTTGGCGTGGTCTCGTTGGGCCTGTTTCCATGCTACAGCACTCTATGACTCAATGACGCCCTTTGCATGCAGCTTTCTCCAAGTATTCTAAAATCAATGAAGTGAACACCTTTTGTCTTCAACAGACAGCCTGCAGTACCTCAGATGTTAAATTTAACTAGTAAGGAGTAAGATTGAGACACAAGAGACTGCAGATGCTGGAGTCAAACAATCTGCTGGAGGAACTCAGTGGGTTAAGCAGCAACTGTGAGAGGAAAGAAACTGTCAACAGTTCAGGTTGAAACCCTGCATCAGAACTGAGATGGAGAGGGGAGGTAGCCAGTATAAAGAGGAGGAGGAGAGTGGTGAGAGAGGAGTCCAAAGTACTGGGACTTTTCCCTCCGATTGCAAGAGGTGCAACACTTCTTCTTACCTCCTCCCTCATCATCATCCAGAGCCCTAAACAGTCCTTCCAGGTGAGGCAAAGATTCAGGTGGCTTAATGCTCCACCGGAAAAGATTAAAGCCCCAAAATGGATTGATGCTGGTTGACAGTTTGTAAATTTCATAAGAACAGCCACATTTAGTTTCAATCCAATTTTTTTCAACTAGTGTTGGTGTGAGGTATCAGAGGAAGTTTCTTTATTGGGTGATTGTACAGAAAATTAAGTCTGGATCTCAAAAGACTTCATCCCTGACACTGGATAGCCTTGAAGATATATCAACACCAACCAATACAAAAGTCTTTCATCAAGAACTGATAGAGACTGCAGCAACCTCAGATATTTAAAATAGCACTTCATGATTGAATTGATATTTGAAATATTTGGGATAGACTGTTGAAAAATTGGAACTACCCTTTCTTTTGTTTCAATGTACGACAACTGTGATCAGTTGTGGATCATATTGCAAATTTAATGCTGTCTTATAATATTTTGGAACATTTGAGTGAAGGTAAAAACCAAGCACAGTAACATGTCCCTTTTGCATTATTGCTGAGATTTCACTTGATTTATTTCACCGCAAACTAGTCTCAGTGCAAGGGGTTGGTTCAGTAATCTTTCTGCTCTTCCAACAGTCTGTCAATCAACAAAATATTGTTCCTCAGACCTCACCTTCATTAGGCTTCACAAATTTAGCTTTAAATGCAGGTGCAATGTGTCGTGAGAGCAAGACTGCCTCCAATTCAGCAAAATAGAGCTGCATCCAATATACATGGAAAGTAAACTGAACAATCGCAAAGACATACATATTTTGCACCAAAATTGGACAGAACCAACAGAACAACATGGCATTTGTTGGCATAAAAGATTAATTGTTTGCACCTACTAAACTGGATCGCTTGAAGTGACAAAATTTGAATGGAGAAAGAAATATTAGATTTCTTCTCGTGAATATATCCCCACTCTTCAACAATTTGTCTATTCACCAGGAATGAGGGAGTTGCCCTGTGAGGAGAAATTGAGTTAAGTGGATGAATGGTGATCTCATTGAAATACTGTCAATTTTGAGGAGGTATTGACAAGATAGATAGACAGTGAGCAGCTATTTCCTCAGAGTAGAAAGTCAAGAACTTGTCTTAGACTAAGGGTGCAGCCGCTTAGGTATAATATAAGATAATACTTCATCACTGAGAGTTTTGTGAAGCTTTGGAATTCTCCAATCAGATGTTGTGGCATATTCAGGGTCAATACTGACACATTTTTGAAAACTGAGGGGATGTGGCAATTGGGCAGAAAAGTAAACAAGATAGGAAATCAGCCAAGTCGTTATTGAATCATGAAGTGGGCTTTAATCACTACAAAGGCTTCTAATTCTTGTGTTCTTACATTCTACTCTGAAAGCAAGATATGACAACATCCACCATTGTTGTAGCCAAAGAGAAGACCAGATTAAGCTGCTGTATGTGTAGAAGAGGGTCAGCATAGATGTTATGGACAAGGTGGTTTGATTTTGTATTGCAAGGGACTGATTTTAATCCTGTCCATTCAGCAGAAACTGGAAAAACACATAGAGATGGAACATGAAAGCAGGAAAATCTTGCTACAAGTGTACAGAGCATTGTTAAGATTACACATGGCATTGTTTCTACACTTTTGGCTAACATATTTGTATTGGAATTAGTTCAGAGGAAAATCACTGATTTGATTTCTGGGATGAAGGAGTTGCCTTATGAGCAAAGGTTAAGCAAATTTGCTCTGTACTCAGTGGAGTTGAGAAGAAGGATTCTGAGGGGGATTGACAAGGAGATTTGAGCTGTTTCCTCATGGGGAAATCACAAACTGGGGGCAAAATTTAAGCTGGACTAAATGCATTACTTGCAAATGTAATACGTACAAAGCTGGTTGGCAGCATGAGTTGTGAGGAGAGTACAGAAGAGCTTCAGGGAGAACGGCTAAGTGAATAGTAAGAACACAGTGGTTGGACAATGTGGAAAAACATGAGCTCACAAGAGAGACTGCAGATGCTGGAAATCTGGAGCAACACACAAAGTGCTGGAGGAACTCAGCAGGTCAGGCAGCATCTATGGAGGGAAATGAACAATTGACATTTTGGGTTGACACTCTTCTAAAATAAAGCCTTGGCCTGATGGTGGCCAGGGCCGGAGTGGGATCTGGAGGCAGCGGGAGCCTAGGCATGGAGTCTCGATCTGAAACAAGTGCTGGTATCCAAAGAGATTTTATTCTCCTTATACATGAATCATAAAAATGCAGGAATCATAATACATGCGGGTACAATATACATTTAGGAAGTCAAATATCATATTGGTGTTTATTGAAAGAAGATTTGAATATAACAGTAAAGGTATCTTACTGAAGTTACAGAGGTACAAGAGGGAATGCAACTGGAATATTGTCTTTTCGTCTGATCTCCCTATCTAAGGAAGTATAACAGGAGTTCTTGTTTATTTTATTCATTCAAGGGATGTAAGTCAGCATTTAATTGCCCTTGAGAAGGTGGTGGTGAGCTGCCTTCTTGAAATGCTGCAGTCCTTAAGGACACCGCTCTGTGGATTGCCCTATGAAGAATGATTAATGCAACTAAGCCTCCACTTTGTTGAATTTGAAAACATGAAAAGTTCTTACAGGGCTTGCTGGGGTAGATGCACAGATAACATCTCCCCTGGCTGTGATATCTAGAACTAGGGGTCACAGTCTCAAAATAAGGCATGGCCATTCAGGACTGAGATAAAAAATATCCTTCACCCAAACAGTAGTGAATCTTGTTTGATGTTAGGACATTCAATGATGGTGATGTCACTGAATATTAAGGATGTGCTTTGGGAAATTGCAGACAGCTGCAGTCAGGATGATCCCTATTCATATTTTAAGTGAGTTCTGTTCAAAATCATTGAGAGTTAAAAAGTGAGTATTATTCAAAGTTGAAGAGCAGCTTGCAAGGGAACTGTCTGTAGAGTTGATCACCAGCCTAGATCATAGAGAAGTAGATGTGAGTGAACATCACAGGTACAATTAAGTGTTAAGGCAGTGAATAGGGCTCATATTAACGTAATATTTAACATCATATAGCCTTTGGTAATTTCATGTAACAGCATATGTAATATTATTTGGAGTACTTGCATTTATAGTATTTTATGAATGGCATTGCTATATACACTCTTTCCTTGGTTTCCTCATCATTCACAATGGCTATCATTTTTCTCATCAAGACAACTATGAAGTTTTTACAATGGTCTCAACTATGTCCTTTAAATTTTGAGACTGAAACCATCTGGTCCTGGGCTGCACCTTTCCCTCATGCTATTATTTTCTATTACCAATTATTACACACACTTGAACTTTGATCAGTTCTTGTCCCTGATTCAGTAATCATTTCCTTGGGATCTCTAGCAAACTATCCTCTGCCATAAACACTGATACAAAATAATCATTTAAGATGTCCTCCAATTCCTAATTTTTACTTACAATCTCACCATTATTAGTTTACAAAGGTAGCACTTTTCCTGCCTACTCTATTTTTATTAAGCAGCATCCTTAAAAATATTAGCTTGATTTTCATAACTGTTACATACCCTTCATGCAGCCGACAATCTGTTTCATCACTATTTATTGTTTTTTTTTAAGATTTCTTCCAGTCACCTGTATTTGTGCAAGTTTTGGTCGTTTTGTTTCTTTATTCTCTTAAATTTATTTTATCCTTTACTTCTTTAGTCATCCTTTTATTTAAGTGTGCAAAGCCTTCATACGTCAGAGATTTGCAATGATTATTCTTTTTTTTAAAACTTCCCACTGATCTTTAACTACTTGCTCAGTAACTGCATCTGCCTCACCCCATTGAACTGTCTTTATCTAAATTTATAACTGTTCTGTTTTCCTCATCAAACTGCATTAATCGATCATAGTGTATAAATGCTGATGCAATGTTTGTCTATAATCTGGTTCATTAGAGTCATAGAGTTAGACAGCAAGGAAATAGACCCTTTGGCCAAATTTGTCCATACCAACCTAATTGTCTACTTGAGCTGGTCCCATTTGCCTATGTTTGGCCCATATCCCTTAACCTTTCCATGTACATGTCCAGAATGCTTTTAAATGTTGTAAATGTATCTGCCTCAACCGCTTCCTCTGGCAGTTTGTTTCATATACCCACCACCTTCTGTGTGAAAAACCTGCCCCTCAAGTCCCTAAAAAACATTGTCTTCTCACCTTAAACCATGTTTTAAACTCCTCTACCCTTGGAAAAAGATAGTGCCCATTCACCTTAACGATGCCCCTCATGATTTTATATACCTTTGTAAGGTCAATGTTCAGCCTCTTATGCTCCAGGGAAAAAATGCCCCAGCCTATCCAGCGTCTCCTCATCACACAAGCCTTCCAATTCTGGTAACATCCTCATGAATCTTTTCTGTACTCTTTCCAGCTTAATGACATCCTTCCTATAGCTTTGTGATCAGAACTGCAGACAATACTCCAAACGTGATATCACCAATGACTTGTACAGTTGTAACATAAGGTCCCAACTCTTGTACTCAACGCCCTAATCATTCTTCGTCATTAAATCTAACATAGAATCTGGCCCTTGCTGGTTCTCGAATATATTGTTGGGAAAACCATCTTATACACAGCAGAGAAATTTACCACCTTGTTCATATCAGGGAGTTTACTCATCCTAACATATATCAGAGTTAAAATCCCACATCTAATCTCTCCATCTCTACTTGTTTAAAGTCCTTGCAAAGACCCAATTCATCCTTATGCTTCTTCACTGCAACCTGGTATTGTGGGCCACTAAGCCCAGAGGCAGTCAGTTTCTGCATAAAATGGGAACTTAACTGTGAGTCAGAACCATCCTCAGTGTCCAAAAAAAAACCCATTAGAGGCAGCTTCAATGCTTTAAACACCAGCAGTAGCTCAAGGGCATTTGTCCTCAGTCAGTTATAAAAAAATACCCTTCAATTATTTAGATAGGAAAAGTGACCTTCCAGAATTAATGGAAGAATTAGATACACAAGAAAGAACAAATGAACTGCTGAATACTGCAAATCAGGAAATATTAGCTAAAAAATATTCAATGCAACCTGAGGCCGTTAGCAATTTCGCGCAAAATTAATTTCACTGAGAGACATTTTGAGAGGCATTGGGTTGAAAGACATTTGATTCATCATGCAGGCTGCAGGAAATCTTTACTGTGGAGAAACATTTCTTGTCATATTCAAGACAACAAGAGCACACCTGGTTAGATTTGCACCAGTTATTGTTCAGACAATGGATTGTTGCTTTAATAAAGGGAAAATGCAATTCTGGTCAGTAATGTTTACTTTATTGTCATCCATTCAGAACAGTTTCAACTTTGCTTTTTAGAATGGTTTTTAGAATAAAATTTATAATTTCTTCAAGATTTGAGGACCTTCTGGAACACAACTTTGTTTCGAAGATCTTTCCCACAAACTCTCACTCTATTATCGAAAAAGGAAGCTTTTGATTTTGATTGTACATTTCATACTTCATTATGATGTAGAAGGAAGCCAATCAGCCTGTTGAATCTATGCTGACTCACATAACAATCCCATTAAACCCATCTCCCCCACATATTTCCCTCCAATCTATTCTTTCTCACTTGTTCATTAAATGCCCTCTGACACTCCTGTCACTCATCTACATTTGGGCTCATTTACATTGCTCCATGCCCTTTCAGCCAGCTGTCTTTGAGGTACTGGAGGAAACTAGAGCATCTGGGGGAAACCCATGCAATGGAAGTACATGTATATTCCACACATACAGCACCCAAGGTCAGACTTGAACCCAGGAGACACAAGAGACTGTAGATGTTGGGATCTGGAGCAACTCACAAAGCACTAGGGGAACTCAGGAGGTCAGGCAGCATCTTAGGGAGGGGGGGAGGAGAGAACGAACAGTAGATGTTTTGGGTCAAGATGCTTCATCTGGACTGACAAAGTCCAGATGAAGGTTCTCAACCTGAAATGTTGACCATCCATTCCACCCCCCCACCTCCACAGATGCTGCCTGACTTCCTGAGTTCCGCCAGTGCTTTGTGTGTTGCTTTAGACTTGAAACTAGTTGGCTGGAGCTGTGTGGCAGCAGCACCACCTTTTATTGGTTTTAACCTATGCTCCTTTGCCCTGTTGTTCTTTTGAACTGAAAACTTTTTTTTCCTGCATTTTCCAATCTATTAATTAACTTATACACCACCATAAGATCATCAGTCAGATGCCTCACTATCAAGGTACCAACTGTCTTCGTTGTATGCAAGAACAGCAAAATGAAGAACACATGTGTACTGAATTCTGGTTTTGAAATTCAATTTGATTACTAGTTAATCTAGCATTGGTTGTAAAAGTATCAGAGGGACAGCAGATATAAACATTAAGTGATAGGTGAATCAAAGATAGCATGGACTTTTTAAGAAAAGGTTACATTGAACTAACAACTTTTTTGAGGAGGTGACAAGTAGGATCAAATGAGGTACCACGCTTCATGTATTCTACATGGATTTTAGCCAAGTCACACATGGCAGACAAATCAGCAAAATAAAAGCCCATGGCAAAGTGACTTGATTGTTCTGATTATGCCTCTGAGCTGGTAAAACTAACCATTTATGTGGATTAGAGACAACAATGAGCCATCTTTAGGATTGCCTGCTTGTTCTATTGTTTTTATCTCTTCTGTGATTGCCTTCTAACTATTGAGGAATTAAATTATCTTTGTTGTTCTGTGATATTTAATATGTACTGTTATGATCTTGTTAGGTTCTTCCTCATCTCTCTTGCAAATAAATAGTTAATTCTTAATATAACTTTTTTAGTTTTTACTTTTAAATGGGAATTAAGGATTACAAGATGGTAATGATAGCTGGTAAATTGTCAGCTATGAAGTTTCTTTGTCCTTCCCCACAGATATTTCAACTGTTCTCCAAAGGACTAAGTTCTCCAAGGATATTTGCACAAGTGATAACACTCCTGTGGGTGAGTCTTGGGTTCATGTAATGGTCTTCACTTGAATTAGGAGGTTGGTAGACCACTTAATGAGAAGATTTGGAGAATAATTCTTGTTAAAACTGCAGCTATTGTAGCCAATTTAATGCGGTCATGTAACAACATTAGATTGTCAAGTGGTTGGAATGGGAAGTTCATAAGGAGGGGAATTAGAACAGGCCTTTCAGAATTCATGAAGAACTGATGAGCCATTCCCTTACACTCAAAGACTGAAGTGTACAAATTTTCTGATGATTTGTACCATATAGCTAATTATGAATAGTAATCATGATCAGTAGTGACAATTATCATTGCATTCTTAAATCCTATAAAAGTTATTAAATGCCTCTGAATCCTTTTCTGGCAGACTGTTCCATAGAGAAGCACTGACAAGTTACAGTTCTGCTCCATACTTACTGAACCAAGGGAAAGGGTATGATTCGTAACTCACTCTCTACTTCACATCACCCACAGTTACTTGCCCAATTATGATTCACCAGGCTACTCCGGCAATACATCCCAAATGCACAGGCTCTGCCTAGAGGACAAAGGCAACAAATGCCTCAGAACACCACCACCTGACGTTGCCATCCAAGTAGTACTTTACATCTTTGATAACATATCACCATTCCTTCATTATCCCCAGATCTTAATTTTAGAACTCTTAATCCTGTACTGTTGAGAGCACTTTCACGAGGACTGCAATAACTCAGGAAGATGAGTCTCCTCTGCCTATGATTAACAATGGGCGATAAATGCTGGCCTTGCCACCGACACCTAGATCTTGAAAAATGAATAAATTATGTAGCATGATGTAGCATTGAAAGAGAGTTAATGGCTCTCACAAAAAAATGTTTATTTTTACTTTATTTGAATTTGTTTTAAGATTAACTTATATTAATTATATTACCAATTTAATTAATTTTCCTGTATCAAAAGTGGGTTTAAATTAATGAGTTATTTAATCTTTATTAATAGTTTAAAATATACCAATGTTTAGAAGCAATGGAAATGCCTTCTGGCATCATGATCCTTCAGTGAACTGTCAGGGCAGACTGCGAGTGGGGCTTAAGTTTTGGCCATCTGCAGTCAAGCTACAACTTGCCAGCCTCATAGGACAAGGTGTTGGCTAGGTACAGTCTAGACCCAGCGCCCTTCCAGAATAAAGGAGATGGATCTAGCTGTGCAAAAATTACATTCTAGATCATGTACTTCATTGTTGTAGAACCCAATATAAAAAAAGAGTATGTTAAGGCAGTTTAACAGAAATTACAGTATTACACGTCATGAGTTTCCCTAAGAATTAAATGAGCAACATGTAAATTTGCAGCAACCTAGTCCTGAGGGATTATAGGAAAAAAATTAATTGACAGCAAATGTTACAATTTACATTAATAATTTCCTAACGAATTGGGAAATTATTTGAAATTACTCTGAAGGAATGGTAAGTGCTCATTTTAAAGGAGAACTAATTTGGAGATATAGATTCTTATTTTATCCAGTTCCCTTGGCTATACAGTGATATTAAAAAGAGGATTTTTTTAAAGTGGGATTTCATGGGGGGATAGAAAAAAAGCAACAGACGTGCTATCTTAAAGTCAGAAATGCATTAAAAAGCGGGCAGCTGAAATCTATTTGCACATGCTTTTTGTACTGCAACAACAAGAAGGTACATTCATATGACCATTAATGTGGAAGAACAAGCCTTGATGTTTCACAGCAGCAATATCGCATACAATTTGATACTGTGCATATTGGATTATATTAAGGGAGAAGTCAAAATGGTGGGAGAGAAGAATGGATTAGTGAAGGAAATCCAGAGTGCTGCATGTGGACAACTGGGCACCAGTGGTGGAATAATTAAGCTTGAGGACATACAATAGGTCAGAAAAGGGGGAAATAAAAGAATAGAAATATTGTGGCTTATGTGCAGAACTGCCCCTCAGTCAAAATCTGGACATCTGGGGATCACCAGGAAAATGAGAGAAATTACAAACTATATTGGACAAAATTCACAAAATACAGATATTAGGCCAGATTTTACTCTTAAAATAACGTTGGGACCGGTGGCAATCAATGATGCAGCAACTTTCAGAAAGAGCAACCAGTTCCCTACCTCACCAATGTTGTATATTGAACATCATGATGATTCAGTGCAAGTTAATGTTAAAAAATACACCCTAATATTAAAAATTATTTAAAATTTAGATTCTCTCTTCTTCATATTATGAAGATTGCTGCTTTTCAAAAATAACAATTTTGTCTAGTCCTTCCCTCTTTTTCTGAATCCTATCTTTATTTTACTTTTATTCTCTTTCTATACCTGAAATTATCATCTTTAGGTAATTTTTCCCTTCACTCCCTCAGCTGTTTATTTTCCAGTATTTAAAGTCTCACTGGTGAAGGAGCTGCCTTTTGTGCACTGTGTTTAGAAGTGTCTAGTTTCTTTCATTGTACTGCACCAGATTGCAGTTTCAGCAATATAATGGGTAAAAATAGAGAGTTGGGAAACGAGCCCCCTGTGAATGTAAAGGCACATGGGAAAAGGGACCCTGGCGAGTTGAAAGAGAATCTGGAAAATGGGACCCATATGAATTTAAAGAGAGCATGGGAAACAGGGACTCAGTGAGATTTAAGGAGCGTGGAAAATGGGGGCCTGATGCACTTAAATGAGCAGGGTAAATGGGACTCTTTTTAGTTTAAAGGGAGAATGAGAAATGGGGAGCCCATGAATTGAAAGAAAGTGAAGGACCCAGAACCCCCATGAGTTTAAATGAAGCACAGGAAGCAAGGCCCTGTTAAGTTTAAAAGGAGCATGGGAAATAGGGCTCTAGCAAGTTTACTGGTGCAAGGGAAGCAGCACCAGGTAAACTAGATGCCAAATCATTGAGATTTCCAAACAATGGGATATCAGATTACTGAGGTGTTACAGTAGTGCAAATCTGCTCAATTTTGATCTCAGTTCACCCTCCTGAAATCAATTGGTTGAAACTTTGAAGTGCAAGAGGTGGGCAATCTGCTTCACCAATTTATTGCCCAGATAGTCATATTGAAAATATAGTCATCATGGAACTATTAGTTTCTATCTCTGAATAGGGATTGAGAATGAACAACTGAATGGTAGTGACTGGTAACCTAGAACTCACACAAGCAAGGAGTTTCATTGCACCCTGATATTCTTGACAATAATCTGATCTGATCAAAATAAGTTTATATAAAGGCGTACGGGTAGGTTAATTTGGGTTTAAATGGGTGGCGCGGACTCGTTGGGCCAGAAGGGCCTGTTACCATGCTGTAAATAAAATTTTTAAAAAACATTAAAATAACATCTTATTTGTGTGGCTGATTTGGTTGAGATTTCAGGCATTAGATAAATATCAATTAGATCAACTGAAGAAATACAGAGTGGAGTCAGTGCCACAACTTTTGAATAATCTCAAAACAAAATTCTTCATAACTCAAATTTGAATAATTATTCTTTAATTGACAAATGAGCTTTTATCCCTTAGCTCAATTTTGATGAAAGATTTTTTGCAACAAAATGAGATTTATGAATTTGTGAAATGGCTCAAAGGAATTGAAAATCAATTTTCTTTCAGTTTGTCAAGGTCATGTTTCTTAATGTTATTCTTTCATTCACCCTAACTAAGTACTGTAGATTGATGTCTGTGAGCCATTGAATTTACAAAGCCAATGTGAAGGGTGCAGAGTCATCGTCAGTGATCTGAATCGGATATCAAATCAATCCATATCTGAAAAATTGTTGTCACTTTACAAGTAACTGTCAAGATGTAAATATATCTACCTCACCACAAAGAAAGGAACTTATAGAATAACAGCCCCAGGTACACAAACTGAAAGCACATGTCATTTGCTCAACGATGTAATGTCAAGCTGGTTGAGAGAAGTGTTGCACCTCAGTCTCAATATTACCGGTGGCAGCATTACGCTTTGTACTGTCATTTAAATCAGCAGGGCATTCAAAGTTACTTTAATTGAAAATCCATTAATTGCAAGCACACACATCAAATAAGAATGATAACCATAAATCAGAACAATCAGACTGTCGGGAAACTCCACATGATCAAATAAGAACCTTCGTGCCTGCTGCTGATTTCATTTGCATTTGTTTCATTGTCAGCAGGTAACTATCAATGCTGCCATCAGTGATTGGAATCACTGAAAGACTCAGAATGTTGGGCTTATTTCCATAATAGCCCTAAAGTTAACAAGTATGTTAGGTCATATACTCAGAAGGTAATTCTATGATATTCCTTGATGCTACAAGGTTTGTGCCCATATTCAATAGATATCGAAATGATTACAAGTTCTCAGAATACAAGGAAAACAACAAACTAAATAAAACTCAGAATCAGTAGGTTCTTGGCTCAAGTCTCACTCCAGAGACATGGCTTCAAAATCCTTAGCTGACCTACTTGTTCGGAGCTCATGGAGTGCTGCACGATCAGAAGGACCAACTTACCAGAGCAATTGATCAATCAAGGCACCATCTTTCTGAGGTGGAGGTAAAAAGATCCCCCCTGAAGATGCTTGTGTTGCTTTTTTTTCATTTACATGGAATTCACATGCACATACTGTAGACATTGTTGGCAATGTCAGACTTTTTGGTCCATCTCTAACTGCACTTACACTGATTTTTCAGCAGTTATGAGTCATCTATATTGGTAGGTACAGGCCAGATAAGGGAACGACAAATATTTCCTTATTCAAGGAACATTAGGGAACAAGATGTGTTTTTACAACAATCCAGTGATTTTATGGCTACTGAAAGTAATTTAAATTTCAGAATTATTAAATTACTTGAAGTTAAATTCCAAAGTTACCATGATTGGATTTGAGCTCAGTCTCCAGATCAATAGTCCTGAACTTTAACCATGAGCTTGGTAACTTAACCACAACACAACCAGAATCTGTTTGAAGGACAGTACATGGGTTCATCCCAGTGACCAGGGTACCATTAATCCCACAATATAATCATAAAAAGCAGAACATCTAGTCATTATTGTATTACTGTTTGTGGTGTCTTATTGTTTGAAAACTGGTTTCTGTGTTTGTGACGTTGCAATAGTGCCTCCATTGCAAAAATTGTCAGTGCAATGCTTTGGGATATCCTTATTTGCTGGGAAAAGCAAGTTCCAGATATTATCCAATTCCAGATGAGGCAGGACAAGTACTACAATATGAAAATTTAATAAAAACTACAAATAGAAGTTCACAAGACAAGCCTCTATATATGTATTCTTTACAAGTATATCAATGTGCATCAAAAAGCTGCCTGTTCAGTGGTATTAGTTTAATATTAGTTTTCATCCCTCAGATTTCCATGAATCACTCCCAATGTTTCAGGAGGACTTGGACACTGAGACTAACATAGTTCTCACCATAATTTGTGATATTTATAGATATTGTTTTGTATCTTCCTACACTGCTTCAACTTAATACTTTAGAATGATCAATTTTATACCCTACATATTATGCATTTCTCTCAGTGGAAAATGCAACCACACATGATTTGCTGTAGCTTGCAGCAGAAAACAAGGGTTCAAAATATTCACCTGACAATAATATCCTTGAAGACAAATAGAACTGTCATAAAGTGAGCACATGAACATCATACCATAAGTGTTTCCAGGCTACACATTTGTACAATAAAGTAACAATTCAGAGAAAATATGTACATGCTTTCAACTATCAGAAATAACCCTTACGTAAGCCCTTTTGCAAACCCTTACAAAGCCCTTAATGCCTAAGTGCAAGCCCTTTTGAAACAATATTGAGAGCATGCATGCTGAATGAAACTTTTAATGTTTCTGCCTTCATTGGCTGGCAATAGTAAAGCTCAATTGCATTTTCCTCCACTGGGTAATAAATAGGTTGACTGTTCATACTTATTAGTTCTATCTTGCTTTTGTTGCTAGGAAACATCTCAGAGAGACACTAATGATATAAATGAGATTATTACATGAAATTTTAGTGTTTGAAATAGCTGACCGCCCTACAATAGTCTTAGCATTGTACAATGCCTGGAAAGTCACTGCAGAGGCATTTCATAGGTGCTTTTATTTATGGATGTTTATATTTAAATATGAATGTTAAAATCGGAAAGCACCCTGAGTAATTCATGGAAGCAGTTGTCAGATAAAGTTTGATGTTGAGGCTGAAATGAGATATTAGTCCTGGTGGCCAGAAATGTGAATGAAGATGAAGGCTTTAAGGAGTATGTTCAAGGATGTGTGTAAACTAGGGAGGTTGAGAGGTTTACAGGGGAGATGTCCAGAGCACGGGAATGCCAGTACTGGGATAATGCATATTGGGAAGCTCAAGAGGTCACCCTTGGAAGGATGATGATTTCTTTGGAGACTTTTGGACAGCAGAAGGTCACAGAGGTAGGGCTGGATGAGGTCCTTTTAAAACAAGGAGGAGGATTCTAAATTTGAAATTATATTGGATGGGAGCCAATGTAGATCAATGAGTGAAGGATGAAGGGAGAACAGTTTGATCAAAGTTAAGATATTCAGAGAGAGTAAGTCAGAGTCATACCACACGGAGCTCATGTCCACCATCAAATATCCAATTATGCTCGTATTATTTTATCCTCCCCACATTCCTAATGACATCTCCCAGATTCTACCGCCTAACTACAGACTAGGGATCATTTACAGTGACCAGTTAACCTAGCAATCACATATCTTGGGACATGAGAGCAGCTGAGGGAGAATCCCCTGGAGTCACAGGGAGAATATGCCAATTCTGCACAGATAGTGCCGGAAGTCAGGATTGAATCCAGGTTGCTCGAGCTGTGAGGCAGCAGCTCTACCAGCTGTGCGACTGTGCCACCTCTGAATACTGTGCTGCTCCATATGGTAGCAAAGTTTTGGTTATACTGAAATTTAAGGATGGTGGATGCATGAAAGTGTAGATGGAAAGAATTGACATGGACTCTGGGGTTTACCTTAAGAACAAACATTTTTTTACTACAAGCTGACGTCAACAGGGGAATCACTTGTTTTTCAACAAATGCTCCTTAATCAAAAGTTTATTTTATTCTTATCCTATTTGTTACCTACAGTTTTTCCCTTTACCTCTACCCTGTAAGCACAGTGTACACATAGGGTAAGGTAAACCTTTCGCAGTGTCAAGCTTCAGCATTTTGTGTGCTACATGAACCATGTGCAGTTCCATCTTTACCTTATGTATACATAATGATGTTTATGGGATGATTACTATGCTAGTAACCAGGCATGGAATTACCATATTTCACTGCAGCCTGCAACTTGCGGATTGGGTAGGTTTGAATTGGTTCCAGCCACTCCTGTCTGGTACCAGCCCTGCAGAGTCTTGTTATCTTCCCTGCTGCAGAACCATCCCACTATTTTCCCTGCTACTAAAGTGAAAAAAGGAAAACAGAGGATCCATGAAATAGGAAATAGCAAAGACATGGATGAGGCCCTTGGCAACAGATGGACTGAGACAAGGAGAAAACGAGATGTTATCACAAAACTGGAAGTAGACGGTGCTGTTGATGATGGGATAGCAAACTGGGTGGCTAACAGGAAACAAAGAGGAGTGTGTGTTTTTTTTGGCCGCTGAACATGATGTAACGAGCGGTGTGCTGCAGAGATCAACACTGAGGCCTCAATTTTTGACAATTTAGTTGTCAGGTTTATCATCACGTGCACAAGTATGGTGAGGTACAGGTACAATGAAACACTTGCTTGCAGCAGCATCATAGGCACGTAGGTACAGACAACACAGAGAATATATACATAATTTACAGAGATGATTTGGATGATGACACAAAGGCAGGTAGGAAAGCAAGTTGTGAAGAGGAACAAATGATGGTTACATAAGGGTAGAGATCTGGAATGGAGTATAATGTGAGAAATTGTCCATTTTGGCAGTAAAAATAAAAAGAAACATTTTATCTAAATGGTGAGAGATTACAGAGCTTTGAAGAATCTGTACATCCTCATACATGATTCAAAATAGGCAAGTATACAGATACAGTAAGTAATTTGGAAAGCTAACAGCATGTTTTTGTTCATTGCTCGGGAAATTGGTGAGACCACATCTCAAGTTCTGTGTAGATTATTGTTCTTCCTATTTCAGGATGTTAATGCATTGGAAACAGTTCACAGAAGGTTCACTGGACCATGAGTGGATTATCATTTGAGGAAAGATTAGACAGACAAGGTCTCTATCATTGAGAGGGGACTTGATTGATGATACCAGACCCTGAGAAGTCTTGACAGGGTTAATGTGGAGAGGATATTTCCTCATGTGGGAGAACATGGAATCTATTTAAAAACAAATGGTCACCTATTTAAGACAGAAATAAGGCCTTTTTTTCTCTCTCAGAGGATCATGAGTCTTTGGAACTTTCTCAAAGGATGGTGGAAATATTTGAATATTTTTAAGACAAAGAAACGTGAATACCTCATCAGCAAGAGAGTGAAAGGTTACTGTGGGTTAGGTCAGTGGGAGTGCAGCATTGAGGCTACAATCAGATCTGCTACGATCAGATTGAATAGTGCAGCAGGATTGAAGGGCCAAATGCTTCTCATTTCTATGCTGATATATTATTGCCCTATGTAGAAATTATAATGGCCACAGAGTGCATACTGGCTGCCAATAAACTCCAACTACCCCCTTTACCATGAGGAAAGTTGAGAAGACAAATGTACAGTATTGGTTTATTATATAATCTGTTCCCTGTTTTCAGATTTTCACTATTCTTCTTGTAATTTTTCTTTTATATCTTATGAAGAATTCAATTTTATAATCCTGCTACTACTACTCTAATAATCTAATGCTGAACGCTAATCAGCTCCATCAATTAAACTGAGATCTACATATCATCTGCATAATTAACTAAATATGGGAAAACACTCTGTTTAATTCATCTGCCATCTCTTTGTTTTCTGAAATTAATTCTCCAGATTCACTTTCTATAGGATCAACTCTCATTCTGTTAACTCTTCTTTTCTTAGCAGATGAGGGAGCAAATTTATATTCAAGAATATTTCCAATTTTAACATTTCATTTGATGCAGCTAAAAATATTTTGCTATATTTATACAATGACCACTAAAGAAAATAATAACAATGCAACATTATGCACTGAGAGTGGTTAATACGACAGCCCCTGAAGAAATATCTTGCCATTATCAATTTTAAAACTGAGCCAAGCAAAAAAGGAATGCTTCCTTTTTCTGGAACCAGATTGCAGCATCCTTTCTTTGGAACAAAGAATGCTCTCTTCAGCTGGCAACAATGCAGGTACTGTATTTTATTCATTGCTCTACAAACATTTTGTTTCTCCCTGGCATTTAAGAATAGCAACAATCACTCCAGATTCCTGCTTTTCCTCAATGTGACCTCCAAATCCCACCATACATTGTTTTTTTTGCTCTATGGACTATTGTTGTCTCAATCTTTCAAGTTTTTCCCCAAGCCTCAGTCAGATCCTAAGCTGTCAGCCAAGCTTCATCAAGGTGCCAAGCTGCTTTGCTGGCCTCTCTGGGTTTGGGGGATTTCTCTCCAAAAAATACTCCCATTTTAATGTCTCATTTAGTGCATCGAACAACATTTTGCAATATTTATAAAATAAGCACAAAAGAAGATAATACATTGTAATGCGATTATGCACTGAGAGAATGGTTAATAAGTACATTTCAGGGGGGAATATAACCTTATCTTCAGTGTTAATACCTCTTTTCATGAGAGTATTGAATATAAATGAAAATGAATTTATCTCACAACTCTGAAATATTTGCAAACAAAATTATTCCAACACATATTATGAGGATTTCAATGAATCATAATTAATAGTCACATTTATACTGAACCTGGTTAGCTTTAAAATGATTATTTTCACACAGATTCTATGGTAAGAAAATAAACATATAAGTATAGAAATTACTGTGGCTTCTCAGAGTAATGCTTGGAGTGCTGATATGACTTACTGCCTGTTGTTTGAATAAGGCGTTTTTTAACCTGCAACCTTTACCCTATCAAACCTATTGAGCTACAAGTACATAAAATATAAAGGAGATAATTACAAAGCAGAATAAAGTGAGAAAGGTTTAAATTATATTCGGGACAAGGGACTGGTGCATTGAAAATACTGCTGAGAGTTCCCTATGGTCTTTCTGTCAGAGAAAACAAAAGAAAACACAAAACCACAACATCACCCAATGCAGAAAATATATGGCAAAGAAACAGGCCATTCAGCCCAACTACTCCATGCTGGTATTTATGGTAGTGAGTTCAATATTTCACTGCACTTTGGGTAAAGAAGTTTCTTTTGAATTCCCAAATGAAATTTCTTATGCTGCCAGCCTCCAGTTTTGGTCTTGCTCACAGAGGGAAACATTCTCTCTGTAACCACAATCAACATTCTTCATCGATTTAAAGATCTATTAGGCTCACCCCTCAATCAATTCTCAGGAGAAAAGAGACACTCACTCTTAATCATTTCCTGAGATGTATACCTCACATTTCTGGTATAATCCTTGTAAATGTTCTCTGTACCCTCTTTTCATAACATGGTAATCTGAACTGCACACAGTAGCAGTCCTTTGTTTCTCTGCAGTAGTCTAAAGTGAGGTCTAACCAAGGGTTAATACAGGTTTTGCGTAATCTCCTATTTTTCGATGTGTCCCTCTCAAAATAAACCCTTGTACTTTGTGTGATATTCTTAAGGACTTGTAACTTACAGCATGACTTTTAGTGATCGGTGTGTTTGTTCCCAAGACTGCTGCTTAGATTTGCACTGTCGAAGTAAAAGTGACCTCTTTATGTTTCCAACCAAAACATACTACTTCACATTTATCTGGTTTAAATTCATTTGCCACTTACTTGCTTGCTCTCCAAATTTATTGATGTCTGGCTAATATTTTTGTAGTTTTCTGTATCAGTTGTCTGACCCATCCCCCACTCCCACCCCCAATTTGGTAGCAACTGCAAACTTAAAAATTGGATACGTGATTTCAAAGTGTAAATTGTTAATGCAATCTGTGAACAGTAGTGGTCCAAGCACTTGTGGAACACCACTACCTACCATCTTCCATTGTGAATGGATACCATTTACTCACACTTGTAACTCCTGCTGGATCCTGTGAGCTTATTCACTTGTCTATTCTGGGGGACCTTTTGAAAATCCAGGTAAATTTCATCCACTGCCTGTTGTCTGTTCCCTCTGTTACCTCAATGATAAAGTTAATGTCCATCAAGCAAGATTGTCTCTTTTGAAATCCATGCTAAATTGATTATTGTCACATGTACCAAGATACAGTGAAAAGTTTTGTTTTGCATACCATCCATACAGATCATTTCATTACAACAGTGCATTGAGGTAGTACAAGGGAAAACAATAACAGAATGCAGAATAAAGTGTTATAGTTACAGAAAAAGTGCAAAGCAGGCAGGCAATAAGGTGCAAGGTCATAATGAGGTAGATTGAAAGGTCAAGAATCCATCTTATCATACCAGCAGATCATTCAATAGTGAGGTAGAAGTTGCTCATGAGCCTGGTGATATGTGCTTCAGGCTTTTGTAATTCTGCCCAATGGGAGCGGGGAGAAGAGAGAATGTCCAGGGTGGGTGGGGTCTTTGATTATGTTGGCTGCTTCACCGAGGCAGTGAGAAGTATAGACAGAGTCCATGGAGGGGAGGCTGGTATCATTCATCATTATCCTTTCCGATTTCAGCCCATGTGCTCTCTCTACAGATGTAAGCAGGCACATGCAGTAATATCAAACAGAACACAGCACATTTTGACTTTACTCAGATATAATTCCTGTATCAATACAAGGGCTGTGAGACCCTTGGCCTCAGTTGGAGAGTTGAGGCATGCTTCAGGGTTATTTAAAAATGGCCTGGCTGGACCTGACCTGTCATGGTACTGGGAGCCCACAGCAAAGGCATCCTCACAGTGGCTTTGTCATTGTTTGTTCCCACCCCTTCCTCACTACCGATAAGCTTAAGGTTCAATGATAACATATTTCATTAGATGTTCACCTCTCTTCCCAGATGCTTCCATCATTGATCCTAACTTGATCCCTAGATTGCCCAAAACTGCTGCTCACTCAAATCAGTGGTCATGTGACAAACACAGGACCAATGATTGGGTGACAATGGTCTCCAAACTCCCAAGGGAGCAACTCCAGCTGAAGATCCTCTGTTCAAGTGAAACTAACCTCTGATATCCATTCTGTGACCTTGGCCTTCAATCCCCATTCCGAGTCACCCAGTCCTCTTGAGTGTCAGTCCAATTGATTCTGGCCTCAGACTCCCATTCCAAGAGAGCCCAGCCTTCGATTCTCATTCCTCGTGACCTGGTCTCCAATTCCTATTCTGAGTGACTCTGGTTTCCAATCCCCTCTCCAAGTGACTCCAGCCTCCAATCCCCCCTCTGGATGACCCTTACCTCAGATTCCATCCCTGAGTGACCCTGACTTCTGATCCCATCTCTGAGTGACCCCAGAATACAATCCCCTCTCAGAACGACTCCGGCCTCCAATCTCTTTTCAGTGTGACCCTGGCATCTGATCCCTTCTCTAGGTGATTCTTGCCTCAGATTCCCTCTCCATGTGACCCTGATCTCTCATCCTTTATTTCAAGACAGTACTGACCTCCAATATCTTCTGAGTGATCCGAAACTGATCCACTATCTGAATAATTCCAGCCCAACCTTCTGTCTGCATAAATGCTCAGCTTGGCTCAATCCTCACCACCCATAACTGATCCTCTCCCAACCCACCTCATCCCCCAACAAGCAGCAGCTCAGATAATTTATTCCACAAGTAAATGTACAATAAAACTCCGTTAATCTAGCATGCTTGGGACTTTGGTGGTGTTCGACTGGCAGATTTCCTGGACTATTGGATGTTATTCCAATTAATAATAAAGTGTTAAAAAGAAGCAAGGGATCAGGGGATCCGATGTGTTAAAGAGGGCGCAGGAACTGGGTAAAGATGTTTCTTCTGAATTCCTGAAAGAAATTTCTTATTCTGCTCTCCTTCAGTTTTGGTCTTACCCACAGATAGAAACATTCCCTCTGTAACCACAATCAATACTCATCATCATTTTAAAGACCTATTCAGGTCACCCCTCAATCTATTCTTAAGAGACAAGACACACTCACTCATAATCATTTCCTGATATGTCTACCTCATATTGCTGGTATCATCCTTGTAAATTTTTTCTGCACCCTCTTGTGTCTCTATATCCTCTTCTTAACATGTTAATCAGAACTGCATGTGGTACTCTAAAGTGTGGTCTACCCAGGGGCTAATACAGCTTTTAAATAATCTCCCATCTTTCAATATATCTCCCTCAAATAAACCCTTGTGCTTTCTTTTGTTTGCTATTCTTAATAGTGTATTAAAGGGAGTGTGATAATCAGGGTCCCAGTGTGTTAAAGGGAGCATAGGAACCAGGGGGAGTGTGGAAACCAGAACCCTGATGTGGAAGATCGAGTGTTGGAATCAGCACCCATTAAACCAGATGCCACATGACTGGGATTTCCAGACAAATGAATTGTAGATTATCGGACTTTTACTGCACAACTTCTAGCCATTTTTTCATCGAGTGTGATGTGACCATTTTTTTTCATTAATTGTTAAACTATTTTGAATGACTGGCATAATCACAGATTTGCACTTTACTGGAATTTGCATCTCTGGACGTAAAATAATTTAAAAAATCTCCCTCAACCAAATCCTGTACAATTTACACCTTAGTTTAGTTTCCCTCATCTTGATGATAAAAATTCTTCCTGGTCTATGCATACATGCATTAGTTGCTTCTAAAATCCAGTTCTATTTCAATTGAACAGAGTTTGGCAAACATGCGCTGATTGTACAATTGTGCAGTGACCAAGGCCCTACTTCTGCCCCACTGTCTAACTGCCAGAGCTCATGAATGAACATGACTGATTGCTTTCAATTTTTCTCCAATTAAGTGAAAGGCTACAATACCACCAACAGTTTGTGATGAATGCACTTATTTATGATGCAATCATGGGAGGCAACATCACAATCTATGTTTATTTTACTGGGGAAATTTTAAGCTAAAGCACTGAGTCTGTAATTTGCACCTTCCAATTACTTTGATTCTGATCTGTTGATTTCTAGTGCAGTCCTCATTATCAGGTTAACATACATCAAAAAATCCAGAAATTGTGTAGTAAAATGTTTGATTTTTATATGTTGCTCATCACCACAGGTTGACCGAGTTTGTTTCAATTTATGATGAAATATCTTGGTCTGCTTCTTTACTTTGGGTTAGTCCTGTAAAAAGAACACTGCGCTCAAGTTGTAAATGTGTTTCAAAGTTCTACTTTTGGATTGTAGGTCAAACTCAAGCAAATCAAACTGCACCAAGAATGTGATCTTTCTTCGACGCCAGCTACCATAGTGATTTCTCATAATAGGAATGCTAACCTACAATTGATTGGAATGATAGTTAAACATTGGAGATAATTTCCCCTGGATATTATAGGCTGCAAAGAGTCTCCAAGGTGGCAAATACTGGTTCTTAAGTTGAAACAGTACTTGCATTAACAGAAGTTGGTATCTTGGTCAAAGTGTAGAGGAAATGGCTGCTTGGAGTCCTATTTGAGTCTAGCTGCTTGCCAACATTTATTAAGGATGGCACATGGCATTTTCATGTCCAGCACTTCAATCAACATTCATTGGGATCTTGCTGGCCACTTGGTGCTGAAGGTTTCAAAAAGGAAAGACACACACCAGGAAAACTTTGGCTAAATTGCACAAACACCTTATTGAAGCTACTTTTGGTAATCAGATGAGGACTTCACCAACAACAATTAAGCATTGTGCTACTTGATCTTACTGAATGCCTGACAGGAGACAGCAGGAGACATGGAGAGCCTGATCAAGAGCCCAATCACAGGAACCTTAAGGTTGTTGGATGAGTGTGAGGAGGACAGGGGACCAGCCAAAGTGGCACGATCTCCTCCAGGAGACGAGAGCAGGGACATGAAACCAACATATCTACCCAGTTTCTAAAGTGAGTTGCTGTGTCACAGGCAAAGTTCTCCATGCTTTCAGAGAAATGGTTGCACCATCCAGATAACCAACACTCAAGGGCTAAACTTGCAGACAGAATCAAAGTCATAGATACAGCACAGAATCAGGCCCTTCAGCCCACCAAGTCTGCACCAACCATTAACTGCTGATTTAAACTAATCAAACATTAATCCCACTTTTATTTCTTCTCCCCACTCCCCCCAGATTCTACCAGTCAATTGTATACTAGGCTCAATTTTATAATGGTTAAATAACATTACAACCTGCAGATTTTTGGGTTGTGGAGGAAGCAGACCCCATGGAGGAACCCACATGATCAGAGGGAGAACATGCAAACTCCACACAGGCAGCTCCGTAGGTCAAGGTTTGAACACGGATCATTGGAGCTGTGAGCAGCAGCTCTAACGACCAATGTACTTTGAGCTCTGTTCTTGTAACCTTCAGAATGGTTCAAATCGTGGCAATCAACAATGAAAACAACAATTGTGTGGCTATAGTCAGCAGTTCAGAGCTCATCCCAATTTATTGGCTATTTTCATCCTTGCACTAAGAACCACACGCACACCACGGCCGTCCATCACCGATGTCCATGCTCACTAGTTTCATGCTACTCAAAGCCAACACATACAGGATTCTTACAGGAAGAAAAGGTAACACCCACTGGTCTTATTCTTTTTTTAAAACTGGCATCTGAACCATGAAAGGAAAGGGAATAAAAATGAAATTGACCAAACCTATTGCTGGACCAATTCAGTTATGAGTGACATGTGCTTGCAATCAGTTGCTATTTCCACTTTCTGATGTCCTGATACAATAATACCACAGGATTGCCAGGCACTGACTGCCTCCAATAATGGTGAGCCCATTCAATGTTATTACCACTGCCAAGATCACATCAACATCTGAGGGGTCACCAATGAGCAGAAACTCGACTGGACCAGCCACATAAATACTACGGCAACAAGAGCAGGTTAGAAGCAGCATTTCAACCTGAGACATTGAGTATTTCTTTGATGCTGCTTGACCCACTGAGTTCCTCCAGCAGATTGTGTGTTGCTCCAGATTCCAGCATCTGCAGTCTCTTGTGTCTCGAAGAAAAATTACATGATAGTTTCCGGATTCATGGAATTAATTAAGCAGCTCAAATCAAACTGAGATTGACATGGAAGGTGATATTATGTAAGATGGAAAGTTTTGGGAAGTATTCTTCTGAGTGAGGAATGATGATGCACTTTTTTTTAAATGATTAACGTTCAGGATCTGGCATCACTGGTATGGGCCCATCCCTAATTGTCCTTGGGGAAGGTGGTGGTACTCTGCCCCCATTGAACCGCTGCAGTCTTTCTGGTGATGGGTTCTCCCCTCCGTTCTGTTGGGGAGAGACTGCCAGAATTGTCAGTGAGTGAATGAATGACCCACAATATACCTTCAAATCAAAATGGTATGCAATTTGGTGGGGTAATCCTGCAGGTGGCAGTGTTTCCACATGTCTGCTGACCATTTCTTTCTGACTTTAGAGGTTGCAGGTTTGGGAAATGCAGAGTGGCGAGGTAACTATAGTGCATTTTGTTGACTGGACACTCTGCAGCCATTGCGCACCATTGCTGGAGCGAATAAATATTTAGGGTGGTTGACGACGTGCCAATCAAGCGGGCTGCTTTGTCCTGCTTGGTGTCAAGGTTCTCGAGGATTTTTGGAGCTGCCCTTATCCGTGCAAATGTTCTGTCACTCTCCTAATGTGCTGTGTAAAGGTCTTAAGGGTATGAGGCGCTGAGTCACTCGCATTAGGATATCCAGCCTCTCAGTTGGTCTTGCAGCCATAGTATTTAAGTGCTGGTCCAATTGAGTTTCTGCTCATTGTTGACCCCTATTGAGTTGATGATGTGAACTTAGCAGTGGTAAGATTCCTCCATCACTGAAGACAGTAATTGCCCGGCCTTTCTGTGGTATGATTGCTACTTGCACTTATCAGCCCATGCATGAATGTTCTCCTCGGTCTTGCTGCACGTAGGCATGGACTGCTTCTTTCACTGGGATTTATGATCTGAATTGAACTTTGCACAATAATCAGCAAATATTCCCATTTTTTACCATATATTGGGAAAAAAAATAATTTATTAAATATTTGAAGATGAATGAGCTTAGTTACTGCGCTAAAGAACTCCTGCAATGATATCTCAAGGCTGGGATGATTGACCTTCAACAACCAGAACCTTCAGCTCTTCCACAAAGTATGACTCCATTGCAGTACCTTCCCCTTGTTGCCCATTGACTTCAAATGGACCAAGTCTCCTTGACGTCATGCTCAGTCAAATGCTACTTTGATGTTGAAAGCATCCGAATGACATTCAGCCTGGATCAACGAAAGTACTGGAAAACACACGGAAGAATGTCATTTGAGTTCTGCTTTAGCATGGATTGCATTTGGCATGAAGATAAATGGAAAGAATGAATGGTTTCAACTAAATAATGGCATCGAGAATGATGTACTATGATTCCAATGTGCATCTCCGATTAAACATTTCATCTGTCTTCACATGTTTACATCATTGTCCACTGAGCCATTTCCTGGTTTTATATGGTTTGGTGTTAACTATATTCCATTGTATGATCTATCATTCATACTAGGCCTTCAGAGGAAGGCATGAGTAATTACTTGGAAGGAACAATCATCATTGACAGTGACCAAGTTATTTTTCATCGCTGTTATAAACATAATTCTGACAGTAACCACATAAGGTGAAAGAAATAAGATGTATTCCTGTTTAGTTTGGGCTCCTTTGAGGATAGCAATGGTATTTCTGTGCCAAAATTAATATGATAAAATTATTTGGAGAAAACTGCAAATTAAGAAATTTACTTTCCCCAAGAGTTCCCCAATCTATCTTTCATTTGGCATTACCAATTTAACATGTTAATTCTTGCATTCAAGTGACAATTCAATCCATGTGTGGGTTAATCCCCAACGGAATATTTACAATACTTTATTATTCTGCCAACACCACTCAGAACATTCATATATTGCCATTTCTACTTTACACTGGCTCTTTCAGTTCTTATTCAGAAAAGGCAAAATAGAGTGGATATAAATTCATCTTGGAAGCAGCACGAAACAAACAATAAAAATGTCTGCTACCCATATTGCACCCCATCTGATTTCCTTTCACACTGACATCATTCACCCATGACAAACTTATGCTCCAAATATTTTTTCAACTTACAAGTACGTAGCATATTTTTGAACCCAATTTTGTAGCGAGTGCTGTTGATTTTCACTTCTGCTTTATGTGTGTGTTTCTCATCCTCTCAGCAATATCATCAAATCTCATCAAAATGGGAATATGCATCTCTGTGTTACCTCACTGAGGCTTAGCAGTTTAGTGCTCTCATGTGTGTCCATGTTACTTCAACACCATTTGATTTTAAGCTCTATATTGAGGCAGTGGCATACCATAACAACATCATTCCTTTTCTGTATGCAGTCCAGCCACATTTCTAATTATAATAAATTATTCACTTGTGATTTCTTGCACTCACAGGCACAAATATTTCCACTTCTACATCAGAATTAATCCCATGTCACACCTCCCTTCATGTGTAGATTCTGTGCCAGCACTATTGCTTTGTACTTGTGAATGAATGGCAGTTTCAAAAGCAGAACATATTTCCTGCATCTTAAAATTTGAGTTCTTTGGTTTTTAAATACCACTGTTCAACTACCATACACTAATCTTTGAATAATGATAAATCCCAAAAGTGTGGGATACCCAGTGGATTTGCCTGCCCCATCCAAAAACTGGCACATAATTAGACCAGTGTCGACAGTTGACTTGGTCAGGCTTACAGGATTCAACAATGTACTGTATGCAGTAATCAAGTGCTAAACCAGCATGACTCTAAATCATGAAAAACATGATGATGCTGGAGAAACTCAGCAGGCCAGGCAGCATCCATGGAGAATAGCAGGTGGTCAACATTTCGGGTCAGGACCCTTCTGTCCTGAAGAAGGGTCCTGACCCGAAACGTTGACCACCTGATTTTCTCCACGGATACTGCCTGGCCTGCTGAGTTCCTCCAGCATCATCATGTTTTTCATCTAGATTCCAGCATCTGCAGTCCTTTGTTTCTCTAACTCTAAATCATTACTGAATATAATCACTTATATACAGGTCTTTGAGAAAATATTTGTCGGAGTCTGATAATAAGCAAGATTTTTGGATTAAAAAGAAATAATGTTCCTGAGTAAATCTGCCTGACATGATGTTAAACAAACTTCCAATTCATTCATGTGTTTAATTTTTTTTTGTCGGAACTAAAGTTGTATAAGATTGTGATTTATGTCAAGAGACATCGTTTGTGTTACACATATTTTATTAATGTTAAAAAAGCAGATCAGATACCTCTCGAGGTGAGGCATTGAATTCATATCACTTCTTCCATTCACTTCCCTTTCTGGTTGGCATCTGTCATGCAATAATATGGAAAGAGAAACATTGAAGAAGATGTGGGGATGACATGAAAAAAGCAAAACTATACACTTCTCAGGAACGGTGTGTAGATGGCAGTCTTTTCTCTTGAGAAAGGGAGTCTGAGTGGATCTATAAGGTCATGAAAGGTTTTAATGGAATGGGTCCAGAGAGAACGTCTCCACTTGTGGGTTAAGAGCATAACTAAAGACTACCGTCATGAGACCAAGAAATCCAAAAGGGAAATCAAACAAAACTTCTTCACCTAAAGGCTGCTGAGAATATGGAACATGGTGCCATGGCAATGAATGGAGTGAATTGTACAGAAGGATTTGAGGAAAAATAAACACAACTGCTGGAGGAACTCAGCAAGTCGAGCAGTATCTATGCAGGGACAGGAAATGTCAGCATTTCAGGTCAAGACCCTGCCTCAGGATTGACCTGTCTCAAGCTGAAACATCGACAATTCCTTTCTCCGCCACAGATGCTGCTCACCTGCTGAGTTCCTTCAGCAGTTTGTTTTGGCTCTAGATTCCACCACCTACAGTCTCCAGATTCAAGGAGAGTCCTGGGCAAGCATTTGAAAGGAGAAGGAATAATGGGTCAGCTGATAGATTTAGGCAAGGAAAGATGGGAGGAGGCTCAAGTGAAGCATATGCGCAGGCATAGATGAGTTGAACCAAATGGCCAATTTCTGTCCTATACTGTATATCCTCTGCAATCTTATGTAAAAGATTAGAATCCTCAATTACCAGTCTGCAAAATTTATCTTTTCTGCAGAGCCTTCTTGCCGCCAACCAACATCTTGATTGAACTAGTTTCTGTTCAGAAACATGATATAGAAAGAAGTCCACAGCTTTTTGCCATTGAACATGCCAAAATGGTCTGACAGATTTAGCCACATATTTGCACAGTGGCCCTCACTTTCTTGGAACAAAGGTCTCTGCCAGAAATGCAGCTGAACAAAACAATTTTAAATTAGATTTACTTCTGATCACTTTATCTGAAATCACATGAAACAAGAAACTTCCTAATTTGTCACAGCCTTTTCCTCACAGTCAAACAAGATTGCAATGTTGCTCTTCTGATCCATCTCTCCCTCAGCAGGAGTTTCTCATGGCCTGTGTTTGATATTTATCTTGGTATTGCATCCCTTTTGCTTTCTATTTCTCATGTGCTATTTCCACATCCTCAGGCATTTTCACTTAATCATGCAAACCTATGACAACTAGCCAGTTTACTGATTTCTGATTTGCATTGCACAGCATATTGTCACAGCCACTGTTGTCACCTCTCAGCACTCAAAATAGATATCCCTTCTGTCGAAAACACTCAGCACCAGACCAGAAAAAAATCTTAAAGAAATAAATAAAGGCCACAAATTCAGACATTTCGAGTCTAAATTTGATAGTTCCTCAAAAGAGGCACAGGAGATGCATTTCAAAATTGATCTCACTCATTGACTGCACAACAGTTAGTGCACCAGAGTTGTGCAGGCTACTTTTTTAATAATTTCATTACCTGGGGCAGTCTTCAATGTGCCATTGACTGGTTGGACAATTTAGCATAGAGCCAATATGGTGAGAGGTTAAGATCCCTTGAGGGTTGCCTACGCTGCCAATAGGGCCAATGCCTTGAGGTTGGAACAAGTAATTGAAGGGATTCAGACAATGGAATTGATCTGGGGAATATTCAAAGATGCCTTATATCACAGAAAACAGGCACCAATGACTTCTGGAACCTACGTTTGAGATCTTGGTGAGAATGGCAGAGAAATGAAACTGCAGAGGACCATGGGCTTCTCTGGATCAAAAGCTATTTGGAACACACAGTCTTGGAGGTCAACTACTGTAGTCAAATTCTAACGACCTGGATGTAGCACTGCAAGATGTCAAGGTCAGCGAACGGAACTTCAAAAGCAACATGCCTCTAATGCATCACAAGCCGACCTGACCTGCTGAGTATTTCCACCATTTTCTCTTTCATTGCAGATTTCTAGCATTAGCTCTGAACACATGCACAAAGAAATGCTTGGGGCATTACAAAATCTGCCTGAAGGCCTATATTAGATGTCAAGCAGCATGGAGGGATCTGACAGCACCTCAGAAGAAACCTTTGCGCAGAGCCTGGAACACAGCCAAGAAGTGATGGCCCACTTGTGGACAATTGCTTCGCAATGACTCAGCTTCCACAGCATAAGAAGTAATGCACACACAATGTTTGAGTGCTGTGGTGGAAGGTTGGACTGCTATCATACAAAGTCATTGCAGCCATTTCTCAGACTTTTGCAACCATGACTGTGGATTACAATGCACCAAAGGGCTAGATGCATCAAATGCACCATCTCAACATCACCCAGCCTGTAGTTTCGTCATGCTCATAGTCTGCTCTATCATATTTCAGTGGTACACCGTTTATTTTATATACCTGCTACATGCAACTGTGCAAGTTGAGCATCCCAGAGCCAGTGTAGTCCTTTTGTTAGCTGTCACTGCCTTAAATGCTGCTGGCACAACAGATTGCCACAGAAAAAAGGCATTGTGACTACCACCAGAACAGAGTACTGGACACTGGTCTTCATGCTTCACTGCCTACAGCCCACATACTAGCTGGATGTTGATTCAGTTGGAAGTCTTTTGATTCCCATTTGTGCAAATGTCATCATCAACTGTCTATCGCTGTTATAATCATCCACACGACACATATTTCCAGGCCACAGTCTTTCCAGCCTCACACACTCTCTCTGCCTGGTGGTCTCAGACAACCTACTCAGTTAGAGGGAAATTGGGCATTAAACATGAAACGCTAACCTTGCCGACATTCCAAAGCTGAACAAAAAAAAACTGGAATACTAATGTATTCAAAATACGGCATATGATGTCGCACTTCACATAGTGTGCTTGTTGTGCTCTAAGGGCCCTCTTAGTCTCCAATGATCTACTGCCTTTATTTTCAACTGAATGATTGGTAAAAATAATAAAGAACATGAGGAAAGTGATTTAGTGAAACTATAAACCAATGAGTGAAGACAAGCACTTGGTTACAAAGTAGTTAACCTTGCATTACTCAGTGCTTTATGCTTCAGCAGGTCATCTATCTTGTCACACAATGAGGACAGAGGCTTATTCTCCCTCATGCAACATGATATAAGCTCCAGCATTACTTACTCAGTAACTCCTGTGTGGAGCCTGTCAAAACTGTTTGATTAGTATGCTTCTAACTGTTGTGGGGTTTACATAAGGGCTGGCAAAAGCTATGTTCCACACATGATATGAAAGCAGAATAATGCAGATATTGCAAATCTGAAATAGAGCACAAAGTAGTGGGAATAGTCATCAGTTCAGGAAGCAAGCAGGTAGAAAGAGTTCATGATTCAGGTCAGTGACTGATTTCAGGTCAATGTTAACATTATTTCTCTCACCACTGCTGGTGCCTGCCTCGCCAAATATTTGCAGCATTTTCTGATTTACTTTGCTTCTATGACTGTGGTGAGTTTGATCTATTGCTTTACATAGACCATAAGATATAGGAGCAGAAGTAGGTCATTCAGCTCATCAAGTCTGCTCCACCATTCAATCTTGACTGATTTTTTTCAATCTCATTGTCCCACCTTCTTTCCATAACCCTTAATCCCCTTACCAATCAAGAACCTATCAACCTCTGCCTTTAGTACACCCAACGACTTGGCCTCCACAGCCCTCAATGCAACGAATTTCACAGATTCACCACTCTCTGGCTGAAGAAATTCCTCCTCATCTCAATAAAGGCGATGCCCCTTTATTCTGAAGCTGTGCCCTTGGATCCTAGACTCTCCCACTAATGGAAACATCCTCTTCACATCCACTATATTCAGGTTCATATTTTCAACAACCAAAGTGAATATCAAAACTGCAGAGGAAGAAATGAAATCAATCACACAATGGAAATCTCCCAGGGCCATGTTGCTTGGGTCTTGGATTGGTAACTCAAAATTATGCAATGTTCTCTGACTGAAAACCTGATGACTGTAAGGTTTGTATAGAAAGTCCTGAAAATTGTCAGTGAATAAATGCTTCCTCATTAAAACTTCCACCAGTATTTTCACACTGAATTTATGCATCGTATGTAATAAAGAAAAAAAGCTTTAAACTTGTAACTCATGTCATATCACTGGGAATGAATTTGGTCATCATGCAGTATCTGAACAAACCTTAAACAAAGCCACCAGATAAAAAACCTCCTCAAAAGTCACCTTGCTTGAGACTGTGAAACATGCTAACACAGCTTATTTTCACCCCTGTCCTCCTCAGTTGAGGTTCTGGCCTTAATGCAACTATCCTTGGACTTTAACCCACAGTGTAATATCCATTACAATCTCACCAGCTACATCAGCCAACCAAGAGATTGAAAAGGTCATTAAATCGACAAGGCCTCTGGAACAAATTAAATCCCCGTTGATGGAATATTCATCACTGGTGGGTAGCCCAATTTACTTCCACTCGTAAAATGAATTCCACTGAAACCTATGGAATAACTTGCAGAAAAAGAGTGTGACCACACAGCTTGTTAATGCAACTGACCAGGAATGAAGTTCTGTCTAGAAATTCTTCTGCAGTCAGTCATGCTAAACACACCACATGGATGTGACAGCCACAAGACTATCAGTCCCAACTGAAACATATTTCAAATATGGATGACCAGGATCTTACCTGGGGTGGAGCAGTTCAGCTATAAGGAGAGACTGGAGAAGCTAGGTCTGTCCTTCCTGAAGCAGAGGAGGTTAAGAAAGGACAAGATTGAGATATATAAAATTATGAGGGGTGTAGATAGGGTAGACTGAAAGAAACTTTTCCCCATATCAGAAGCAGATAAAACTAAAGGACAAAGGTTTAGGGGAAGGGAGAAAAGATTTAGAGGGAATGTGAGAGGAACGATATTCACCCAGAGAGTGATAAGTACCTGGAATGCACTGAGATAGTACTTGAAACTGGGTCGCTGACAATACTTCAGAAACATCTGGATGAGCACTTGAATTGCTTAGAAATAGGAGCTATGGATCAAGTACTGAAAGAATGCCCACTGGCCAGCATGAACAAGTTGGGCCAAATGGCCTGTTTCTCTGCTGTACAATTCTATGATTCAAATGTTGAGTGCAAACAATTGCTGTTATTATACAGAGTAATCATACCTACTCACCAGGGATAAGACTTTGGCCAATTATTGGACACTGGTGATGAGGAAATCTACAAATTTATTGAGCATTTCTTATTTATAACTTACCAACAAAATAATTAAATATGCAAAGACTTTAGGCTGAATGCAGTTTTATCAAGCTACCATTCATGTTTACATTAAGTCTTACCTGAGTTTAAACAGTTTCCCTTCAATGTTTTAAAGGAACTGCAGCCAGCAGTAGAATTGGTTACTCAGTAGATTAACTGCAATGGTGTCCAAAACATAGCAGGTTAGGAAGGCATCATGGTAGATGTAGGTTTGAAAGACCATGCACAATCCTCATTTGACATTTTGTTGTCTTAACTATTACTCCATCAGTGCAACTATTAAAGAAAGAATGTTACATTCTCAAAAACTGATGGACATTTCCATTTTAGTTGTTTTAACCTTCCTGCTTTGTCTCAGCCCCTATCAGCACTTAATTTTCCTTTTAAGTCAACTGGTGAATAGACGTCATTACTGTGGAAGTATTTGATGTTTTCTTGGATGTAGCTGTTAAAGTGTTGATGCAAAACTATTTACCTTCTGATAACCCCTGCGAGCCACTTGATGAGACTGAATTAAAGCAGAGGCAAGATACTATACAAAATATCCTGTCTATATCACAGATGGACAACAGTTGTGTATAATCAGACTTGCATCTATGAAGACCATAGAATCATAGAAAGTACAGCACAATACAGGCCCTTTGGCCCACAATGTTGTGCCAACCTTTAAGCCTCACCAAAAAACTATCTAACTCCTTCTCCCCACATATCCCTCTATTTTAGATTCATCTATATGCTTATCTAGCAATCTCCTGAATTTGACCAATGTACCTGCCTCCACCACCGCCCCAGGCAACACATTCCAACATATGCCAACCACTCTCTGGGTAAAAAGCCTTCCTCTGATATCTCCCTTGAACTTCCCACCCATTACTTTAAAGCCATGTCCTCTTGTATTGAGCATTGGTGCCCTGGGAAAGAGGCGCTGGCTGTCTATCTATCCCTCTTAATATTTTGTATACCTCTATCATGTCTCCTTTCATCTTCCTTCTCTCCAATGAGTAAAGCCCTAGTTCCCTTAGTCTCTCCTCATAATGCATACTCTCTAAACCAGGCAGCATCCTGGTAAATCTCCTCTGCACCCTTTCCAACGCTTTCACATCCTTCCTATAATGAGGCGACCAGAACTGGACACAGTACTCTAAGTGTGGTCTAACCAGAGTTTTGTAGAGCCACATCATTACCTCGCTGCTCTTAAACTCGATCCCTTGACTTATGAATGCTAACATTCCATACGCCTTCTTGACTACCCTATCCACCTGCGAGGCAACTTTCAGGGATCTGTGGATATGAACCCCCAGATCTCTCTGGTCCTCCACACTACCCAGAATCCTGCCATTAACTTGTGTACTCCACCTTGGAGTTTGTCCTTCTAAAGTGTACCACCTCACACCTCTCCGGATTGAACTCCATCTGCCACCTCTCAGCCCAGCTCTGCAACCTATCAATGTCCCTCCGCAATCTTCGACAGTCCTCCACACTATCCACAACACCACCAACCTTTGTGTTGTCTGCAAACTTGCCAACCCACCCTTCTACCCCCTCATCAAGGTCATTAATAAAAATCACGAAAAGTAGAGGTCCCAGAACTGATCCTTGTGGGACACCGCTAGTCAATCTGAATGCACTACCTCCACCACAACCCTTGGCTTTCTACAGGCAAGCCAATTCTGAATCCACACGGCCAAACTTCCCTGGATCCCATGCCCTCTGACCTTCTGAAGAAGCCTACCATGTGGAACCAGCTCCTCTTGTAAATGAAGCATGTCTTGTCAGTGGTTGCACATACGTGACTTATGTACAAATTGGTTTCATATTAAAAGTTATGGTTCTTGATATTCCAGTGGATGAATTTTACAGTGTTGTTAAATATAAGCTAGAGGTGTCAGTTACAACAAAGCAGGATGTTGAGAGGGATCGGAATTAGTAATGCACTGGAGTCATAATTAGACATGTGACCAGGGTAGGAGGTCCTTTAGAGACCAGCATTTGGTAGAAGTGGTGCAGGGAGGGGGAGGGGGAAAGGGGTGGGTCAGGGAGGCACCAACATTGTTCTGGGGGAGGAAGATGAAGAGGGAGCAAAGAGAGGGATTGGAAATTAGAGAGACACCATCGTTGCTGTTGTGGGTGAATCAAGAACACTTTGATAAAATTGTTGATGGAGGGCAGATTGGAAATCAGTGGGGTTTCCTGTAGATCTGTCAAGGAGGTGGTGTCATTATAATGTATGGGTGCCAAGCATTTAGTTCAGAATTTCACTCACACATTGGACTCCCAGGTTGGTTCTGCACATTGTCCCAGGAGTTCCCAATCACAGGCAGCCCCAGGACAACATGATCCCAGTTGCCTGGAATGCATCAAAGAAGGTGCTGTATGAGGAAGGACATCATCACATGCAGCAGTGTAGCACTGATGCAGAAATTGCTTTGAGCTTGCTTTGAGATAGAAAATATGGGGCAGCGCGGTAGCGTAGTGGTTAGCGTGACACTATTACAGCGCCACCGATCAGGGTTCAGTTCCCGTCGCTGTCTGTAAGGAGTTTGTATGTTCTCCCGTGTCTGCGTGGGTTTCCTCCGGGTGCTGTGGTTTCCTCCCACATTCTAAAGACGTACAGGTAGGTTAATTTGGGTTTAAAAAATGGGCAGCGCGGACTCGTTGGGCCGGAAGGGCCTGTTACCACGCTGTAAAAAAATTTAAATTTAAAAAATTTAAAAATTTAAAAAATAACGCATTCAATTTGATTGATCAGTGTATATCGATTCTTGATGGTCAGCATGGACTGAGTGAGCTGAAGAGGCTGTTTCCATGCTGTAAGACTCCAGAACATTTCTTTTGTCTTCACTACAGCAATTATGCTACTAAGTAATTAAAGCTTCAGCAAAACTAAAGTTTGTCATGGTTCAGACATAATCTAGTTGTCCTCAGTCCATTGGCTCTCTCCTTCTTTCCTTGTGATGATTTTCCCCAGAGAAAGGGAATCAAAAGCTGGGGGACATAGGTTTAAGGTGAGAGGGGAAACATTTAAAAAAACTTGAGGGGCAACTTCTTCATGCAAAAGGTGGTAGGTATATGGAAGGAGCTGCCAGAGGAAGTGATCGAGGCAGGTTCAATAACAACCCTTAAAGGACATTTGGAGAGATATATGGACAGGAAAGGTTTAGAGGGATTCATTGTGCTACTTGATTGTGTAGGTTTTGTGTGTTTGCACCTTTAAGAACTGATTGTACCATGTGGTACAGCATCATTGTATCAGTCACTACAGTTGGTTAAGAGTCGATGGATAGGAAAGAATTAGAGGGATGTGGGCCAAATGAGGGCAAATGGGCATCTTGGTCATCATGGATGAATTTGGCCGAAGGGCCTGTTTCCGTGTTGTATTACTCTATAACTCTATGACTCAATAATGCTGTATTCTGTGATAACATCATCTTTTCAGTATTTTCTGAGAGTTTTAAAACAATATTTAATCATCCTCTTGAACCATCCTTTAACCATTAGTTGGACTCTTCTCTTTTAGATAAGTTGGAAAATGTAAGGGCAGGGAGATAAGTTAGCCAATTTTAAACTTGGTCCTTTGTATTAGCATCTTCTTTCTAAAACAACCCAAAAATCACAGATTCAATAATATTCTTTCTGATCTGGAAATATTTTCTGTTTCAAGCACGCATGCAGCCTATTGTCTACCAATAGCAATATTTTCAAAAAGGTGTGTACTTGATCATTACTAAATTAATTAATGAAACAGCAGAAAAAAGGTGCAAGTCAGACAGAAACCCTGATGAATTGAAATTTCAGCTTGGTAACACTTCATTAAATCAGTTCACCTGAGAGATCATTGACCTGAAATATGAGGGCAGATTTTCCGCAGCCTTGAGGTCAGCAGTTGCCTGCACCTTTCACCACGGTATTTCTTCTGATGTGTCCCTGAGTGCAGTCTTCTATCTAGAGACCAGCTTCCAGTGCGTGGCCTCTCTTAATTTAACCAGCCAACTGACAGAATGGCTTTGGCAGTTAGTGAGGACCTTGTTCCTGAGCTGACTGGCTGACAAAGCTGCTGTTTGAAATGAATGACATTATCAAACATTTGAAGTTACTTAGAAACCTATTGAAAAATAAAGCTCATGTAAGAAACTTATAATGATTTGAAAAGAAATTAAAAGTTATGAGGTTAAAAATCGCACACACACTTAAAAAGCATTCAAAGTGATTTCACTAACAAAAGTAAAATTCATTTATCTTTCTCTCTGCAGTTCATCTCTCTGATTCACTTCTGTGCAAGAACACAAGAAAATAGGAGCGGATGTAGGCCACTTGGCCCATCAAGCCTGCTCTGCCATTCAACATGATTGTGGCCAATCAGCCCCAGGCCTCAACTTCTGTTCTGTGCCAGGTTCCATAGCTCTCAATTCCCTGATCTTTCAAAAATTTCTTCACCTCCACTTTAAATACCTTCAATGATCTCACCTCCACAACCCTCAGGGGCAAAGAATTCCAGAGGTTCACTCTCCTATTCCTATGTTGGGTTAACCTGCCTCAGGTTCAGTGGATGGATGTCCACTCTGAGAAGTGGGAGATCTGAAGAAGTTGACGGTGCCTTGTTGAACTTCATAAGGAGCCCATTGGCACTCTGCTGAGGAAAAGGCAGCATGAGAGCCTTCACACTAGAATAGCCCAGTTACAGGCATATCTGCTGACACAGACATTGGATGGTGAAACCCTGGAATTCTCTACTCTGGGATGTTGTGGAGGTGAGATCACTGGAAGTATTTAAACAGGTAGATAACTTTTTGAAAGATCAGGGACTGAGGGCTTTGGAGAACTGGCACAGAAAGAAGTTGAGGCCTGGGCAGATTAGCCATGATAATATCAACATTCAAATTCTCAGCTGAAGATTTGCCCCAATAATTGTGTTTCTCTCTCCACAGAGCATGCTGACCTGCTGAGTTTTCCATCTTTTTTTACTTCTTAGATTTTCATCTTCCTTACTATTTTGCTTTTCTGTCACCCTACTGATAGCTGTTTGATGTGTAATTCTTCGTATTTAAGATCGAGATTTACTCTCAGTATGGCCTCCATATTTAGTTAAATAATTACAAGGATGGACTTATCCTTCTTAGATTAACCGTCAGAACTTGTCACAACTTGCAGCTCAGGCTTTGCCTCAAGGGGATGAAATTCACCAGTGAGGTAATGATATTTCATTTGTACAGAATCACAGTCAAGCACAATCTGGCGTACTGTGTTCGATTTTGTGTTCAACACCTCAGGAAAGATGGATTGGGCTCACAAGTACAAACAGCACAGATTCACCAGAATTTACAGAACTTGTTTTTCCCTTGAGTTTAAAATGTGATTGAATATAGATCCTTAAAGTGATAGACATCTGATAGGGTAAGTGGCAAGAAGCATTTTCCTCTGTTGTGGGAATACCAAGCACAGATATTTTGCAGTGAAATATGGAAGTTTTCTCCTACACAAATGGATAATGAAAATCTGAAACTTGCTCCCCACAAAGGATGCTGGGACAATTTAATGTTTCTAGACTGAGAACAATAAAATTTTGCTCAGTATAAAGCTTTGTTAAAACAATTAGATCTGGAAGAATGGTGAGTGAATGGAATTTAAAAAGTAGAGTGGCTAAAATCTAATTGAGAATGGGATATAGAGCTAAATATTCTACTGCCGTTGCTGTGTAACAACAGTCAAAGTCCATCTGAGTTAATTTTAATGGGGATTCAAATCTCTCAAAGTACTTATGCGGAGAAAAAGAATATCTACCTCCAATATAAAATGAATCTCAATTATTGCTGAGAAGAATTTCAGAAGATTTAAACAGAAGCAGAAATGCTGGAAGAACTCAGCCAGTCAAGAGCATCTATGGAAAGAGAAACCAACCAATGTTTCATATCAAAGGCTCTTCATCAGATGAGCAGTTCTGAGGAAGAATGGCTGACCCGAAACCTTAGTTTTTTTTCTTTCCACAGATGCTGCTTGACTGGCTATGTTTTTCTCAATTTTTTATTTTTGTTTCAGCTTTCAGCATCTGCTGTTGTATTTGTTTTTCATTTGTTGTCATTCTACCTGGGGCAATCTTCACTGAGATTTGTTGTATTGTAGACTCATTAGCTAGGATCATAACTTGCATGCCACCATGAAGAAAACATAAGACAGAAATGAATGAAGACAATCTAAAGAGATGGGCTTACAATGATTTAGGTGATGGACTCAATGACATAAGGTTGGGTGGTTCTGAAGGCCTAAGGACCAAAAGTCCTCACTCCGAGGCAGTGGAGTGCTGTTTTTTTCTCCCAAATTTACATGGCCACAGTGTGTACTCTTTGTTTCTTATGCTAATGTGTGGAAAAGATGATGATGTATCCAACTACATTGGTTAGACTAACTTTCTGAATGAATATTGAATAATGAATATTCTGAATATTGACTGTGGAATCAAATTTGCATCAACAAGTAAACTTATTTAATTTTAGTACCTCAAGAATTGTGCTGGCTGCAGTAACTTAAGCAAGTTGGCACAATTATTTCCCCCCTGACCATCTGTTTTGATTATTTTCCATGTCCATCCGATATGGTCTTGTTTATATAATGTGACAAAGTGGATGCCATTTTATCTGCAAGTTCATTGTCATTTTCATTGTTAAATAAAGGCAGAAAAAGAGAAGAGAGAAAGTCCATATTCTATTTCTTCATACCACTTCAGCCCTATTTTTATTAACAAACATTGACATGCATAAGATCTGGTTGAACAGAAGACCAAAAGACATGCAAATGAAAACAGTGATGGTTTACAAGGTGAAACATGTTTAGTATGTCCCTACTGTGGCCTAAAATTTCCCTGCATTAGGGCAGCTAATGCTCCATCAGTTATATCTTCCTCCTTTCACCCTTCAGCTCAAAGTTTTGTCTCCTGCTATCATTTGCTGGGAGTATGAGTTTAAAGTATTTGGAACCCTGTTGAATGAGAACATTAACAGTCAATAAAAATTAAAGATCAAGTCACAACAGAAAAACAAAGGAGTGAAATCAACATCAGAAAAGGAAATAAAAGAAAAGAAGGAAATTGCTTTGAGAAAAAGAACAGAAGAGAAAGCAAGAAAAAATGTAAACATTTCAAACAATAATTTGCTCACTGCAGAAATAAATACCACAGTTACAATTGTTCTCTTTCTGGGCAAGTTTGCATGTTCTTGTCTTTAGATAGGACATAAGCTTTTACGTATGAAACCTAATTAGCTTAAGCAGTAGGTTTAATCTGTAATTGCTGTGCAAATTTGTTCAAAGGTTGTGCTCGGGATATTGTTTCCATCAGGTTAACAATAAAGCAATGCATATTGGCCTGCATTTGGTGGTACATCAAAATTCATTCCTCCTCATGAGTTATTAGACATTTTACATCATACATGCATGAATTAAACTCCACATTATTCTGCCAATAATATCAATATTTGAAAAAAGTGAAATATCAAAATGAACCACCAGGGGAATATTTGAAATTTAACTCGTTAATATTCAGACAAATGATGCAAGACAATATATCATTGGATTTGCAGAACATGCAGGTAATTCAGATCAGATCTCTGAACTTGTGTTGTGCTTTGAATGGCATTTATCTAAAAATTTTGTTCCCAAAACAACCAGCAATAAAACAGAGCGTGGAATTCATTGCTGATTGCACTGGGGCCTAACATGTCAGGTAAGTGCCAAACAACATTCCATACACATTACATCCAGAGCTGTGATCTAAGTTAATTGCCCAAAACTTATATCTATTTAAGACCCTTGAAAGCACCTCATACAATAAAATTAATATTGTCCATTTAGTGGCAAAACAGACTATATAAACTACCTGTCACACATTCTTTATATTTTCCATCTGACTAGCCATTTGTACACCAAAAGTAGTAGGCATTAGTGAAGTGATCAAACACTACATGATCAAATTTTATCCAATGATAAGATAGGAAATTTTATCCTGTGATAGGGTAGGAAAAATAGCAGCCAACCTATGTACAGAAACCTCCTGCAGAAAGTAGAGTGATAATGACTGCATTTTTAGTGATGTTGAGAGATTAATATTGGCTGGACACTGAAGATAACTTCTTTATTCTTCAAAATAATGCTACAGAATCTTCTACAAATACTTGGGGAAACTCACAGGGCCACAGTTTATCACTTCATTTAAATGATACTTCTCTACAAGCAGAATACATCTGAGTCCTGCAGTCTATATTTCTATATTCAAGTGCACAAAGTCATCCTGGAAATAAAGTCATTGAGTTTTGATGTCACATAAAGAAAATTCTTGTGCACTTGAGGCTGTGTGAGCAAAATAAGACTATGCGGACTGAAGTCGACTTCCCTTTTAGTTAAGGAGGCCCGAACTCCATTGGCTTTTGGTAGGTCTTACTTGAAGGAGTGTTTGTTTAAAGTCCCGCTGCCACAAGACATTGAGGGGATAAGCCCTGTGTAAAAGCCTCTCAAACACTTGAAGGATGTATTGCCCAAAGAGGCCATAAGTGGCAATGGTGTTTTGTACATGGAATGTGCTAACACCGCAAATGTAAAGCCCCAATAACACTATGAATGTACAAATTGAATGACATTATGAACGCGAAGAAGGTGAAGCACTACTTTTTGTATTCTTGTATATATTTTTTAAGAATTAAGTTTGTATTTATATTTAAAATAAAAAAAATCCTTCCTTCCTACCCATCCCCATTGGTAGCAATATCTGCACAGCCTGGGATCATGTCTGATTCCTGAACTAGGGATCATCTCTTTTTCCTGAACCCTGTCCCCAATGCCTGTCTGTCCAATTATTCTCCTTCCTGATTTACCTACCCATGCAATTTATCACTCATCCACCTGACTCCCGCCCACTTCTACACAATTTTTTTTCAATTAAGTGCATCGTTACTGGAGAACAGTACAAAATTAAATGAATGTAATCAGTTGGATTTTTTTTACCTATTTTGTTTCCTTGTTTGAAATGTCACGAACCAGCAACAAAAGAAACACACTAAGCGTGTTTCAGTGTTAAAAACTATTTTATTAATCACTACTTAGGATAATACGTAAAATAGAAGTAAAAACGTTAGTATGTTAGAATTCAAAAATGTTAAACCTTGAACGTTAACCCCAAAACTAAACTCGTCGTGTGTGTGTGTGGCAAAGTCCAAAACTCCCAGTTCCGGAACGGTTCTTAAAGTTCAGTTCCGCAAGCCATAAGGTGAAACATGAGCAAGGGCTTCTTCAACAACCACCGTTGTCAGAAGATAAGACGTAGATGTAGAAAAACATAGAGAGAGTAAATACGAAATCCAAATGTTCCACGATGGAACCCAAACGACACTCCAGTGTTTACTCGGTAGTGACTTCCTCACCCCGAAAAGCATCCGGATCGTGGTCGTCCACACACAAATACCTGTTTCCTTCTCCAGGTCAGCAACAAAGTGAACTCCACCGGATTACTTCCAATTTCCATACATGGATTTCTATGGCAAACACAGTTATTGTTTCTCATCCATCGGTAGAGAAAACAAGCAGGCTGGTGTCTCTCTCCCTTCTCTCTCTCTCTCTCCTTCTTCTTCTAACTTCTTCAACAACGTCTTTACGTCCTTTATCTTCTATTGACGTAAGCACGCCCCACACACACAAACACACACACTCTCTATCTTAAAGGGACTTTCACTGAGTCCGTAACAGAAAGAAACTCATAAGTTGTGTTTTTGATGCCAGATCAATAAAAAAAAGCTGCTGAGAAATAATAACTCAGAGAGAGAGATACAGCACAGAAACGGGAAGCACAAGACACTGATGCAGGGTTTCAGCCTGGAAGGTCGACAGTTCCTTTCCTCCCACACATGCTGCTTGACTCACTGAGTTCCTCCAGCACTTTCTTTGTGCTGGGGGAACTCAACGAGTGAAAATCAGGCACAAAAACAGGCCCTTCAGCCCACTGAGAAGACTGCATTAGAAGTATTTTTATTGTGACCAAAATTTCATTATTTGAAAGGTTTAATGATTTAGTTATTTCTGCACATCTTGTTTTTCATTACCAACAATTAACAGTTACATATTTTAATTTAGCACAAATTGTACAAAATAAATAAGACTGACTTTGTGAAGTTCAGAAAGGATCGAGTACAAAAGATTAAAAGAATAATCAAAATTAAATGTGTCCTATTTTTATTTCCCCAATTGATTTATGAATGCAGGAGAATGTAATGGTCCTGTTGGGAGTGCTCCAATCATCCATTCAAACCATGTAAAATGAATAAGAGGAAAACCTCATGGTTCATTTTGCACATTGGAGAAATTCTTTGCCAACAGCGAAGCCCATGAAGGTACAAATACATCCTGCTGTCAGACACTGAAACTCAACCACATTGAAACTGTCAATGTTTTCCTTTCCAGGGTACTGGTAGTCTTTCTCTGTTTCAAAGTGCAGTCATTTATATCCACAACAGCACAATGTGCAGTGAAACAATGTTCAAGTCGTGATCTTCCTTCAAGTCAAGTTGGAAGCAAATGATTCCCAATGCCATTTGCGCCTTCAGGTACTAAGCCATAAATTTATGAGACTCCATGCCAGCAATCATGCCTGAAGAGTACTGGACCCAGTCAACAGTACTGGTAACCTTGTAGCTGTCATTCTCATTGACTTGGACTGATTCAACTCCTGCCTCAGAGATGACCTGAAACTGCTTTAATTCACTCACCACCACAACAGGTCAACAGCAGATGTGGTTTCTCTGGCTCTTCACTCTGCTCTGGACCATTTGGGCAATAGGAACTCATACATCAGGTAGCTGTTCATTGACTACAGCTTGTTCAATGCAATCATCCCATCTCAACTCATCATCAAGCTTCAAGACCTGGGCCTCTGTACCTCCCTGTGAACTAGATACTCAACTTCCTCATCGGGAGACCTCAGTCAGTGAGGATTGGTAATCATAACTCCTCCTCGCTGACAATCAACAGAGGTGCACCTCAAGGCTGCGTGCTTAACTCTGCTCTATAATACACACATGACTGTACGGCTAAGTACATCTCTAATGCCACGCCAATAACACCACTGTTGGACCAATCACAGGTGGTGATGAGTGAGCATACAAGAGCAAGATAGGATACTTGGTGAGTGGTGCCACAACAACAACCTCTTGCTTAATATCAGGAAAACTGAAGAGCTGATTGTTGACTTCAGGAAGGGGAAGGAGGGTGAACATGCACCGGTCTACATTGGGGGATTGGTGGTGGAAAGGTTCAGCAGCTTTGAATTCCTGGACACTGACATATTGGATGACCTGTCCTGGGCTGAAGCACATAGATGCAATCACAAGGAAGGCATGCCAGCATTTATACTTTCTCAGGAGGTTAAGGAGGTTCAGCATGATACTGACAAACTTCTAACAAACTCTAACAAACTTCTGCAGATGCACTGTTGAAAGTATCCTGACTGGTTGCATCATGGTCTGGTACAGCAATTCGAATGCACAGGAACATAAGAAGCTGCAGAGACTAGTGGACTCAGCCCAATACATTACAGGCACATCCCTATCAACATCCATTATCAAAGGTCCATACCAGTCTGGCATGTCATCTTCTCAATGCTACCATTGGGCAGAAGATAGAGAAGCCTGAAGACTCACACCACCAGGTTCAAGACAGCTACTTCCCTTCAACCATTCAGTTCTTGAACCAACTGGCACAACCCTAATCACTACAGTTTAGCAATACTACGACCACTTTGATCACTTCCCACTAAAATGGATTTTTTTTTGTTTTTAATTGTGTTCTTTCTTGTAAAAATTGTGTGTAATTTATGTTTTCTTGTGAATGCTGCTTATATGATGCTATGTGCCTGTGATAGTGCTGCAAGTGTATTTCATTGTACCTGTGCATATGACAATAAACTTGGCTTTGATTCACAAGATTATCATCATTTAGAATAAAATTTTGCAAAAGTACCATGTCCACAAATCCATGCAAACTCTTTTATCAGGTGGTATTTGCCCAGTTGCCCATAAACTCTAAACAGATCACAACATCATCTTCATAATGCACTTGTACTTGTGATATCCCAAAAAAATTCTGAAAACATTCCACTAAGAACACACACACACACATACACACTTATAATTAGAATCTTTTAAAATCATAAATCATTTTAAGCTTGCTGTTGAAAGCTAAGAACCAATTACTTTATCATTAATCAGTATCAACTGAACCTAATCAGTTTCTTTGCTTAATACAGTACCTCTAGGGTTACAAGCACATACCTCCAAAGAAAGCTACAAACAATCAATGTGGAACAGGTTTCCTACTTCTCAATTTGACATTACAATGTTATGTCAACATACAGAATGACATTCCCTGAAGCAACTAATGGGTGTGCAAATTTACCTTTCATCTTTCAGGCTGTTATGTTAACAGTGAGCAAGCTCATCTGCCATCTTCTGGAAAAGCTACTACTGTGCATCTGCAGTAATGCCATTCTTCCATAAGAAATATTGTATGGCAAGCCTATTCCCTGCGGTGATTTTTCAAGGGTCAGAACAGGAATGTCTGTGGTGTCAAATTCACTCTTTGAACATGCGAGACAAGTGCTTTAATAGATAAGCAAAATTTGACACAAAGGGAAATAAACAAATACATCATTCAGAACTGCTATTTTTAAAGAATTGGAGACACACACTCATGCATCAACCAGTTTTAAACAGGTCCACTTGATGTTCACTGCAGAATTCAATTTTGGATCATTGAATATTTGCCATCCACACATAGTTTGATTTAAATTGGATCTGGTACAGCATGTCCCTAGGATAAAGATATTCTCATTAAAATAAGAGCAGATTAATGCTCCTTTTATTAATTGTTCCTGATTTTTATGGTACTGACCTGCCTTCTACTGACACACTGACCACACCCAAGGGGCATTCTGCAAGGTACAATGATACACCTTAGGTGTGCCTGTCCTGTGCATTGAGTCCATTCCACCTCACTGCTGCTGTACAATTTTTAATTAATAAAGAAACTTATAAAATCTTCAAACAGATTCAAGTAATTAAAACAATGATAAAACCCCTTAAAGTACAAACAGATCAGTAAAATAAAGTCAAATAACTGGAATGTTCACCTGCATTTGTTTTGTTCACATGTAAGAGCATAAAGCTGAGGAGCCAAATGTAAACATGCACCTGGTTCCTCTACTCAACACATCAGTGCTCTCAACACTGGGCCCAGCACATAGCTGGTGGTCAAAGAGATGTAATGGCAGCGGATCTTTAGCTCACCTCAGACTTGCTCACTTGCCCAAATGTCTCCAGATGTCTAAGACAAACAAAGACCTGAGCGGCTGAGAACCAGAGATTCCATGATCACTTCCATTCAGACCATAGGATTAATTCCTTCAGTACATTGACAAAATCTGTGTTTTGACACAGAAGAGTTTTCCTCTGGGATTACGTTTAATACATTTCAAGATAACAAGGTCGGAAACAAACCCTGTATTGAGAGTTGTTTTTTGCATATCTCAGTGAAACAAATCTGCAGGAGGAAGAAAGACAACCTGGAAAATAAATAAAAACAGGAAAAGCTGGAAAAACTCAGCAGATCACAGCATCTGTGGAGAGAGAAACAGTCAACTGTTGAGATCTGAGACCTTTCCTCAGAAGTGGAGAAGAGCAAGGGTTTGACAAATAGTCTCAGACTTAATACATTGACCATTTCTCTTTCTGTAAATGCAGCCTGACCGGCTTAGTTTTTTCCAATATTTTCTGGTTTTATTTCAGATTTCCATCATCTCCAGATTTTGTTTTAATTTTCATGGAACATAAACAGCACAAAATTATAGATGCAGACATTGAATTAACCTCAATTGGAATGAGTTAATGCACAAGTGTGCCGTCATTTTAGTTCTCTCTCTCCCACTCACCCTCAACCACCCTCTCCTTATCCCTTGCTCCCCATATTCCCCCCATCCCACCCCCTCCTTCATAATCCAACAACAGGTCAATTAGCCTCCCCAGGAAGAAGCTGCACCCCCACCCCAGCTACCACCAATATCTGCCCCAATCAAGCATACAAGCTGTGATTCCAACCACTGAGTCAACCAAACCTTGTACAGATCAGTGTCAAGCAAGGCTGTGTCATCACACCAATCATCTCTTCCATCTTCATAGAAATACTGAAGCTCTCTTCCAACAAGCTTCCTGCTGGCTTTCAGTTAATCCATAGAATGAAGGGGGAAACTGTTCAACCTTGATCAACAACACCCCAGAACCAAGATCACCCCAGCCTCAGTCATCAGTTTACAGCGTGAAGATGATACTTGCATGGTATAAATTTGGAGGCCAAGATCCAAGTCATAGTTGATGCCATCACTGAAGTGTTCAAGAGGATAGGCTTTCCATTCAACAAGGGCTCTCAACTAACCTGCTCAAGGTACACAAGGAGACCCTAGAAGATGTGGACTACCTTCCAGAACTCGTGCAGCAAGTGGGTGTGCAGCACTGCTTGTAGGAAAGGAGAAGCAGTCCAGACACTCAACCCAGTAAACCTACACAACCATGCCCCTAACCAAAAGCTCCCAATCTGTGTGCTCCTCAACAACTTTTTGATCTTCCCTCTAACAACCATTGGATCTCATGAATACCACTGGAACAACCAGCTATCAATGGTCTCCTTGGACCACACCATGAACCTATTCAACCACCACCAAATGCAACCAACAACTAATGGACTGGCCCATGATCCAAGGCCTTAATATGCAGTCTGGATCTCCAATCACCATGATCCCAGCACCTCCACCACCCACAACCCTTGCAATTGGAACCCCACCTGATCTGTTCAATCTCCCAATACAAGTGCCTGATGTAGGAAGCTTCGTCTTATGAAGTAAATTTTCCCAGCTGAAGGACCCAACCTAGAAACTAGGGACAGTGGACGAGAATCCAAGCAAATGGAACTTTCAGATGAAATGTCCTTCTGGGTTTCCAGATCTCTCTCCCACGCACATGCACAACACTCTCCTCTAGGTTAATAACCAGGTTACGAGAAACGTTACAATAATGATGCTTTCACTGAAGCAGAAAGGTTACAATTGAAAGTAAAGGAGTCTTCACAATTATTATATGCTAAGAGAAAGATCAAGGAAAGCAGAATAAATTGGAGAACTTAAAATCATTAAGAACAATGAATGGAAATGGCCACTGCCTGTGATTAAAGTCATTGTGAGCAATGTAATATAAGAAATAAAATGACTGTTATTGATGAGTATTAGACGTTGCACACTTGGTTTGAAATATTTTCATTTGTGTTACATGAATGGCTGATACAAAGACAAAATCACTGTTGAAATGTCAGACTCTCAAATAAGTTACTGCAACACGAGCACATCAATTGAATAACTTTGCACATAGTTCCTGAATATCATATTCCTTGCAGCGAGAAGTTCTTCCTTCCAAGGAAAGCCACAATTAATACTCAATATACTTGAGTGAAACTTTAGGAAGATATACAGACTAAATATCCATTAAAGATTATTCTGATCAGGAAATCTTGTGCTATAAATATTTCTATGGTGTGTTCTCCTCCATTATTTGAAACCTAAATGCAGCTTTCTCCCTGTCATTAAACACATCAATGTCTGCACAAACTTCTATGATCATAACATGTCATCTGTTCATCATTCAATGAAAGTCACAGCTGAATTAATAATTCATCATTATTATTTACTTGTCACTCTGAGATTTACTAATCTGTTATTCTAGTGATTATGTGTAGTATTGTGTATAATTTAAGCATTTGAATATGGGGGTATTAATAGTCGTCACTCAATTCTGCACATTTTTAATTATCTTAGGAAATAGAAGTATCCTAAGAATTGTGACAATAATTTGGAAAAAAAAATGCCCTGTGACCTGTGAAACAGATGGAGAACAGAACTTATTCTATTGGGAAATGCTGGTTACATCAGCATTCCCTGATGCTCCAGGGGAACAAACTGTTCATTTTCTTGTCCAGTGGGTTAAAGGCCCAAGTTATTCTGGGTTTTGCCAGCATTAACTCAAGTAAGCACAGGCATATTTGGGATTCACAATGAATGCAAAAGTCCATATCCACCAATCTGGATCTCTAAGGCCCCTCACTCGAATGGTGATTGTAGCACGATGGGAAAAAAAAGGTAAGAAAGAGGTGACTTTCTCTTTTGATGTCGGAGCATTGATTTGAAACATTAACGATGTTCCACTCTCCACGGATGCTGCCTAACCTGCTGAGCATTCCCAGCATCTTTGTTTTTTATTTAAGGTTTTTAAAAGTTATTTGTTTATTTGTAAGTGTTGTGTGATTCTATTATTTTAAAAATATTTTAATTACTATTTGCATTTTTGAATCCAAGGACATACATTCATAAAAAAGACTCACGACAACTGTGACAGTCATCTGTCCATGTCACTCAGTTGCATCTAATGAGGCCTCAGCACCATTCATGAGCTTGGTACTTAGCTCCAGGATGGTCTTAACCAGTGAGGTTGGTCATATGGATCTAGTGAAAGTAAATTCAGGAGTTAGTGAAAGTGACTACAGGGTGATGGAGAATCTGAGTTGAAGGATGGGCCGTTCCAATGTTTCACAAAGGAAACCCAGAACCAAATTTTATTTTTCATTTTGCAACTTTATTAACCTCTGATATTTACCATTAAACATTTGACAACTTATCTTCACATGAGTGGGCACAATGTCAACTAATGCAACTTTTCCAGACATAGAACTCTGAGAAAGTTAGTTCCTCATGGATTTCTACAAAAGGATATTAGCATATTGAACTTAACATATGAGTGAAATGTGTTATATCTAAACCAGCTGCTTTGTTCCTTGTATGGAGAAGTTGGGGTTTAAACAGATTTTTAAACTTTTTTTGAGACAAGATATGGATACAGAGCTTTGTTTCCTCATGAAGCATGTTCCTAATCTTTAGCTCCAGTGGGAATCAAGATACATTACAAGAATAAAGGAAAGAAAGAGCACAGGTCTTCTTGGACCTGCATTACCCTATGTGATTACCCTATGGCGCAGCACATGCATTTGTCTGGAAATATTTTCATATCCACACTTAAAACAATTGCATGGTTTAGAAAATATACATGGATATAATGTTGTACAATTCATTTCTGTAATAATATTTTATGAATTTAGCAGTGAAGAGATTTGAATATAACAGAAAAGTTACTGAGAGGAAGGCAAAACCAGGTTTCCAGGAAACATAATAGAGTCAGAGTTATACAGCATGGAAATAAGCCTTTTGGCCCAACTCATCCATGCTGACCAAGGTGCCCACCAAGTCAGTCCCATCTCTCCACATTTGGCTCATATCCCTCTGAACCCCTCTTATCCATGTACTTGTAAATGTCTTTTGAATGTTGTTATTGTATCTGCCTCAACCACTTTCTCTGGCATGAAGTTATTAAAATAACAAAAAAAACTTTCAGATAGCCAAGATTTTTTTTATAAATTTTGTGCAAAATTCATTCTGCAAATTATGAAGTGCAATGTACCAGATCTTGGTGTAAAAATTAACACCAAGGCAATTAACATCTGCCATTATAATTAGTGAAAGCCATAAGTAACTCCTGGTATTTGCCTATTGCGCAGTTAAATGCAGACTTCTGTCCGTTACAACATGGTCCTTCCAATTTCAGTGACAAAATTAGCTCTGAAATTAGTGTAATGGTATTACATGACATTCAAATACAGCTCTACTTCCAAACTAAAGAAACATGAGAATTCTGGAGCTCATGCATTCAGCAATAAGTCCATCTGTGCAAAGTATAATAAAGGAAAATTGCTACTGAACTTCTCCAGCCCTGAAAAATTAGGTTTAAAATGTGGAATCACATCCTCTCAGAAAAAAAATTAAAATTGTTTATTTTTTAAAAAAGAAAATTGATTTTCTTTGTTTGCATCATTAATCTCTTTTCCTTAAACTTATGTTAATGTCTATTTTATTTCTTGTACATTAATTGTGATTGAAACTTGCAATAATTTACTGTCTGCTTTGAAAGTCATTGTGTTTTGATAAAGATCCCTCAAATTTCTTTGCTTGACAAATCTCCCATTCACACACTCCACGGACCACCTGATGTGCTGTTGCTACACTGAAACAGGTTATTGAGTAGAGAAGTGTGAGAATGGAAAATGGCACAGAAATGTCCTGGGGCACTTGTATATGAGGTGTACAATGCAAATCATTCTTTTGCTGCTGAAAATATATGTCCACATATTTATCAATGAAATAGAAAAGAAAAGCCTATGACAGCATGCCAGGCTGTTACTTGTTATATCTTTCTTCAACCAGACTCTGGAATGAGAATGGAAAGCTTAGATGCAAAGTGTTGTTCTATTCTGGAACACTGGAAGAATCTTTTTTTAAGCATAAATAATTCTATATAGGTTCCCTTATTTTTTTTCTTTTGGTAAAGGAAGTCATTACATCTAAATGCCATTGAGGTATACTTTATGTTCCTGCTTAAACTCTGAGTGGAGTACAGTCGCATGGTTTCTTTCATTGCCCAAAGAAAAACAGGAGAATTTCCAGCTTGGCTCAGTTAGCAGTGCTCATGTTGCTGGGTCAGAGGTTGTGTATTCAAGCTGAAATCCAGAACTAGGGCACAATCTGTTTGTTTGAATGCTAGTACAGGGTTCACCGTCCTTCGGATGATGAATTATCCCAATCTCCTGGCCAATGGTTTCCCCTCAGTGAACACAAGTAAAAATAACTGTGTTCCTTTATAAACCAGGTTGTTCCCAGTCTAGTCACTATGTTTACCTTCTTATTAACAACCTGCATTGATTTAGTACACTTAACATAAACATGTCTCAATGTATTTCTTGATGTCATGACGTGTAAAAATGAAAAATGAAAAAGTAGGGATTGACTCCAAAATTGGTCAGGGAGGTGGGCTCAAGGAAGGAGAGATGGAGATGGGAAAGACTTTGTGAAGTTGTTTTACTACCTCAGATAGGCAGCTCAAGGCATATCTACCAAACAGTAGGGCAAAAGAAGGTAGAATGTGTTTGAGAGGCCAAAGTCAGAGGAATAATGATTTCAGCAGAAGGTTAATAAGGTGGGGAAGGGGAAGGCCAAGGCCAAGATGGATTTTAGCACAAAGCTAAGGATTTCAAAATGGTTCAGTGATTGGAACTTTGTAAATCTGTGAGGATGTGAGTGATGTTAGTAGGAAATGATGCAAAATTAAGTGCAGGCAACTGTGATGGGGTAAATTGATATTTATACAGACTTGAAGTCACACCCAGGAAAGTGAATATTTAACCAATGGATGAATTGTGATTAAGTATCATACAGGCTGAAGAACATGCAGAGGTAGGTCAATGTTAGCATGTTCATTATATTAAACTTTTCACTTATCCAAGGACTGGCATTGGTGTTGGTTAATTAAGGAAGAGGACAATATGGGTATTTTGAATCACTGAATGATGCACATGATGACAAGGTTGTTAGTGGGGTATATGTGGCATTTTGCTGAAGTTCTATCTCCACTGAAGTTGCCATGTGGCTCTTGCTTGACTGATGTTTCAGCTGGAATTATTTTTGAATGATTTCCAGCATCCTGTTCCATTATTAGCTTCAGATGGGCTTTTCTCCCTCGACCACAACATTACTAATCTTCCTTGGATGTTAGTTTTACAGGGTGTGGCAGTTTTCTCTGGTTCTAATGGGTGAGAAAAAATGCATTGCTTCAAGATAATCTTTGCATATTCAGTTCTACTCCTGGTGGTTGTACATTTTTTGGTGGCATTAATGCCAATGAAGGAAACAGCCACATTTCAGAGGGAGTATGGATGCTGACAGTGAACTTCATTATCTCACCACTGATCATCTCCAAATCGCAAATGCTTAAAGTATTCAGTCTCCTGAAAGTGGAAAAATCATCAGGACAGTTTTGATGGAGGGCCTGAAAAGTTAACTATCTCTCTGAACCATCTTAATTACTATTGGGCAGGAGGTGCAGAAGCCTGAAGTCCCACACCACAAGGTTCAGGAACAACCACTTTCCTAAAACCATCAGGTTCTTGAACCAATCTGCACAACCCTAATCCTACCTCTGCAAGGGAAAACCATGGACCACTTCTTGCACTACCATGGACATGTCTATGAACCACTTTTTGCACCACTGTGGACTTGTCTATGGACCACTTCTTGCACTATTGTGGACTTGTCTCTGACTGTGTTTTATTTTTGCATTAATGCCTTGTTACTGCACAGGTTTTTTTTCCTCCCTCACTTCACCATCTTGTATAATTTATGTATAATTTATATTCTATGTGTTGTCTGTACCTATGTGCCTGTGATGCTGCTGCAAGCAAGTTTTTCATTGTATCTGTACCTCACCATACTTGTGATTTCCACACCAGACAATTAACTCAACTTGACTTCAGCTTTCTTTGGACTATATCAGTACTGTTTTCTGTTCTCGCCCACTGGGAAAAAAAATCACCAATCCTGTTGCTAATTTTTACTTTTCTCTTGTCTTTTGCTGGTATATTTCTGATTCCTTTCTTTGCTTCTTCAACTCCTTTACTTCCATTTTAAAAGACTTCTGATGAAACATTAACTCAGTTTCTTTCTCCATAGATGATGCCTGATCTTCTGAACATTTGCAGCATTTTCTGTTGTTATTTCAGACTTTCAGTATTTCTCCTGTATATTAATGGAATCAACTTCCTTGCAGTTTACAAAAGGATTATGTCCAGGTCTCTGGAGATCTGGCGATATAAAAAATATGTAAAGCTTCATCATTGTATTGGCAGTTTTCCAGCAGTAAAATTATAAAAGTGTGGCCTAGTGAACAATACATCAGTGCTCAGTCTGATTTATCTGTGGATTGTGAATTGACTGATGTTACTAATGTTCCCTGTGGCAGTTTAAGATTTGTCAGTAGTCCAAGATGTGAAGGCTCTGCTATTGGCACTGCTCTTTGTAGTGGAAGTTGCCTGCAGGGCATATTTGAACACAATGGCCAATTTTGTCACTGCTTTTCCAAAGACTGAAGCTTCTGGCACCTCAGCTTTTACTCTGCTGTGGTGTTGGGTTCTGGGCAGGAGCTCACCTTATCCTGGCTGAATTATATTCCTCCAATGACTCAGGTTATTCCCTGACCTTCACCTTTACTGTCCTTTTCTAATGAGATGGTTTTCTTTGCTGGATCACCGCTATTCCCAAACACATCTGCTTCTGCAGGCTGAATGTTTTTTTATTCCTCCACTGAGAATGTCCATTATATTCTTCAAAAGCTTTGATCCAATCTTGCTGGCTTCCATGATGGCTTAATAACATCCAGCTTTCCAAAGCCACTGAATCCTCTGCACTCCACCTTCCTTCAAAATCCTTTCATTTACCTTTGTACGGACCCTCTTGCCTTGTACGTTTATTAAGCATACCTTTACAAATTCTGTGGATTTACCTATCTTCCTCATAGAATTAATTCCTATTGCACTCGCTGGCAACTGGTAAGCAAAGCAAATTAAGACCAAAAGGGTAACTAGGGAGAGAATACATCTCCCTGTGTGGTCATCTATGTGTGGAGCCACAGGAGATGGACAAGATCTTAAATTAATACTTTTCATCTGTATTTACCGGAGAGAAAGTCATGGAAGCTAGTGAATTCAGGGAAGCGAACAGTAATGTCCTGAAGCATATCAATATCATGAAAGGAGCTGTTGGCAACCTTGGACCTTAGCAAGGCTTATGACAAGGTCCTGCCTGGTTGACTGGTCTGGAAGGTGAGATCACATGGAATCAAGGGTGAGCTAGCCAATTGGATACAAAATTGGTTTAGTGGAAGGAGTCAGAAGGTGTAAGTGGAGGGTCGGAAGCCTGTGACTAGTGGTGTTCCGCAGGGATCGGTGCTGGGTCCACTATTGTGTATCATCATTTGGATGAGAATGCAGATAGCATGATTCCTAAGTTTGTGAATGACACCAAAATTGGTGGTGTGGTGGACAGTGAAGAAGGTTGTCTAAGGTCACAACAGGATCTAGATCAACTGGGATGGTGGGCAAAAGAATAGAGATGGAATTTGATTCAGACAAGTCTGAAGTGAATACATTTTGAGAAGTTAATCCATGGTAGGATATACACTGTATTCATATCTGCCACAGGCACATTGGTGCAACAATAAGTGCTGCTGGCTCACAGTTCCAGGGACCCTGGTTCAATTCTAACCTTGGGTGCTGTCTCCAAGTGGATTTTGTACATTCTCTCTGTGACCACATGGGTTTTCTCTGGGTCCTCCCAGGTATGATCTGATAGGTTAACTGGCTCAAGTAAATTTCCCCCAAGTGTAGGTTGATGGTTAAAAAAATAGAATTAAAAGAGAGTTGATGGGCATATGTGAGAGAGAATGAGTTGCAGGGGTACAAAAGAATGAAGAGAAGGGAATGGAACAAATGGGAGCTGGCGTGAACCAAATGGGTCAAATAGCTTACTTCTGTGTCATAACAAAAATATGATAAGAAGAGAGAGGATAAGGTCATGTTGATTTATCCTTCACGTTGGTTCACCCGCTATCTGCCACAGTCCCACTTTGGTAGCACTCCACCACTCTGATCATCCCATGTCACTCTTGGTGATGAATATTTAAGTCTCCCACCCAGAGTACATTCTGCACCCTTGCGACTTTCAATACTTCTTCTAAATGTTGTTTAACATGGAGGAGCACTGATATATCAGTTAAGATATGACATAAGGTGGGAATCAAGAGGAGGTTTCCTAACCCGGTTTAACCTGACCCTACAAGTCTGGAGTCAAAGTTGAGGTCTCTCAGGAAGACTTCTCTCCACTTCCGTATCATTATACGGCCACCTCTGGTGGATCTGCCCAGTTGTTGGGACAGGATATGCTCAGGAATTGCGATGGGGAGGCCAGGCATGTTATCTGTAAAGTTTGATTTTGTAAGAGTGACTATGTCAGGCTGTTGCTTGGCCTGTGTGTGGGACAGCTCTTCCAATTTAGATAACAACCCTTTGATAATTATGAGGAAGAGCTTGCAAGGTCAGAACTTATCTAAGATTAAGAATGGCAGACTAGCGATGATGTACATGGTGTACCTTCAATCACTGTTAAGGCAAATGCTTTCTTGAGATTGATGGTTGCTCCTATCTTTAGAAACTGTAACGTGTTTATCTGATGTCACATTGCTGTACAATATTTGCACCTCTAGTTCAGTTCTGACTGCTGAATAAAGTGTTTAAATGTTGCTTATAGTATCTATAGATCTTGAGTTTTGCTGATTGAGAAGTAAACGAGATATATCACTCACAACAGAATATGCTTTATTGAAGGCAGTGAGCGCTCAACTCAATTGTCATCAGCTATTATATAGCAAAAACCTCACATTCCTGATTAATATATGTCAGATGCTAAACCATTATTGATTTCTGAAACATCAGATACTAGATTATTGGAAGCTTACTGTACTCAGCTCTGAACCAGTTCAGAAGAGCCCACTATTTTCCCACCAGCAACAAGGGTGAGGTTTACAGAATCCCAGGCTCGAGAAAGTAATACTGGGTGAGTTTGGAAATTTGGAAAGTATGGGGAAACAGAGGATATTCCTCGAAATCTAAATAAGATTAGCATGTGCAGAAAGGGAACACAAGACTGATTGCAGAAATGGCATAAATGAGTTATTTTAGAAATCTCGAGAAGTATGATGAATCATAAGAGACCTTTACGTGGAATTATTGGACATTTTCTGCAAGGCTAATAAACACCAGGTGACAAATGAAGAACAAAATGCAGTGACCTGTAAGCTGGGAAACATAACACATTATTAGTAGAGGTGATACATTACTGTAATAATGTTCTTGGCATCAAGTAGAGAAGTATTCATCTCAGTTCAGGATACATTTATCACTTGAAAAGCATGCTTCAATGAAGTACCACACAGCATATTACAGAGTTACAAGTATCATGACACATAGTCGGATACTGGGGTGGAAACTGGAGGTTATATTGTCTGCCCAATGATTTTGGGGAGGCAATGTGTCTTCTGGATACAACAATGAGGGACCAGTTAGTGAGGGGGTTAAGTGATGGCCATGCACAAGCCAGTCATATGCAAGACCTTACTTTTTAGAAGGCAAAGAGAACTGCAGTTTCAATGGAACAGCACTGCAAAACCTGGAAGTATTTGAATCAGATTAAGATACAGATGGAATTTTATTGGTCAAAGATACAGACCAGCGATGGTGTTATTAGCTATGGCTTCGTCATAAAGATCTTGTTATGTGAAAGCCAAGTGTGGTTTGGGAAAGATGGTTGATGAAATGCTTTATTTTTTTCCTGCAAATTTAAATGATAGAAGTCCTGTAAAAGAAGTTCCAAGTAATGCTCAAAGGCTGATTTAAATTTGTGTTGTTTAAAGTTGTCTTTCAATTCTGTGCATGGATCAAATCAGGAGTATCAAAACATCTGCTCAGCAATTTTATAAAGCAAGGGGTAGGGCTTTTGATTATATTTTAGTACTTATGACAATGTAAAAAGGTTCTGAAGCCTATAATCTATTGGTACCATCATTAGCTTTTTGCAGCACATTTATCATTTTGGGATTTCCTGAGAAACAGCATCACATTTCTGCAACCACAAAGCAACACATAATAAATGTGGCACGCCACCTCCTGTTACAGCATACCATACTGTGCTACAATGGTCCTATTTGTGATCTTGCAGCTGTCAAATGCTCAAGTGACAGCCAAGAAAGAAAATTAAATAGTTGGAGCATGGAAGTACAGCAAAGGCCAAGCCACATAGGACAAATACCTTCTGTAAGTAGGCACCGTCTCCTCAGTGGAAAGACGGGCTGTAGGAAAAGAGAAATATAACAGTGAAAGGAAGTATTCTTACGATGTTCAGTGCCTTTCTGAGACAATTCATGTTACTGATATCATTATGTTGTGCCGTTTCATTTGGAAATAAAAAATCAGTGAGTCTGTAATGTGATTAGCACTGCTTTCTTTCACATGCAACTTTAAATTTATGACATGGAGAAAGATTTAACACTGAGTGTCATCAGCATCCTGTGAAAATAATAGCTCAAGGAAAAATAAAAATCAGATGGCTGGTTACGAATCAGGTTGTTTTAAGGTAGATAAGCACAAGGGAAGATTTGCATTTTGCAGTTACCTCTGATATGGCAGATTGTGGGAGTGTGCAACACTCATTCTGAAAAACAAAGTCTTGCCTCATAATTAATGTCAGCACAGTTATCCTTCTATTAAAAAACCTCACTTATGTTTGAGACACTCAACTCCTTCTTTGTCCATTTATTTTTAAAGCAAATGGAAGAAGGCACCCAAGGACGTACAAGGATCCTTCAGTAAATGACAAGGAAGTTTGGTGGTAAATATTATTTCCAATGGGTAAACAGGGCATCATATCAATATTTGGAAACAGTGTGAAAGTCTGAAATATAGTAAAAAAAAATTGGAGAATAGTATTCAGCTTCAGGAGGCAGGGGAGTTGGAATTCAATGCGGTGAATGTGAATTGTTCCATTTTGATAGAAATAATGAGCAAAAAGTGGGTTAACCAAGTTGCTGTTTGAGAGAGCTGGAACAGATGATTATGGCCCAAATGGTTTGCTTTATCTGCCATATGATACAATGATATTAACAAACTAATTACACAATGTAGTTGCAATGTTATAACACTATGCTTCAGCATAGCTTCTTTGTAATCATGGTCGAACTCCATAGCTCCTTGAGAAGCTCTGATCAGATTTTTTGAAAGATTAGTCAGGATTGTACATGAGTGATCTGCATAGAAAGAGAGAGTGATTTCCCTTGTAGAAGTTTACTGCTTTCAAGAACTGAATGTCACTTGACTCAAAGTGGATTCCCTCACCTCCCTCACAATTCCACAGCAAATTCTCTCCACGGTGCAAGACAAAGGTTTGTGTTCAATCCTTTCAAATTTTCTGGCTTGGACAAATTGGATTGGGATGAGAATCTTACTGAGTGGACAATGTAAGTGAAGAACCATGTTTAAGTGATTTATGACAGTGCTTGTTGCTTTAGCAACAAACTGCATCACCATCAGGACCTTGGGCCATTGCTTTACAGCTGACTGAGTTTCCTCTGAACTTGAAGCTCAGGAACCTATAACTTGTGATCACAATGCAACACTTCAGAGAGTATCTCTGGTTTAATGTAATCCTTCCTGATTAGCATGCCTGTAGTCAAACAGCTTGTAGATTTTTATCAGGTGCATTCCAGTTCTGATAGTCCTGTTGCATGTAATTCACAGTGAACCTTGTCATGTAAACAACTGCGATCTGCAGAATACATGGGGCTACAGACATTCAGGACATTGTGCAGCATGAAAAATGCAGCAAACTTTCACTTCTAGCAAGAAAAAGTTACAATATTCCATTGACATTGAATTGTGTTTAATTTATCCCATAAAATTGTCTGTCTGCAAAAGGTTATTAATGCACTTACATAGTACATTGAGGCAACAAAAAGTTGTTCATCAAGGCAATAAAAAGAATGACAAAGCAAACAAATGAGGCCCAAGGTAGCTGCACTATGGAATGAGCCCCATATACGTTGTGTACCCATAGGCTTTTCTTTGGTCTCAGAGAACAGAGGCAGTGGTAGGGGAAGGAGAGAGACCTAATTGGGAATCCTGGAAACAAGGGAGATAGTGAGAAAGCTTGGCAAATCACATGGAGGACAATGAGAGATCAAAGATGGGTTGAGGCATGGGGGGTGTCAGACTCGTGATCAGTTGGGTGGAGGTAGGCCAGAATCAGGCTGGCAACCAGTTAGAGGAGCAGTAGGATAGGATTGCAATTGGGGTGAAAATAGAACATAGAACAGTACAGCACAATATAGGCCCTTCGGCCCACAATGTTGTGCTGACCTTTAAACCTCACCTAAGACTATCTAACCCCTTCCTCCAACATATCCCTCTATTTTAAATTCCTCCATATGCTTATCTAGTAATCTCTTGAACTTGAGCAATGTACCTGCCTCTACCACCGACCCAGGTAGCGCATTCCATGCCCCAACCACACTCTGGGTAAAAAACCTTCCTCTGATATCTCTCTTGAACTTCCCACCCATTACTTTAAAACCATGCCCTCTTGTATTGAGGGCATTGGTACCCTGGGAAAGAGGCGCTGCCTGTCCACCCTATCTATTCCTCTTAATATTTTGCACACCTCCATCATGTCTCCTCTCATTCTCCAAAGAGTAAAGCCCTAGCTCCGTTAGTCTCTCCTCATAATGCATACTCTCTAAACCAGGCAGCATCCTGGTAAATCTCCTCTGCACCTTTTCCAATGCTTCCACATCCTTCCTATAATGAGGCGACCAGAACTGGACACAGTAGTCTAAGTGTGGCCTAACCAGAGTTTTATAGAGCTGCATCATTACCTTGTGGCTCTTAAATTCGATCCCTCATCTTATGAAAGCTAACACCCCATAAGCTTTCTTAACTACCCTATCCACCTGTGAGGCAACTTACAGGGATCTGTGGATATGGACCCCCAGATCCCTCTGCTCCTCCACACTTCCAAAAATCCTGCTATTAACTTTGCCTTGGAGTTTGTCCTTCCAAAGTGCACCACCTGACACTTATGATCACACCTGAAGAAGAAAAAAAAAATGGGCATCAACATCTAATTTTCATGTTTTATGTGGACTGGCAAAGATTCAGCTTGGAGTGACTCTGGATTTTCACAGCAGTTGTCAAATTGAATATTTCATGCTTGAACTAGGTGGTTGGCTTGGACACTACAACATCCTGGAAATAAAATAGGCTTCAAAGCACCAAGCTGCATTCATCAAATCAAATTCAAGAGGCAACTCAAGTTTCTACCCATGTGGATTCAGCCAATCATTTGACTTTCTTCTGTTATTTAATCTAACAAGTTCCATTTAAGTCAAATGTGGGATACACATAATCCTTAGCTAGATGCTCTGCTTAAGTATGGCAACTAAGGTTGCAGCTTCTTTAAGTCACATTATGGTTCTTTGAATCGCTCTGAAAATTGAGCTAAACTCAAGCAATGAAACTTGATTCTTAAAAGCAGTTGGGTTGAGGTTGGGTTAAATAATAAGCTCAGTAAACTTCCTTCCTGCCCAGTTTCATGCTCAAGAGAGCCGAGGTACCTTAGGGACAACCAACCCAGCGCCAGGAGACAGGCTCACCATTTAATTAATTCAGTGAGGCTGGCAAGTTCTCTTCCAACCTGCTTCACAGATTTCACTGGCTCTGGCTGGGTTTTCAAAGCATTTGGAAATTCAAAAGGTGAAAGGAAGTGAGGATCACTCAGAGGGGCCTGTAGCTCTTCTCAGAACACACACGAACACAAGAAAATAGGAGCAGGAGTGGGCCTCTTCTGCACTCTCTCTAAAGTCTTCACATCTTTCCTGTAATGTGGTGACCAGAACTGCACACTATATTCCAAATATGGCCTAACCAAAGCTTTATACAACTGTGGCATAACTTCCCTACTTTAATATACAACATCCCAACCGATAAAGGCAAGCATGCCATATGCCTTCTCTAACACCCTATCTAATTGCGCTGCCATTTTCAGGAAGCTATGGACTTGCACCCCATGATCCCACTGTACATCAATGCTCCTAAGGGACTTGTCATTTACTGTATATTTTCCTTTTACATTTGATCTCTTGAAGTACAACACTTCATACTTATCTAGATTAAACTCTATCTGTCATTTCTCTGCCCATATTTCTAACTGATCTATATCCTCCTGCATCATTTGACAACCTTCCTCACTATCCACAACTCCACCAATTTTTGTGTTGTCTGCAAATTTACCAGTCAGCCCATCTACATTTTCAACTATATATATATATATATATATATATATATATATATATATATATATATATATCACAAACAACAGAGGTCCCAGCACTGATTCCCGTGGAATACCACTGGTCACAGACCTCCAGTCACAATAACCATAGAACAATACAGCACAATACAGGCCCTTCGGCCCACCATGTTGTGCCGACCTTCAAACCACTCCTAAGACTATCTAACCCCTTCCTTCCACATATCCCTCTATCTTAAATTCCTCCATATGCTTATCTAACAATCTCTTGAACTTGACCAAAGTATCAGCCTCCACCACCATGCCAGGCAGCGCATTCCATGCACCAACCACTCTCTGGGTGAAAAACCTCCCTCTGACGTCTCCCTTGAACTTCCCCCCCATTACCTTAAAGCCATTCCCTCTTGTATTAAGCATTGGTGCCCTGGGAAAGAGGCGCTGGTTGTCCACTCTATCTATTCCTCTTAATATTTTTTATACCTCTATCACGTCTCCCCTCATACTCCTTCTCTCCTATGAGTAAAGCCCTAGCTCCTTTAGTCTCTCCTCATAATCCAGACTCTCTAATCCAGGCAGCATCCTGGTAAATCTACTCTGCACCCTCTCCAACACCTCCAGCACATAACAACCCTCTACCACTACCTTCTGTCTTCCATGGCCAAGCCAACTTTGAACTCAATCTACCAAGTCATAGTGGATCCCATGTGCCTACCATGAGAGGCTTTGTTGAATGCTTTACTAAAGTACATGTGGATAACATCTACTGCCCTACCCTCATCAATTATCTTTGTTGCCTCCTCAAGCATCCAAACCTTACATATGCTTCCATTTTCTTTTTGACTAAATTTACAGCATCCCTCATCATCCAAGGTTCCTGAACCTTGCCACCCTTGTCTTCCTCACAGGAACCTGTTGGTCTTGAATTCTGACTACATGGCATTTAAAAGGCTCCCACATGTTAGATATGGACTTAGACAATAATAGCCACTCCCAATCAACTCTTCTCAGTTTATGCCTAATACTATTGTAATTAGCCTTCCCCCAAAAAAGTACTTTCCCCAAAGGTCCAGTCTTATCCTTATCCAACTATCTGCAAACTTACAGAGTTATGATCAGTGTTCCCAAAACTCTGATCACCTGGCCAGGCTCATTTCCCAATACTATGTTTAGTATGGCCCATTCCCTGATTGGATTATCTACACACTGTTTCCACCTTCCTGGATGTACCCAACAAATTCTGTCCTATCCAAGTCTCTGGCATCCTGAGTCAATACTGTGGAAATTAAAGTCATCCACTACAACAGCAATGTTGTTTTCTCATCTTTCCATGATGTCCCAACATATCTGTTCCTCTATCTTCTGCTGGCTTGCATTACAGACAGATCTATTACAGTTCTGCTTGTGTTAATTACAATCAGAGTCATTGTTTTAAAATAATAACAAGGGCTGATTCAATACAATTGCATGAGATGTTTTCAGCATGTCAAGAAGATTGAAGTTGTTTTCTTCAGCAGCCATCACATGGATAGTCTCAGCCAGAATGCAATTTTCAGCTTATCTAAATTTATTGTACCTTGCAACACAATTATATGTACCTTGCAGTTACTAACAAAAAAGTAGAGTGATGTCTGTGGTGTTGTACCCAATCAATGTGAGCAAGGGGATCACACCTATTTATACAGTGATGATTGAGTGGTCTACTTTCTATCCTCTACTGATGTAATTCTAGTTATTAATTAGGCTTATTGGCATTTGTTAAGGAGCTGCAATTGTAGTGTGACCTTCTACTAATTGATTAATTTAACAGTTAACAACCATTCTAAAATATTGGGTGGAACCACGAATTTGGAGCATCAATCAGTGAAAAGATTTTGGCATAATCTTAATTGCACTCAACAATAAAGCTGTAAACTGTATGACTGCACAGATGTATAGGCAGCAGGGATCCCTGAAACCCAATCATGAATGTTAAGAGACATTGTAATTATCACTGTGCCACAAAAGCAAATTTTCAGAAATTCAAAACTAATGACATTGCAGCTGTCATCTTACAAAGTATGTGTTTTAGTGTCGTTTTTGTTCCTTATATTTAAACTTCAAAAATCTTGTGCAATAAGTTGAAAAGCAGAATGTCACATTTATATCTGAAAAGAGTCACAGAGTGATACAGCACAGAAACAGGCCCTTTGGCCCATCAAGTCCATGCTGACCATCAACGACCCATTTACGCTCATTCCTATATTCATCCCATTTCATTCTTCCTACATTCTCATCAACAGATTATACTACTCCCCTGCACACTAGAGATAATTTACAGCTGCCAAGTAATCTATCAATCTGCATGTCTTTGGAACATTGGAAGAAACTGGAGCACCCAGAGAAAAACCCAAATGGTCACAGGGAGAACATGCAAATTCCACACAGACAGCATCTGAAGTCAGTATTGAAGCCAGGTCTGTGAGGCAGTGGCCAGTGGCTCTACCAGCTGTGCCACTGTGGAGAGGAAACAATATTGAACATTTCTCTTATAGGCAGGATCTCGTGTTTAAGTCATAAATTTGTTTCAAATTTTTGAAGAAATATCTGAGATGATAGTTCATCAGAATACTCACTGATTTTTTTTGCCATTCATTAACAAACTCAAACAGCATTTGTAAACAACATTTGAAGTAGCGTGTCTTTGTTTCACTGCTACATTTATTTCCACAAAATGATACAATATTCTTTATCACGGCTTAGAGAATACAATGACACTAACCACGATTTTCACAGAGGAGATGGATAGTTTTCAGGCCAATTATTTATTTTAGCATGCATTTGTTTTTTGGTTTTGCTGCTGTTCTCGGTGTCTTAGTTACAGATATGGGTGGAGAAATAGCAGGTGGAGTTTAATCTGAGCAAGTCTGAGGTGTTGCACTGTGGGAGGTCTAATGTAAGGGGAAAGTATACACTCAATAGCAGGATCCTTAACAGCATTGATTTACAGGCGGATCTTGAGGTTCAAGTCCATAGCTCACTGAAAATGGCCACACAGGCAGATAGGGTGGTAAAGGCAGCAATATGCCATGCTTGTCTGAATTGGTCAGGACGTTGAGTACAAGAGTCAGAAAATCATGTTGCAGCTGTATAAAACTTTTGTTAGGCTACACTTGGAGTATTTTGTGCAATTTTGATCATCCCATTACAGGATGGATGTTGAAGCTTTGTAAAGGGCGAAGAAGAGGTTTATCTGGATGCTGCTGGTTAAGAGGTTATGAACTGTAAGGAGAGGGTGGACAAACTTAGATTGTTTTCTCTGGAGGGTCGAAGACTGAGGGGAGACCAAATAGAAGTTTATAATATTATGAGAGGCACTGTTAAGGTAGGCAGTCAGAACCTTTTTCCTGGATTAGAAATGTCAATGCATTGACATAGAAATGCATTTCAGGTGAGAGGGAAAGTTGAATGGATGCGTGCAGGGCAAGTTTCTTTTACAGAGAGAGTGATAAATGCCTGGAATGGGTGCTGGTGGAAGCAGCTGCGATAGTGATGTTTTAGAGGCTGTAAGATGGACACATGAATATGCAGGAAATGGAGGGATATGGATCATATGCAGGCAGAAGAGATTTAGTTTAATTCGACATCATGTTTGGTGCAAATATTTTGGGCCAAAGGGCCTGCACCTGTGCTGTACTGTTCTACGTAAGACTGTTTTACTTAGTCAAGTATAGCTAAATAAGTATTAAAGACCCAATTAAGATGTGATAAACACTGCACCTTGAATCTGATGTTCCACAGTAATGAATGGGAAAAGATACATTTGGATAACTGGTAATGATTTGTGTAAATAAATTTACATCATGGACTAAAACAATTTTTTGGTTTAACGATTTGGAAAAACCTCCAAGAGTCAGGCTCAAGACACCGATATATGTTGAACAAATTGTCCACAAAAATATCATCGGAACCTCATGGTACTGTTGTATTAATAGTAGAGTGAGGTTTGGATCATTTATATCGTTATAGCCTCAGCTTTTCTGCACATGTATTTTCTGGAAGGTGGATTTAAGTGACCACTTCTTGGGAAAGTACCACCCTATTTATGAAGAATCAATTCTAAAAGTGGGGCTACACCATCTTCACCATGTCCTGGAAGAGTTCTTATTGCTGATTCATCTATTAACATTTATCAAGTAATCCACCACAGTTGTACCCATCAATGGAGGGATCCATGACTTCAATGGATGGATACAAATGAACTTTTTCTCAAAATAAACATTTGGACCAAGAACAATAAACCTATTTTTTAAATTTGTAGCACAGGGAATGAGAATAAGCCATTCAACCCCATTGAATTAGACTTTTGCTGTTTTGCAGCTTTATTCCATCAAACCAGCAACAAAAAAAAATTGAGACACAAGAGACTGCAGATGCTGGAATGTGGAGCAACAAACAATCTGCTGGAGGAACTCAGCAGGTTGAGCAGCATCGGTGGGGAGGGGGGGGGGTGGTGGTGGTGGTGGGGAGGACTTGCCGACATTTGAAACCCTACATTAGGGCAAAGGCTTTTTTTCAGTTTTATATTTGCAATTAACATGGTCTCAGCTTTTAAATCAAGGGAGTTCTTGACTTCCATCACTCTTTGTATCTGAAGAATTTTTTTTCCAACATTACTGCTGGATAATCTACCTCTGCTTTTGATAGTACACTCCTTTTTCAGGACTCTCTGTCTAGGAGAAATAGATTCTCCCTCACTACACATTCAAATACTTTATCACCTTAATCACCTCAATTAAAACATCTTCCAAATTCAGGGGAATGAAAACCTAGCATCTGCAACTGCTCCTTATAATCTGAACCATTTAACCTGGCATCATTGTGGTGAATTTTTAAGGTCAAGTATCTTTCTTGAGGTACAGCATTCAGAACAGAATACCGTACTCCAGATATTCTAACAATAACTTCACTGAACTACAAGGTAGTTTCCACCTTTTCTTGATCCAGATCTCTTGAGATTGTCTGATATTTTATCAGCCTTTTCAAATGACTACCTGTGCCTTAGTTATACTTGTGCTTGGACTCCTAAATCTTCCTCCTCATTTTCCAGCTTCATGCCATTTAAAAATACTCTGCTATCTCCTTCTGTACAGAACAGAAGTTTTTTTACACTGCATATCATCTACAACAGTTATACCTGCTCACTTTGTAACTTTCTGCCACCACCTGCACGATTTACTGTGTCACCTAGCGTTGTGTGAGTGACAAATGTGTATATACAGCCTCATCCAACCACTTATGAATATAGTGAAAGTTGTGGTCCCAGTAGAGGTTTCCAAGAGACATCACTGATCACATTGTGCTAACTGGAATGCATTTCCATTATCCCTGCATTTTCTCTGACTATTCAGCCAACTTTAAGTTCCAATAAGTTCCAATTGGAGTTTAATTGTAATTCCAATAGGAGTTACAACTACTCCTATTTTTGTTAACAGACTCATGTTTGTAGTTTTGATGATTGATTTTTGGAAGTCCATACATGAATCATATTCATTAATGACAACCCTAAAAATGTCAACTAATTTCTTTTGGTGTGAAGTATCCTTTACAAACCACATTAACGATTTGTGAACACATTAAGTTTGTCCAAATGCTCAGCTATTCCATCATTACATACAATTCCAGTCATTTCCCAGAACTACTTTTAAGCTTCAATTTCTGAATTTATCTCCTTGCACATCTTGAACAATGAGAATTTTCAATGGCAAAGATAATTTTCCAGTCTAAGGGAACAGAATCGAAAGAGTGGAGTTGTTTTGTACTTTCTTAGTGTTCTCAATGGTTTCTCCATCATCACTTTTTTTTTAAATTACACTGAACTTAGTTACTTTGTTGCCTTCATTTATTTTTAATTTTCCTTGCACCTCTGGTGTGTTATCCACTTTTAAAAGACCAATATAATGTTTTACGATTTTGACATTTCTTAATTTTCAGTTATCTGCATCAGTCACCAAAATATCATATTGCTTTTACCTTCTTTCTTTCTTTAAACATGTTCATAAAAATGTGTTGTTCTTGATGTCCCTGTCAGTTTTATACTCACATTTTCTTTTTGTATCTCTTGTGTATTGGCATGCATATCTCACAATTTGTGGGATCTCCACCTTTGTTTGCTTTAATCAAAGCTCTTACTTTTGTTTTCATACCATCTCAAACTTCCTTTGTTAACGAGAGTTATTTAATTATATAAAATCTCCCCTGAAGGGTATTATAGGTCTTGTATTAAAACATTTATATGAACATCGCCATTTTTTTCATCTGTCTTTTAATGTTAACACTTTTGTTCAGATGTTGAGTTTAATTATTGCCTCTTCTCTCTGAAGCTCAGCTTGCATATTAAATGTAAAACCTTGCTTCACAGGACTCAGTCTTCTGCTTCTCAAGCTTCTAGTGAATTCCATTGTAATATGATCGTTGGGTTTCCATCACCAATGTTATCCAATTGAGGTGGGAGACAGTGGGAAGGGAAAGCAATCTTAACAACAGAAGGGATTAAATAATGTTTTGAAGATGGATGAGCGATTTGTAAATTTGATCACTGTAGCAGATCCCAAAGTTTTTACAGACAATTCCTTTCGTGAGATTGATAGGCTGAATTGACATCCTACTGATATTTTTGCTTATCTTCAAACATAGAAATTATACATACAACTGGCAACTTTCCCATAATATCATGAAACAAATAACAATATTCCCATCAGAGAGCTGCGAAAAAAAAATATATAGGACACAACTAAATAATCTGACTCATGTTAGACTGTCATTAAAATACATCCTTTCCCACTTCATGTTTCTGAAGATTGGGTAGACCTGAGACACCAAGTCTCCATTGCACCTGATGGGACACTATAATGGTAGGTCACAATCTGACAGTTTATCCTCCCCAGCACCTCTCCCAGGCATCTGATCCATCCCTGTTCACCAGCCAGCCAAGTCCCAACCACCCAATCTCATTGCCACCATTCCACCTTAACTACCCATTCAACGTAGTCCTCTTCTTCTATCTCCCAACCCCAAATCTCCTTCACAACCTTGATTCTCAATGGCTTAGGCCCCAAAGTCCCAACCCACCAATTTCCCCCACTGCTGCCTTTCTTTATCACCCCAGGTCCATGATTCAGCAATCTATAGAATTCCCCAATGAGTGGGGCTCAGTCACTATCCCTCAATCTCCACCCCATCCCACACTCTCAGCCATTTAACTGTTCATTGTTTCTGACTCTAGACTTCAATAGAACTTCTGGCTGTCAACTCATTCCCCTCCAACTCCAGCTTTGGCTATTGTCCTTGGGTCGCACATTTTCTGTTAGATTAAGGATCAGAACAACCATTGGTATGCCAATCCCAATACCATTTAATGGGCACATTAAAATACCCTGGCCAAAATTTTCAGAAGATCATGACTTCTAGGGGTGTTCACTATCAGAAGTAAAAATGCAAGTCCCTCAAATCCCTTTATAACAGAAACTTTCAACCAGAGTTTTCTTTTATTCTTCCCTTTCACACAAACATATTTTTAATATTTAATTTTCACAAGTCCATTTCAATGAATATAAGGCTGTATAAAATGCTAAAAAAAATCTTAATTTGGGCAAAAAGCAATTTATGATCAAAATTATTGTTTCGTATGGGAAAGTTAGAAATTAGATATTTGTATCAGCTGCCCTTTAAGGTCACATTTTGAAGATTTTTTTAAAAATACAGTTGACCAGATGAGGATATTCTCATTCTCTCAGCACTGGCATGTTCTTTTTGTAAGTAGTGGTTTTGCTTTCTGGATAAATCAATATTTCAACGAACGGTTTAACATGGTCACACACATATTTCAGTAAATTTCACAGTTTCAGAACTGTTGGGCTTTTATGGCAATATCATTTGTGAAATACACCTTTTAATGTTGAACAATGGAAATTCATATGTTGGACTTTGTTCACTTCAATGAGATTGATATAAAATTACAAGGCATATAGAAAGTGTAGACTACAGGAAACATTTCTCTATATCAGAGATCAATGAAATGACACCACATAGACTTAGGTATGTGGGAAGAGATCTCAGAGGGGATCTGAGGGAAAACTTTTTCAACCAGAGAGTGGTGACCACCTGGAATACACTGCTTCAGAGAGTGGTAAAAGCATTTAAGAGGTGTCTTGAGCACTTGAATTGCCCAGGCACAGAAGACTACGGACCAATTGCTGGAGGACAGGATTAATACAGATGGGCATTAATCTGGTTGGCATGGATGTGATGGGCCAAATGGCCTGTGTCCATGCTGCGTGACTCTATAATAGGAACTTGGCGCTTATATTATGATGTGTAAGGCAAACAAAGGCAAGCATAATCACTTGAGCTGGCTTCAAATGGTTCATTGGAATATGTTACAAAATCCCATTGCAATTAAGTTCTGCTCTGATTCTATAAAATGCATCACTTCACTTGCCCCTTGGTCTGACACTTATTGGATAAACTCATCCCATCACCTCTCATAGAGATACTATAGGCGTTGCCAAAACAACAGGAGAGGTTAGAGAGGCAGATAATAACAAAAGGATGTTACTTGTGTGCTGGGAGTCTGGATTAATGATGCATCAAGTAGACTATGACAACTGCCATGGAAATATCTATATTTGTTACATGTCACATTTTGCAAACAAAAACTTCAAGTTAGCACTTAAAGTCACACGAATCAGCAAAAAATTTGCTATCTTGGCAACCATGTGGTGAGAGCCTACCTGACTTCTGTAAGCTGGTGCTGCTGGAGACAAATTAATTGGGTGTTAATTGTTAATGTATGTAAGACCACAAGACCATAAGGTATAGGAGCACAATTAGACCATTTGGCCAATCAAGTCTGCTCTGCCATTGAATCATGGCTGATTTTTTTTCAACCCCATTCTCCTGCTTTCTCCCCATAACCTTTAACCTCTTTACCAATCAAGAACCTATCAATCTCTGCCCTAAATACACCCACTGACTTGGCCTCCACAGCCCTCTGTTGCAATGAATTCCACAGATTCACGACCATCTGGCTGAAGAAATTCCTCCTCATCTCAGTTCTATATGTATGTCCCTTTATTCTGAGGCTGTGCCCTTGGATCCTGGAGTCTCCTACTAATGGAAACATCCTCTCCACATTCACTCTATCCGGGCCTTTCAGTATTCAGAGGTTTCAATGACATTCCCATCATGTGTTATTCAAGAGATTAAGTGTAGTTGTATGGGTACAATCTAGGTTTCTTTGAATGTAGAGAACTCTGGAATTTTATAAAACATTGATGTTATCCACCAAGAAGTAAATAAAGTGACTTGTTCAAGTGAACAAAGTTCTATTGGAGTAACTGGCTACATAAGTGACTGGAAATATAATGATGTCACAACTTTAGGATGAATCTGCTGCTGACATTGATAAATAAAACAAAAGCACTCCATCTCAGCACTTCAGGAATCTGTGTAAACACAGTGAACCTCTCCCTATCCATGGAACTGTGCAATCTGTGAGCCAATTTGTTGAAAACTTAACAATATAAGCATTCCTTGACCCATGATATAATTATATTAGATAACACAACACAACCTATGCAACAACAGACTTCAAACCCTGCATGGTATGTCGCTTAGGCTAAGTTATTATTTTCAGTTTTGATCGGCATATGACACAAGCTCATATGTAACACAACCAGGGACATGAACCATTGAGTCTGTCTCTGACTTGACTTGTCAATCTCTATGAAAGAAGCAACAGTAATATCATATTAGAAGAGCAGCACCTCATGTTGCTGCTACAGAATATAAATAATTGAGCAGCTCTCCCAATAAACAAGGGCATTGTGAGATATGTTCTTATGAAAGCTCATAAGTACAGAACAGATGGATTTTGGCATACAATGAGTTGAAATCTGGACTGCAATTGGCAATCTAAGTAGCATCTTTACCAAATAAAAATAATTATATAAAAAGTAACAATTAATTTTAATTTCCACTGTAAAGAAATTAAAACTCAAGAAGGATTTTTTTTATCTGACAGTCCCAATGGATGATTGGAACAATTGTCAATAGACACATACTGTGTAGTTCACACGAAAAGTAATTCACTTATTCAACTGAATATCCCTTTTTGTTTCTATTGCCCTCCATGGTAACACATAAACAGTATAACATTTTTCAGTAGCAAGCACATTTAAACAGAAGATCATGAGACAATAAGAAAATGAAATATGACACACAGAATAACTATTTCTAAATGTTTCTTGATCCAACAACTAAATCATCTCACTGTCACCACAATCTATCACAAGCAAAATAATTTAATGTTTCACACATTAGCATTGGAAACCTCATATTTCTCACAACTGCCTGTAACTACTAGGGAGATTAGTAAGTTATTTGCTTGATTGCCATGTTTGATGGCAAAGTTTGTAAAAATCTAAACTATTATCCTGAAGATACCCTTTGCTAACTGCACACTTGACTTAATAAACCCCACTGTTCAGTTTTGTATGTCAAACAATAAAAGTTCCCACATCTTGGAAATTTTATACTAATCTTGAAAATGATACATAATGCAAAGTTTCACTCACAAAATACGTCAAAAATGACCACTAATCTTTCACATCATTGACTAAAAACAAATGGTTTAACATTTTTAAGAAGCCTCCGATATCCTCTGATATATTAAACACCGATAACATTCGGACTTACCTTCCTTCAAGGTGCATTCTGTTGTTGTCCCAGGACAGAGATCTAAAAAGGAAATGAAAGAAGGAAATTGTAAATCTTTTACCATCACACTGGATTTTTCCCTTAAACCATGGGAATTACAAAAGGATTACACATAAAGCTTGTCTTTGAAAATATAGGAAACACTAGGTTCATATTGTTGGACAAAGGATATTGTGTTCTTCGAAGATGCAGATGGTAAGGATGTCAGTTGTATAATCTCGAACATCTCAATTTCCATTGAACACAGATTAAATATATCAACTCAAGCAAGTCAGTCTAACCAGTAATTTTGTCTTTTTTTGTAATGTGCAATTCAGGATATCTGTCAGTTAAAATGCCTAATTAGAGGTTTTCAAACATCAAAAATAATGACTATATAAAATGCTGAAAAAATAAATTCCTGTGATATTTATGCTTTAAGGTAAAAAAATTCACAAGGACTCTTTAAATGCCACAGCTAAAAATTCATTCTGGAATTAAGGCTTTATGTCATTTATTTGTTCAAATAATGAGTACATCGCTGGTGTACCAACATCTATTGTCCATCCCTATTTTGCCCCTAAACTGTATAGTTTGTTGGGCTATTATGGAAGACAACTAAGAGCAGTCTACGTTTGTCAGCCTGGAGTCACACAGAGAAGAAATTTGGGAAGGATGGCAGACTTCCTTCTCTGAGACCTGTTTGCAATGCAAATTATGCTTTCACAACCATCATGGTTGCCATTATTGAAATCCTTGAATTATTTAATTACTAGAACAAAATTCCCTCACTGCCAATGGCATCATTTGATCAGTGGTCTAGACTTCTGCAAATTAGTCCAGCAACTTAGCCAATGTACTCCTGTATCCAATTAGGATTACATATTGATACTCAATTTCCATCATCACTGACTCCACCTCCATCATCCACCCTGTCTGATCATTCATCAATATTTGTCTCATTCAAAAGGTAGCATGGAACAACTATAAAGCAATGCTGGTATTAGGAATGAAGTAATTCATGAATGACACATATTGCACTGAGGATGAACCCACAACTAAATTTGGTAAATTGGTTTACTATTGTCACAAGTACCAAGGTACAGTGAAAAACTTTGTTTTGCATGCCATCCATACAGATCATTTCATTACAACAGTGTACTGAGGTAGTATAAGAGAAAACAGTAACAGAGTGCAGAATAAAGTGTTACAGTTACAGGGAAAGTGCAGTGTAGGCAGACAATAAGGTACAAGGCTATAATAAGGTAGATTGTGAGGTCAAGAGTCCATCTTATCGTACTAGGGGACCGTTCAATAGTCTTACAACAGCGGGATAGAAGCTGTCCTTGAGCCTGGTGGTATGTGCTTTCAGGCTTTTGTATCTTCTGTCCGGTGGGAGGGGGCAGGAGAGACTGTGCAGACAAAACAATCCTTTGACTCATTGCAATTTAGACCTAATTGTCTATGTACAACTTCCTTCACTTTTACTCTTCAAAATAAAAGCTCCTTTGATAGTTCAAATACTCAAGACAGTGATGGATTCACCATTCCATTCAGAAAGAACCATGGCTCTTTGCTAAGTAACCTTATCTCAGTTAGGGTGGAACCAGTAAAATTACAAAATTACACTGAATTTCAAACTACTGAGAAAACAGACACCACCTGCAGTTTGTCTTTTTGTACTTTATATCTAGCCACCATGCATTTCACAGGGCAAACACACATCAAGAAACTAGCAATGTTGGTCTGTCGAAATGCTGATTGTGTAACTGGTTCAGAGATAAAGTATCACACTCCTCTCAACTTCTGTAGCAATATTCATAACCGAAGCATCAGCAAATAAGAGTCAATATTTCAACAGCAAGTATCGAACAAAAACACACCATAAAATACATGAAACAATATTCATATTGATTGCATGTGTACTAGTGTGTATTTGTGCATGACAGATCAAAATAATCGTTTTCAAACTTTCTCCTAGGGAAAGCAAATGATTACCAAAATCGTTAAACCACCATGAATACGAATACCACCAGCATCCTTTGCCCAGTACGAATGCACAATGAATGAACTGCTGCCCCAACTTATGAAAGACAGGTGATAAGAACTTCTGTTGTTTAATACAGGATTTGTTCCCACCCTGCACCCTCTACAAGCTGTGGCACCAGTCCTCCACTACCCCACTACTTGCAACCTAACAGTGCTTTTAAACAATAACAGATCAAGTCAAGAAAAAGTCTGTATATGTATTAGAACATAGAACAAAGAACAGTACAGCACAGGAATAGGCCCTTCAGCCCACAATATCGATGCAAACCATGCGTATTTTAACCAATCTCATCTGCCTGCACATGGACTATATCCCTACATTTTGTTCATGCGTCTGTCTAAATGCTTCTTAAACATTACTGTCATATCTACTTCCACCACTTCCCCTGGCAGGTCATTCCAGGCACCTACCATTCTGTGTAAGAAAAAAATTGCCTCGGAAATCTCCTTTAACTTTCCCTCTCTCAACCTAAAGCTATGCCATCTAGTATTTGACATTTCCTTCCTGGGAAAAAGACTCTGAATATCTACCCTATCTGTGCCTCTCATAATTTCATGTACTTTGATCAGGTCGCCCCTGAGCCTCCACTGCTCCAGATAAAACTATCTGCGTTTGTCCAACCTCTCCTTATAACAATAGAGAGTCTGTATTGATGAACCCATTGGTTTGAAAACTTCCAATTTGAATTTCGGATAAATTCAGGAGACTTAAATGTTCTCTTGAATCTAATAACACTTAATACTTTCTGTCAAAATGGTTTTCTCTGTAAACTGCATTGACAAACACAATGAAATACATATGTCATGAACAATTCTGTCTCATTGCATGTGACCAATAAAAGATTCACCAAAGGTTTCTGAAGGTATGCTGCCTTGAGGGCAAGAATTCATCCTTTGATATATTGTGCCAAACCTATGATGTATGTGCATTGAATTCCACTCTGAAATTCTGTTCTATTAACATCACATACTTAGCATATAAAACAGAGGACAACGTTCTATCCCATTGCACTTGAACCCATGTTAGATATTCCTGACATAAATTTGGGAAAAATATTATGCATGTTTTTATACTATTCCCCCTGCTCTTTTACATTCTTCAATCAATCCTGCCACCGCACATGTCCCAACATATCATAATGGCTCCACAAATGGGCTAAAGTACAATATATCTGGACTTACTACATTTAAGCTGAGTAAAAACAGATGTTAAAGTCGAACTGAGAGTTCTGGGTGCAACAAGAATCAACCTTTGGTTTTGACTATTTTATTGCACATTGTTGAGTGTTGTATTAAAAATTGAAAAGCTTGACAACTGCACGTTCTTACTCTGCCTTGTCCAATAGACATGATGCTACTCAGATACCTTAAAACCTTGATTCTCATACGAAAAGAAGAACTGCATCATGAAAGTTTGATTCCTTTCTTGAACCCAAATTTCCATTTGATTATGCCCTTTTAAACTCGCTTATGTTTATAATATTATAAAGGAAGATGGGTTTAATATTCTGATTTCAATTTCACAGGAAATTCTGCCTGTATCTGGTTATTCTATCAGTGGGACCTGACTGCATGCAAGTTGCGGAGGCAAACACCACAAGTTATAACAGTGACCTCTAAACAACTTTAATGGTTGTCAAGCTCTTTGGAATGTCCTGAAATATTGGAATGTGTTATACTAATGTGCTAGTTCAATCATTGCTTCTCAGACATGAACTACATTCCTCATTTCAATGTAACATTAGCAATGAATTTCTGTCAGTTCTTTCAGCCAATGACCTCAATTTAAACAGTGCTTTCAAAACATCAACCAACAGTTAGCTTTCATCCTAAAAGGGGAATTGCTAAACCCACATGCCAAGTGACTTGCTTGGGTAAACTACAGACAATGCGTTCCTTCACTCACAGGAATCGATGCAAGGCCAATGAAAGAGAAAGAATTCTTTACTAAAATTAAAATATAACAATACACACATCCTAATTCAGAAAGTAGTCACTGTAAGGAGATTAGTCCATGAAATTCTCAATAACAATATAACTCTGTCCCATTTTTTAAAACAGGAAAAGTAGTCAAAGCAATCTACATCACTGACAGCGAGTATTTGTTTCCCAATCATCAGTCCCAAAGTGTAGAGAGACTAAGTCAAGAAAGTGATGTTTAAAGGCGAGGGCAGGCAGGAATATTTTTTCTGTTAATATAGAAAAAAAACTGACAGACTGGTTGACTGATCGACAGGCTGTCCCTAGGTAACAAATCGGTTCTGTTTTCACAGATGTCAATTTTGTCCATAAGTCAGAAAATACACAAAAATTACTCGATGTCGTAACTGTACCTCCACAGTATTGTAATGAATGGCATCAAAAGCACACAAGACTAACAAGAATGAACAATTACAAAACGTGGAGAGAGAGAGAGGAAGTTCAATCTGCTCTTCATAGGAACGAACATATGTATGTACGTCAGACTTCTGAATTTAGTGATATTATGGGAGCTCGTTCACATGTAGGGGTGCCTGTAAGTCAGGTATTCATAACTCGGGAATGGCCTGTATAGCTGTTTTCCATCTTGTTGATTTTCCACACTACATTCCCAGATTTATACAAACTGAAGCTCTTTGTGCTTGAGAGATGTTGGATTTGTTTATGTAATTAATAATACATTATATTCAATACACTAATACTCTGATGGCTGGTCTGAAGCTCTGTGCAGAAACGCTATTTAGCAACAGTCTACAGTTCAACACCTTGCACATGTCCACCTCTGCATTTGATTTCTGCACCCACACCAACCAACCTGACTTTTGGAGTCTAAGGTTATTGGTAAAGTGATGAATTGAGGGCTGGGTACTCTTTGCACCTGGCCTCTCCACTTTCTACCAGCCACTTCTGACACATCTAGTGTGGGCCCAAATATGTGAATGGAGTCACTGATCTTCACAAAGGTGGAAAGTGAAGATAAGTAATTTTCATTTTGTTTAAGTAATAATATCTTGACTAATTTATATAAGGTGAATGTTATTTTAAATTAATATATTTTTAAAATTTTGTCTTAAATTTCATTTGGGGGCACAATGGCTATAGAACCACAGCCTCACTGCCAGTGACCCTGGCACCTTACCTTGGGTGTCATCTGTGTGGAATTTGCACATTCTTTCTGTGACTGTGGGGGTTTCCTCCAGGTGCTCCGGTTGCCACTCACATCAAAAAGACACAAGGGTTGGCAGGTTAATTGGCCACTGTAAATTAACCCCAGTGTGTAGGTGAGTGTTAGAATCTGCAGGGAGTCAATGAGAATGTGGGGAGATTCAAATTGGATTACTGTAAGTGGGCGGTTGATGGCTGGCATAGACTCAATGAGTCAAAGGCCATATTTCTGTGCTGTATCTCTCTATGACTTTCAATTATTTAAATGAATTCCAAGAGGGTCTACAGTCTGAAGTGGGACAGAAACCCATGATCTTCAAATTCAAATGTGAGAGTAGTTCCACTAAGCTGATGCAGAAGTCAAGATTCAAAAAAATAGTGAAAAATACAAAGCAACACAGTTGTTCTGAATATTTATCTGATTTGGGATACCTTGGGGAGCTGCAGAATATTTCCTCATTAAAATTAAAATTTCCACTCTTTTTCAGCAGTAGGATTAGTAATTGCAATGATTTGGAGCAGTCTCTATCCAATTTTTAGTTGGCATGAGCGTTCAACATAATTTCATTTTGATTGGCACAATTACATTCAGTATGACCAAAGAAAAGGAAGAGGGTGAAACAGAAGCATCTTGCCCATGTGAAGTTGATTAATAATCATAGCTTGTGCTTTACAAAGTCCTTTACTCTGCGATTAAATATATTTGCTCTGGAGTATTCAAGTAAGAGGAATTCTGACACTTCTTCCAACCAAAGGCCACTTTCACAAGTGCAAATTTACTTGTGGAAGAGAACAGCAAAGAAAATGCTGTTTGTTATATTTGTTTGTCATTAAAACCATCAGTTAACTATACAAGTGTGACAAGCACTCCAGGCTCCAGTCTGGCATCAAACTGTGATCGAGACACATTCTTATAATTGACTGACAGCTCTGGAGGTACCCAAGTATAACTAATGCCGTATGAATTCATACTTCCTCAACTGTTTAGCAACAGTTTTTTAATCAACATAGTGATTATCTGTGAGTGCATCCTCACCTCCTGGTTGAACCCAAACTTGGTGCATTGTTCATACACTCCTGAGGGTCTACTTTCAGAACCATTTACTTCCATCTGTAAACATTATCTGCATTGATAGCCCAACCCTTCACTGCAAAAATTATAATCATTGGTGAGGTTCTGAATCCCATCATGCCGAAATTCTGCTGCTCTACCAGTTCTTTCATACTCCATTGTGATGTCCCTCACACTTTTTTTCTAAGCACATCTTAAGGGGTTTCAGATGCATTCAGCTCCCTGAACTTGTTCTCTCACTTAAGGAAAGCACGACTGATGTGTGTCTGAATTCCACACTGAATCATAGAATCAGACAGCATGGATACAATTCCTTCAGGTTACCAAGTATGCTCCAACCATCGAGCACCCACTTACAGTAATCCCATTTCATTCTCCCTACATTCCTCTTGTCAACTCCCCAATATTTTGTCCCATATCCTTCAAGACAATTTAACACACAAACCACAAGAAAATAGGAGCAGAAATAGGCCACTCAGCCCCTCGCCTGCCCTGCCATTCAATATGATCATGGCTGATCTACCCCAGGTCTCAACTTCTTCTCTGTGCTAGATGCCCACCATCAGAATTCCCCCAAATGTCCATAAAATTATGTACCTCCACTTTATATACTTCCAGTGAGAGAACCTCCACCATCCTCTGGGGCAGAGAATTCCATAGATTTACTCCTCTCTCCATCAAAAAATGTCCATGTAGTTCTGTTTTAAGTGACCGGCTCCTTAACATGCAACCTCATCCCCTCATCTGAGACTCTACCACTTGTAAAGTATCTCCACATTTACCCTGTTGTACCCCCTTAGGATCTTACATGTTTCAATAAGATCACCCTTCATTCTTCTAAACTCTCAGCAGTACAGAAATAACAAGAATAAAAAAAGCCTTCTTTGATGGGAATGATTTTCTGTCCCTATCAGAAATTTTATCTTAAAACCCATCCAGACCACTCAACAATCATTTCAAACTCTCCCTTTACATATGCACTTTGTCCTCTCTGCAGTTCCTGCCCTCTGCCTCACCACTGAAGATAGTGCCTTCAGTTATCATTCTCCTGCACTTTATAATTCCCTCACCACCTTCAAAAAGGTTCTTCAAAATCTACCCATTCAAATATTGATTTGGTCTCTTCACTTGCATCTCTCACACTCCAGTTTGATGTCCTTTGATTGTCCTGTAAAGCACCTTTGAACCCTTTGAGATGTGACAACATAAATGTCAGCTGCAGTATCTATTCTTACTGGATTAACATGCTTGGTCCCTCTCTCTGGCAGCCAGAGCATGATCTGAGAGACTTTCCCCCCTTCGCCGTGTGAACTCCCGTGGTCTGTTCCCCCTCCTTTCTATTTTAGTTTATCAATCTACTGAAGACCCTTATAATAGATCAAACCGATAGCTGCTACAATGGAATGAACTGTCCAACTAACTGTGCAGAAATGGGATATTAAATAATTTATAAAAACACATGCAGATTAAATATGCAATGGGCCCTAGTAGGCAAAATGATCTTCTGCATTTAATTTTGAAGATTCAGCTTTAAGAAAGGAAAGTAAACAGTTGAGGCCAGGTATCTCTATTTTGCCAAGCAATTTTCCTGGATGAGGCCCAGATTGTAAATTAAACATTATATTTTTTTCTACTCAGATTCAGTGCTTTGAGAGTTATATGTCCTTGTCTTTCAGTCAGTTACAGTGATCTGCTGCTAATGCAATCTCTGGATAAAAGAGTTTCCTTTCTTGGCTGTTACCACTCTTACAATATAGACCAGAGTAACCTCATGCTGCTGTAGTAATCAGCAAGGTTTCAATTTTATATGGTGACAGTCAAAGTTAGAATAAATCCACAAAAAAATAATTATACTGTTTAATAAACATAAATGAGCTTGCACTTTTAAAATAAACCACACTATATCTCTGATATTACAATTCGGCTTTGAATGTGGATTTTGAAGACATTATTCACAACTGCAGTAGAAGTTGCTGAATAAAGGATTCTATGGAAAGATATGGAAGTGCAAGAAAGAAACCACACTTTTAATTTCTTTTGAAAAGTTATATTTCATTATGTGGCACTGAGGCTTAAAATGCAATCAAGCATATTAGCTGTCCTCATCTCATGCAATTACATATTTGGACTTTTTCTTACTGTGATCGCCCAAGAGGAAAATGAACTTCAGCAGTTATCAGCATAACGCATACAAAAGTGCCTGTGCTGTATGTGAGCTCAGTTCTCTGCAATCAGAGCCACAGGTCAAATGTGGCTTTGAATTGAACTAGGGAGCTAAAGCCTCCTGATAGGTTAGAACCAACAGCCAGACATGGAAAATGAGGCAGGATTAACCATTATTTACATAAATAATGAGCAGATGATGCATTCAAAATTGTCCAATGTAAGGTCAAAGCATTTACACTATTTCCTTTTATTTGAGTTGCATTCCTTAATGCTGAAGCTACATTTATCTATGATTCTTACAGCAGAATGTGAAACGTCATTTACAGTTGGGATAATTTATGAATGTCAATGAAACTCCAATACTGCTAATCTGTAAATCGCAGTAGTTCAGGTTATTTATTATTGATCACTGTCTCGTACTCAACAAACAGAATGTAATGCATCATTAACTTATGGATTTTCAACAAAAGTATTTTTTTATAAATATGTGCACACATTGAGGGACAAGAATTAATAAGATTTACCTTGACCAAAGTGAATGGGAATCCATTCTTTCGGAAGATATGTGAACAAGATTTGAATTTGATCATTTGGTTTTGATTGTGAATAATATGTTTGGTTGTAAGCTATCTTCAAATACATTTATATCCTGGCCCACTGTAACCTCAAGATTTATTTTCACCCATATCCCACAAGGAACACAGGAACCTAGACTTAGAATTCTATGGGACATGAATTGAAAAGATAGGGTGGATAAATATTGAGGAAGAAATAAAAGCAAGCCTAGCGAGTTCAATACTTTGGGTGATTGTGAAGATTATAAAGGACTGGGGTGGTAGTGAAAATAGACTCAGAAGAGAATGAGATGATGGCAGTGAACATTTGGACAAGTTGGAGTCTATATGCAAAGAGTACATATATGATATATTATATTATATCATACATATATTTGATCATATGGTGTCGGTTATTTCAGTGTTCCATGATCGATCACAATCACCACCAATCCTGGAACATTTTGTTTGACTGAAATTCAGCCAAGCCTTTCCCTCCATATGTTATATTTGTGTATCTGACCCGGATCAAACTATGGCAATTGCGTAGCCACACTGTTTTTAGAACACTATGGATAAATTAGAACAAGTTGTCTCAAGATGAACCAATATTGGGCATTCCTGGGACAAACTAGATGTTCCCTTCACAATGCGAACATGGAGCACATTAAGTGAAGTCCCAATATTACTTCTTATCTATGCCTCTCATTCACCTATGCTACTGAATTCCATCCTTCCACCAAAAGCCACCAATTTCCCCACCCTCTAAATGGCCCAAGTCCAGGTCCAGGCCCAGGCCCACCACCAACACTGACCCTGGTTTGACCCCTCCCAAACATTCCAACCCCCACGGCCGCCATCCCCCAACTGGTACAGATCCAGACACTGAACCTTTCCCACTCTTGGATCTCATCCTAACCCTTCAATCTTCTTAGCCTCCAACAATCTGACTGGTCCAGATCTTAATCATTCCCATCGTCCAATCTTCTCCATGACCCTCTCATCAGTCCACTGACCCACCAAATTCACTAGGCTCTCAATCGAAGCCCTGATCTCCCATCATCAAACTTGCCTATTAGGTGATTGGTCTCTCCAACCACCTTTAACCACTATTTTCCACCTCCCACCTCAGATCCTGATTGGGCATATGGTCCTCTTTCCACCCATCTTCTGACCTAGGTGGAACCTGTACACTCTCGAAAATGGGCAACACACATTCAGTAGCACCTGAGGCCTTGGCCTCACAAGCAAAAGAGTCAATGTCACTCCTATAACCACCAAATACACCCTTCAGAGTCCACTAGGACTTTTTGGCCACTGTTTGCCATCACCTACTAAGCAGCATTGGAGACACTATTGTAGTATGAAAGCTACTGAATTGAACAACATAATTTTTGCATTTAAAAAAAGAGAAGACAAATAAAAACACAGAACAATTGCTTTATGCTTCTGATATGACCCTTTGTTATGACAAGGGCATGGATTATAAATTTTGTGTTTTTTCTGTGCTTGGCCAGTGGCACTAATTCCGAGTGGAGCACAAATTTTTTAGAACATTACAACTTAGCTGGTAGTCTGGATGGCATAACACATGCAAGGCCCCAACAAGTGATTATTAATATGGAATGGAAAATATAGTCAAGCAGATTCTGTTCTGGAAGAGGAAACCTTGAGCTGATTGAAGCACTTAGCTGTCGCCTCATGCTTTATTCAGTTCTCAGCTCCCATGTCATTACAGACCATGCTGGAAACTGCATTAAAGCCACATTAGAACATATCCAGTCAAACACTGTAGTTATTGGTGCATGATTTTGGATAAACCACTTTGTGTCTGCTGATGTGCAGACACCCATAATGAATACTTGCTTCGCTTCCATAGCAACAGAGACACTACTCGTGATCCTGTAATTTGCAGTACATCAGTAAATCCCAGAATCTGACTGTCATTACACATACTAAACATCTGGCATATCAATGCCACCACTATTGTCTTTTCAATTTTTTTTTGTTGTTTGGTGTATTGTAGTAAAGGACTTCGATGGGGAGGAGATTGGATTACGTTTCATTTCTTTAGCCTGTAGCACCATTAATCATTCACAGATCAGCTGCAACACTAATAGGCTATAGCCATCCTTCTATGCCACAAGCATACAATTTAACAATCTCTCCATCAGGATGGTGCCTTGCAGTTCTCATCAACTATTTTTGTGAAATGGTTCTTTTGTGCAGTTTGTGCAACAGACTGGCCAATCTAATTTTATTTCATACATTACAGTTATCAAAGGAAGCTACATTTAGCTACATGACCTGCAACCACATTGCAGAGCATATGTCCATCCATAACCTTAAATTATGCTAATATGAATGTTCTCAATAAGAAACAAAGCAAATATTGAACTTGGGCTATTATGGTCTTGCAGGTCATGAAAGACACACAATGTGCATTGATAGATTCTGTATGGTAATTCACAAGGTATAAATGCTTCACCAAATTCCCAAAATTATGAGTGTTTCTCAAATTTATTAGTGTCATCAAGTTGCAGAGTCAAAGAGCATGGAAACAGGGTCTTTGGCCCAATTCACCTATGCCGACCAAGATGCCCATCTAAGCAAGTGTTATTTGCCAGCATTTGGCCCATATCCCTCTAAACCTTTCCCATCCATAAATTAGAAAGGTTTATTGTGAAGTTCCCCAGACTAGTAACAAATTTATTGCGCAGTTCCCCAGACTAGTTATCCATCCAGTCTCAATAATCACTTGTGCAAATGATTGCATGCTTAAAAATACTCAATTTTGTTTGATCTGGTGTTTACCAATGATACATGCCAACAGATGCAAAGTACTTGGCTGACAAATTGGTCTAAAATAAAACAGAAAATGCTGGAAATATTCATCTAATCAAGCAACAACCATAAAGAGATTTAAAAAAAGATGACTTTCATTGGAACATGATAAAACTGATGAAAGAGACAATATTTTAGGTTGATAACCTGTTTCTTCTTCACAGATACTGCCTGACTTACTGAATATTTCCACATTTTTTGTCTTTTATTTCAGATTTCTCACATGTGCAGTGTTTTGTTTATGGTCCATTCCCATGTGTTTCATGCACCTTTCTACCTTACCTTCCTGGTCTTCTCCCTCTTTACTACGTTTTCCATCTATATCTCCCCCTTAGCTGCTTTGCTATGATAATTTACACATTTTATTGCCACACTTTTCATTTTTATACATCAGCTATCATTTCCTTTCATTTTGCATCATGACCCATTTTGTCATTAAATCAATTCTATCTTCTTCCTACCTTTTATTCTTTACCTTCCGCATGATCATGTATTTCCTTAAAGAGTGCTCATGCCTCCAATCCTTCAGGTCTAGTGGGAAGTCATAACTGTGTATTGCCTTAAATGCTGCTCAACCCGCTAAGAGTTCCCCGCATGTTCAGTTTTCTTTCAGATTCCCTGTGTTATTTTATATCCTGCTTTAGAATTGAGTTTCAATTATGTCTTGATTTTAAAACACTTTTTTTTAAATGCACAAGGGATGGCAGAAATGCTGGTACCTAAATTCATTAGTTTGAAATCATTAATATTTATGAATTGCTTCCTCTTTATATGAAGCAGAATGTACATCATTAATTTTGGCAGTGTATTCATCCTTGATATCACAATAGTTACAATGAAATATCTTTTAATGGAAATCATCCGAATGAAAGGCCTTTGGACTCATTATTAACATATTGATACTGCTCAAGTATACTATCTTTCAAGCCTTCTGCTTGAATAGATACAAACAAAGTTAAAGCCACATAATATTTGTTATGTATGGAGGATGGAAGAAGATAAGTTCCAGCTAGAAATGACAGGGTCCGAGAGCAAAGAATGCACCTTCAGTGAACAGAGTGGGTTTCCACTTTCAATTGAACTTCATTGTGGTAGTTCACCATGAGCAGGGAGTTGGGAAATGAGTTACCGATCCTAACTGATGCAAACCCCATTAGTTGAAGTTGCTTCAATTCTTTTGAATGTGAGAAATCACTGCATAAATATAGCTTTCTCTTTTCCAAGATATAAACATCTCAAAGATTTTGCTGCAGTAATTTGGAGTTCCCTTCTCATCGAAGGTAAATTTCTTGGTTGCATGTCAGAAATTGTTGATCAGATTCACTGAGGTAGCAAGCATCCCAAGGACAGGGGAGATTTGAAAGAAGATTAAATGCCCAAGGAAACCTCTAAATGTAAAGGACAATGTTTATTCTACATACCATCTTGTTGAATTCTTGTTGGAACAATCTGGTAAATCTCAAAAACACTATTCCAAATCTTACAGTTTCAATGCAGTATGAATGTGTATGGACTATCCATCCAGCTTTTCTTAGCTTCCACACTGGTTGGTGCAACCCACAAATTGAGCTTTTCAGGTCCTATATGATGGCTTAGGCCCATCAAACTCATGAGCTACACTAACCTGGAGGGAACCATGATTGGAAAGGCAACTATGCTCTCTTCATGTCAAAGATACTTGACAATACACCCAAAGTGACTGCTGTTTCTACAAACAGTTTGTGCTGCATGCCTTCCATTCCCTATGCTCTTGACATTGTTCTTCAAAGAGACTCCAAATGAAGCAACCTTGACAAAAGGACAACGATGATAATAGAATATTGGTTGGTTACAAAATGTTGGATAATGTGTCTGCTCTATATGTCATTGTTATAATAATAAGATAACAGTTGTATCTGAATTTGGTTGCCATTGGTTTCCTGACATTCAGCAAGGATTTAGGTTCTTTCACAACAATTAAGAGGTATCTAGATGAGCAACTGAATCACCAAGGCATATAAATTTATGGACCATGTGGTGGTAAATGGGATTAGTATAGATAGGTACTTGGTGATCAGTATGGATATGGAAGGATGGCTATGCTTCTGTGCTATATAACTCCATGACTAAGATATCTTGCAATACCTCCAGCATTATCTGCTCACCCAAGTATCTCTCCTTCAGAAGCATCTGAACTATGTACCAAGCTCAAGTGAGGGCTGGATCATTGTTTTTTGTGCAAATGTTAAGGCATAATCTCCCTGTACCTGATTCAATGGACTCAACAAATGTAAAAGTCTGTTTCTGTATTGCATCACAGGAGGCAAAAGATAGAATCACAGAAGATGTTCCTCACTTTATGCACCCCAGTTAATATGACTTGGCTATAAATAAAAGACAACAGCAAGGCTACTGCCACTTGTCCTATCATTCTTTATGAATCCACCAACGTCATCTTTGACATCCGGCATTCAGACAAATTAGTAATCTTCACATAATATCAGAAGACAAAGATCTCCATTATTCCACCATCATTAGTAGCTTTTTTCATGATGAGCAACACTGTCATCCAGAGACATAGGCACAGGCCAGATGTGTAGAAATTTGAAGCACTCATCCATCAACGTCAGGCCTGCTGTTTAAGCTAAGAACAATTGCTAAGATGTTTGGACTATCTAGTAACCTCCTGCCTATTTCCTAACTTGCAATGCTCCAATCATCAACTCCAATTGCTTCTTGGATTACACTTTCCCTAGCCTGAAAAAGCTTCAATTTCAAAAAAATCATAACATTGATTATTATTACTCCATGATCTCATATTTTCTTCTCTTATAACCACCTCCAGTACCAAGACCTTTCAAGATCACTGTGCTCCTTGAATTCTTGTCTTCTTTGCATCCACAATTTTAAAGCACCTTCTTTGCCAGCTTTACTTTCACTTAGCAAATCCCTTAGCTGTGAAATTCCCATATTAAGCTCTGGAATTCCCACGTCCTGAAAGTGGGGAGAGATGCATTGGGCCAAAATCTTTTTTGCCTTTCACTTTCTTTCTTCTCCTTCAATAGACTCTTTAAATCTATCTCCATGGAAGTTCTCATGTTTTCTTCACAGCTGAAGCCAGACAGAAGTTGCACTGTTTACCTCATGGAAGTGGCCAATAGAGAATAGTGTCAGCTAGGTAAAGGACATAGCCAACAGGGAAAGCATCTGTCGGATGAAGTATCTCTGGAGAATCAATTCTGTTGATGGAGCCAATGGAGCACAGTAAAATAAAAGCTTGCCAAGTAAAAATTAACCATTTTGACTGCTAATGATAATTTGAATCATATTCAGTACATTGATAAGCACTGATCTTTAACGTGAATGCTGATGGATTGCCTAAGTGAATTTATGATAATTTTAACTCTTCACTATCCATCTGCTCAAATTGAGCAGCAACTTTCATCAATATACATCCCTGGAATACCCTGCCTACAAGTACATGTTATATATTATCTGATGACACCTATCTGCAGTATAAACAAATCCTCTTGCCAAAATTCGTACAAAGCACCCACCAGAAGTCAAGTAGTAAATAATTATCAATGGCATTAATTTTGCAATGAGCTTGCTGAGCACAAGGGGACTCATTTTTATCCAGACTCATGCACTTAAAAGGGGTTGGCACTGGGATAAGCAGCAGAACAGCTCGAATACAGTAAAACTGATAATCTTGCATGCTTGGGACTTCAGTGGTATTGGACTGGCAGATTTTCTGGACTACAGCAAGACATTTATTATAAAGTCCCCAACACGCTTTTAATTAGTCTTTTATATGATGTTACAAAGTGTAATAACACATTTTCTGTTGAACTCAGCAAGTTTCAGAGGAGTATAGGGCCCTGTGAGACTCTGAGAAGCTCGAAAACAGGTGAGTCTTGGGAAAACGTGGGAAACATTGCTAGATGCTGAACCATTGGGATTTCTGAATGGTTGGACAGCAAATTGTTGGAGTTTTACTGCCGTTCTATTTCTGCCAGTGTCTGCATCACCACCTTTTTGATGGAGAATATAAATCTAGGGCCAGTGAGGAAAAGGAAGACTCATAACCCCTGAAAGCCAGGTTCTATGATGACAAAGTAACTTCTGAAACACAAGGACAGCAGTAAGCTATTTAGCTCTAGGGGCTTGTTAGAGAGTCACAGAGAAATACAGCATGGAAACAGGTCCTTCGGCCCAACTCATCCTTGCTGACAACGGTGCCCACCAAGTTAGTCCCATTTGCCAGCAGTTAGCTCATATCCCTCTAAACCCCTCCAATCTTATTGGTGAAGAAGCACACTTCTTAAAAAATAAAATCAAAATCCTTGAAATAACTCAAATCCCCTGGAATTATTGCTGCAGTCAAGTTAGCAGAAGTCTTTTCCTCTTGCACTCTCGGACTAGATTAGGTAAATGATGGATCAGGATCAAAGAATCAAAAGTCACTGTCTGTAACTAGGTCCATTCTAAGCTGTTAGCAAACATTTCCTCGCCAACTGATTTGCCCATGTGTATCATTTAGAGATATGGATTGGTCACATGTCATTGCAGAGCTAACACTATTCTGCCATTCAATGAGGTAATGGCTCATTGTTCACCTAATTTCATACACTTGCCCGTGTTTCATTCCCTATGATTACCAAAACTCATAAAAAATGTACCATTCATAGATTTATAATTAAACATTGAGCCAGGATCAACTGCCACTTCTGAAAACTTGCCCAATCTTCTACCACCATTAACATGTGGCACTGTTTTCTAACAGCACTCCTGAAAGATCTGAGACTAATTATTGCCCTTTGACCCTTATTCTTCGATTCTCCAATCAGTGGAAATCTTTTGGCTCTATCCATTCAATCAGTTCTCCTGAACATCAAGAAAATGAATTGAAAAGCTCCTCAAAATTCAGGAAATAGAGGCCTAGTTGGCATAATTTCTCCATGTTATTTAACCCCTGGAGTCCATATGCCATTTTTCTGTGTCTGTGTATCATTCTCCCTTGCATTTGGTGGCCAGAAACTGACACAAATTTATCAGGGTGCAAGCAGCTGAAGGGTAACTCTTGACCCCTTGTCCTGTCTTTGTATAGTCTGGGAATCCATGAGCCATTCTTCAGATTTATTTTGCAATACATGCAAAGTGCTTTATTAACCAATGTACACAGATTACTATCCCCCTTCGATGAGTTGTTTTCCCTCCCCCCACCCTTCTGAACCTCCTCTGGTCCTCCCATTTTTGTCCCCATTCCCTCAACCCCCTCCCCCCAAGCTCCCCATCACCTATCTTCATCCCCTTCCCCCTTCTGGTTCCATCCACCCACTACACATCCACAGTTCACTCACCAGTTACCCCCCCCCCCCCTTCCCTATCTGGTTCTGGTTCCATCTCTCCCCTAATGGTTCCCATTCTCAGCTCCTTTACTTATCAGAGTCTAGCACTTGTAGCCCTTTGTGCTTCTGCTTATCTCCCTCCAGCAGCTGTCTCCAAGCTTCACAATCCCCTTCCCCCACCTTGTTTCATCTGCCTCTCAATATATTTTTCCCTCTCTCTCTTTGTCTGCCTCCATCTATCATTCACCTGCCACTGTCTCCCAACTTCACCTCTCTCCTCTCCCCTACCTGGCACAGCCTGCCTGTCATTTTACACCCTTCCTAAGTCCACCAATCACTTTGAGCTCCTGTCTCACCACTCCCCTTCCCCTCTTTATACTTGCCTCTCCACTCTCAGTCCTGATGTAGGTTTTGACCCAAAACATTAACAATTCCTTTCCTCCCACAGAGGCTGCTCAATCTGTTGAGTTCCTCCAGCAGATTGTTTGTTACCAGATTACTAAACTATTTGGATCTCCACTGTTTCCCAGCTTTCCTCCAACTGTCATCTATTTTGTTCTATTCACATGAGGTATGAAGTGGATGATCTCAGACTTAAGAATCACACACTCTCCAACTCTTCCATAGCTTTAAGTTCTCCGGCACATACAACTTCATCTTCACCATGGACATCCAGTCCCTATATACCTCCATTCCCCATCATGACGGCATCACCACCCTCCGCTTCTTTCTTGACCAGAGACATGAACCAGTCCCCTTCCGCTAACACTCTCCTCCGCCTGGTCGAACTTCACTTTTGATTCCTCTCACTTTCTACAGACTAAGGGCATAGCTATGGGCACTTGCATGGGCCCTAGCTATGCCAACCTCTTCATTAGCTACATTGAACAGTCAGTGTCCCAACCTACTCCAGCCCCATTCCTCAACTCTTCCTCCGCTATATTGACAACTGCATTGTTGCCACCATTTGTACCTGTGTGGAACTCAACAGTTTCATAAATTAAAAAACACAGCCATTAAGAATATTGAAAACCACTTGCCACAGTTTACTTCATTCACTTAATCCATTCATATTTGCTTGTAATTTTACAGAATGCTGCTTTTCATTGTATTGGTGGCTCTTGACCCCATCACCAAGTTCTTAATACAATGAATAGTTGGGATTTGACGGGTTGGGGAGGCTAGACCATTAGATAAGATAGAAGATAAGTATTTAGATGGAGGTAGTTACACTTTTGAAAGATTGGAGAATTGAAGATTGTGGGTAACCGACACAGAAGAGGAGTTGACGCCAGTGTGGATCAGCCATGATCATACTAAATGGTGGTGCAGGTTTGGGAAACCTTGTGGCCTCCCCAACTCCCAATTTTCTTGTGTTCTTGCATAGTCCTTGTGGAATCCCACTTCCTGACAATATGAGCACATTATCCTTTATCTGTATTATTTATTCCTGAGTGAATTTCCTCACCATGTCAATATGTTGAACTCAATTCTATGAACTTCCACTTCAACAAACTAACTTCTTGAGGGAATTCATCAAAAGATTTTGGGAAATTCTTATAAATTACATCCATACTTTAGTCACCTACTTAAATCAAAATCAGTGCCTGACCCACCATTGACATCTCCTTAATGGAATCCTTACTCCGTTAAATTTTTTCACCGTGTTCAGCTACTCCATTCTGGGCCTCTTGTAATTTCCTGAAGGCATATGTTAGACTAACTGGTTTATAATTCCTCAGTCTTCTTCTCTTGTTTTCTTAAATTACAAAAGGAGATATGCAATTCTCTAAGCTAATAGCTTCTGAATTAAGAAAACTTTCGACATGCCTGAAGTGTTATTGTCCATTGTTCACATTTACTTCTTCTCAAACCTTGGGGTGAAAATTACCTCATCCTGGGGATATGTCACGACTGAGAAATACTATTTTCTTCTTCGAGTTTCTGATGTGAAGTTTCCATGTTAATGTTAACTTTCTGATGTTAATTCTGATGTTAAATCCTCCAGCTCAGATTCCTTGGGATGTCCAGCTTTCAATAAACATTGTTAATGATGCAAGATAATTATTTAACACATCTCTTATTTCCTTAATTCCTTTTAGTTCATTGCCCAAATTTTATATCTGACATTGCCCTTAACCATTCTCTTTTACCTTCTATAATTGTAAAAGATTTTTGATGTTAATTTTGATATTCCATGCCATTTTAACTTTACAGTTCTTATAATTCATTTTGTCTTCCTTCACATCTCTTTGATTTACCAAGATCCTTGCCATGTTCATATTTTTATATTTACTTTTAATGATATCCCTACCTCTTTTGTTACGTATGATTTGCCATTTGGTTAATAGAGCTCTAGACCCTGAGGGATATTCTAGGACAGTTGAGAATCTCTTTCATATAACATACTTAAAGTATAAAACGTAATTATGCTTTTTTATTTGTGTGACCATTATATTGTTGCAATTTTGTGTACACATCACCTTAAGATGTTGATTTTTGAGGCAGCAGCTACGATATGAAGCAAAAGAGAGAAAGGAAGAAAAAAAGATAATTTTAAAACTTTGAAAAGCTGGTGATCAAAAGAAATATGGAAGAACAGAAAACCAGCAGGATTGTGAGTGAGGAGGAGGACAGCTGTAGCTGGAAACTCATGTGGAATGAATCAAGGCTGATCACTCTGCTTCCTCACATGAAATATTAACCATTAACAATGACATATCTCTTTGGAGCAAAAATATGTTTGGTTGTGTGAGATCACTGGCATTTAGAAATATTCCAATGGTCAGGAAAATTGGGTGATACAAGGAAATGTTTCATGGTCGGATTACAAGCAACTGCATAACTTGTGAAAGTATCCTCTTTTTAAGTCAAGGAAACTCAGAGGGAACTAAACTATAATTTGGTTTATCAGAACATCATAGGTTTTGCTTCATGTCAGAGGTCTCAAGAAGAGGATCCTGAGAAAACTTCAGACAGAATTCTGAATGAGAGGGTGGAGGTGATCTGGAAGGGGAATTGGATGGGTACAAAAGGAAATAATTAGCAGGCTAATAGGAAGGAATTGGGGAATGAGACTCAGCAGACACATGATGGACCAAACAGTCTCTGTCTTTGATGTAACAATTCTTTGATTCCATTCGATGGTTTCATGTTCAGGCCTTTGGCTGCTTCTTCTGTTCAGAGGAAGGGTTCTCCTTGTCCATTCCCAGTTCAATGGATGAGGTCACATCAAATAAATTCCATTGTTTCTTTTAAATTAATAGTAAAGTAAAGTAAATTAAAGTGGTTAATTGTTTATTATTGGCAAATGTACTGAGGTACAGTGAAAAACTTTGTGAGGTCAAGAGGCCATCTTATCATACTAGGGGACCATTCAATAGTCTTATAACAGCAGGACAGAAGCTGTTCCTGAGCCTGGTGGTGCATGCTTTCAGGCTTTTGTATCTTCTGCCTGATGGGAGGAGGGAGCAGCGAGAATGTCCGAGGTGGATGGGGTCTTTGGCTGCTTTAGTGAGGCAGCATGAAGTGTGGACAGAGTCCATGGAGGGGAGGCAAGTATTATGATGGGTGAGATAGATCGTAAAGTTAATTGGCATATCAGGTAAAATTAAGATAAACTCTTTCTGTCATTAATCTGGTTCTGTTATCAGATCTGAGTTGAGAAGAAAGGCCAATATTAACAGCACCTCTCTGCCACACCACAATGTGCATGGAAGACCTGTGCATGATCATGGTAAAGTGCATGGTTGGTAGCTGGGATATTATGCTGCTGATGAGCTACCTCTTTGTGAAATGTACAGTGGCATGCAAAAGTTTGGGCACCCCTGGTCAAAATTTCTGTTACTGTGAATAGCTAAGCGAGTAAAAGATGACCTGATTTCCAAAAGGCATGAAATTAAAGGTCACACATTTCTTTAATATTTTAAGCAAGATTACTTTTTTTATTTCCGTCTTTTACAGTTTCAAAATAACAAAAAAGGAAAAGGGCCCGAAGCAAAAGTTTGGGCACCCTGCATGGGTAGAACTTAGTAACACCCCCTTTGGCAAGTATCACTGCTTGTAAACGCTTTCTGTAGCCAGCTAAGAGTCTTTCAATTCTTGTTTGGGGGATTTTCACCCATTCTTCCTTGCAATGGGTTTCCTGGTTCTGTGAGATTCTTGGGCCATCTGCATGCACTGCTCTTTTGAGGTCTATCCACAGATTTTCGATGATGTTTAGGTCGGGGGACTGTGAAGGCCATGGCAAAACCTTCAGCTTGTGCCTCTTGAGGTAGTCCATTATAGATTTTGAGGTGTGTTTAGGATTGTTATCCTGCTGTAGAAGCCATCCTCTTTTCATCTTCAGCTTTTTTACAGATGGTGTGATGTTTGCTTCCAGAATTTTCTGGTATTTAATTGAATTCATTCTTCCTTCTACCAGTGAAATGTTCCCCGTGCCACTGGCTGCAACACAAGCCCAAAGCATGATCAATCCACCCCCGTGCTTAACAGTTGGAGAGGTGTTCTTTTCATGAAATTCTGCACCCTTTTTTCTACAAACATACCTTTGCTCATTGCGGCCAAAAAGTTCTATTTTAACTTCATCAGTCCACAGGATTTGTTTCCATAATGCATCAGGCTTGTTTAGATGTTCCTTTGCAAACTTCTGATGCTGAATTTTGTGGTGAGGACACAGGGAAGGTTTTCTTCTGATGACTCTTCCATGAAGGTCATATTTGTGCAGGTGTCGCTGCACAGTAGAACAGTGTACCACCACTCCAGAGACTGCTAAATCTTCCTGAAGGTCTTTTGGATTCAAACAGGGGTTTTGATTTGCCTTTCTATCAATCCTACGAGCAGTTCTCTCAGAAAGTTTTCTTGGTCTCAACTTGACCGCCACCGTTCCTGTTAACTGCCATTTCTTAATTACATTATGAACTGAGGAAACGGCTACCTGAAAATGCTTTGCTATCTTCTTATAGCCTTCTCCTGCTTTGTGGGCATCAGTTATTTTAATTTTCAGAGTGCTAGACAGCTGCTTAGAGGAGCCCATGGCTGCTGATTGTTGGGACAAGGTTTGAGGAGTCAGGGTATTTATAAAGCTTTGAAATTTGCATCACCTGGCCTTTCCTAATGATGACTGTGAACAAGTCATAGCTCTAACAAAGCTAATGAAGGTCTGAGACCTTGGTAAAAGTTATCTGAGAGCTCAAATCTCTTGGGGTGCCCAAACTTTTGCATGATGATCCTTTCCTTTTTTCACTCTAAAATTGTACAAAACAAAAATAATACACTAATCTTGCTTAAAATGTTGAAAAGAATGCTTCATCTTTAACTGTATGAATTTAACTGTATCATCTTCTACTCACTTAACTATTCATAGTAACAGAAATTTTGACCGGGGTGCCCAAACTTTTGCATGCCACTGTATTAATAAATTGGCAAAACACATCTAAAGCAGTGCATTGGAAGTATTAAAATCCCAGTCTTAATAATGAACAGGAATAATCACAAAACAACAACCTAAGTGCAACTAGGTACCACAGAAAACAGAGTGCAATCAGGAAACTTCAGTAAAGCAAGAGATTAATTATGTAGGATTATTAATGCAGCCTATGGATGCAAAATGTAATTTTGTCCTAAAATGATAAATATTGCAGGTTCTTCCATGAAAAGGGGCATTCGGAACTTAAAAAAAAAGACGGTCAAAACAGGTTGCTTGTGTATATTCTACTGGTTTAAACAAATCTTTAGCAGAGACTTATACAGACAGCACACTACTATTTCAGAATGGAGGCTTAAAATGGTTCAATTATGCCTTCAAAGAGAAGTGCTGTAATCGTAAATTATTTGAGGCCCAAAATGATTTCTTTATTGGATTGTCTTTACGAGTATTAAACAGGCTAATTCTGTGAATTGGCTCAGCCTAATGAATAATGGGAAATAGATGGAGAATGGCAGAATTACAAAGGGAACACATACATAGCAAAATGTTTACATCAAACAATCAATAAAATCTTTGATATGTATGATAAAAAGTATGGGGATTTCGTAACTCAGGACTTAAGAGTCAGAGTAATAGCTCCTTGGAAAGTACGGATGCCAATGCTGAACAGGGCTGGGAACAAGTTGCATACAGCAGCTTTCTGGATGAGCACAAGTTTTTGTTGGGGGAAGATGACCGTCAGTAGAAAAAGGCACCAGACTGATAGACTGTGATTTTACAACCTAGTGAGCAAATTCCTTGGTGCCACCTATAAAACAATTGTCCAAAACTGGTATCTGCTTAATTGTGCCTGAACCGGTAGTTTTCTCTGGAACATTGGAAGCTGAGGGGAGACCTGATTGAAGTTTATAAAATTATGAGAGGTATAGATAGGGTAGACAGCCAGAAACATTTTCCCAGGGTAGAAATGTCAAATGCTAGAGGGCATACCTTTAAGGTGAGAAGGGGAAAGTTTAAAGTGGATGTACGGGGCGAGGTTCTTGTGCTGTACTGTTATATGTTCTATGAAAGCAAAAATGGCGGGGTGTTTGACAGGGCAGAAGCAAGTTGCAGGCTGCAGAAAGTTATCAATGGATTGGTTAGGTGAACACAACATTGGGAAATGGAATTCATTGTGGAGATGCATGTGGTAATGCATTTGGGGAGGGCAAAGGAATATACAATGGATGATAAGGTACCAAGAAATGTGGAGTAGCAATGGAATCTTAGACTGTACATCAAGAGATTCCTGAAGAGAGATTTCTGGGTTGTTAAGAAGGTATATGGGGTAATTGCCTAATTGGATTAGACACAGAATACAAAAGCAGGGAGGTCATGCTCGAACTTTAAAAATCACTTGCTAAACTCCAATAAAATGCAGAGTTCTGGTCACAGCAGGAAGGATATGATACTAGAATTTTGCAAAATGGGAGTAACCTAGTGAGATTCTTTTCAGGCCAGCACACACATACTGGGCCAAATGGTTTCATTCTTGTGGCATAAATTTCTGTATCATCTCTCTGTTTTTAGACTAATGTAATCCTCACTGTAGATTATCAGTCTGTGCAAATGTTTGTAACCTGAATATTTAATCAGGAAGCTGTAAATGAACAAATTACCAGCTGTCATAAAAAATTATTGTCTTCACATTGAATGAACATTCTCAAGGCAAGCAAACTGTTTGTATCACAGGGAGTAACAACCTTTGTACAGTAATAAAAGAGGATTAAGACTGTGCACCATGTTGTGTTGTCACGTTTTCATAAATTTTAAGCTTGACTACTATTCATATCCAAACAGAAAGTAGTACAAATAATCAATGCAGTTCACATCTCAACTGAATGGGTGAGTTACTGCTGATAAAATGAAGTCTTGGAATATCCTCAGCCTAGCTAACAATCACACTTGTTTTAGCAGCAGTTGCCATACAATTTAATTTATGTTGATTTTAATGGTTCATTGCATTTCTGATCGTGTTTTTGACTTTTTCAGGTGAAAGCCTTGCTTTGAAAATCAGTTTCTGATTGAGAACTCATTAGTTTTTTTAAAAAAGTTCCCCTTCCTTTTGAGAAGAACTTCAGGGCAGACACAGGATAAGGAAAGGGTCCGAGTGGAAAACTTAAAAAAGTATATTTTGCAGAAAATAAGCTACAGTAATCCCTTAATTTTTGCAGGGGATACGTTCCAGAAATGGCCACGAATTCCAAAATCTGTGAATAAGTACCAAAATCCCCAAGTGGCCCTTTACATTTCCTGTATATTTGCTCTGTCCCAATATTAAAACATACATCTATTTACATGTACCTTGAGGGGTTAATCACTAGAATCATAGAGTTATACAACATGGAAAAAGGCCCTTTGGCCCAGCTTTTCCATACCGACCAAGGTGCCTATCTGAATATCATTTGTACAAATATGATGATTAATGTGAAGATCACTTGTGTCAAGTAGCTCTCTTCTGGGTGAATAGCTCAACTGTTGTTTCAATAAAGAGGGGCCTTTGTTCACACATCTGCACCTTCTAACTTCAAGGCCCATCACAGCTGGTATCACTACTGTTACGGACTCAGTGAAAGTCCCTTTAAGATAGAGAGTCTGTGTGTATGGGGCGTGCTTACGTCAATAGAAGATAAAGGACGTAATGACGTTGTTGAAGAAGTCAGAAGAAGAAGAAGGAGAGAGAGAGAGAAGGGAGAGAGACACCAGCCTGCTTGTTTTCTCTATCGTTGGATGAGAAACAATAACTGTGTTTGCCACTGAAATCCATGTATGGAAGTTGGAAGTAATCCGGTGGAGTTCACTTTGTTGCTGACCTGTAGAAGGAAACAGGTATTTGTGTGTGGACGACCACGATTCGGATGCTTTTCGGGGTGAGGAAGTCACTAGCGAGTAAACACTGAAGTGTCGTTTGGGTTCCATCGTGGAACATTTGGATTTCGTATTTACTCTCTCTATGTTTTTCTACATCTACGTCTTATCTTCAGACAACGGTGGTTGTTGAAGAAGCCCTTGCTCATGTTTCACCTTATAGCTTGCGGAACTGAACTTTAAGAACCATTCCGGAACTGGGAGTTTTGGACTTTGTCACACACACACACACACGAAGAGTTTAGTTTTGGGGTTAACGTTCGAGGTTTAACATTTTTGAATTCTAACATACTAACATTTTTACTTTTATTTTACGTATTATCATAAGTAGTAATTAATAAAATAGTTTTTAACACTGAATCATGCTCAGTGTGTTTCTTTTGTTGCTGGTTCGTGACAAAATTGGGGGCTCGTCCGGGATCGTTCCCAAGGTTAACGAGATTCGTCCGGGATCCAATCCAAAGATTAACGAGTGTCATCTGGGATCGTTCCCCAGATTGACGAGATTCGTTCGGGATTAAATCCAAAGATTTTTGAGGGAGGTCTGATAAATTCTTTTTAATTGGCTTGTGTGTGTGGAAACCAGCAGCAATGGATATTAAGGCATTTTTGGAGTCACCAACCCAAAAGGGATTGGAGGTGGCGAAAAAGGATGATCTGATAAAGATTGCTACAAGGTTAAACCTTACAGAAGTAAAGCAGTCTATGAGAAAGGCAGATATTCAGAGACTTATAGCTGGCCATTATGTGGAAAAGAAGGTGTTTGAGAAGGAAGTGTTAAAACAGTTTCCTGGCAGTGAAATAGCAATTTCTGAGGCACAGGTGCAGCTGGCAAAGATAGAGGCTGAACGAGAGCAAACCCAGTTAAAGATAGAAGCTGAACGAGAGCAAAAGAGATTAGAGGCCGAACGAGAGGAAAAGGGATTAGAGGCCGAACAAAAGAAATTAGAGACTGAACAAAAGCTAACTCAGATGAAGATAGAGGCTGATCTAGCAATGAAGCAGATGGAATTGAAGAGGATTTTGCTGGATAACGAGGAGAAAACAGAGGCAGCATGAGTTACAAATGAAGCGAAAGAGTTTGGAATTTGATTCTGATGATGGTTTTTCAGCCAGCAGGGAGGTTCGATTAGTCCCTCCGTTTGAGGAAGATCAGGTTGATCAGTATTTCCAACATTTTGAAAAGGTTGCTGTGAGTTCAAACTGGCCAAGGAAAGGATGGGCTCTTATGGTACAGAGTGTGATTAAAGGTAAAGCTCAAAAAGCTTATTCTGCTTTGTCTGCTGAGGATGCAGCTGATTATACCAAGGTAAAACAAGCTATATTGAAGGCCTATGAATTGGTACCTGAAGCTTATAGACAAAAATTCAGAGACTTGAGGAAATCTGCAGATCAGACTTATATGGAATTTGCCAATGGAAAGAGAATATGTTTTGAACGATGGTACATGGCTAAAAATGTAGATGGGGATTTTGATAAATTGAAAGAATTGATACTAGTGGAAGACTTTAAAAGATGTGTTCCAGCTGAATTAACAACATATTTAAATGAAAAGGCAGTGGAAACTTTACAAGAAACTGCTAGGTTGGCAGATGATTATGCTTTAACCCATAAATCCAAATGGGGACAACCTAAAACCTTTCAAAAGAGTTACAAGGACAATCCAGGTAAACCGGAGATTAAATTGGGAGGTAATCAAAAAGGAAAAGATGAAAAGAAGCCAGGGCTGGAGAAACCTGTTGAGCGTACTTGTTATTACTGTAGGAAACCTGGCCATGTGATATCTAATTGTGCCCTTTTGAAGAAAAGGAAGGAAGCTGTGCCCAATGCTTGCTTTCAGGCAATTAAAAATCAAAAAGGTTTAGGAGATGCTGTTAAAGATCAGTCCTTGCAAGAGGTAAAAGCGGAAAAGTTGGAGGAGGTGAGAAAGGAATTCCGTTTTTGTGTATCAGAGGGTTTTGTTTCACTGAATGATGAGTCACCCCAGGTGCCAGTGAAAATTCTTAGAGATACTGGGGCTTGCCAATCTCTCTTGCTGGACAGTGTTTTAAATTTTGGTGAAGAAAGTGACACTGGTGAGGTAAATCTAATACGAGGCGTTACAGGTGAGACCATGTCTGTCCCTTTTCACAGGGTGATTTTAAAGTCAAAGTTCGTAGAAGGACCAGTCGAGATAGGGATAAGACCTAGGTTGCCAGTGGAAGGAGTTTCTTTGTTATTGGGAAATGACCTTGCAGATGGAGAAATTGTTCCTGTGGTACGGTTAACAACCAAACCAAGGATTGATGAGTCTGAGAATGATCCAGATGTTTACCCATCATGTGTGGTGACTCGAGCTAGAGCTAAAGAATTAGCCAAGACAGACAGTCCGGTGCAGTCTGATGTGGTTCCTTGTGACAGTCCTAAACAGGAAGAAAATTATGATGCCTTATCTGAGACTTTTCTGTCTTCACTGGAGGATCAACATCCTTATAGTGAGCCTGAATTTAAAGAATTGTCTTTGTCGAGGAAGGATTTTATGGTGGAACAGACAAAGGACCCTGAGTTGACAGAATTGAAAGAAAAAGCACTCTCATGTGAGGAGATTGAGAAAGTGCCAAGTGGATATTATGTCAAAAATGGAGTGTTAAGGAGGAAATGGAGACCTCCCCATGTCCAAAAATTTAAAACTCGGTTGGAGAGAGTCTGCCAGCTAGCGAGAGAGAATTTGAAAACCAGCCAGATAAAAATGAAGACATATTTTGATAGACGTGCTCAGCCTAGGACATTTGCAGTGGGACAAAAGGTGTTGGTATTTTTCCCTAGCCAAAATAATCCCTTGCAATCTCGTTTTTTCTGGACCCTATGTTATTGAATCTCGAGTGACTGATCTAACATATATAATCAAAACACCAGATAGACGCAAGAAAACACAACTCTGTCATGTAAACATGCTAAAGCCTTATTATGAGAGGGATTCAGTTGTGGCCTTGGTGGATGATGTAAAGGTTGTTTCTAGAATGCCTGATGTTGATGTTGAGGAAGGCCAATTTAGACCAAATATTGTTCCATCGAAACTAAAAAACCAAAATATCCTGGAGAACCTTGAAACGAAGTTGGACCATTTACAAGTTTCACAAAAACAACAGATGAGAGAATTAATTTTAAAATTTAAAAATCTGTTCCCAGATGTTCCAAACAGAACATCGATAATTACCCATGATGTTGATGTTGGGGATGCAAAACCAATCAAACAACACCCATATCGAATGAATGTGGAAAAAAGTAAACTTGTTGATCAGGAAATAAAATACATGTTGGAAAATGATATTATTAGACATTCTACTTCAAATTGGAGTTCGCCCTGTTTTATTGTACCTAAACCTGATGGAACTGTTAGATTTTGCACAGATTACAGTAAAGTGAATGCTGTAACAAAGTCAGATGCTTACCCTATTCCTAGGGTGGATGATTGCATAGACTAGAGTGGGAAAGGCAAAATTTCTTACAAAGATTGACCTATTAAAAGGGTACTGGTGTGTTCCATTAACAGATAGAGGAAGGGAGATTTCAGCCTTTGTAACCCCTTCTGGATTGTATGAATACAATGTTTTGCCATTTGGAATGAAAAATGCTCCGGCAACATTTCAAAGAATGATTAATTCAGTGATTCATGGGTTAAAACATACAGATGCCTACATTGACGACTTAGTGACTGGGAATGATACTTGGGAAGATCACATCTCTGCGTTAGAAAGGTTGTTTGAAAGACTTTCCAAGGCTAACCTTACAGTTAACTTGGCTAAAAGTGAATTTGGCCATGCCACTGTGACGTATCTTGGTTATGTTGTAGGTCAAGGCAAGCAAGCTCCTGTTCAGGCAAAAGTTCAAGCAATATCTGAGTTCCCTATTCCCACAGGTACGAGGACTGTTAGAAGATTTTTGGGAATGGTTGGATATTATCGAAAATTTTGTAAAAATTTTGCTGATATTGCTCTTCCCCTAACTAATCTTCTGAAGAAGGGAGTAAAGTTTGTTTGGACAGATTCTTGTCAAGAAGCATTTGAGAAGCTGAAAGCCATTTTATGCTACCATCCTGTGCTCAAAACACCTGACTTTGAAAAGCCATTTTCATTAGCAGTAGATGCCAGTGATGAAGCTGCAGGAGCTGTGTTGTTGCAGAAGGGTGACCTTGATGATATTGACCATCCTGTAGCTTACTTTTCAAAGAAATTTAATGAGCATCAAAAGAATTATTCCACCATAGAGAAAGAATTACTGTCGCTTGTTTTAGCCTTGCAACATTTCAGTGTATATGTTTGCACCGCTCAGAAACCATTGACTGTATATACAGATCATAACCCATTGGTGTTTCTGAGCCGAGTCAAAAACAAGAACAGAAGGCTGTTAAACTGGAGTTTAATTTTGCAAGAGTTTGATCTCATGATAACTCACATTAAAGGCAAAGATAATGTGATTGCTGATTGTCTTTCCCGATGTTAAATGGGAAACATGTATCTGTACTAATCTGATAGTCTGTAGTTGTGTAGCATGATAATTATTAACATTACTAACTGTATGCGCGGTTAAATTTTTCTTGGGAAATTTTTTTTTAGGTGGGAGGTGTTACGGACTCAGTGAAAGTCCCTTTAAGATAGAGAGTGTGTGTGTATGTGTGTGTGGGGCGTGCTTACGTCAATAGAAGATAAAGGACGTAATGACGTTGTTGAAGAAGAAGAAGGAGAGAGAGAGAGAGAAGGGAGAGAGACACCAGCCTGCTTGTTTTCTCTATCGATGGATGAGAAACAATAACTGTGTTTGCCACTGAAATCCATGTATGGAAGTTGGAAGTAATCCGGTGGAGTTCACTTTGTTGCTGACCTGTAGAAGGAAACAGGTATTTGTGTGTGGACGACCACGATTCGGATGCTTTTCGGGGTGAGGAAGTCACTACCGAGTAAACACTGAAGTGTCATTTGGGTTCCATCATGGAACATTTGGATTTCGTATTTACTCTCTCTATGTTTTTCTACGTCTACGTCTTATCTTCTGACAACGGTGGTTGTTGAAGAAGCCCTTGCTCATGTTTCACCTTATGGCTTGCGGAACTGAACTTTAAGAACCATTCCGGAACTGGGAGTTTTGGACTTTGTCACACACACACCACACGAAGAGTTTAGTTTTGGGGTTAACGTTCGAGGTTTAACATTTTTGAATTCTAACATACTAACATTTTTACTTTTATTTTACGTATTATCATAAGTAGTAATTAATAAAATAGTTTTTAACACTGAATCATGCTCAGTGTGTTTCTTTTGTTGCTGGTTCGTGACACTACATACAACAGAATGGTGTGAAGGCTGGTTCTTGGTCTCCATGGGAAAGGAAACCAGTGGTAACCAAAACCAATTACCTGACATAAGTAAATGGCCTTCTCTGATAATTTACTCATCTTACATTGCCCTGTTAAATTTCTTGAAGTCGTTATATCCAGATGGGTGATCAACTGCGAATTCACAAAACCAGAGAAGTTAATATGTGGAAATTAAAGTTTACTGTACAATGATATGGACTATATTGTTGCACAGTAACTAACTAAAGTCCCCACCATCCAGCCCATGCCGTCTTCTCACAGCTACCATCAGGAAGGAGGCACAGAAGCCTGAAGTTCCAAACCACCAGGTTCAAGAACAGCTATTTCCCTTCAACCATTCGGTTCTTGAACCAACCAGCACAACCCTAATCACTACAGTTTAGCAACACCATGACCACTTTGATCACTTTGCACTAAAATGGACTTTTTTTTTATTCTAACTTATGTTCTTTCTTGTAAAAATTGTTCATGTTTTTCTTATGAATGCTGCTAATATGATGCTATGTGCCTGTGATGCTGCTGCAAGTAAGTTTTTCATTGCACCTGTGCATACATGTACTTGTGCATCTAACAATCAACTCAACTTTGACTTGAAAAAGCCTAGAGCATATAAAAAGTATGGAGAAAACATATTTAAAATAAATAATATTTCCAGTGGTTATATTCAGAACTAATTCAACGAGATGTAACAAACCTACTTTTGACATAGCTTATTTCAGATGCATAGAGTTGATCTGAATCTCCCAAACACATCCAATCACGGGATGACAGACAATTGTTGTTTTATTTTAAAGAAATTGACATCAATATAGAATCATGTTTGGACCTTCACAGGAAAATATGAAGCTGTTTTTAAAAGCAGAGGTGGGGACAGACAGTTGAAGAGAAGTAGTGGACATTAAATCAATTGCACATTTAATATTTTCATGTGTGTCTGCAAGTTGCATTACGTGGGGGCTTTATGCCAAAGGAGGCATAAGCAGCATCTGCTGACTGATTCCACATTTCAAAACTTCAATGATAAAACATAATATATCATGAGTTTAAATCCTGTGGCAAAACAAAATTAATTGCAAGTTCAATGACAAAACTAAGACACAAAAACAAGGCTATCATTTCCTTTCAAAATAATAGAGAACCCAATGCTGTCACTTTTATTTATGCACACTTGCAGCATCTTCAGGCAAGGAGAAGATTTTTCAGTTAAGTTGCTATCTGACCTCTGTTATTACTTTCACAAAACCCAGTAATATGAAATATACTGACAAGCATTAAGTTTAAGATGGGGGATACAGACAATGCTGCTGATTTCGGGATCCTTCAACTTGATTGGTGAAGGAGGTGCAGAAGTCACTTGCGCTGTTCGCACAGGTCACAGTTGTTCTACTTACCTCTTCACGTCCTGATCATGTGAGCACCAACATGTGAAAAATTGAAAAGACCGAGTGCTTGCATCAGTAACATATAGCAGAATATTTATGCTAATACATTCAGTTTCATTCAGTCCTTGTTTACTTTGAGTACGGAATCAGTCCATTCAGAACATTTAAAGAAAGCACTGGTCATGTTTTGTTAGCTCTTCTAATGCTGCATAATTGTCATGTGGAAGGTTCTTATAACCAACTAAATTGTAATTATCTTGAAATTAAATGTAGATTTTACTTTTGTTTTGCACTCTGCTTTTTGTTCCTTTTGTTAGCTCCTCATTAGCTACAGTATATTTACTGAGTTTATTAATTTATTGAAATTCCATTTGACATTAATGGTAATGTGCACAACTAAAACTTAATTAAGAAGCAATGTTACAATTCAGTTTTTCAAAATTAAACATTAATAAGCAAAATTTTCATTTGTTTCAGCAGGAAAAAAATTCTGTGAATAACTCTTTTGATTTAATTACACATGAACACGTCAAAGGTTCCTTCAGGCTCAAGAGACCATGGATTTACGTGTAGTGCAGAATGTACAGTGGGACAGCTTGTACAGCTGCTGCCTCACAGCTCTGGCAACCTGGGTTCAATCCTGACCTCCAAATTTCTCTGAGTGAGTGTTCCCCCTGTGACCTCATGTGTTTTTCTTGGTCTCCAACATACTAAAGTTGTGCAGGTTGGTAGGTTTATCAGCCACTGTAAATTACCCTTAGGAGATAGGTGAGTGGTAAAATCTGGGGGCAATTGATGGGAATGTGGGAAGAATAGATTAAAGGGAAAAAAAATAGTATGGAAAAGGGGCCAGCATCTGTTTTCTTGTGTCAAGTGCCTTGTGCATAATGATAAATAATGTTGACTGTTCAGAAACCATGACCATAATTTGTGTCAGTAGGATTTGACGATTTAATTTTATAATTTAATTTAACAGAAATCTCTTGATGACTGCAAGAAGTGAAGGAGTGCACGAAAGAGAGAAGTTAAGAGGGTAAAAAGAGGATATGAGAAGAATCTGGTAGGCAAGATGAGGCAAAATTCCAAGAGATTCTATAAGTATATTGAGAGTAAAAGGGTGGCTTGGGAGAGAACAGCTCCCTTTAAACACCAGCATGGTCATCTGTGTGCGGAACCAAAGGAAATGGGAGAGATTTTTTCATGAATATTTCTCTTCAGTTTTGACTGTGGAGAAAACAATGGAAGCTAAGGAAATGGGAGAATTGAGTGCTGTTGGCTTGGACCATCTACGAGATAGCAGAGAGCAGGTATAGGAGGTCTCAAAGTGCATTAAGATTGAAAAATACTCAGGGCCTGACCTGGTGGATTCTCTGACCTTGTGGAAGAAGAGAAGAAATTGCCAAGGCCCTTGCAGAGATTTTTGCTTCATCTCTGGCCACAGCTGAGGTTCTGGAGGACTGGAGAGTGTCTAATGTGGTACCATTGTTTAAAAAGAGGAGCCATAAGAAGCAAGGAAACTACAGGCCTGTGAGTCTGACATCGGTGGTGGGTAAATTGCTGGAGGGGATTCTGAGGGACAGGATCTACCAACAATTGGAGAGACAGGGTCTGATTTGGAGTCAGATTGGCTTTGTGCATGGAAAGTCATGTCTGACAAATCTCTTGGAGTTCTTTGAGAAGGTAACAAAGAGGGTACATGAGGGTAGGGCAGTGGATGTTGTCTATTTGGACTTGAGCAAGGCCTTTGACAAGGTCCATCATGGAAGGCTAGTCTGGAAGATTAAATCGCATGGGATCCGGGGGAGATAGCAGACTGGATTCATAATTGGCTCAGTGGTTGGAAGCAGAGGGTGATAGTAAAGGGTTATTTCTCAGACTGGAGACCTTGTGTCCAGTAATGTGCCACAGGGGTCGGTCATGGGACCTTTGCTGTTTGTGATTTATATAAATGATTTGGATATGAATGTATAAGGTATGGTTAGTAAGTTTGTGGATGATATTAAAATAGGTGGTGTAGTGGATAGTATAGAAGGTTATGAAAAATTACAGGGGGATCTTGGTCAGCTAGGTATGTGGATGAGGATTGGCAAATGGCTTTCAATCCAGATAAATGTGAGGTATTGCATTTTGGATGGAACAGAGTGACCTAGGAGTGCAAATGCATAGTCCACTGAAAGCGGCGTCACAGGTAGATAGGGTGATGAAGAAGGCATTTGGTATGCTGGCCTTCATCAATCAGGGCATTGAGTATAGGAGTTATGAAGTTATGTTGCAGTAAAATAAGACATTGGTGAAGCCATACTTGGAGTACTGTGTACAGTTTTGGTCACCCTGTTATAGGAAAGATGTTATTAAGCTAGAAAGAGTGCAGAAAAGATTTATCAGCATGTTGCCTGGACTTGGGGGCCTGTGTTACAAGGAGAGGTTGCATAGGCTAGGACTTTATTCCCTGGAAGGTAGGACTTTGAGAGGTGACCTGATGGAGCTGTATAAGATCATGAGGGGCATAGACAAGATGAAAGCGCATCATCTTTTTTTTCCCAGGAAGGGGTGCTGAAAACAAGGCGGCTAGGTTTAAGATCAGAGGTGAGAGATTTAAAAGGGACATCGGGGTAGCTTCTTCACACAAAGGATGGCGCGTATTTGGAATGATCTGCCAGAAATAGTGGTTGAGGCAGGCACATAAGCAACATTGAAAAGCCATCTAGATAAGTACATGGGATAGGAGAGGTTGAGAGGGCTATGGGCCAAATGCCGGCAGATGGGATTAGCTTGCTGGGCAACATAGTCTGCATGGACAAATTGGGCCAAAGGGCCTGTTCCCATGCTGTATGACTCTTTGACTCTAAGCAGAAAATGTCAACCAAATTACTGTAGTGCAGAGAGAAATATGCAATCCACGTCAAAACACTTCTGCTCTTCCACTGCACTCCCACCCAGCTTGCTAGCTTTTGGTCCACCCCTTCCTTTCATCTTTTTATACCAGCTAATTCTCCTCTATCTTTCAGTCCTGATGAAGGGTCTCGACCCAAAACATTGACTGTCCACTTCCCTCCACAGATGCTGCCTGACCCGCTGAGTTTCTCCAGCATCTCATTTGTTGCTGCAGATTCCAGTGTCGGCAGTCTCTTGTGTCTCACAACATCCAGGATCTGCTGACTTTGGGTGTTGACACCCAGACAACTTCCAAACTCTTCACACATGGGAAGTACCCTTCTCCTATGCATCTGACTGAATCCAGTTACAAAACTTAATGAAATTTTTAGTTTTCTTAGCTCTGGAGGAAATGTTCCAATGTTAACTAAACTCCCAGAAGCATTCCTTTTTATCGCAATGTAGGGCTTGAATTTGTAGGGTCTTTAATAATTGATAACTTAAAATAAAACATTCCTGATGATTGACATAAAAAACATCTTTTTCTTTCACACTTGTAAAACTCTGGTAACATTTTTTGCAACATTGACCACATACTTTGCAGTGCAAAATATGGCTTTCAAAATATGGATAGTGTATAGGGATTACTGACCAGTTACAGTTGCTTGTGGACACATAATTGAATCTTCTCTTCTGTGACATTAGGAGGCACTGGGGGAAAACATCCCAGAAATGTAAAGTGATAGATGGTAGTGGATGACTCTCAAACTAGGTATTATTGTCATTACTAACTTAGTTCCAATTTATAAACTGCTGTTTGATGTGGTGGGAAGAATTTGGGACAGACTCTGTTTTGAGTGCCAGGTCTGAGATGGGAGTAGGTACCACATTTCTGATGGACAGTGAGACATTGCAGCACTGGAGGTGGGCAAACCTGGGTAAAAATCAGAGTGGTTGGAGTCCACAAAGGAAGACTAACCCCTTGCCTGCAACATTGGAGATATCAAAGTTAATTGGTGGAGATTCAATGTTGTATAGGGGACTTCCTAACATCAGCTCAGACGTGGACTGGCTCTTTAATGTACCCCAGCCAAGCCTTTTTCCCTTCATTTAGAGCCTGCTTTTGAAATGAAGGCTCCCACTGTTTCTGGTGCAAGAATGCTGCAGTGATCCCAGACAAATAATGCAAGTCAACTGATGCTTATTGATTTTGCATTGTGCATAGTTTGGCACCATCTGTTCTTGCAAATGCAATGTTGCAAGTTGTCTTAAGTGTTTCCTTCCAATGGAGTGGATAGATTGAATATTCTGAACTGGGTATTAGTTAAACTATGAAGCCTTACACAAACATGATTACTTTGAAATTGGGTATGGAATTGAGCTAAATTCAGTTCTGTCACCCAATTGTAGGACCCTAAGAAGTCACTAAATTCCAGAAATTTATCCTTTAAAAATCATATATTTTTTTCTACAATGAGAGCATAACAATGCAATCTGTGTGACTTCTAACAGCAGCTGCTTGTAAAATCTCCAGCTACTTCATCATTGCTGCTCGGGTACCTGACAAACACATCAGAGGCTCAAAGCATACTCTTCATGGCAGCCCTTGCTGTAGTTGTTCGGGTTGCCATGGAGATGAAGGATAATACAACAAAAGTGATTCACACACCTTGAATGTATGTGGCCTCAATGTTCTTCCAGCCTCCTAACCCCACTATCACAACAATGATCTCTGCTGTGAGCAGCTGAAGTAAACACTGTGATACAAAGCAATAATGTCTCACACAAGCAAAGTGGTAAAAACTTTGACAGAGGCTTGCAGACAGCAAAGGCATCAGTGTCCCACTGGGGATTGTTTAATTTATATGTGGCTACCAGCGATGCAGGACTTGTTTCATTCTTAACAACGAGTGAAATTACACATCACTGGTCCACCTTCTGCCAGTAAAGCAGTGATGATTTTGCGTATGTTGTTGACATCATCACATACATAAATGATGCTAGACCAATGGCTGTCTCATTATGGTGAATCACACAGAAATGCCTCATTCAATTTTCTGATGGATGGAACTTCAACCAGAAATGGACATAAACTTGTTAAGACATATAACACATATGTTAAGCATAACTTGCACATGATAAAAGGGATTCTATCCGCTTCAATATCTTGGCAAATATTTTTTATTGGTGATAGAATGCAAGGTCATATCTGCAAAACAGAATTACTGTAGGGGTGTGTGTGTGTGTGTGTGTGTGTGTGTGTGTGTGTGTGTGTGTGTGTGTGTGTGTGTGTGTGTGTGTGTGTGTGTGTGTGTGTGTGTGTGGTGTTTTGATGTACAGTGCATGACTGGCCAATGCCTCTCCATACAAACAACTCAAGATGTTATCAGCCTCCCAGTAAAAGCCAGTGCAATCACTTCTTCCATGCCAGTTTGTAAAGACAATGTCAGCAAGTTCTTGAACTGTTGCTGACCACAGTAATCTGTTCAATATAATGACTACCTAATTTTGTCAGCATCAGATACCTGAGTTATAAACTTATCACAAACATTTACATCAACTCACATTCTATAATCTGTGTAGTAAACAATAATTTTCTGTTACTTAACTGAACAACATCTTTAAAGATTATTCACTTTTATAATTAAATCATGTACACTCATGTTTTCGAAGGTACCAGTTGTGCTTCAATAGATGTTTTAAGTGTTCTCTGCCCATTAACAACCCAGTATATGCCACTGCCTCTTTCCCTTTTTTGTCTTCCAAAACTGTATGACCTCACATATCCATTTCAGATTGCATCTACCTATCCTCTTCTCATGCTGCAAAACACTCATTAAACTTTAGCCTCCAGCTCATCCACCCCCATTTCTATCCACATTGTCAGATTTCCTCAAAAACCTTATCCAAAAAGATTTGCAATAAGTCTTGTGTGAGACATGTTATTGAACAGCTTATGAAATCTGCGCCTTTTACCTCCACTGAATTCTCTCCATCAATACTGTCACTCTAAATGTGTCAAATATAACTTGGCTTCAACAACTTTGTACTGGCTCTCATGAAGTTTTTCATATAAATACTCACTTGTAAATCTATAATTCAAAACTCAAACAAGTCCTTTAATTTTTTTCTGGCAAAATTTGTACCATACTGTGCTTTTATGAATAAATGAAATCGCTTGTCATGCATTTTTTAACAGCCTTACCATTACAACAGATGATTCCTAGAAAGCAGACTAACTGGTATGTCTCAGCTTGTTCAACCTCTCCAAATGTTTATGCTCCATATGACCCTTCTTTTTCCTCCTCCTACCTTCTTCATCCAACTTCATCAGCAAATTTTCTTTCTTTCTCCCTCATGCACCTGGTTACTAGCAGACAATAGACAATAGGAGCAGAAGTAGACCATTCTGCCCTTCGAGTCTGCACCGCCATTTTGAGATCATGGCTGATCCTCAACAATCAATATCCTGTTCCTGCCTTGTCCCTATATCCCTTGATTCCCCTATCTATAAGAAACCTATCTAGCTCCTTCTTGAAAGTGCCCAGAGAATTGGCCTCCACTGCCCTCCGAGGCAGTGCATTCCACAAATTCACAACCCTCTGGGAGAAGAAGTTTTTCCTCACCTCTGTCCTAACTGGCCTAGCCCTTATTCTTAAATCATGCCCCCTGGTCCTGGACCTCCCCAACATCTGGAACATATTTCCTGTCTCTATCTTGTCCAATCCCTCAATAATCCTGTATGCTTCAATCAGATCCCCTCTCAATCTTCTCAATTCCAGCGTGTACAATCCCAGTCTCTCCAACCTCTCAGCATAAGACAGTCCCGACATCCCCGGAATTAACCTCGTAAACCTACGCTGCACGCCCTCTATAGCCAGGATATCCTTCCTTAACCCTGGAGACCAAAACTGTACACAATACTCCAGGAGTGGTCTCACCAGGGCCCTGTACAAATGCAAAAGAATCTCTTTGCTTTTGTACTCAATTCCCCTTGTAATACAGGCCAACATTCCATTAGCCTTCATCACTGCCTGCTGCACTTGCTCATTCACTTTCAGTGACTGATGAACAAGGACTCCTAGATCCCTTTGTATTTCCCCCTTACCTAACTCCACACCATTCAGGTAACAATCCGCCTTCCTGTTCCTGCTCCCAAAGTGGATAACCTCACACTTATCCACATTAAACTTCATCTGCCAAGTATCTGCCCACTTACCCAACCTATCCAAATCACCTTGAATTCTCCTAACTTCCTCTACACATGTCGCACTGCCACCCAACTTTGTATCATCAGCAAACTTGCTAATGTTATTCACAATGCCTTCATCTAAATCATCAACATAGATTGTAAACAGCTGCGGTCCCAACACCGAGCCCTGTGGCACCCCACTAGTCACGGCCTGCCATTCTGAGAAACATCCATTCACCCCTACCCTTTGTTTCCTATCCGCCAACCAGTTTTCTATCCACGTTAATACCCGCCCCCCAATTCCATGAGCCCTAATTTTACCCACCAATCTCCTGTGCGGCACTTTATCAAATGCCTTCTGAAAGTCGAGGTATACAACATACACTGAATCTCCCTCGTCTATTTTCCTGGTTACATCCTCAAAAAAATCCAGTAGATTAGTCAAGCATGATTTGCCCTTGGTAAATCCATGTTGACTCGACCCAATCCTATCATTGCTATCCAAATATGCTGCTATTTCATCCTTAATAATGGACTCTAGCATCTTCCCCACCACAGACGTTAGGCTAACTGGACGATAGTTCCCCATTTTCTTCCTCCCTCCTTTCTTAAAAAGTGAGATAACATTAGCCATTCTCTAATCCTCAGGAACTGTCCCCGAATCTAAGGAACATCGGAAAATGATCACCAATGTATCCACAATTTCTAGAGCCACCTCCTTTAGTACCCTGGGATGCAGACCATCTGGACCTGGGGATTTGTCAGTCTTCAGTCCCATTAGTCTACCCATCACCATTTCTTTCCTAATGTCAATCCACTTCAGTTCCTCTGTCACCCTCTGCCTTTTGTCCATCCTTACTTCTGGGAGATTTCTTACGTCTTCCCCAGTGAAGACAGATCCAAAGTACTTATTAAATTCGACTGCCATCTCCCTGTTTCCCGTAATAATTTCACCCGATTCGGTCTTCAAGGGCCCAACATTGTTCCTAACTAACTTCTTTCCCTTCACATGCCTAAAAAAGCTTTTGCTATCCTCCTTAATATTCCTGGCTAGCTTGCCTTCGTACCTCATTTTTTCTTCCCGAATTACCTTTTTAGTTAAATTCTGCTGCACCTTAAAAATTTCCCAATCTTCTATCTTCCCACTCAGCTTGGTTCTGCCATACTTCTTCCTTTTTAACACAATGCTATCTCTGACTGCCTTTGTCAGCCACGGTGGCCCCTTACCCCTCTTTGAGTCTTTCCTTCTCTGGGGAACAAACTGATCCTGCAACTTGTGCATTATTCCCAAGAATACCTGCCATTGCTGTTCCACTGACAATTCTGCTAGGATGCCCACCCAGTCAACTTTAGCTAGCTCCACCCTCATGGCCCCATAGTCTCCTTTGTTCAACTGCAAAATTGACCCTTCTGATTTGCCCTTTTCCCTCTCCAATTGCAGATAAAAACTTATCATGTTATGGTCACTACCTCCCAATGGCTCCTTTACTTCGAGTTCTCTTATCAAATCCTGCTCATTACACAGCACTAAATCCAGAATAGCCATCTCCCTGGTCGGCTCTTGTACCAGCTGCTCCAAGAATGCATCCCGGAGGCACTCTATAAACTCCCTTTCCTGGGGTCCAGTAGCAGCTTGATTTTCCCAGTCCACTTGCATATTGAAATCCCCCATAACTATTGTGACATTACCCTTGCCACATGCCAACATTAACTCACTATTCAGCTTGCACCCAATATCCATGCCACCATTCGGAGGCCTGTAGATAACACCCATTAGGGTCTTTTTGCCCTTACAGTTCCTCAGTTCTATCCACACTGACTCTACTTCTCCTGATTCAATGTCCCCCCTTGCAAGGGACTGAATCTCATTCCTCACCAACAGGGCCACCCCACCCCCTCTGCCCACCTTCCTGTCCTTACGATAGCATGTATACCCTTGAAAATTCATTTCCCAGGTCTGATCTCCCTGCAGCCATGTCTCCGTTATCCCAACAACATCATACTTACCCATTCGTATCTGAGCTTCAAGCTCGCCTACCTTATTCCTGACACTCCGTGCATTCAGATATAGGATTTTTAACCCATTTCTCCTCTCTCCATTCGTATTAATGTTCCAAAATTGTGTAGTTCCTACCTGTCTTCTACCCTCCATCTCGCTATCCTCTCTCTCATTCTGGATCCCCTCCCCTTGCAAATTTAGTTTAAACCCCCCCCCGAGCAGCATTAGCAAACCTTCCTGCAAGAATGTCAGTACCCCTCCAGTTCAGGTGTAAACTGTCCCGTTGGAACAGATCCCATCTTCCCTGGAACAAATCAATCCACTTGAATGCATTTCAGTTTTTAGCTTCAAGCACTACTTCCACAATTGTATGACCACTTGGATGTTTGTTCTGAATTCCTCACTCAATTTATTAGTGACTGCCTATGGCATAGTTTCAGAAACCCAGGTTCAATCCAGACCTCGAGGGTCCTGTCTGCGTGTTCTCCCTGTGACTGCATGGGTTTCCTTTGGGAGCTTTGGTCTCCTCCCTTATCCCATAGACAAGCTGACTGAGAATTTAATTGGCTGCAGTAAATTGCCTCTCGTGTCAGAGAATTATGGGGTGGGGGGGTGCTATGGGAGGGTGAACTGATGGACATGTGTGAGAGAATAAGTTATTGAGAAATAACTGGGGGATTGAGACTGTTGTGATTGGTCTGAGGGCTGGCCCAGATTTGATGGGTCAAATGGCCTCCCTACATGCCATAAGAAATTACACAGTATCTATGCTTGAACTCACAAAAAATATAAATATTTTCACTCTCTAACTTATTAACCCCTTTTAAAAGCATGAAGATCTCCATCAGGTCTCCTTACAGCTGCCTTTTACTAAGTAAATGATTCCTGTCTATTCATTGTTTTTTGCACAACGGAGACATAGACTGTTTCAATTGCCGAAGAGTTGCCAACAGAATTGAACATCAACAAATGACCTACTTCAAATTTACGATGGAAAGAAAGTTATTGATGAAGCCGCTGGAGATGGCTGGGACCAGAGCACTGCTGTGAGGAACTCCTGTGATGATATCCTGGGGCTGAGATGTTTGACCTTCAACAACCACACAACCACCTTCCATCGTGTGAAGTATGACTCCAACCACTAGGATACTTTCCTTTTTGACACTAAATGTCATGATCAGTCACCGGTACTGGTATACAATATTATTCTGATTCTCAAAGAAGTGCAGTTTAATATCAGTCATGTCACCATGTTAAGCACAGAACAAGATAGGCCAGGATGGAAGGCAATAACGCATACTTTGATCAGTGTTCATACATTTGCAGTATAAATAAAAGGGGGATTGTTGTTTTCTACATCTAAGTTATTTTGCAATACTTTGTTTCTTAGAAATACATTATGTAGCAGTAAAGCAACAGCAGCTGAGATGGCTTACTTGTAGTGTTCAGTGCGAGTAATATAACAGAGTTAAATTAAATTGTCCTCCTTATCCGCAGAGATTTGCACTTGACAGTCACAGTAAAATTCAAATTCCACTTTGATGTATGGAAAGAGATCCTCAGGGACCTAGAACATAGAACAGTACAGCACAGAAGCAGGCCCTTTGGCCCATGATGTCTGTGCTATACGCAATGCCTAATTAAATTAACTCTCTTCTCCCTGCACATGATCTATGTCCCTCCAGTCCCTGCATATTCATGTGTCTGTCTAAAAGCCTCTGAAACGTCACTATTATATCTGTTTGTATCACCTTTCCTGGCAGCGCGTTCCAGCCACCGACCACTCTGTGTAAAAAAAAACACTTGCCACACACATCTCCTTTCAACTTTCCCCCTCTCAACTTAAATGCATGTCCCCTATTAGAAACTTTCCTTCCAAGTGGAATCTCAGTGAAAGAAAATGCTCAAGGATAAGATATTATGAACAGGTCTTTCTTATGAACCAGCTCAATTCCCAGATTACACTTCCACCATATTTCAGACTGAACAGTCTTCTGCATGTGATCAAGACTGGCATGCTACATTTACTTTCAGTTAAAGCACTGTTGGTTGTCTATTCTGCAGCAATGAATGTGACTTGTGAATAGATATCACACAGATATTGTGATTAATATTTTGATTAATAATTTGCTGACAACAATAAGAACATTAAGATACAGCAAAATTTGTACAGTTGAAATAACACTTGTGAACTATGAAATGTTACTGCAAAGCCATTTATTTGATAAGGACCAATGAGCACTGTATAAGAGCTATATGACCAGCTGTGATTACACGGCTGTATTAAGATCACAGTCTCAGAAACAGTCATAAATTTATGCTCCAAAGATTATTTTGCCCAAAGGGTATTGCCACTACATGGGAGTGTTTTTGGAAGCAAGGTAAATCCATATGAAAGCCCTGCACAACATTTAATGTACTAGCCACTGAGGTCAGCTGCAAGTAGATGCTCGATGTGCTGTCACTGCAACTAAGTAGCACCATCACAAGGGCTGCAGTGGTTCAAAGTGAACGTTTCTCAGGTTAATTATGGATTGGCAATGAACACAGTTTGACCATCCTGTCCACACTGCAGGAACCCATTAAAATAAAATAGTCAAATAGAAAGAAGCCAGATAACTGAAACATAAACCTGTGAGAAAATATTCAAACTATAATTCACTGTAATGGTGAAACTAAAAATTGCCCTGCTGTTCCAATTACATTTAGAATGAAAAGCAACCTCAGCAGGGTTTGTGATCGACAGTGCTGGTTTACAATTAGCAAGGATTCAACAAAACAACTTTTAAACAAGGATTGGATCCTCAGAAAAAGACTTTAGACTGCAAAGATTTATACAAAGGATACAACAAACCTACACCATGCTTCACACAACTTTTTTGTCCTCCATCCTACTTTTTTCTTCAAACCCAACTATTTTAATGGTCTTCTCTGATAACATACGATTTTGTAGACATTATATAAATACATGCACACACAAGATTTGGCTAAGTATCTTTTTACATCTTATTGCTTAATGCTGTGTGCACATTTGGCTCAGTGAGCAGCAGTCATTGCTTTGTGTGTGTAGACCATTTCAGAATGACTGAAAAAATTGGCCTGGATCTTCCTGATAAATGCCAGCAGTTCCCAAAGAAACTTCTAACATCTACCTATTTAAATGGAAGCAAGTCTGGGAGCTCCACACTTGCGTAGTTAAGTGTGGGAGTTACAAACTTACTGACAGATTTGGAATGCCAAACCAGTCAGTTTGCCCAGCTGCAGGATTCCACTTGGAATATCACACACACGGCACCTTAGAGTCAGAGAGTTGTACGGCAGAGAAACAGGATCTTTGGCCCACCATGTCATGCCAACCTTTTTGCCCATCCACACTAATCGCATTTGCCCGCATTACAACAGTATCTTTGTGCCTTGCCTATTGAAGTGTCTATCTAAATGTCTCTTGAACAGAGTGATTTTATCTGACTCCATCACCTCCTTTGATATTGTGTTCAAAATATCAATCATTCCCTGTGCAAAAAAAAAAAAAAAATTACCCCTGTGATCTCCTTTAATATTGCTTCCTCTCAGCTTAAATCTATGTTCTCTTGTTTTTTTTCCACTGGCATGGAAAGAAGATTCTGACTATCTGCACTATCTATGTCTCTTATAATTTCAGGTCACCCCTCAATCTTCTTCACTCCAGGGAAACCAAACCAAACCTATCCAATGTCTCCCCAAAACTAAAGTCCTCCAATCCAGACAACATCCTAGTGAATCTCCTGTGCACTCTCTCCAATGCAACTACTTCCTTCCTACAGTGTGGTAACCAGAAATGCGTACAATACTCCAAGGGTGGCCTGACCAGTGTTCTGTAAAATTGCAACATAAAGTCTCAACTTTTATATTCTATGACCTTACCTATGAAGGCAAGCATGCCATATGCTTTCTTCACTGCTCCATGTTGCTACTTTCTGGGAACAATGGACTTGAACCCCAAAATCATCACCTTACATTTGATTGGATTAAATTCCACCTGCCAATGTTCCAGCTAACTTTTCTTCTAATCTATGCCCTGCTGCGGCCTTAGACAACCTTCCTTGTTCCCCAGTTCTTAGATCCTGTGGAAGCTGAGATCTCCCAGATGATATGACCATTGATTTAATGAAGGCCCTTCAACCTGAAAAGTTAACTGTTTCTCTTCCCACAGACGCAGCCTGACATGTTGAGTATTTTCAGAATTTTCTGCTTTTATTTTAGATTTCCAGCGTTTGCAATATTTTTGATTTTCAAGGAACTTAACTTCCCCTTCATGACTACTTTATTTCACCCAGTCAGGGAAATTCCCTTTCTTCCACCCCCCAACCCCCATCTCTGCTATCTAGACAAATTTATTTTCTCTCTTTCTCAGTTATAAAGGGTCTTGGGCCTGAAATGTTAACTGTTTCTCTTTCCATTGATGCTGCTTGACCTGCTGAGTTTTTCCAGCATTTTTTGTCTTTATTTCATTTCAGTTAGTTACCTTCAATGGTTTTAAATGTTCTTAAATGTTCTTAATCACTTAGCTTTTATTTTCCACTGATGCTAATCCTGTTAACATTCTTTTAAACAGTCTTGGGTAACTGTGGTGGCTTGTGAATGTTAAAAACATACACAAATATTGAATTTAAACGTCAGCTACTAACTACTCTGGGGCTACAGCCCTGCCAAAGCTGCTCAGCCACCATCATTGGAGGACACCCTGTACTGTGTCACACTACCTTGGGCCTCACCAAAGAGTTGAGAAGAGGATGCCCACAATCTCATTGGAGGAAACAGAATAGCCTCGGGTATATGTGACCAATTTTCTCAGAGAAGCAGAAGATTCTTAGGGAGATAAAGCATGGAAACAGGCTGTTCAGCCCATCGAGTCTGCACTAACCATCAAACACCCATTTACACATATCCTACATTAACCCCATTTCTTTATTCGTCACACAATCTTTTCAATTCTCCTCAGATTCTACTAGTCGCCTGTACACAAGGGGTAATTCAGGGTTGCAAATAAACTACCAACCTGTATGTCTTTGGGATGTGGGAAGAAATTTAGGCACCCAGAGGAAACCCACTGGGTCAGGGAGAACGTGTAAACTCCACACTGACAGCACCTGAGGTCAAGTACGAACCTGGGTCTCTAACACTGTGAGGCAGCGGCTTTACCAACCAGGCCATTGTGCCACCCCAAAGATCTGCCTGAATGCTTTACAGGTAAATGTGAGAACGTTCAACCCAACAGATCTTTGACACAACAAGGATTACAGCACTAGAGGCAAGAAGGTAGAAAAGAACAGAGTGGATCCACCGTGTGGAGTTTGCACATTCTCCCTGTGACAACCATGGGTTTCTTCTGGGTGTTCCAGTTTCCTCTCACATTCCAAGGACATGAGCTGGCAGGTTAATTGGCTATTGTAAATTATTCTTATGTAGATGAGTGGTAGAATCTGAGAGAAGTTGATGGGAAAACGAGGAGAAAAAATAGGATTAGTATAAATGGTGTCTGATGCTTAGTGTTGATTCAGTGGGCCAAAGCGCCTGTTTTCATGCTCTTTGAATCAATGACTAGCTAAGGTGAGAGCAAAATAATGGCAAGACCATGGTGTGGTGCACCAACATAAAGGCAAACAAAGAGGATGGTTTGGCCTGTTGAGTCTTTAACCTTTGAAACCATGCAGTGTGTGCATGACTTTGAACATGCTGCACAGGAAATTGCTGGATTATGAATAAACTGTGTGACATGGTTAAATCAGATCTGAAGGCAGATGGTCAACTTTGCTGCCACAGTGTCTTGGTTATGAAAATTGCAACAACAACACATCCAACAACTCTTCTCGTTACTACCAGGAGCCTGAAGAGCTGCACTCAATGATTCAGAAACAGCTTCTTCCCCTCGACCATCAGATTTTATGACAAAATAAATTCTTTACATGAGAAAATTATACTCTGAATGGCTTAACCCCGAACTCTATAAACTCATGAACACTATCTCGTTATTCCTATCATTTAGAACATTGAACATAGAACATTACAGCACAGTACAGGCCCTTCAGCCCACGACGTTGCGCCGACATTTTATCTTGCTCTATTACCTACCTAACCCTTCCCTCATGTGGCTACCTAAGAGTCTCTTAAATGTCCCTAATGTATCGGCCCCCACAGCCTCTGCAGGCAGTGTGCTCCACGCACCGACCACTCTCTGTGTAAAAAACATACCTCTGACATCCCCCTTATACATTCCTCCATCACCTTAAAATTATGCCCCTTGTGTTAGCCATTTTCACCCTGGGAAAAAGTCTCTGACTGGCCACTTGATCTATGTCTCTTATCATCTTGTACACCTCAATCAAGTCACCTCTCATCCTCCTCCTCTCCAAAAAGAAAAGCCCTAGCTCACTCAACCTATCCTCATAAGACATGATCTCCAATCCAGGCAACATCTTGGTAAATCTCCTCTGCACCCTCTCTAAAGCTTCCACAACCTTTCCATAAGGAGGTGACCAGAACTGAACGCAACACTCCAAATGTGGTCTAACCAGAGTTCGAAAGAGCTGCAACATCACCTCATGGCTCTTGAACTTAATAGCCCGACCAATGAAGGCCAACACACCATACGTCTTCTTAACAACCCTGTCGACCTGCACGGCAACCTTGAGAGATCGATGGACGTGGATCCCAAGATCCTTCTGTTCCTCCACACTGCTAAGAGCCCTGCCATTATTCTGCCTTCAAATTCGATCTCCCAAAGTGTATCACTTCACACTTTTCTGGGTTGAACTCCATCTGCCACTTCTCAGCCCAGCTCTACATCCTGTCAATGTCCTGTTGTAATCTACAGCAACCTTCTACACTATCCACAACACCACCGACCTTGTGTCATGAGCAAACTTACTAACCCACCCTTCAACATCCTCATCCAAGTCATTAAAAAAAAATCACTAAGAGCAGGGGTCCCAGAACAGGTCCCTGCGAACACCACTGGTCACCAACTTCCAGACAGAATAGCTGCCGCCACCCTCTGTCTTCTATGGGTGATCCAATCCTGAATCCACACAACCACATTTCCCTGGATCCCATACCTCCTGACTTTCTGAATAAGCCTTCCATGAGGAATCTGATCAAACGCCTTAGTAAAATCCATGTATACCACATTGACTGCTCTACCTTCATCGATGTGCTTTATCACATCCTCAAAGAATTCAATCAGGCTTGTGAGGCACAACCTGCTCCTCACAAAGCCATGCTGACTGTTCCTAGTCAGACTATGCTTCTCCAAATGCCCATAATTCCTGTTTCTAAGAATCTTCTCCAGTAATTTGCCACCACTGAAGTAAGACTCACTGGTCTATAATTCCCAGGGTTATCCCAACTCTATTTCTTAAACAAAGGAACAACATTTGCCACCTTCCAATCATCTGACACTACTCCTGTGGTCAGTGAGGACACAAAGATCATCGCCAAATGTGCAGCAATCTCTTTCCTCGCTTCCCTTAATAACCTTTGATATATCCCATCTGGCCCCGGTGACTTATCTATCCTAATGTTTTTTAATAGTTCCAGCACATCCTCTTTCCTCACATCGACATGCCCTAGCATATCAGTCTGTCGTACGCCATCCTCAGACACATCAAGGTCTCTCTTGCTGGTGAATACTGAAGCAAAGTATTCATTAAGGACCTCCCCTACCTCTTCCAACTCCAGGCACGTTTCCTCTTTTATCACTGATCGGTCCTACCCTCACTCTCGTCATCCTCCTATTCTTCACATATGTGTAGAACGCCTTGGGGTTTTCCTTAATCCTACTCTCTGAGGCCTTATCATGCCCCTTCTAACTCTCCTAAGTCCATTATTAAGCTCCCTCCTGGCTACCTTGTAACTCTCCAGAGCCCTGTCTGATCCATTCTTTCTAAACCTTAGGTCAGCTTCTTTCTTCCTCTTAATGAGATATTCTACGTCTCTTGTCAACCATGGTTCCTTCTCTCTACCATCCTTACCCTGCCTCAATGGGACAAACCTATCCAGAGCCCCATGCAAGTACTCCCTAACCAACCTCCACACTTCCGCTGTGCACTTCCCCAAGAACATCTGTTTCCAATTTACACACCCAAGTTCCTGCCCAATAGCATCATCATTCCCCCTCCCCCAGTTAAATACTGTCCCTTGTCGTCTGCTCCTATCCCTCTCCAAGGCTATGGTAAAGGTCAAGGAGTTATGGTCACTATCTTCAAAATGCTCTCCCACCGAGAGATCTGAAACCTGATCAGGCTCGTTGCCTAGTACCAGGTCCAGAATGGCCTCTCCTCCAGTCAGCCTGTCCACATACTGTGTCAAGAATCCTTCTTGGACACACCTGCACTATTTATTTTTGTAATTATTGTAATTTAATGTCTTTGCACTGTATTACTGCCACAAAACAACAAATATCATGTCATTTAAGTCAGTGATAATGAATCAGATTCTGATTATTGCCATTTTAATTTAATTATGTTTCAACCTGTTTCTTGTTTCATCAATCTGCCTTCTGTGCTCAAAATTACAGCTTTAGGACAAGAGCAAATGATTCATAGTTACATTTTTTCCACTTTTCCGATAGTTATTTTGATCTAGGGATTATTTGAAATTACTTAAAGTCTTCCTCAAATAACAAAAATATCATGAGAACACATTGACATTTTTAGAAATAGTTTCTTGTCTTTGGTCTCAAAATGAATCATCAACAATAGTCCTGAAACATAACCAGCAACTGCCAAATTCCTTAGAAACACTAAAGACAAGCTAACATCTCCATGGAGAGGGCAAGAATTCTCTGGTATGCCAGCATTAAGCTTGGCTATAACTTTTAATAATATGACAGAAATTGTCCAAAAGAAAAATATGTCTTATTCTTTTCTCCCCCAACCTCCTACTCCACAGCCACATATTGTTGACAGAAATTATCAATTTGGTTGGAAATTTTAACTCTAATTTCTAAATTTAACTCAGTGGAAAAAAATCCTGCAAAACTTTAATGACAAAATGAATTCTTTACATGAGAAAATTATACTCTGAATGGCTTAACCCAATATATAAATCGTCGATGGAAAAAATAGAATTTTTTTTACTGAACACATTTTGCAACAGGTAAAACAATGTTTGAGATAGGTAATAGATTTTTTTTAGTTCTGTTCTTTTGGGTTTATGAAGACAATTGTAATTTCTCCAATACAGTCCAATCTCAGTAAACTCTGCAGTGAGATGTCAGTGACTATTTTAGGTATTCCCAGTCGGTATGCACTAACAAGCTGATACCTCGAAGGACATATATTTTTAATTACTACATCCATGTTTATACATTACATTGTTTGTTTCAGAGAACAGTATCAATTTTATGTGAGCTTATTTGTTGTAGCATCCATTAGCAAACAATTCATTAACAAACAGATGAGAAAGAAATGGGTAATTCTTAGATGTAGATTCTTTGTATAAACATACAAATCATACGTATCACCTTCAATGATTTACATGGAATATTCCATGCCTGTTAACATCTCTGAAGAACAAATTTCACATTTATTTCCTTGACACTATCCCTTATACCTCGATTCTCATGTAACAGCTCCATTTTGGAGTATTGGATACAAGACTGTCAGATTCACTGCCACTGTTGCTTAAGTTGCTGTGTTGGTATTCAAACCCCCATGCCTACATTCTTTCCTTTTCACATCAGTGACCTCCAATGATCAATCAAGATTGATAGCTCAGCATCCAGTGATCAATCTAAAATCAGACCAATAGGTCTTGTGTAGATGCCAGTGTTCATCTTGTAGATTGTTGACCATGTTCCCTATTCAAGACATCACTCAAGGAAACACTGTTTTCCTGTACAGGGCATGGGTCAAAGTAAAGCGTATCAAGATAGATAAAGTATTTAAATAAAAAAGCTTGCTGGTGAAGTTGTTTCTCATGCAACCAAATACCCAGATCAGAAGTGTCTGCAACCAGAGGGCATAGGTTTAAGGTAACGAGCAAAAGATTTAGAAGGTATGTGAGGAATAATTTTTTCACCTTGAGGGTGGTGGGGATTTGGAATGCATTGCACAAGAGGGTGATGGAGGCAAAGACTCTCACAATATTTAAGAAGTATCTAGATTAGCGCCTCAATCGGCAAGACATAAAAGGCTACGCATTGATGGGATGAGTATTGATGGGAACTTAATAGTCAGCAATAGATAGGGAGGGGTTGATGGATTTGTTTCTGTGCTCTATGACTTATGACCAGTGATGGCAAGACCCTCTGTCCACCTTGGATGCAAACCTTTGCTGGTGCAATGACCCACTAATCCTTCATACTCAGAGGAATCTACACAGCACCCATTAAGGCTGATAGATTCTTATTGCTATACAGTGCCCACAACTGAATAGAACACTCTACAGGGGGTCCAACCAGAACTCTTTATTACTCCAATATCACTTTCAATTGTTGACACTCGAGCCTTCTTAAAATAAAAACAAACATTTCATTCTTTTTTTTGTGCAAATACCCATGCTTTTAAGAACTTGCCTACTTGGGTAACCCTCTGCTTCTCTACAGTTTGCCATTTCTGACTACTGAGAAAGCACTTGGATTTCCCTTTATTGGGTCTAAAGTATACATCCACACATTTCCTCACATTAAACTCATTCTGCCACAACTCTGTCCACTTTTTCTATCATCGTCCCCTTACAACTTTCTGTTCCCCCATAATTACCTACAGTTCTGTATGACCTTGGTAATGTCAGCTAGCACAGCTCTCAATTTTCTTATCTGAGTAATTTAGTGAAAAGCTACAGTTCTTGTACAGATCCCTAGGTTGGATATGTTGAATATGAGTCGACTTTCCGTAACGAGATAGGACACCTTGTTGAGTGGTACTGCAACAACAACCTCTCGCTCAACGTAAGCAAAACTAAAGAGCTGATTGTTGTCTTCAGGAAGGGGAAGGAGGGTGAACATGCACCAGTCCACATTGGGGGATCGGCGGTGGAGAGAATCAGCAGCTTTAAATTCCTGGGCATTAACATATTGCATGACCTGTCCTGGGCCCAGCACATGGATGCAATCATAAGGAAAGCACACCAGCATCTTTACTTTCTTAGGAGGTTAAGGAGATTCGGCTTGTCACCAAACACTCCAACAAACTTCTATAGATGTACTGTTGAAAGTATCCTGACTGGTTACATCATGATCTGGTATGGCCATTCAAATGCTCAAGAACATAAGAAGCTACAGAGAGTAGTGGACTCTGCTCAATACAGCACGGCACATCCCTCCCCACCATCGGTAGTATCTGCAGGAGGTAACATCCATTATCAAAAATCCCCACCATCCAGGCCATGGCATCTTTTCATAACCACCATTGGGCAAGAGGTACAGAAGGCTGAAGTCCCACATCATCACATCACCAGGTTCAAGAACAACTGGTTCCCTTCAATCATTCAGTTCTAGAACCAACTGCCAAAACCTAATCACCATTACAGTTTAGCAACACCAGGACCACTCTGATCACTTTGCACGAAACCGGACTATTTTTTTATTCGAAATGTGTTTTTTCCGTAAATATTGTGTATAATTCATGTTTAATTTCTGTTTTTCTTGTGAATGTCGTGTCTCTACTGCTATGTGCCTGTGATGCTGCTGCAAGTTAAGCTTTTCATTGCACCTGTACATACGTGTACTTGTCCATGTGACAATAAACTTGACTTTGGCACCCGAAATCATATTGATGTACATCTCATTATCTAAGTATCCACTTTCCCCCTCCCTTTCAATTTCTCACCAATGTCAATAGATTGCCTCTAATTGCATGATTTATTTTTATTAACAGCCTCATGTGCGGAATATTTTTTGGAAGTCCATATAAATAACATTTGTAGATATTCCCTTACGTGCCATATTAATAACCTAACCCAAAAATTAAAATGGATTCATGAGACTTGCCTCTCTCTGGTCACATCATATTTGTCCTTTGTTAAGTCAATCGAGTGCTCATGATATTTTATAGCAATATCCTAACAACATTGATCTGTTTAGTACTATGGTTTTCTGAAATCTCCACAAATTGTTATACTTCAGTTACTAAATCACAATTGCTGGTTCAGTGAATGCTGCATAATCATACAAAGGATAAGAAAGCTGGATAAGTTACTTCAGTACTGCAACAAGCGATTTGGGAAAAAAAAGCCTTTTGTGGCGACTCACCGTTTAGTCGGGCGAACCGGCTCGGCAGTCGGGTCGCGCGGCGTCGGAGCGACGAGGCCCAAGATGGCGGCAGGCCTTGTCTTTCCCGAGTGACGGGGAGAACCCGCGCGCGGGAAAGTCTTGATGACGTAGTACTTACATCATTGCCAGTTGCTTTGGGTGGGAACAGTCTCCCTTAAAGGGCCCGCGCAAGGCGGGAAAATAAACCACTTCTTGCTCGACAATCCTCCAACTAGCGTCTTGTTTTATTTCGCGGTAGCAACCGCTACATTGGTGACTCCGACTGTCCAAACGGAGTTTGGACCCGCGCAATGGCCGACAGCGCAGCAGCCAACGCAGTGGCCCTCAAGCTGCCCACCTTTTGGTCACTTCGGCCCAGCATCTGGTTTGACCAGGCCGAAGCACAATTCCACTTTCAGCAGATCACACCCGACTCCACGAAGTACTACCATGTGGTTAGCTCTCTGGACCAAGAGACAGCTGCCCAGGTTGGAGACTTCATCCAGTCGCCTCCGCAGAAAGATAAGTACCCGGCTTTCAAAGACCTTTTGATTCGGACCTTCGGCCTCTCCCGTCGTGAGCGCGCTGCCCGCCTGCTTCATCTGGACAGCCTGGGGGACAGATCCCCATCCGCCCTAATGAATGAGATGCTGGCATTGGCCAAGGGACACAAGCCATGCCTGATGTTCGAACAGGCCTTCCTCGAACAGCTCCCCGATGACATCCACCTGTTGTTAGCTGACGCCGACTTCAGCAACCCCCGTGAGGTGGCCGCCCGGGCAGATGTCCTGTGGAGGGCCAAGCGCGAGAGCAGCTTGTCCGTCAGTCAAATCACCAGGCTGCGAGCCCAACGCCTGCCTTGCCCGCCCCCAGCAACCGAGCAACCACACCCCAGGAACGCAGACGACGACACGGGTGACCAGCTGTGCTTCTACCATCAGAGGTGGGATGAGGAGGCCCGTCAATGCCGCCCACCCTGCAAGTTTCAGGGAAATGCCAGGGCCAGCCGCCGCTGATGGCTATGGCGGCTGGCCGCCGACAGAGCCTCCTCTTCGTTCAGGACAAGAAATCTGGACGGCGTTTCCTCGTTGATACGGGAGCGGAGGTCAGTATTTTGCCCCCGACCGGCCGCGACACTCGTAACAGGCCACCCGGTCCTCTACTCAATGCCGCCAATGGTACAACGATACGGTCTTTCGGCACCCGTACACTTCAATTACAATTCGGCGGCAGCCGTTTTACCTGGACCTTGACCCTTGCCACGGTTGCCCGACCATTCCTAGGAGCTGATTTCCTTCGGGCCCACAACCTGTTAGTCGACCTGCGAGGGAAGCGGTTAGTCCACTCTAGCACCTTCCAGACCTATCCCCTGGGAGAAATCAGCACACCAGCCCCGCGCCTGGACTCCATTTCCCTTTCTGGCGACGATTTCGCCAAGCTCCTAGCCGAATTCCCATCAATTTTGGCACCTTCGTTTGCGAATTCTAGGCCCAAACACGGGGTACGACACCACATCATTACTACAGGGCCACCCCTTCATGCCCGAGCACGAGGATTACCTCCAGACAAGCTCCGCCTGGCAAAGTAAGAGTTCCGTCACATGGAGGAGCTGGGGATTGTTCGCAGGTCAGACAGCCCCTGGGCCTCCCCACTGCACATGGTCCCCAAAGCCACCGGAGGGTGGAGGCCCTGCGGCAATTACCGCAGGCTGAATGACGCTACCACCCCTCACCGCTATCCCATCCCTCACATCCAGGACTTCGCAGCGAACTTACACGGGGCCCGCATCTTTTCCAAAGTGGACCTCGTTCGGGGATACCACCAAATCCCGGTCCATCCGGATGACGTCCCCAAGACTGCGATTATCACCCCATTCGGCCTGTTCGAATTCCTTCGGATGCCGTTCGGCCTTAAGAACGCCGCGCAGACCTTCCAGCGGCTGATGGACGCAGTAGGCCGAGACCTGGACTTCGTGTTCATTTACTTGGACGACATACTGATCGCCAGCCGTAACCGCCAGGAACACCTTTCCCACCTCCGCCAGCTGTATTCCCGCCTCCGCGATTTCGGCCTCACGATCAACCCGTCCAAGTGCCAATTCGGACTTGACTCTATCGATTTCCTCGGCCACAAAATCACCAGCGACGGGGCAACATCCCTACCCACCAAGGTGGACGCTATCCGCCATTTTGCCCGCCCCGACACAGTCAAAGGCCTACAGGAATTCCTTGGGATGGTCAACTTTTACCATCGGTTCATCCCTGCAGCAGCCCGTATCATGCGCCCTCTGTTCTCACTGCTGGCTGGTAAGGGCAAGGACATCACCTGGACTGACAAGGCTGCGGCTGCTTTCGTTAAGGCCAAAGACGCCCTGGCAGACGCCACGATGCTTGTACACCCTAGGACTGACATCCCAACTGCCCTCACGGTGGACGCGTCCAACACCACGGTGGGTGGGGTACTGGAACAGCTACTCGAAGGCCGCTGGCAACCCTTGGCATTTTTCAGCAAGCACCTTAGACCGCCCGAACTGAAGTACAGCGCTTTTGATCGGGAACTTCTAGCACTGTATCTGGCGGTCCGGCATTTCCGATATTTTCTAGAAGGCAGGCCTTTCACCGATCATAAGCCTTTGTCTTTTGCCTTCTCCAAAGTCTCCGATCCCTGGTCAGCTCGTCAGCAGAGACATTTATCCTACATTTCCGAATTCACAACTGACATCCAACATGTCTCCGGAAAGGATAATGTCGTTGCTGATGCACTTTCCAGACCAACCATCCACAACCTATCCTTGGGTGTCGACTACGCGGCCCTAGCTGACGCACAACAAGCCGACGATGAACTGCCCAGCTACAGAACCGCAGTCTCGGGTCTGCAGCTCCGAGATTTCTTGGTTGGTCCAGGTCAGCGGACCCTACTTTGCGACGTTGCGACTGGTCAGCCCCGCCCTATAGTCCCTGCAGCCTGGTGGAGACGAGTTTTTGACTCGGTAACATGGGTTGGCGCACCCGTCCATCAGATCTACTGTCCGACTGGTCGCCAGCAAGTTTGTCTGGCATGGCCTGCGCAAACAGGTCAGTGAGTGGGCCAGGACTTGTCCGCACTGCCAGATGTCAAAAATCCAGACACACCAAGGTCCTACCACAGCAGTTCGAGCCTACCCGTAGGAGGTTCGACCACATACACGTCGACCTCGTGGGCCCTCTGCCGGACAAGAGGAGCCCGGTACCTCCTTACCATCGTGGACCGGTTCACGAGGTGGCCTGAGGCAACCCCCCTGACTGATATCACAACTGATTCCTGCGCCCGGGCGCTGCTCACAACTTGGGTCTCACGTTTTGGTGTTCCGGCCCACATCACTTCAGACAGAGGCACCCAATTCGCTTCCAGTCTCTGGGCTGCATTAGCGAACCTGCTAGGGATGCAGCTGCACACCACCACGGCCTACCATCCTCAATCAAACGGGTTGGTGAAACGTTTTCACCGCCATCTGAAATCAGCCTTGATGGCCCGCCTGAAGGGTCCTAACTGGGTTGACGAGCTGCCTTGGGTCCTGCTCGGCATACACACTGCCCCCAAAGAAGACCTCCGCACTTCGTCAGCTGAGCTTGTGTACGGGGCGCCCCTAGTTGTCCCCGGGGATTTCATACCTGCCCTTCGGGACCAAGGGGAACAACCCCCAGCAGTCCTACAAAGACTGCGCGAGAAGCTTGGCAACTTGGCCCCGATTCCCACCTCGCAGCACGGTCAAGCCCCATCCTGCCAGCCCAAGGAACTACGGGACTGTAAGTTTGTTTTCGTTCGCAGGGGCACACCTCGGGCGCCATTGCAACGACCATATGAGGGACCGTTCCGAGTCATACGGAATAATGGATCCACCTTTATTTTGGACATTGGAGGCAGGGAACAGGTTTTCACGGCAGACCGCCTCAAACCGGCCCATTTGGATCTGCAACAACCTGTCGAGGTTGCAACGCCGCGACGCAGAGACCGGCCCCCTAAGCGGCAGCTGGCACAGCCCGCGGACCTTGGGGACCGTATCGCCGGTTCTGGGGGGGGTTGTGTGGCGACTCACCGTTTAGTCGGGCGAACCGGCTCGGCAGTCGGGTCGCGCGGTGTCGAAGCGATGAGGCCCAAGATGGCAGCGGGCCTTGTCTTTCCCGAGCGACGGGGAGAACCCGCGCGCGGGAAAGTCTTGATGACGTAGGACTTACGTCATTGCCGGTTGCTTTGGGCGGGAACAGTCTCCCTTAAAGGGCCCGCGCAAGGCGGGAAAATAAACCACTTCTTGTTCGACAATCCTCCGACTAGCGTCTTGTTTTATTTTGCGGTAGCAACCGCTACACTTTTTCACATATTCATTCATAGGATGTCGACATTGCCAGAAAAGACAGCAATTATTGCCCACCCCTTAAGAAGGTGATGGTGAAATGCTTTTTTGAATCACCATAGTCCTTTTGGTGATGGTATTCTCATTGTGTTGTTGAATCGAGAGCACCAGGATTTAGACCCAGAGACATTGGAAGAACGGTAATGTATTTCCCATTGAGGGTGGCATGCAGTTTGGAGGGGAACCTGCAGGTGGTGTTGCCTTTGTTCTTCTTGGTAGTAGATGTCATCAGTTTGTGAGACACTGTCACAGTTGGCTTGGCAGGTTACTGCACTGCACTTTGTTGACAACAGACACTACAACCACAATGCAGCCAACACTGAAGGGCTGAGTGAGATGAGAAGCCAACATTGCTTTGATTGGGATGTTGATGAACTGCTTGAGAGGTCATTAGGCTTTGTGACAACCAAGACATGTGCCAAATATGAACAGAGGGACCAAGGAGTACATGGTTCCCTGAAAGTGGTGTTGCAGTTAGTCAGGGTGGTGAAGAAGGCTTTTGGCATGCTGGCCCATCAGGGCATTGTGTAGAGAAGTTGGGACTTTATGTTGCAGTTGTACAAGATGTTGGTGAGGCCACATTTGGAATATTGTCTTCAGTTTTGGTCACCCTGCTATAGGAAAAATGCCATTAAGCTGGAAAGAGTGCAGAGGAGATCTACCAGGATGTTGCCCAGACTTGAGGGACTGAGGATTGAGGTTGGGACTTTTTTCAGTGGAGCATAGGGGAATAGGGGTGATCTTATAAAGGTGTATAAAATCATGAGGGGCATGGATAGTGTCAATGCGCATAATTTTTTTCCCCCAGGGTTGGGGAATCAGGGTGAGAGGGGAGGGATTTAATAGGAACATGAGGGGCAACTTTTTCACCCAGAGGATAGTCAGTATATGGAAGGAGTTGCCAGAGGAAGTGGTTGAGGCAGGTACATTAACAACATTTAAAAGGTACTTGGACAGGAAAGGTTTTGGAGAGACAAGCCCAGATGGGAATCTTGCTCGGCATGGACCAGCTGGGCCGAAGGGCCCGTTTCTGTGCTGTATGACTCTAACTTCATCTGGCATAGGCATATGGCATAGATAAGGTGGATAGTCACAGTCTTTTTCCCAGGGTAGGGGAGACTAAAACTAGCAAGCATAGGTTTAAGGTGAGACAGGAAAGATTTAAAGGGGACCCAAGGGGCAACATTTTCACACAGAGTGTGATGGGTATAGAGAACGAGCTGCCAGAGGAAGTGGTAGAGGAGGGTACAATTACAATGTTTAAAAGACATTTGCACAGGTACACGGAGAAAAGTTTTGGAGGGATATGGGCCAAATGCAGGCAAATGAGACTAATAGGAACCTTGGTCAGCATGGACGATTTGGGCTGAAGGACCTGTTTCCTTGCTGCATAACTCTATGACTCGAGGATTCTAAATACACGCAGGAGAGTGCTGGATGTACATTCTCCTCCCGTGCCTGTGATATGAATAAATCTGCTCCTGCCAACATTTGCTACAAATTCATACAGCCTTATTCTTTACGGCAGTGTGAAGTTTGTAAAGGAATCAATTGAGAAAGTAACTCATAGACAAATGAGTGGACAAAAACTTCAACAGATTTGATAAATAAAATAATTAAAAATTGATGATTTGCATTTTACATGAGGTAGATATGGTAATGCTTCTCATCTCAGGTTTTACACCCATAGTTTGCTGATCAGTTGGACATACAGCATTGAAAAAGACACATTATCGACTGTAGCTGTCAAGGCTGCTCACGGTTATTTCTATAGTTACCTCTTCAATCTTACAGCAGGTTACTGCACCAACTTTACAAGGTGAAAGAAAATGTTTTTAGTGTCAGATAAAGGCTGAACTGTAAACCAGTCAGCTGAGATCAGTGCAAGATTCCTCCCAAGGCTTTGTTTTTTCAGTTGATATATTCCTTTTCAACAACTTTTGGGCAAAGGGTTGTGGCAAGCCTGGACCAGATAGTGTACTGTACAATGGAGTCAAGGGCACTCATGTCAAAGACAGAGTCAACACTGAGGAGTTCCATTCAGTACCACTGACTCCCTCTCTGTTCTTGGCTGTCAGTAGGTTGGGTCCTTGGTCATTTGGCCATAGATGACCTTAACAGAACTAAATAATCTGTTGTGAGTTGCTGCAAAACAGACTTGACAGAATGAGGCCTTGACCCAGCGTAAAGAGATCCAACACAATTTGAGATCAAGTTCTGCAGCCAAAGCTCAGTCCATGAAGATGTTTTTTGTTCTCCAGTTTGACTCGGCTGTCTTCTGCCCTTCATATCTCACTTAGCGTGGAGATGTCAAACTATCTGAGTTCCTGGGCTAACAAAGTGATGCTCAGGTCTGTCTCTATTGGCGTTCTCCATGAGGGTCTTGACATCCAGGCCCTGAATTTCACACTGAGGAGCAGAAGTTGCCTGTGCACGATTGCACATCAACTGCCACATTAAATTAATTGCCAAGGTCCTGACCCAGTGGAAAGGGATCCAGAAAAGCTGGAGATCAGGCTGTGTTGCATGGACATCGACACACAAACACAAGTGGGCACACCCTGAGGTATGTGGTGCATACAAAAACATCTGGACTTAGAGAACAGATGCCCTTGTTCACTGCTCCCTCCTTCCTTTCACCACTTTATCCCCAATTCTCCCCTTGACTCCCTCATCCTCAATCCTCCCTCTCCCGAATCTCTTCTACTTCTATGTCTCCCTTGCCCCTAACTACTTCCAACCCTTCCTCCAACACTTGCTCTACCCCCCTCTCTCTTGCACTCTGTCACTTTGCCCCTCCTTTGATTGCTAAACATTGCAAATTTGATGAAAAATATCCTCTTATGTGTTGCAAAATTGATAGCAACCTATAATAAGCAGATTGGTCCTCAATTGAGATAAAGACAAAACATTTGCCTGAATTTCTGCTCAGTTCGCATTGCCGAGATACAGTGAAAAGTTTTTGTTTTGCATGCCATCCAGACAGGTCATGCCATACATAAGTACACCAAGTTTGTAAAACGGAAACAGAATGCAGAGTATGCTGTTGCAGTTACAGAGAAAGTGCAGTGCAGGTGGACAAATGAGGTGCAAGGGCTAGTCTGCAGAGGCAGAGTCTGCCAGGGCTAATGGTTCTGAAGAGGTGGAGCTGATGTGAGAGGAACAGGTCACTTTTCAGATGTAGGCAAAAGAATGGGAAAAACTTTAATTTATTAGGAGAGTAATGCCTCTCTACTTATGGCCCCAGCTCTAACTGTTCACGGTTACTTGTCTACTTATTCAACAGGTCTTGTTATGAACAGTGTGCTGCGATCTTTTTTTCATGTTGGACTGATCAGGAATAGTCTATTTGTCTCTGTTTTTTCGTGTCAATTTCCATCTGTCATGATTGTCATGTTTCTCTCAAGTCAAGCAAATTAACTCGATTTTGTTCGAAGGAAACTCCCAGTGACTAAGCCAGTCAACAAGGAAGGGCATTTCAAACATAATTAGAAATGCTAATAAAATATTAATTAATACTGATATTATTACAGGAAACCTGGAGGCAGAAAACAGTAAGCTCAATAAAAGACTATAAAGAAAGAGACTGTGTTAACAAGCTACGCTGAAGGAGAGCAATCAGGAGCAGTCTAACAGCAGTTCCATAACTCTCGACATGGTGGGCCAAAGGGCCCTTTTTTCTGTGCTGTATGTCTCTACGACTGTCTTCACCCATGTTAGACATCGGCAAGCAGTCCACCTTCCAATCGGCCACTTGCCCGTGAAGAGGTCTTTTGCCATGTGTTTATTCAACAATGCACCTGGATTGTTGAGAGATAGAGTCTGGCACAGTCTAGGAATCACCAGGATGGGGTGAAGCCCAGAGGGGTGGGTGGGGTTTGTTGTCAGGATCAGGGAAGGACTATAGTGGGGTGAGGTTGGGGGGTGGTGGGGGGATGATTGCCGAACTCTGCAAGCATGTAAAGCAGCCGTATAGGTTATTTTTTCATTTTATTTATTTATTTATTTATCAATCTATCAGTCTATTTATCTATTTACTTAAGTTGTTCTCTTCCTTCATTAAGCTGGAAAGGGTGCAGAAAAGACCATAGGAGGCTGAGGGGTGACCTCATAGAGGGATATAAAATCATGAGGAGCATAGATAAGGTGAATGGTCACAGTTTTTTTTCCACAGGGTAGGGGAATCTAAAACCAGATGACATATATTTCTGTAGATTGGGTTAGCATAACGCTATTACAGGACCAGCGATCGGGCTTCAATTCCCACCACTGTCTGTAAGGAGTTTGTATGTTCTCCCTGTGACAGCATGGGTTTCCTCCGGGTGCTCCAGTTTTCTCCCACAGTCCAAAGACGAACAGGTTAGGAGGTTAACGTGGGTGTAATTGGGCGGTGCGGGCTCGTTGGGCCGGAAGGGCCTGTTGCCATGCTGTATAAATAAAAAGAAAATTAAAAATGTGAGAGGGGAAAGATTTAAAAGGGGCCTGAGGAGAATTTTTTTTTTCACACAGAGGGTGGCGGGTATATGCAACGAGCTGCCGGAGGAAGTGGTTGTGATAGTATAATTACAATGTTCAAAAGACATTTAGACAGGTACACAGACAGAAAAGGTTTAGAGGGATATGAGCCAAATGCAGGAAAATGGGACTAGCTTGGACAGAGGAGTTGGTTGGTATTCATGTTGGGCAGAAGGGCCTTTTTCTGTGCTGTATAACTCTATGACTCTCAGGTGACTGACATGGAGATACTTGGTGATACTCCTCTGCTGTGCTTTATTTGGAGTGGGAGTAGTTGCGAGTTCCCTCCCCATGCCAAAACACGGTACAGGCAAAACACATCACTGTCAATTACCTGAGTTGACAAAACTTTACTTGTCATCAGCCTGAATGGTGACCAGTCACACGGTCTTCCATGAGTGCAGATGATCAATGAACAAGGAAGGAGGTGATTGTGCTGGAGAGTGTGCAGGGGACATTCACCAGGATGTTGCCTGGATTGGAGGACTTCAGTTATGGGGAGAGATTGCACAGACTGGGGTTGTTTTCCTGGAGTGAAGGAGGCTGAGGTGTGACCTGATAAAAGTGTGTAATATTATGAGAGGCATAGATAGGGTGGAGAGACAAAATCTTTTTTCCATGGTAGGGGTATCAAAAACAAGGAGGCATAGGTTTAAGGTGAGAGGAAGGTGTTTCAAAGGGAATTTGAGGGGTAACTTCTTTTACACAGAGAGTGAATGATATCTGGAATGTGTTGTCAGAGGATGTGGTGGAATCAGATACCATCACCATGTTTAGCAGGCAGTTTGACAGACATTTAAATTGGCAAGGCACAGAAGGATGCAGGCAAATGGGATTAGCATAAATGGGCAAAAAGGTCAACATGGACATGATGGGCAGAATGGCCTGTTTCCATGCTATACTGTTTAAAATTTTAGCCTAAGTCATGAAAACCCTTCTGCTTCACCTCTGCCCTTCAGGAAAGAAAATTTGCCCTCCATACCCCATACAGCTTACATGTATCTTTAGATCCATCAATGTAGTTAACTCTCAATTACCTTCTGAGTTGAGGGGCAATTAGGGGTGGAAAATAACTGACAACATTGCTGGTTATATCAACATCCAATGAAAAAGTAATGAAACATTTTCTAGTGTGGTCTTTCCTCATTATGTTTATGTGGGACCCCGCAGAATGGAGCTTTACATTGCAAGGGAATCATACTACCAGAGTCATACCAGCACCTTTACTTTCTTAGGAGGTTAAGGAGGTTCAAGCTTGTCACCAAACACTCGAACAAACTTCTACAGATGTACTGTTGATCGTATCCTGACTGGTTGCATCATGGGCTGGTATGGCAATTCGAATGCGCAGGAATGCAAGGAACGGCAGAGAGTAGTGGACTCAGCTCAATACATCATGGGCACATCCCTCCCCACCATCAGTAGTATCTACAGAAGGCACTGGCTCGGGAAGGAAACATCCATCATCAAAGATCCCCACTATCCAGGCCATGCCATCTTCTCACAGCTACCATCGGGCAGGAGGTACAGAAGCCTGAAGTCCCACACTACCAGGTTTAAGAACAGCTACTTCCCTTCAGCCATTCGGTTCTTGAACCAACTGGCACAACCCTAATCTAATCACTACAGTTTAGCAACACTATGACCACTTTGCACAGAAATGGACTTTGTTGTTTTTTGTTCTAATTGTGTTTTTTTCTTGTAAAAGTTGTGTATAATTTGTTTTTCTTATGAATGCTGCTTATATGTTGCTACGTGCCTGTGATGCTGCTGCAATAAGTTTTTCATTGCACCTGTGCATACATGTACTTGCACATATGACAATAAACTAGACTTTGATGACTTTGCTTGTGTGGATTCTTGAACACTGTTGGTATAACTCAATAGTATGACATCCAAACACTGAAACTTCTTAAATGAGAGGCACCTGCATTTTTATTCAATGGAAATCACAAACAAAATGCAGGAATGCATGTTTTGAGAAGTTCCATTTCCTGCAAAAAAGGATCATTTGCAGTAACCGGCCAATCTCAACACAACTGCAATAATGATACTTCAATATTCCTCAAGCAGTTAATGAGCTTCTTAGGCTGCATACATTTCCCATGCTTTGTTAATTCAGCTGTGGCATGTGCAATAGTGTTAGAGGATAGCTTACAGGCAACAAAAAATATCCTGTTACAGTGACAATTTAGAGTCAGCTCCCTTGAGCACTGCAATGGCACAGGGAAAGCAAAGATTCCAATTACGGAGATGCCAAGCTTAATACCAGAACTCCAAGTTCTGATTCAATCTCCCAGTCACATAGTTTTCCTGTTTCTACATTTGCCTGTTTGAAATCCTACATGAGCAAGAGTAGAGTTAAATAGTTGAGAGAGATTTGAAGTCTTTCCACCTAATTCATCAGCTAAGTAGTTCTCATTGATCAGGACAGCAACAATTTTTTGTCAACCAAGAGGCAAAATACTGTAGATGCTGCAAATCAGGAACTAAAAACAAAAAGTATCACAAATACCCAGTTGCTCATGCAGCATCTTTGAAGAGTGAAACAGAGTTGATGCTTTAAGTCAATGACCTTTCATCAGAACTGATCAACCTGAAACTTAAACTCTGTTTTTTGTTTTCCACTGATGCTGTCTGACTTGCTGAGTATTTCCAACATTTGTCTATTTTCAGAAACCATTGCTTATATACTTCAATGTATGGGGAATGGATTACTTCCCTCTTAAGTAAACAAGATCCAATTTATTGTGTTGTATTTGTTGCTGTGATACGATCTCCTCTACACAGGAGAAACCAAATGCAGATTGTGTGACTGCGTTGCAGGACACACCCGTTCAGTATACAATGGTAACCTTTAGTTTCCATTGCCCGTCATGTTAATTCTCCATCTTACTCTTGATCTGAACCTCTTTGTCTTTGGCCTCCTATATTGTTTCAATGATGCTCAACATAAGCTTGAGGAATAACATCATATCTTCTATCTGGGCACATGACAGCTCTCAAGACTTATGAATTTTATGATTTCAGTTCACCACACCTTTTCTCCCCCTCTCTCCAAATTGAAATGGAGACGTGGCTGTACTTCTCCATTTCAATTTGTTTCCTTTCTCTATTCAGTCTACAAGTGCCCATTTTAAAGTAATTATTATCTTGATTACTTTGGTCTTCAGCCTATTACAGACATTAGCCCTCCACGCTCCCCCTCCCCGCAACTTATAACACATTTGTCTTCTCACTTCTCCAGGTCTAATGAGGGATCCTGTACCTGAATTCAACTCTGTTTTTCTCTCCGCAAATGCTGCCTGACCTGTTCGATGCTTCCATCATTTTCTGTTTTGGTTTCAGATTTCTAGCATCTGCAGTGTTTGGCTTCAAACTCAAACAACTTGTGCTTTAATATATCAAAACTTCCTAAGGTGCCACCAGACCATAGGTTCTAGAGCTTAAGACCAAAGCAGTTGAGGCACAAATGCCAAATGAAGAACAATAAAAAAGAGAGATGATCAAGAAGCTAGAATTGGAGTAGGGCCAATACCTTGGAGGGCTTCAGGCTGAAGCAGATTGTAGAGTCAGGGAGGTCAAGGAAGAGATACCATGAGTTTAAAATTTGCTGTTTTTTTAAACCACATTCCTCCAATGATCAACACAAAAATATAAAATTGATAAGTAAGAAAGAATATCTAGTTCTATTAGACTTGGATGTGTTGCTGATATTCTGGGTGATGCTCAGACAGTTCGGGATTCAAAACCATATTGAAGATATAACATTCAAGGTATTTTCATTGGTACAGTTTCCTGTACCTCTCTTAGAACATAGAACAGTACAGCACAGGAACAGGCCCTTCGGCTAACATCGTCTGTGCCGAACACAATGCCAAATTTAACTAAATCTCTTCTGCCTGTACGTGATTCATATCCCTCCATTCCCTGCATATTCATGTGCCTAACAGCTTCTTAAATGCTTAAAATGAGCTTTGAGTCATTTTCATATTAAGAAGCCTCTGTACTCATTACATTTTCACTAACTTGGATTTCTGATGCTGATCATTACGAGGATGACTGGATGTTCCTTCAGTACAGATTGCTCATTTTGTTGCTTTTGCAATTTAGTCTCTCATGTAGATGCATCCGATTTACATATTTCACTTTTTAGCCTGTTATCTGCACATCTTTGCTGTTTTTCTTCCAGCGTGCAAAGTAATAATAAATTTGCTGTGGGTCACTCAACCACTTCCTTGAAGTCTGAAGGGAAAATTGACTCTGCTAGGAAGGTTCAGTGCTAAGTTATTGGGAAGTTGTTGAAATTCCCAATAACTTGGCTGAATTCTGATCCTTGTGGGTTGCCTTAGGGATGGCTTCCACATGCACTGTCAGCAATGAGTACACTGCTAGCACATTGCTAACTGGGAGGCTGATTTACTGTGGTCTTTCAAATTATAAGTAGTTTGCTTCTAATTTTCATGTATGACTAGTTATGGTTTAAGAATGGGAAAATTTTCAAAGGTACAGCAAGCTGGTTGGTGATTCTGTTATGGATTTGAGTCAGGCAACTAGAAGCAAGAAGTTGCCACTGCAGACAAATACAAAGGCAAATGTGGCTTGGTGTTGAATTAACTTGCTGTAGTTCTAGTCCATTTTAAAGCTATATTAATAATTACAGCATACCTGCTTTTGAGTTTTCACTTGGCCCATGCTGCATCAAAGATTTTCTGCTCACGGCATCATTGTTATATTTGTTGTTTTTAAATAAACTAAAACCCAAGAACATTCATTGAAATGAAGAAAATGATTCAATTTACGTCTTTTATAGCATTTTATACATTTCCAGAAGGCAAGTTATGTATAGTAAAATGGGGGAGGAACTTGATATTCTCCAACAGTGTATAGAGAAAGATTTTAAGATTTGATTAACTTGCACCTGGTTGGTGAGATTGGTAAGTATGGGTATATTTGACTGACCTAATCACTGAACCTAGTCAGCACCACTTGACTATTGATTGGCTGTACAAATCAGTTGGGTACCAAATCTCATGGATGGCTTGCACAAAGGCATTTTCCATCTTTTCAAGAGGAAGAGGTTCGAGAAGTATTGGATATCTCTGAGAAAACAATTCAGATCTTCAATCCATCAAACAATGACTGAACTCAGCAGAGGAAACATCCATCAAACTTCACAAAGAGGGGCATGGAGGGTCTCTAGGAAGGCAGGGAGTTGTTCCATATCTGCAAGAAAAGGAGGTCCTCAAAATAGAGGAAATAGGAATGATCAGCAGCAGAGATCAATGCTGGAACATGAACGAAGAACTTTATCAATCTCATATGAGTGATCCAGGTCAGTCATTTCATCTTCAAATAGCCTGCACACTACTCAATTCACTACTTCTTTAGTTTGCTTCACACTCATAGCACTATAATAACTAGCTTATTGGTTTATTATTGTCACATGTACTGAGATACAAGATCCTTACAAGATACGAGATCCTTACAACTCACAATTCCGAGACAAATGAAACTGGTCAAAGTCAGGCATGTTACTCAAACACATGGCTCCACACTCATTGACCTACCTAGCTTTTTCTTATAGAGGAAGATGGTGAATAAAAACAATCAGCTGCATGTCGTAACCCCAACAGGGGAGAAGTTCTTGACCCTCTGAGGAAGCACCATTGCTGATTGCCACAAGCAAATTCCAGCAATGTGGAAAACACTGAGCCAGAAATTTGCCTCAATCACATGAACCAAACACATGATGTAACTGTATATGCACGGTGTTGGAAATACAATCTTAATGACTTTGGTGGAACTGAATTTTGGAAATGGAATACAAATCACAAAACAATATGCAACTGTGCCTTTAGCACAAGGATAAATTTCAACTCTTCTGTCTTGATCTGCTTACACTGGCTGGGGCAAGAGGTAATCCAGTGTGATTTGACTAAAAAGGATTCCTTGCAATCAATCATTAGACTTTACAAAGAAGGATGTCCTCTGTGACTACCACCGAACAAAAATCTCCTCAAGCTTCTCCTCATTGATTAATAATAACCTAATCATGGCTATTGGGCAAAATTCACCTCTTGTATGCTTCCCTTCATCTTTTAGTCATACTTCAAAGTTTTTCTCTTCAATATCCTTCTGTTTGTTCAGCTGAATAATATCAGGTCAATCCTGGCATTAAATACTCTGCGTGTGATGAGCCATAACTGTTCAGGAGCTTCCTGTAATTGGCCTTTACTGAATCCTTAACAAGTGAGAAGAGACTTTTATTTTGCCTTTTTGCTAAAGAAGGTTAATCCAAGTGTGGAGAATCAAGACTCCACAGGCAAACATTAAGCTCTGACAAAGAGCCTATTAGCATTAACTGCATTCTTCTCACCACGTTTAATCATGACAATTTTTTTTAGCAGAATTAGCAAATTACAACTGAGTAATATCTTCATTGTCTAGAACAGTTGAAAGAAAAAATATCTATGTTGTTTCCACTTAGATTCTACCATAATTACAATCTTAAAGAAAAAAAAAATCAGGAAAGGCTCAGTAGCCCAGTCAATGCTTGTGGAACTAGAACCCGAGTTTCTCTTTCAGACTGATGATCTTGGATCAAAACTATTTCACTTGCTCACCAAAGCTGCTGCCTGACCTATTGCATTTTTCAATGATCTTCTGTTTTTTTTTAAATTTTTGATCTCCATCATCCATAGGAGTTTGCTTTTAGCAATGACCCAGTTCTTTGGCCAGTTCAGTCAATTTCATCAAAAGTGAAAAGAACCCATGATCATCAGCAATCACACAGAATAAAATAGGCTCTCATTCTTTTGAAGGGAACGGTTCTCATAAGTTATGATATATTTCTTTTTGAACTGAATAAGCATCACAAAAATGCCACATGGTGTCATTTGATATCACTGAACATCTAAAACCCATTTATTGCTTGAGGTGATATACCAGAACATGTTGCATCAGATGAAAACATGTCATATCGCATAAAAATATGCCATTGTCAGTTCTACCAAATGCCTGTGAGTTCATCGACTGTACAACTTGAAAAGTATGGAGGTACACTGTACAATGCAGTCAGATAAATCTACTGAATGATCTTGTGCTGTGGAACACAAAGTAACACCAGCATAAATAAGGTATCATGTAGCAGAATATGCTGAAGGTTGATCAGATTACCAAGTTATCCACACCGATTTCAACATCGAAAACAAAGAAACTCTCTCTGAGAGTAAATGCTGTTGCAAGCTTTCCAGATTCTGTAAAATATTGGACTGGAAGCAGGTAGGGCAAAAATAACTAAAGGAAATGGCTGACAAAATAACAGGAGACGAAACTACCAAAGTCAAAAATAATTAGCAGGGCATGGAAACCCCATCTGATGCTGTCAAAAGGAAATTGGAAATGAAGAAGATGGATACAATGGAGGTTGCCTTGTTTGCCATTGTAAGGCCTACCTCCTTGAAGGATAGCAGAGCTGCATGTCTACCAGAAGCTGGTAGTTTGGTGCATAGGAACCACAGATCCATGGAATAAACAGAGAAGAGGAGATGACAAAGGCCCAAACAAAAAGGCCTTTTTCAGTAACATTCATTTGGTGCATAACATTCCACAAAATGTTACCTTGTAGCCTGTTCCATATTTGTCACTGATAATTATCACAACCTAACTACCAATTCATAGCTTATTAATCATTACATACTCCATCATTCAAGCTGCATCTTACAACAGAGATTTTCAACATACTTGTAGCCTACAAAGACGACCTTTTGTTAATACTACTTCAAGAAATGTAGTGCTGTGGAGACACTGGTCAGTTTTATTTTGCTGTCATTGTACTTTCGTAGACAAAATTCTGATCGTGACAACCTGCTTCATGTGCATTCATGTGACTAGCAGTATGTAGTGAGTGTGCCAAATTTGGATCATCTATAAGATCTAAGGTTTTAGTTACTATATTATTAATGTGGTAGAAATAAGTTACAAGCTAACTGGCAGGATTATAATGGCATTTTAAACTTGTAAGTGTCTTTAAAAGCTTTAAGCTCAGGCTGGAAATTACAGAAGTAGGCAGTAGTATCAAGGTGACGACTTCAGAAAAGACAATGAACTATGCTGGTTAAGGCAGAGTTAAGGAGAAAAAGAGCTTTTTTAATGACTACTTCCAGAAGGACAAAGGATTAAGGTGGACAGGCATTCCAAAGTTCTTCCAAACAAATCAATACGTCACAATTTATTGTCTACCCTTTAGCCTTGTTACACCTCTCAGAATGCATTTCCTCATACGTTACAAGATTAAATTTTATTTGACATTTTTCTTCCCAACTGACCAGACCATTTATATCTTCCTGCAGTCTAAATCTTTTCTCCACATTATCAACTGCACAACCAATTTTTTTTATTACCTGCACGGTATTATTCCCCTTTGTAATTAATAATGGACTAAGTACTGAGTCCTGTGAAACCCTGTCGACAATAACCTTCAAGTCACAAAAACACCCATTAAACATTACCCTTTGCTTCCTTCCATTGAGCTAACTTTGAGTCTGACATGATACTCATCTTTGGCTCCCAATGGCATTTACATTTTTGACCAGTCTGTTATGTGAGACTTTGTCAAGTGCCTTGGTAAAATCCACGTAGATTGCATTAAATGCACTTCACTCATTGTGACCTCCTCAAAGAATTTAAATTCATGAGACATGGTCATCCCTTAACAAATCCATATTGATGGTCCCTGATTAAGAAATAAAGGTTTATACTATACCTTAGAATGCAGTCCAATAATTTGCCCACCAACAAAGTTAAACTGGAAATCAACCGAACTGCAGATAGACACTGGAAATCAGAAATAAAAACATAAAATGCTGAACTACTCAGCAGGTCAGGTGGCATCCAGGGAAAGAGAAATAAAATTAATGTTTCAGGCCGAAGACCTTTCATCAGAACCGAAATTGAAGTTATTGGCTTGTCATTATTTAGTGTACCTCCCTACCTCCCATTTTAAACACTTGTACAATGTTACTAATTCTCTATTTTATTCCTGTAGCCAGAGACAAATGAAATATTTGTAATTTGAACCTCTACAATTTCCTTCTTTTCTTCTTTCAACAGCCAGGATATATTTCATCCACAATTGGCAATTCAACCATTTTCAAAGATGTTAAACCTCTTTAGTTTATCCCATCCAAAATTTCACACTTGTTCAATTTAACTGCAATATCAGTATCATTTCCCTCTTTTCTCAACACAGTTGCAAAATATTTATTTAGAACTCTCATCATAGCCTCTGCCTCAACACAGAGGTGACCTTTCTGCCTTTTTTGATCCCTAATGACCCAACTCTTTCCTTGACTGCTGGGAAGGATAATGGATTACCATCCAATGAGGGTGACTTCAGGATGCTTGGAAACAACATTGCAAGACCATACCTTGCTGGCCACAAACCAATGGTGAAATGGAGAGATTTATGCAAACATGAAAGAAAATTATCTTGATACACAAGAGAATGCAGATGTTGGAACCTGGCGCAACTTAGCTATATTGCTCTTGCTGAAGGAAAATAGTGAAAATAGTGAATAGCTTTATCGGTTTTACGAAATCACAAAGCAACACCACATTCTACAACAGAAATAACGCCAGCCACACGATTCTTCACAGCCTAAGTATATGTATTTTCAGAGGTGCTCTTGAGATTGAAGATCAACGTCTACATGAAAGTCACAAAGTCAAGAAGAACACCATGAAAGATAATGCAGAGAAACACACAGAATTCAATCTACACCAACGCAGCTTGGGGACGTGGTTCTTGTGAAATGTGATAACCATATAATCAAGCAAGCAACTCCACATGACACTCAGCCATTGAAAGTTACTGTCAGAAAAGGTTCCATGGCCACAACATCAAATGGTTTGCAAAGGAACACACAAAATGCATCATTCTTCAAAAGGCTCAAAAGGGTCCAATACAGCTAACCTCCAGGTTGAAGAAGAAATTGAGTCATGTTAGTTAATGCAATACCCATTGCTTTATCTACAAATCACAAGGCAGTACCCATCATGCAGAGAGCACCTTCTTCACATCAGAGGGATTTGTGACGATGTGATATTCAGTTAACATGGAAGTAGATCTTTGTTTATTTCTTTTTTTAGAATACTGTGTGTTTACTTCTTTCAGATAGTGTACAGCTCTGAGGATGCCCAGTGTCTTGTTTGCAATAATAAAAATAAAACCACTCATTGTTCTACATTCGCAGCACTGAGTTTGTCTAATTAATCATACATGTCAAATGTTCATGGATCATAGTTTCCACAATGGACAAAGCCAAGTGATCCCACAATCAATGGAATAGGGAAACCTCATCAATCCTGCTACTTCTGTCATGAAAAGTGATGAACAATTAAACAGTACTCAATGTGCAGCCTCACTGAGACTTTCTTTGGGTTTAGTATTTTTATCATGTAAAGTCCAGGATTCCATACAACTTTTGATTACATGGCATAATAGTCCATGTAATTTTAATGATTAACCTGCATAGATCTTAATGATCTTTGGACATCCAGGTTTTCATCTTTTAGAAATGATAATTATTTGTCCTTTGATGGTCCAAAATGGATGCCGTCATTGTTGATCATTTGTCAGCAATACTTCAGCCCAAACAGTGGAAGAGCCCCTTACAGCATTTGAACTCTACTGTAAAATTTTATATCTAACTCAGTGGGTACCTGCGGACTCAATGAAATGTTTCACTTTGTCACCATTAAACAATAAATCAAAGAACACAAATTATTATTAGTGGTGTTGATATTCAAGAAATATTTAAAATGATTGGCCTTGGAATGGCACAAGCCATTTTTGGTCTTGCATGATTCCTTACCTTTCACCTCCAATTTCTCTCATTAAAGGTCCTTCTTTTCTCTTTCAAACACAGAACAGCAGCTGGAACATTACATTGTATGACCACACCGACAGACAAATTCAGACTGAAAATTGACTGCTGCTTTATACCAAAAGTGAAATTTTGAGGTTAAAATCCAAATCAAAATCTAATCAATTTAGTTCACAAAAGCAAGTTAAGAGATCAGATTACAGTTACAACTCATGTTCTTTTCATTTAACTAAAGCTTCAGCTTAACTTTAATTTTGATTGGAAAATGAACAGTGATGGCAAGATCTAAATTATCGCATCTTTTATCAAAGTGCCATCTGAGTGATGGGTCCCAAGATCCTTTGGCTGTTGGAGTGAGGGCAAGACATAGCAAGTGTTGAAGTAATAGAACTCCAGCAAGTATTTAGAGATGCCCATTCTTGTTCTCATCCTCCAGGTAATTAATTTAAAATATTAGTTGAAACTTAGCTATGTTCACTGGCTCAAATGGATCAGGGCACCAAGCAAATTGTAAACACCACTCTTAACTTTCTTCACCAAATCATGTCAATTCCCAGAATCTCCTTATTTCAGCCCTGAACTTGTGCCATTTTCCCACACCTCCCTTCCTTCAACTCAGGACTTTAACTTTTTCATATCACATGAGACTTGCCTGCTGACACCTTGGCCTTTTCCGATTAAACTGGTGATTACAGAACTTGTCTATCTGCCTCAGCGCTGGCTATAAATGTTTCCAGCTTCTCAGCTACCACTTCCTTCGATTTCAAAACTGTTCTGTTCTTAAAGCCTTTGACTTTGCAAGAAATCACAGTAATTTTCAAATGTTTTTCATCTCCAAACTATTATAAATGCCATGTCTTGTCAAATCCCATGAGTGAATCTTTGCTGTCAGGTTTCAGTTCGACATTGAGGTAACTCTAATGTCAAGAATGACAATCTGTGTGATAGTATTTGCAGCAATGAACTCATTGGCACCTTTAAAACATTGTGCTCCAATATCCCTCTGTTGTCCAACTTGGTGGGATTGTCCTCACTTGGCTTCACACATGGCAATGCTTCCAGACCTACAACCTCACTGTTCCTCATTCTCTGGGCTCTCATACATAACCCACTCCCACAAATGGAGCAACAAACAATCTGCTGGAGGAACTCAGTGAGTTGAGCAGCATCTGTGAGGGAGAAAGGAATTGTTGATATTTCAGGTCAAGATCCTGCATCAGGACTGAGAGTGGATAGGGGAGAAAGCCAGTATAAAGAGGAAAGGGGGAGTGGTGAGACAGGAGCCAGAGGTGATTTGTGGTCTGAGGAGGAGTGAAGGATGACAGGCAGATCGAGCCAGGACAGGAGGCTTTCATTTCAGCTCTCTCTGCCCATGCCTCTCTAAACACCTCAGAACAACCTTACTCCTTCACCTCCCTTCACAAACATAGAAATTAGATGCAGTAGTCCACTTGGTTCCTCAAGCCTGCTCCCCCAATTAACACCTGCAGAGAGCAGCAAACTTCCTTCAGTCCAGTCTATCTTCATGGTCTGTTGCACCAAGAAGGCTAACAGTATTGTCAAGGATGCCTGCCACCCTGGCCATTCCCTTTTCTCTCTCCTAACTTCTGGGAGAAGACGCAGGAGCTTGAAAGTCTGGATGACCAGACTCGAGAACAGCTTCTTCCCCACTGCTCTCAGACTTCTGAACTAATCACCTCTTTCACATCCCCTTCTGGTGGTGCCACCACATTCTCAAACCCTTAATTTGATCTTTTCTATTATTGTCACTTTAGCATTTCTTTTTGCACTACGATACTTTGCACCATTTCATTGTTTTACCTTTGTCACGATATTATTGTTGTATTTATTATCATGTGTGGTGTTTCCTCTGTGAACTACGTGCAAACAAGGAATTTCATTGCACTCTGGTCTATATGACAATAAACTAATCTAATCTCAACTATGGTTGATCTAATCATGACCACACTCTTTCATTCCCATCCACCTGTGATTCCCCTTCATTCTGGAGTACAATGTTGGTAAATGCAAGGTCATCCGCTTTGGAAGGAAAAATAGAAGATCAGCTTATTATTTAAATGGTGAAAGATTGCAGCATGCTGTTGTGCAGAGAGACTTGGGAGTGCTTGTGTATGAAATGCAAAAGGTTGGTTTGCAGGTGCAACAAGTAATCAAGAAGGCAAATGGAATGCTGGCTTTCATTGCCAGAGGGATTGAATTTAAGAGCAGGAGGTTATGCTGCAACTGTACAGGGTACTGGTGAGGCCGCACCTGGAGTACTGCATGCAGTTCTGGTCCTTACTCGAGGAAAGATATACTGGCTTTGGAGGCAGTGCAGAGCTTGTCACCAAACTCCAAGACCTAGGACTCAACACCTCCCTCTGTAACTGGATCCTTGACTTTCTAAGAAACAGACCACAATCAGTGAGTATAGGCAGCAATACCTCCAGCACGATTATTCTCAACACTGGTGCCCCACAAGGCTGCGTCTTCAGCCCTCTACTCTATTCCCTATACACTCATGACTGTGTGGCTAGATTCTGCTCTAACTCCATCTACAAGTTTGCAGATGATACCACCGTTGCAGGCCGTATCTCAAACAGCGATGAGTCGGAGTACAGGAAGGAGATAGAGAGCTTCGTGGAATGGAGTCATGACAACAACCTTTCCCTCAATGTCAACAAAACAAAAGAGCTGGTCATTGACTTCAGGAAAGGGGGCAGTGTACATGCACCTGTCTACATCAATGGTGCTGAGGTCGAGAGGGTTGACAGCTTCAAGTTCCTGGGAGTGAACATCACCAACAGCCTGTCCTGGTCAAATCGTGTAGATGCCACGGCCAAGAAAGCTCACCAGAGCCTCTACTTCCTCAGGAGGCTAAAGAAATTTGGTTTGTCCCCTTTGACGCTCACCAACTTTTACCAATGCACCATAGAAAGCATCCTATCTGGATGTATCACGGCTTGGTATGGCAACTGCTCTACCCAGGACCGCGAGAAGCTGCAGAGAGTTGTGGACACAGCCCAGCGCATCACAGACACCAGACTCCCCTCCTTGGACTCTGTCTTTACCTCTCGTTATCTTGGTGTAGCAGCCAGCATGATCAAAGACCCCACCCACCCGCGACATTCTCTCTTCTCTCCTCTTCCATCGGGTAGAAGATACAGGAGCCTGAGGGCACGTACCACCAGACTTAGGAACAGCTTCTACCCCACTATGATGAGGCAATTGAACGGTTCTCTTATACAATGAGATCGACTGAGACCTCACGATCTATCTTGTTGTGACCTTGCACCTTATTGCACTGCACTTTCTCTGTAGCTGTGACACTTTACTCTGTACTGTTATTGTTTTTACCTGTATTAACTCAATGTAACTGCACTGTGTAATGAATTGACCTGTACAATCGGTTTGTAAGACAAGCTTTTCACTGTACCTCGGTACAAGTGACAATAATAAACCAATACCAATACCAGAGGAGGTTCACCAGGTTGATTCAGGAGATGAGGGGGTTAGCCTATGAGGAGAGATTGAATCGCCTGGGACTATACTCGCTGGAATTCAGAAGAATGAGAGCGGATCTTATAGAAACATATAAAGTTATGAAAGGGATAGATGAGTTAGAGGCAGGAAGGTTGTTTCTACTGGTAGGTGAGACCAGAACTGGGGGACATAGCCTCAAGATTTGGGGGAATAGATTTAGGATGGAGATGAGGAGAAAGTGCTTTTCCTGGAGAGCAACAAATCTGTGGGATTCTCTTCCCAGGGAAGCAGCAGAGGCTACCTCATTATATATATATAAAAAACACAGTTAGATGGATTTTTGCATAGCAGGGGAATTAAGGGTTATGACGAAAAGGCAAGTCAGTTGATCTGAGTCCACAGCCAAATCAGCCATGATCTTATTGAATGGCAGAGCAGTCTCGACGAGCCAGATGGCCTACTCATGCTTCTATTTCTTATGTTCTTGTGTTATCAAATATCTATCTATTTTGCCTCAAAAATATTCAAATACTCTGCTTCCACTGCCCTTTAAGGAAAAGAGTTGCAAAGATTCACAACCTTCAGAGAGAAAAAAGTAACTTCACCTCATCTCTTGTCAAAAGTGGGCAAACCCTTTATTTTAAAATGGTGATCTCTGGTTCTAGATTCTCCCACAACAGGAAACATCCTCTCCACATCCACCCTGTCAATACCCCTCAGGATCATATTAGTTTCAATCTAGCCTCCCTCATCTGTTTAGTGGATAGAAATCACACCTGCCTCATCTCTCCTCATAAGACACACCACCCATTCCAGTTATTGGTTCAGTTTACATTCTCTGAACTGCTCCCAATATATCAATATCCATCCTGAACAAAGAGAGCAATACAATGCAATGTACTCCAGATGTAGTGTCACCGATGCCCTATACAATTGAAGCATAACCCTTATGACCTTACTTAAAATCCAGCTGTTCAGATGAACTTTTGGTCAATCCCCTCTAATATCACTTACTTTGACTTGGCAACTATGTCTAAATTATTCCCTTTGAAGCACATAATGTTTTTCCACAGTAGACAATGCATTATATATGTAAATGTGCTTTGACCTGCTGAGGACTGCCATCATTTTAGATATTGATTTTTTAAAACTATTTTGGCTTATGTTTCAAATGCGATCTTTGTCTTTTTTCCTGCATAAACGCTTGCATAAGTAATTGTTATCAGCTGTGAATGAATTTCCTTTCTATAGCAAAAGGACATTGTTAAATACGGAGAATACAAAGTATATTCTCCCTGGACCAGTTAAATACCAGAAGTTATTCAAGACATGGCTTGATTTCATAGCTCACAACTACTTAAGATACTTGTGAAGGTCTAGAGGTCACAAGTAAAATATACTCTGTATTCAATAAGGGCACTACAGAGTACTATTGAAGATAAGTCAAGGGTGAGGCGTGAAATGTTTCCATTCTTTAAATCTCTGGAGTTGAACATGACTGTTGTACAGATTGCACTCTATTGCACTTAAGGGCTTCATGCTGAGTCTGTTGAGAAATTCTTGTATGTGAAATTGCATTCATGAAGTGGGACAGGCTGAATTACTGAATCCCTTCACGTCAAACCTGCTGTGCCATCTTAAAGGAGTAGTTAACTATTTAATAAGTGTTAATGCATGTTTACTAAAAAGGGAGTTATTTAACATTCACCAATGTTTGTCATTTCCAAATTTTGCATTAAATCTAAATTGCTTTTGTGCAAATCCAGTTTAATTTTGTGTTTAGACTGTGATGATCATAAGACTGATACAAAATCACTTTATAAATGATAAATAGTGCAAAGTTTTCTCTGGGCTACACAACATTTCTTGAATCCCAAAAAATGATGTTAAAGCAATGAGCAACTATTTTCACAACACACATTGATAATTCTGGCATGCTTGTCCGTGCACAATATCTAGTTTTGCATAGAGAACTATGCCCATACAGCAGCAATGTCAATCAGTGTGCAATACATGACTGATGTTGTGCTGCAATATATTCTCTGAGAAATATATGCTCAATAAACGCAGTGAGACTCAAACAGAGATGAGGGCCTTTAAAAGGGCAAAGTCCTATTTTAGCTCAAGTTAACATACTTACCCATGTGCTTCATATTTCCAAAATGTAACTGTTGCATATAATCCTCCTTAGTAATTAGTGGTAACTTGTGGTTATGGTGTTGATCAAATATTGTCACAGTTCAGTGTTGTAATCCTACCACAACAAAGAGTGAGCTTCAATTGAAAATGACAATAAAAACTGATAGGATGTTGTAAAGATCAATGTAATTCATTTTTGTCCTTCAGGAAAAAGGAACCAGCAAATCTTACATGTTCTGGTCTATGTGCACCTCCAGCATCTGTAATGTGACTGATTGCTAGTCAAAGGGCAATTAATTAAAAACACAAATTTAGAATGTGGGAGGAAACTCACACCATCACAGGGAGAACATGTAATCTCTACATAGACAGCACCAGAGCTATGAGGCAGCAGCACTATCTGCTGTGTCATTGTGTTGCCCATGATGGCCAGAATTTTCTGCACTTGAAGTCCCCCAGTGTTCTCAATAAAATGTTCTATAAAAAAACACGAACTCCCAATTTGCTTCTAGATCTATATAAGGAAATCATAAACAGTGCCAACATGCAGCAACTCTGTTCTTTCCCATGATGATATAAATATCTCTGCCAGAGAAGAGATTGCTAGGGTCCTGGAAGAGATATTTGTATCATCGTTATCCATGGCTTGAGGTACTGGAAAACTGGAGGGTGTTTAATGTTATGCATTTATTGATGAAGGACTGCAAAAACAAGCTAGGGAACTGCAGGCCAGTAAGCCTAACATCAGTGGTGGGAAAGTTACTGGAGGGGATTCTGAGAGGCAGGATCTACCTGCATTTGGAAAGGCAAGGACTGATGAGGGACAGTCAGCATGGTTTCGTGCATGGAAAATCGCATCACATGACTTTAATTAAGTTTTCTTTGAAGAGATGACCAAGAGGACTGACAAGGGCAGGGAGGTGGACATCGTCTTCATGGACTTTATCAAGGTCTTTGACAAGTTCCTGCATGGTAGGTAGGTCAACACCTTGCCCGTGGCTAACGATGAGACAAATATTTCTTCTAGGGCCCCAACAATTTATTCCCTAGCAGAGATATTTATATCCCTTTATCGTTCAAGAGGTCCATTCAAGACTCTTATAACAGCAGGATAGAAGCTGAACTTGAGCCTGGCAGTGCATGTTTTCAAGCTTTTGTATCTCCTGCCTGATGGAAGAGGGGAGAAGAGAGTGGGGGGGGGGGTGGGGTTAATTATGTTGGCTGCTTTCACAAGGCAGCAACAAGTGTAGACAGAGTCCATGAAAGGGAGGCTGGTTGCCATGATGGACAATGCTGTGTCCACAACTCCCTGCAACTTTATGCAGTCTTGGGCAGAGCAGTTGCCATACCAAGCTATGGTGCATCCAGATAAGATGCTTTCTATACTGCATAGATAAAAACTGGTGCACAGGTCGGGGCATTGAGTACAAGAGTTGGAACATCATATTACAGCTGAATAAGACTTTGGTGAGACTGCACTTGGAGTATTGTGTGCAGTTCTGGTCATTTAGCTGAAGGAAAGATGTTATTAAGGTGGAAAGGTTCCAGAAAAAAATTCATTAGGATGTTATCAGGACTGGAGGGCTTGAATTATAAGGAAAGACTGGATAGGCTGGGACATTTTCCATGAAGCATATGAGGTTGAGGTGCGACCTTGTAAAGGTACACAAAGTCATGAAGGGGATAGAAAAGGTGAATAGAGACAGTATTTTTCCAAGGGTAGGGGAGACTAAAACAAGAAGACATAGGTTTAAGATGAGGGATAAGATTTAAAGGGGACCTGAGGGCCAACTTTTTCCACACAGAGGATGGCGTGTAGATGGAACAAGCTACCAGAGGAAGGAGTAGAGGTGGGTACAATTACAACATTTAAAAGCCATTTAGACAGGTACGAGGATAGGAAAGTCTGGGCCAAATACAGCAAATGGGATCAACTGAGGCAATGGATGAATTGGGCCACAGGGCCTATTTCTGCACTATATGACTTTATGATTCTATATATGTGATCCAGTGCAGACAGAACTCTTTAAACAGGTCCCATGGTGATTGGAGATAAAGTAAGATGGAGGGGATTTCTGACAATCAATCAACATTAAGGAAATGAATGCCCATATTTCGAAACTATTGTTGGATTCTTACTATCCTCCTTATCTGCACAAGACGACACCTCCTTATCTGCACAAGACAGGTACAGATAAGGAGGTGCATTTTGCCCAGCCATTTGCAATGATTAAAGATTAGCCTATTACTTCTATCCCACATTAATCCTTTTAAAACATTGTCCAATTTTCACAGCTGTTTTCCCTTTTACCACATTCAAATTGCACCTTTTGCTGTGAAATGCTAGCTTTGAACTCTGCTTCATTCCCTCCACCCTGCATGGTGGTTATAAGGTGCTCCTGTCTTTGTTTCTTTTTAAGCCTGTTTCCCTGACATTTCCAAATAGGTCAGGCATCTCATAGCTCTGTCGTGTGGCGTGATCATTTCAGTGCCAAATGTTGTGCCGATGAGAATATTGTACAGCAGTTGTATGGTGTCACCAATGTACTGATCTCAGCTGGGTAAATAAATTTTCATTCTAATTGCTTCCCTGCACCCCAGCTTTTTAAACTCTGAGTAATTCAATCCTTTAATGCGTTTCTGTCAATAGAAATTTTAACCAGCTCCCTTTGATATTCTGTGCATTACCATGACCATATCTTGCACCGTTCTGGAGTCACTGGTGACCAGAGACCAACTATGTAAATTAAGAGATGACAAGAGGTCACTGGCTTGATATCCTGTGGAGGGTGACTCACCGCTTGACACTCCAAAGCATTCCCACCCTTTACAAGGCATAAATCAAGAGTGTGATGGATTAATGTGAGGAGAGACCTGATAGAAATCTACAAGATTATGAGAGGCATTGATAGGGTGGACAGTCATTATCTTTTTCCCACAGTAGAAACATTAAATACTGGAGGACATGCATTTAAGGTGAGAGGGGGAAAGTTTAAAGTGGTTATGTGGGGCAAGAGAGGTGCCTGGAACAGGTTGCAAGGGGATGTGGTGGAAACAGATACAATACTAGTGTTTAGGAGGCTTTTAGATAGACACATGAATATGCAGAGAATGGAGGGATATGGATTATGTGCAGACAGGAGAAACTTAGTTTTGTATCATGTTCAGCACAGACATTGTGGGCCGAAGGGCCTGTTCCTATGCTGTACTGCTTTATGTTTTGTGTTCTAATGTTGACCATGCTAGGAAACTGCAACACAACAACAGTCAAGTATCGAAAAAAGACATCCATCCAGAAGAGCTGAACCATTGACAGTCAGCCCAGCGGCCAATCCAACATTCCATCCTTTCACTATCAATGTATTGTGGAAACAGTGTGCATACCATCTTCAAAATCCACTGCAGTAATGTTCTGAAGCTCATTTCAGAGCATATCCCAAACATGGGAACCCTACCTTGGAGATGTGTCAGAATGCTGATGCCTGCAGGTTCCTTTACAAGTCCTTAAACATTCTGAGTTAGAAACATCTTGCTGTCCTTCATAGACACTCGATTAAGATTCCTGGAATTCACTGCTTTACAAATGGGTGTTCATCTGTCTTGAGAAGTTAAGCAGTTCAAAAGGCAACACCTCTACCTTTTCAAGAAACATTAGAGATGAGCAGAAAGTGTAGGTCTCACCAGAGATGCCCCCAGATTGTGTTAAGTTGAAAAAATTCATGGCATTCTTAAATTGTTATTTTCTTTGAACTCCTTCAAAAGCACCTTCAACATCAGTAATTGCTGCTTGGGAGCAAACATTTCCAGTCAAATGTAGGAACCACCAATAATTGAAATCAAACGTTTGAAAATATCACATCAAAAAAAAGTGTATTGGGACAATATTATGACTATTTTCCCATTTTCCCCCACAGTTTTTTTCCTCAGGAACTTTTCAACAACACTTAAAGGAATGCTTAACTACGGCAGATCCTGATCTTCCTTAGGTTTGCAGACAATGGTATCACAGGTCACCATATGAATCATCTGGTCCCTTTTAATGCCTCTGACATTCTTTGAGGAAAATGACACCAGTGCACTAAAGTGGACATTACAGCATTCTAAAGTGAAGGTCATTTCCCAAATGGGACTTGTAAAGTGACCTATAGATTACGCTTTGGGTTAATGGATCAGCTAAATCACAGTCAAGAGGTGATAATTGCATTCTGGTCTGCAAAGCCTTTGGTATGAAGCATGATGATTGTACTAATGGGTCATACAGTGCTCGTGAGCCTTTTCAATGAAGCCTAGCAGCAGCTGGAGCAGTATCAAGGGTCTCTGTTTGTACTTTAAAATATCCACAACCACATTGTAATTCAGCAGTAATTACTCTTTGACCTTAAGTGTGTTATGTAAAGCAAAGTGAGGAAAGAAGTATTTTTCTGACGAAACCTCCAGTAAAAAGCAAACAGCAGCTGAGAAACATGCTTCCAGGATGGTAGAATGGAGAATAAAAATCCAGAGTTTTTTGCTTGAATTGTCAAAACATTTTGGAGAATTTTGGACTGTCAAGCAGTAACCTAAATGTCCTGACATGGCAATAAATTATCTTCTGCTTGTTAAGACAATTGTAACATGTCCTTGCAGAAACAACTTAAATGTTTTGCAAACTTTTACAAAATGATTCTGCTCGCAAGTCCATTAACTTTACATTTATTGGGCTGATATATTGAGTGTTTATTCAGTCCTTGGCATTTGTGATTCGACATTCCAGTTTGTAACTGTTCTTGGTGAGGGAGAAATTGTGAAAGGGCAACCGGAAAATCTTCATCTATCGATAGCAAAATGACTGTATCTCGACATCCCTTCAGAATATAGGATGAGTGCTATTTACATAACACTTAATTCTTGACAGATTCACCTCTTTATTTCTCTTCACCTCCAGGAAAAATGTAATGAATGATTAATTAAGAAATTTTAAAGTCAAAACAATCCAAATGTTCAAGAGCTTCTTTGTACTGGCATCCAAAACAAGTCTAGAACTATATTTCTGTAATTAATTAAAAAGTTTTGATCTGAGAGAATGAGGATATGATGCAGAGTATGGATAGGTTAAGGTAACTGGAAGATGGGCCGGATTGGTATGATAGAGCATCACTGAAGACTGAACAACAAAGTTAGGCAATTCGCAATACTGAACTGAATATATAAATACAAAATAGGACATTCAATAAAATGCAAAAGACCATAAATTGAAGTCCAAATATCTAGAAGCAGAATTACTGGGCTCACACATTACACATGATATATAGGGAGACACAATTTCCTTTTTTTTTGGGGGGGGGATGTTGCTCTACACTGCAATTGATGTAAAATGAAAAATCATTATTTGCATATTGGTATGTTCTCCACGATCATAGAAACAGATCTTCCGCTTATCAGAAAATCTCAAGAGCACTGGATACAGCAAAGGTTAAGGGCACCAACAACACATATGCCAGAACTAGCTGTCTCTCCACCCACGATGTTCTAGTACAGCTACAAAATTGGTAAAAAAAAACTGACTGCTGCAAACTGCATAATTTGTGGAGTGTGTGCCCTCTCCACTAAAAGGAGAGCATTTCCAATATAACTACAGACCATATCATTAGTCTTTTCTAATCCTCAGGGGTGGAAGATGTTGTTGACATTAGTGAAAACAAATAATACTTACTCATTGATGTTCAGTTTGTATCTTACTTCAGTGTCATCTTGGTCCAAATATGGATAAAAGTGTTTATGTCCTGAAGTGAGGTGGAAGTACCTTATCTGGCATGAGACCAGTGTTGGACTAAGTGTGATATCAAGCAGCTGCAGTATAATTGAAGTCAGTGATAATCAAGGAATAATACCTTGTATGAAGGTAACATAGTTCTGTTGTTGCAGGCCAATCAACTCACAAAAACAGCACTGTTCTTGCAATGTCTCAGGGCAATGACCTGGTCTTCACTATCTTCATCTGATGTACAAATTAACTTCCTTTAATTAGAAAGTCAAAACAGAGGATTTTTAGTTATTTTTCGATTCAGCTAAACTTTTGGCTCTGGTTGTCAAAGACCTATGTCTCAGCTTAATAATTGGCATTACATTGCTTTTTGTACAGGGGTGTTCCAAAGTTTCAGCACCCTGGGCTGCAGGAATGTTTCCTAACTTCACTTCCTTACAGCCCAGCTCAAATTTCACAGCCTGGTTCTTCCCCTCCTCTTGAGTTCACAATCATCAGAAACAGTTGCTCTATGGCCATAATTAATATATTAGGATATGTTAGAATCTGATGTCTGTCCTATGCATTAAATACAAGTTGTAGTAACGTATGTAGAAAAAAACAGAAATCAGCAGGAGGAAGGCGGGGGAACAACAGCAGGACTGTGACACTCAGTGAACAGCTTGGCCAGGAGCCTCAATGGACAGATAAGGTGTCTTGACCTGAAATGGCAACTGTCCATTTCCCTCCATGGATGCTGCCTGATCCACTGGGTTCCTCCAGCAGTTTGCTTTTTGCTCCATATTCCAGCAGTCAATTTATGCCTCAATGGACACAATTGCCCAACTGGCCATCTTCTGAGCTGTATGATTATTATACAAACATGATCTCTCTAATATATAAAATACAGCATAAAATCTCCAAATGTTTCCAGCAGGCTTATGATTATTTAATTCAACTTCCTTTCCTCCATCAATAAGTTAATTCCCTCCTTTTAAAAAAAATGGTCTCAATGTCTTCTGGAATTATTTTTGTTATTTGCCCTCTATAGCCTGACTATTATCAACTTCTTTCCAGCAATCATTCTGCAGATTAAGTATTGCCCATTGTTGCATAACCATCTTAATTGATTCTAGCCATTCAAATGCATTAGGTGATGTTCAATCACATGCATTTTACTTTGTTAAAATGCAATACAGGCTGTTTTTATGCTTTTGTTACACAGAAACTACCTGGAAGCTTTTGACTGAATCAGAGAAAGAAGTCCCTTGTCTGCCAATGCCACATAATTCTAGATTGTTGAATTCAAGCAAGGTCTGATTTTGATTATTTATTCCTTTTCAGAGAAGATTAGCAGGGAAAGAAATTGATTGCAGTGAATACAAGTGATAAAAATAATTTGTAGAGTTTTGACAGAATTGACTTCATGAACACCTTGGAGGGTATGAGCTATAAGGAAAGGTTGGACAGGCTTGGATTGTTCTCCCTGGAGTGTCGAAGGCTGAGGGGAGGACCTTACAGAAGTCTTTTTTTAAATTATGAGAGGCATAGATAGGGTAGACAGTCAGAATCTTTTCCTCAGGATCGAACCGTCAAATGCCAGAGGATATGTTTTCAAGTTTAGAGGGGGGATGTTTAAAGGCGATGTGAGGGGCAAGTTATTTTATGCAGAGGGTGGTAGGTGCCTGGAATGGGTTGCCAGGGGTGGTTGTGGAAGCAGACAGTTTGGTGAAGTTTGGGAGGCTTTTAGACAGACACATGAATTTGAAGGGAATGGAGGGATATGGATGATACACAACAAGAGGACATTTAGTATAAATTGGCATCAAGATTGGCACAACATCATGGGCTGAATGGCTTGTCCGGTGCTGTACTGTTCTATATTCTATGTTCTATTAACACCATTTAATGCATCTCTTCATCTGCAGAAATTCAAGCAGAATTATCAAGACTCATAAAGGAAGCAATAAACCATTTTGATCTTTGAATTAAAATACTCTTTAACAGTAAGAGAATGGCTACTCTTAAAAATGTACAACATTCAGTCTTGCAATTAATCTGAAATGACTCATCTGATTAATTGAAAGCTTTTTTAAAATTATGTAAACATTTAGATTCAATTGAAAAATACACAAATATTAAACAGATTTAAGACAAGCCAGAGATAAAATATTTTTTGGGAACTGTACTGCTATTAAGATAGAGCAATGAAAGTGAAATTATGACTGGTGATTTAAAGATTTTATTAAATGATAATATAACTTTCAGAGACAATGGTCCAAAATTTATCAAGAGTGGCAAACAGCCCACTCTAGCTACTGAGCTGAGTGGTAAGTGCAAGCACACCTTTTGAAGTTGTGTCATTGTAAACCTGCTCTCCAAAGCTGTCTTGGTCCTAAATGGCAAGGCTTTGCACACCAATTGTGGCTCAAGCACTGTAATATCATTATGTGGGAGCAAGGGGGGAGAAAGAAGCCGTGCTCATGTAACAATTGATAAAGGTCTGACTGCTGGCTGAGTCCTACCCTCTGGTTTAGCCAGTTGTCAGTTCTAAACTGATGTTGAGTCAACAGGGAGACGCCCCAGAATACATGTTTGGAATTGCATCATTCATACACACTGGACTCCATGAGACAACTGATACTGGTGTGCAGTCAAGAAATCATCAGTGAAGAGCAAACTAGTAAATTCAAGGCTTATCCATTTTCATGATAATTGCAAACTTGATGACATTTAAGTGGAGATCCATATAGGACCGTGAGTCTTTCCCTGCAAAGTCAAGCCCATTACAATGAAAAGGGCTATGAAGGGGTGTGTCAAACTCTAAACTATCCTCTGCTTTCCCAAAACATTAAATTGAAATGATAAATAAGATGGTAAACTAAAAGCATCTTTTTAATTTGTTTGTATACATGAAAATAACAATTCACTGGTACAAGAAAAGAGCATTCTCTGGTATACCGAAAGTGCAAGGATTCAGCTGTTCAGTAAGTAGATAATGTTCATAAAAAAATCCCAAATACATCTAAAAGGCCAATACCTTCACAAATAAAACTATCATTGACATTCCTTCCACATTTTCTACACTGATGAACTGCACTGAAAAATAAAACTATCACCTTCTGTTAAATGAACAATTTCCCAATGAGAGCAATCACTTCAGAAAGATTGAAATGCTGTAACATGTGTTAATGGCCCTCACTAACAAGCATGCCTGGGGCAGACAAAAACAATTAGTTTATAAATGTAAAAGAGCACTGTTTGCTCCAAACAATGTTCTGATTAAATTACTTAAAATTAAAAAAAACACTTCTTTGTTGTTTGTCATCTGGAAAATATAAATGCTGTGATTCAGCAAAATAAACTATCATACCATTGAAAAATTATCTTACATGCTTGGATTTTGACAATGATCTGAATTGCCACACAACATCACAAATTGAAAACAAAGGCTGGCTTATTAAATCTTGGCAATAGGTTTGAACACAATAAAAGCAAAGTAGCCCTGTTTACCATGCAAAATGTTTCTCACAAACATCTTTGAGTTTTCACTACACCCAAACACTATTTAATCAATATTTCCCATGAACTACCTTGGGAATCAGCTGCAGGCCAGAGCCACCTGAGATGGTTGCACAGTCGTAAACAGTCAGGAAGAAGAGGCCCTTAACATGAAATCCCAACTCAATTAATGATCGTGGTATTGTGTCAAAAAAAGTAAGGAAATTGTTGACTGATGATCACAAATTGCCATTCTGTCCCATTAATCAATATTCCTCCATTTTACACACTATTTGGAAGGAACACGAAATATAACAAGGACCGAGAATGTACTTTTGGTTTTGGTCTTAAGTATGGGCCAGCAAGAGTGACTCAGTTGCATACCACTGACTGCTTAGCATTGGTAAATAGTGAGAGAACTAACACTGAGGAATTGCATACTTGTCTCGTCCGAACACAGATGCACCTGTCCATAACCAGTTTTGATTGAAGTGACCACTGCATAATTAGGCTACAGACCAAGAAACTTTGGCAAGTAAGTCAAGTTTATTGTCATGTGCACAAGTACAAGAGGTACAGGTACAGTGAAAAACTTGCTTACAGCAGCATCACAGGCACAAAGGTACAGATAGGTAGGTTCATATTCCAACTGAGGACATGACATTGGTGTTGTGTGGCAGTACCACCGTGCTGAACAGGATGTGTTCAGAACATAATAAGCCTTTCAAATCTGGGCATTCATAAGGCATTCTGGATCATCTGCATCAGAATTATATTTCTCCACAACTTGTAATCTTATGCCCTGGCATAACATTCTACCAAACTGGGGAACTCATCCTGGTTCAATGACAAAGGACACAGAACAAACCCAAAATGAGGTGTTTCCTTGAAGCAATTGCACAGGACAACATGCTTAACAAGGAAAGCACCTTGCAAAAGACAGACCTTTGTGAGTTCTCAATCAACAAGTCAGATCAAAGCTCTGCACTTCTGTCAATAGTGAAGGGTAGTGAAACGGAAAATGCAAAGATGAGGCTCTATAAATATCTGTCCTAAATGATGACAACGTTCAAAAAAGGCTCATGTTTGCAACCAGCTTCACCAAGTAGTTCCAAGTATAAGATCCATCTTGTCCTCTTGCTTATGTTATACCATCACAAAAGTCTGCTAACTCTATTTAATTTACTTTGTCAAGAAGTAGTTGAGTGTGTTGCATATAAAAATAGACTATGGGCCCCCACAAGATCAGAGATCCATAACTAGCTGCATTGGATCGGTGAGGACAAGCTGCACCTCTACCCAAATTGGTCTAGGACAGAGACAAATCAGCATCTACACAAGAAGACAGAAAATTGTCAGGTTTTGACCAGTTTACAAAAAGTAGGGCAAATCCAATCCAGGAAATTACCACACTTGCAGCCTGCACTAAGTTATCATGAGCCACACTTATTCGCCAACAATCTACTCACTGCTAATCTGTTTGGGTTTGTTGCAACTGCTTGGCTCCAGAGCATGTAATAGCCTAGGCCCAAACATGGGCGAAATAACTGACTCCAGGTGAGAAGGATGATAGTTGCCATCAAGGCAGCTTTACACTGAGTGTGATATTGGGAAGTGTTTGTAAAATTAAATTCAATCAAGGGAAACATTTCCAAAAACTTGAATCATACTGAACAACAAAGATGATGGTTATGGTTGATGGAGGCAAATCATCTCAGCTCCTGGATACTGTTGCAGTAATTTCACAGTGCAGTATCCCAGGCCCAATTATTCACATCTTCCTTTCATTGTAAACTCCAAATAGGGACTTCTATGGATGATCACATGAATTTCCTGTCCATTTGTAATTTCAAAGAAAATGAGGCAATTTTTGTCTACATGCAGCAAGATCCAGACAATATTCCAGGAAAGAACTGATAAGTGGCAGATAATATTTATGCTACATTCCGGCCAATTATTCTTGAGATTCAAATGCAGAATCACTTTTGCAGAATCACCTGCCACCAACATCATAGAGGTCAGTTTGCCCAGAAACTTACAAGCACAGCCACGTGACTTCTGTGGCAAAGGTGCTCTGAAGCTGGGTGTTCTTCATCAAATACTACCCAATTAACTATCTAAAGCCTGTATACCAATCCAAGACACAACACAGAAATGCAATGGTATATTTTTACCTGGCCTGGATGAATTAAGTTTAAATTGCAAACCAAGATGGTTGAAACCATCAAAACCAAAATGGACCACTTCATCAGTGCCCCTTCCAACACCTGAACATTCAACTCTCCTAACACCAGATCACACTGACTCTACTGAGCGCTGTCTCCAAAATGCTGTGCAGCAACTTGCCTAGACATTTTTGACAGCACCTCTCAGATGCAAGACCTCTAATCGAAGGATGAGAACAGCAGGATACAAAAGGTGCTCACACGACAACTGCATAGAACTAAAAACACTCAGAATATATGGACTGACCAACTCTATGAATGTAAAGAAAGCATTTTGTATTTCTTGTATATATTTTTACGAATAAAATATTTATTTTGAAATAAAAAAAGGCAAGTACAATAGACACACAGGAACACCATCATCTGCAACTTCCTCAAGTCACACTTTATCTTAATTTAGGAATGTTTTGCTATTACCTTCACCATCTCAGGGGTAAAATCCTGGAATACCCGACCCAATAACACCAAATACCTTCACCTGATGGGCTGCAACATTTCAAGAAGGCAGAACACAAATTTGACGAGGAATAGGCAATAAATACTGACCTTACTGCCATCAACACAAAACAGAGAGCAAAGAGACATACAATTAACTTACTCCATGTTAGGGCTGCAAATTATTTGGATGAAATTAACAGTTAGTTTTTGATGGTTGAAACTGAAATAAAGACAATTTCTACAAGTGTAAGGAGAATGGTGTGATGTATTCATCACGTGTTTATGTGCCAATTATTACACTTTGAATCATCTTATAGTTTGGGTTGAAAAACACAGAATTTACATCTCAAATGAAATGCATTTTACCCTCTTCCAGTCTGAGATACAATTAATATCATACAATTATCAACTCTCATGCTCTGTTAAATTTGTTCCTAAATATCAATTTGGGTCAGAAAGCACATCTGAACTGAAACAAAATGTAATAAATTATGACTACAGTATTCATCTAATAGGAAACTCAGCAAAGATTAAAGAAGAGACTTCATCCGAACAGGGTAAAATTTTAATGATTCAAAACCGGTGCAAAATGAGAAGCCAACAGAATGATTTTAATGAAGCAAAAAACAGTAAACTACACATTTGCACAACTGATATAAATTACACATTATTGATGCCCAAATGCTCCTCTTCACTGTATTAGAATTTATTATAAAATTTGGAAGCAGAGCATTTTTCCATGTTACATTGAGAAACAATGCATTAAAATTCTAATAAAATATATTACATTTTGATTCATGAATATTGGGAATGTCATTAGAAAAAAAACAGGCATAATACTATACTGTGCTGTAGTGTTCTATACTTACAAATCAATTAAAAATAGTTTTGAAAATTAATGTTAGAGTTTGATTTAATGGAGGTGTTCAGAATTTTATTGGGTTTTGAAAAAGAAAGGTAAAAATGTCCCCTCTGTCCCTCACCAATTTTTATAAATGCACCATAGAAAGCATCCTATCCAGATGCATCAAGGCTTGGAATGGCGATTGTTCTGCCTGAGACTGCAAGAAATGGCAAAAAGTTGTGGACACAGCTCGGCACATCATGGAAACCAGCCTCCCCTCCACAGACGCTGTTTACACTTCTTGTTGCCTTGGTAAAGCAGCCAACATAATCAAAGACCTCACCGGTCCTAGACATTCTCTCTTCTCCCCCCTCCCATCATGCAAAGATACAAAAGCCTGAAAGCATGTACCACCAGGCTCAAGGACAGCTTCTGTCCCGCTGTTATAAGACTATTGAACGGTCCCCAAGTATGATAAGATGGACTCTTGATGTCACAATCTACCTTGTTACAGCCTTGCACCTTGTCTGCCTGCACTGCGCTTTCTCTGTAACTGTAACATTTTGTTCTGTATCCTGTTATTGTTTTCCCTTGTACTACCTCAATGCACTGATGTGATGAAATGATCTGTATGGATCAACCAGGGTTGAGGAATCAAGGACCAGAGGGCATAGGTTTAAGATGAGAGGGGAAAGATTTAATAGGAACTTGAGGGACAACTTTTTATTTTCACACAGAGGGTGTTATGTATATGGAATGAGCTGCCAGAGGAAGTGGTTGAGACAGGTACAGTAACTTTTAAAAGACAGTTGGGCAGGTGCATGGATAGGAAAGGTTTCGAAAGCTATGGGCCAAATGTGGGCAAATGGGACTAGCTTGAATGGGTATCTTGGTCAGCATGAACCAGTTGGGCCAAAGGGTCTGTTTCTGTGCTGTGTGACTCGATGACTCTAAATGATTTAGAGCAGAGAAAACAACTTCATTTAATAAATTTAAATGAACATAACCATTACACTTTAATATTGCTCAAGCCATAACACATCAACTTCATATTTTTGTCCGCTGCTATTAACATGTTGGTAACGTAAACCAAGATTTTCAGAATTTCTGAAACATATTTTAAAATTACTCTCATTTGTCATTACAAATGTGATAGATTTGGACACCATTTACTTTAATATTGGGCAATTTTTAAAATATATTTTGCTGGCGTAGAGCTTCAGTACCCAATGATCTCTAAACCTCTTGACCAGATGCACCTTTCAAATAAAATTCCTCTTATGAAGCACAAATACTTCAATTAATTTGGTTGGGTGGTCCCTTTTATTATATGATAAACTTTCCATTCCCTCTCAGCATTTGCTGATGTCAAGTTTTGTTCCCTTCCCTCAAGATAAAGAAACTTACCGTGTTATAAATGCCTCACCCAGGAATTTAAAGCTAAAGATTCCAAAGGGCTGTCAGCCAAATCAAGTTGTGCTGCCCAGGATCAATATACAATAATTTTAGGAATAGTTTTTTGAAATTTTTGAAAACCAGGACTAAATTTCAGAGAAAACTGGATTATTTTGGATTCACTTATCAATGTGATCAATTTGGATTATTTTTGGATGCCGTGCCCTATTACAGCACAGAAATAGGCCCTTCGGCCCACCATCCACGCCAACCATCAACCACCCATTTACACTAATCCTAATTTTTTTTTTTATTTGCCTCACATTTTCATCGACTCGCCCAGATTCTACCACTCACCTCCACAATAGGGGCAATTTATAGTGAACAATTAACCAACCAACCAGCACATCATTGGGTTGTGGAAGTAAACTGGAGCCCCCAGAAGAAACCCACACAGTTACAGAGAAACTCCATGCAGACAGAACCTAAGATTAGGATTGAAACTGGGTCTCAGGTGTTGCAAGGCACCTGCTCTACTAGCTGCATCACTGTTCCATCCATTAGGCTGTTGCACTTCACTGACACCATGGCTCAGAATTTGCCAATGTAATGCCAAGGAAGCTGTCAGTGTTCATGAACATGACTCTGTGAAATTAATAGAACATCCAGGATCCATGCATGCACGGCAAAACACAGAAAATTGAAAGTTGCTGTCAGCAGTGACCTGATCTTCGATATGATATGTTATTGTAGACTTCACAGGAGTATCAACTGAGGTTTAGAAATGAAAATCTCAACTTTTATGGCCCCATATACATGGTATAACTGAAAATAATATCCCTTTTTAAGGGACCTGATAGTTCCCCAACATCGTGCTGCCCGTTTCTATCTCCTGAGTCCAGTTGAAGGGTCTCAACCTGAAGTGTTGATTGTCCCTCTCCCTTCATAGATGTTGCCTGACCTGCTGAGTTCCTTCAGCAGTTCGTTTTTTGCTCCCTTTTTAATCATGTGCAACTGAGTTTGAACGACATTCTCAGTCACTCCTACATGACCCGGAAGAACTAACTTCGAATGTGTGTAGGTCAAAATTCTACATTTTTTTTAAATATTTCCAGCATATTATACCTTATCTTATATGTGAGTCTCTTTCTTTATTGTGTGTTCTGTAAATTGATTGAAACATATATTGAATAAAATACTGAGTATTCCATTTCCTGATTTGCTTTTTCTGCATATTTCATTCCAATTGTCTGCTCAGCTAGCTTGATGACATCCCAGGGACTTTCTGACTGGGTGCTAATGGTACAAGTCATTAAACTGGCGCATTCTATTACTTGGTATGCTATTGGAAGCCCAGTTAGAAGAGTTACATTGTAAACTGAAATTAATCTTTATAAATATATATTTAATATATATTTATATATATATATATATAATATATTTAATATTATATTTTTATATCTATAAATATATTTATAGATATTTATCTATATAGGACCCTGGTCAGACCCCACTTGGAGTACTGTGCTCATTTCTGGTCACCTCACTACAGGAAGGATATGGGAGCCATAGAAAGGGTGCAGAGGAGATTTACAAGGATGCTGCCTGGAATGCGGAGCATGCCTTATGAAAGCAGGTTGGGGGAACTCGGCCTTTTCTCCTTGGAGCGATGGAGGATGAGGGGGGACCTGATAGAGGTACATAAGATGATGAGAGGCATTGATCGGGTAGATAGTCAGAGGCTTTTCCCCGGGGCTGAAATGGTGGCCACAAGAGGACATAGGTTTAAGGTGCTGGGGAGTATGTATAGGGGAGATGTCAGAGGTAAGTTTTTTACTCAGAGAGTGGTGATTGCGTGGAATGGGCTGCCGGCAATAGTGGTGGAAGCGGATACGATAGGGTCTTTTAAGAGACTTTTGGATAGGTACATGTAGCTGAGAAAAATAGAAGGCTATGGGTAAGCCTAGTAATTTCTAAGGTAGGGACATGTTCTGCACAGCTTTGTGGGCTGTAGGGCCTGAATTGTGCTGTAGGTTTTCTATGTTTCCTAAATAACGGTTATATTTAATTTAATTATGTGGGAAGCAATTATATTTCCCAAAAGAATTATTTAGATGAGTAATTATTGTAGTTCCTGGTAAAATAGCGTGACAGCTAAACTTTTAACAAAGTGGTGTTAGAGCTTCATCCTACATTGCATGATATATGCTCGTCGTGACCTGACAATCATCTGCATTACAGCCATTGAAACCATAATATAGACTTTTCCAAGCAAGAGAATATATAATCAAAAAGTCATTTCTGATTGACACCAGGGTTAATAAGATGATAAGGCCATTTCTTCAGGGAATAAAATAGATACAAGCCTTATTATGCATCCGGGTTATGCATCCCCACATATTTTTATAAGCATTATAGGGATCATTACAAAGGATGATTGGTCCAAGGATTTTTTTGCCAGTGTTGCAGTGACCTTGGAGTAATGTAAATTTAGCAGAATTATATTTGGATTCTTTGAGTTTAAATATGATAAAATTGATAAACTGTTATATTCCCTGGGAATTAACAGGTCATGGGATATATCAATTAATATTTTAAGTGAATCTGACTGAGTTGATCAAGAGAAACTATTACCACTCGTATAAAATGGGAAATTACTGGAAACACTCGGGATTAGGCAGCATCAACAGGGGAAGAAACAGAATCAGCCTTTCAGGACAAAGACCCTCTAGTCGAAGACTCCTTGACCCAGAATGCTGACTCCATTTCACTCCCCATTGATGCTGTCTGACCTTTCGAGTACTTCCAAGATTACATATTTTTCTTTGGATTTCCAGCATCTGCTCCAATTATCACCAATAGCTGAATTGTTCAATTTGGAGAATAAACTGTGAAATCAGGCCAGGAATGAAGATTGGAAGAGGTTTTACAAGTAAAAAGGAGGGAGATGTTTGAAATTTCATCTTTCTGAAGGCAATTCCTGCCAGGTTAATCACTACTTTTAAATCTGACGTTGTTAGATCATTTTTCAGAAAGGTATTAAGGGATGTGGAGCATTGGCCCATGTACATTTTGCACTTATTTCATCCACAATATCAGTCAAAGACAAACAAGTTTGAGGTACTGAATTGCGCTTGATCCTAAACTGATACTGCATCTCTTTTAGGCAATGTCCTCCTTCTAAGACTACCTCAACTTTGCTTTGTTGCCTTCTCGATTTATTTGAGTGGATCATGCTAACCATCACCATCAATCCTAATTAGAATTGCTGTAGTAATGTTCATAATTTATGTACAAAGCTGTTGGTTGTTCTCTTCCAAGTCAACATTCAGACAGTTTATGCTTCTCTTCACAGTCTGTGTCATGGTTTTTTGGGGGCTTATCCTGCATCACCATTTTGATCTTTGACAGAATCCATTTTTGTTGATCTCTATAAGGGCTGTGTTTGCAAATGTGTGCAGTCAGCAGGCTTGGATTAAATGAGCTTCACAAAGAATGAAACTAGGCCTTCAAACTTTTTTGTATCGCAAGATGTAATATATTGGTGACAAGGAAAATTGTCCCCTAAGTCAGATAGGAGTGTAGAGAAATTCTTTTCGCAAAATATACAGGAAAGGACAACTCTAACCACTATCTGCTTTAAACAAAATAAGGAAAATGGCCACAGAAATTGGCTTGATTGTAGTACTTGAGTCTCAATTCCAGACATGGGAAGAATATTATGAAATACTTTTGCATCTCTTTGCTGCAACAGATGTTGATAATGAAATTAAGCAGAGGTCAATCCTTATATTTGTAGCAGGAGCCCTTACATATAATTTATTAAGAACCAGCTGAGCCCAGTGAAAGTTAGTAACAGAAATTTTAAGGAATTGGCGGACTTATTGAAGAATGAAGTTCATCTTAAACCAAGTGAGATTGCACAAAGGTATAGGTTTGATCCACAGTTAAGAAAATCTAATTAAACAACTGATATGATATCCAGGTCAATGGTCCAGTAATGCCTTGTGATATTTATTGAACTTCAGATGACAAATATTGTCAAGCAATTCAAACATGTATTAAGGTTAACCAAAGCCCTTTGGCAATTACTAGCCATACACATGTTGCACTTGTTCCCTCCCCAGTCCAGGAGAGTTAAGTTTAGTTGCAGCATGATAACCCATCCTACCCATGAGGTCAGCACACTCCTGGGTTTAATGCGAACTCACAAGTAAATAGTTAGGAAATCCTGTAACTTTATGACTCTGGTCACATATCTCTGGTATGCCATCCCTTGTTTTATAAGCTTCAGGATCCCGTATGCCTTTTTGTTTTAATCACTTTCATAACCTGTGTTCCCACATTCAATAATTCATGCAATGATATCCACGGATCTCTCTATTTCTGTGTCTCTTTTGGAACTGGCCATCCAGTTTATATTGCCGATCCTTGTTTCTTCTTATCAAAATATAACAAATCACATTCTTCAGTGTTGAATTTCACCTGTCAGGTATCCACCCATTCTACCATCCCATCTGTATCACTTTAAAACCTAATATTCTTCCCCTCCAGCTTTTGGGTTATCTGGATATTGTTGTAATTGTACCCTGTGCAACTGAGTCCAAATCACTTATACATATTAAGAAAAGCAGTGCTCCTCATACCACCTCTGGGGAACTCCACTGTACACTTCCTTCCAATCCAAGCAATAACTGTTCACTGCTGTTCTTTGTTTCCTAACTTTAATCAATTTTCTATCCATTCTGTTTCTGCTTCTTTTTTTCCAAGGGCCTCAAGCTTGATGACAAGCCTATGTTAGGGATTTTATCAAATATCTCTTGGAAGTGCACGAACAGAATATCAACCCTATTTCCTTCATCAACCCTCTTTGTCACTTCATCAAAACAAAAAAAAACTCTAATGAGTTAGTTAAACATGATTTACCTTTGACAAACATTTTAAGGAATTGGCAGATGTTGAAGAATTATGTTAATCTCAAACCAAGTGAGATTGCACAAAGTTATAGGTTTGATCAATAGTTAAGAAAATCTAATTGATGCACATCTGTCTCACTGACTGCTAATTCCATACCTGATTGGACCAAATCATTCAACCAAACTTCCAGCAGTCACTTAGCACAGGAGTTGTGCCTGCAGAGCATGCCACTCAGTCTTCTTCAACAAGCCTGCTGAACTCTCAAATGATCTCAGTAGGCCAACCCCACGACAGATTGATTGCTCTTTGACATTCATTGATGAAAAGGACAGGTGATATTACTGGCCCTCAAATGTGCTGATGATGTCAGCATTAGCACAACACCTTCCACTCCAAAATCCTGTGTTTAAACTTCCTCAAAGCCCACTCTAAAGGTCAAAGATCTGCTCCAGAAATGTATTCAATCAACACTATTTCAATTCTGATATTATTTTATTTAATATTAATTAAACTGTCCTTAAGATGTTTCAATCATTCCATTGTATATAATAGCTATACCCGGACAATATATTAAATTATCCTTTTCTTTTAACCTGGCCAGTTGTTTAAGGCATTATTTCAAGGACAATAGATAATTTCACTCAGAAGATCATGGATCTTTCTCATGGTAAATATAAATATTTGAAATTAAAACCTACAGTCAGCTCAATATGTTATTGTGACTTATATCTAACTTTGGGAAGAACTATCTTTTCTTCAGAGGATGAAATTATTTATGGGTTATTTCAGACTAAATCAAAAGTTGTTGCAACCTTTTGGGCAGAGCTAAGATAACCTTCTATGTGTGTGATGTGAAATCACCATCAAAAACTATAAGAAGGCAAACATAGCATGAATTTCCATCGTGACCAGAGACTTTGCACCTTCCTGTCATCTCTCAGTACTCAACAAACCAGGTACATCCAGAAATTGCATTGTGGAATGGGAGTGCTGCTCATTGGGTGGTTCAGCTCCCAATAGTGCAGTGACGGATTGGAGAGAAAGCTGATTTGCTGGCAGGCAGGAGATTGCAAGGTTGACTATTTGGTGATCACCAAGGGGCTCCACCAATTGAGCTACTTTCAGATCAGAAAGGAAAGTAAGCAACAGCGGTTGCTCCTGTAGCAGCTGGCCTGAGCTTCGACATTTTGGCCCACAATAATTTCTAAATGTTTTAAACTGGCTTTTTCCCCTCTATCTTTCAGTCAAGATGAAGGGTCTCGGCATGAAACGTCGACTGTCCCTTTCCTTCCATAGATGCTGCCTTACTCACTGAGTTCTTCCAGCTTTTGTGTGTTGCTCAAGATTCTGGCATCTGCAGTCTCTTGTGCCTCCATTAAACTGCTGGTTACTTGGTTCATCTTTTCACCCTTTTCTGAATAAGAGAATAGCATTGCAATCCTCCAATCCTCAGGCTACACCCTATATCTGCAGACGTTTCTTCCAGTTCTCCTGCCTACTACATTTTAAAATAATTTTTGAATTTATTATCAAATTTTGAACTGTTTGTTTGTTACATTTTGAAATCATACACCTTACTCTCCCCAAGTTGAGTGTGTCTTTTCGTGCCTAGATTTAGTTCACATATAGTATGGATGAATGAGACTTTAGCTTAAGGATGCCAAGCTTGAGATCACAATATGTTTGGATTACAAATGACAAGCTGTGTCCAATTGCATGGTGAGGTGTGATCAAGTCGCATGACCTTCTAGTTGAAATTAATAGTTTTATCTTGGAAACTGCAAGAAACAACTTTAGCGCTATTAAGCATAGAACATCTTTATAAAGTATCTATTTGAGAACAGGGTCAACAATACCCATGATTTTACATATAATATTGCAGTTTTGTTAATATAGACTGAGAAACAGGCTCACAATGTTCTTGTTTTCAGTTTCAAAAAGGCCTAAAATAACCTAAAACAAACCATCACTTCAGTTTGCTCCACTTTACATTTACAAATTAGACTTCAACTCCCCAGATCTCCCATCATTTCCAAGGGGATCATCTTAAAACTAATCAACCCACCAGGAATCAGGTGGGGTCTAATTGCCTTTCATTTTAAACCTTCTCCAATTTTACTATCCAGTGACTTCAATGGAAAATAAAATCAGACTGAATGTAAAATCATCAACTGATCCAACTACATCACTTTCCAGCTGGATGAAAAAGATGGATATTACTTAACTGAAAAGAGGCTTAGTTATCTGACTAGTGCCTGTTAAATCTTCCTTGAGCAAAGAAAGAGCTCCAGAAAAGCAATGGCAGTTGATGTGCCATTTGTCTCTTCATAGCAGGAAGTTATGAAGATAAACAAAAAAAAATCAAACAATGGAAATTAAAAACAAACTGCAGATTCTGTAAACCTAAACCACAGACAGAAATTGCTGGAAGTACTCAGCCGGTGAGGTTGCTTCTGTGGGAAGAGAAACAAAGTTAACATTTCAGTCTAAGATCCTTCATCAGAACTGCAGGGAATGGTTTTCAGCTCTCTAATGGTATGTGTCCTGTTGAAGCTCACAACATGAGACTTGATATTGAGCAAGAATATGTCAAGTCTGGAGCAAATTACTACATGGTACACACTCATGTACACTACACTTTCTTGAACATTACTGCACCATTTCCTACGAGTGCACTTTCAATTCTTAAGTTGTTCCATCCAACATTATATGTTGCAGAATGGCATGGAAACAACATTTTATTCTCAAGCATATTCTGGCATATTCAGAAAGTTTCAAATTCATCCATATGAATTTCTAATTTGTGCTCCCTTTGGATATTGTCATGTGTCGTTTGCACACAGGTACAAAATTTACTCTTAATATTTCAGTGGAAGATAATTTCAACTAAATGGAAAACAACAACATAAAATACACAGTGAATTTGCAAGTTTTATGTCGTTTTCTTTCCAATGACAAATAAAGGTCAAGGTTTAAAACAATCAGGCAGCAAAAACTCAAATAATCAAAGGTTGACCACGGGCACGCACATGGGCTCCAGCTATGCCAATCTTTTTGTTGGCTACATGTTGTAGTCCTTGTTCAAAACCTACTCTAGCACCCCCTCCCTAACTCTTTTCCACTATATTGACCACTGCATTGGTGCTGTTTCCTGCATGTGTGAAACTCAACAACTTTATCAATTTTGCCAACTTCCACCCTGCCCTCAAATTCATCTGGAATATTTCTGACACCTCTTCCTATGCTGGCTCTGTCTGTTTCTATCTCAGGAGACAAACTATTCCCTGATGTCTACTATCAATAGTTGAACACCTGAGAATGACAAGGCAAACCTACCGGACTTGAGTGCATTGATTATGCTACTTGATTTTGTTGTGTTTGCACCTTTAAGAACTGAGTGTACCATGTGGTACAGCTTTTGATACATTATTGTACCAGGCAGTTGAGAGTTAATAGAGAGGAAAGATTTTTAGGGATATGGGCCAAATGCAAGCAAATTGGATTAGTTCAGGTGGGCAACTTGGTTGGCACAGATGAGTTGGGCTGAAGGTCCTGATTCCATGCTGTATTACTCGATGACTGCCTTCAATAAAGGATGTTTTATTGGTATCCCTAGCTCCAAATTGCCTCAATAAACAGCATCATGGTGTCATCGTTGACATAGTGTCATGAAAACAACTTTTCCCTAAATGTCAGCAAAACAAAACAAAGTCATTGACATCAGGAAAGGGGGCGGTGTACATGCACCTGTCTACATCAATGGTGAGGAGATCGAGAAGGTTAAGAGCTTCAAGTTCCTTGGAGTGAACATCACCAATAGCCTGTCCTGGTCCAACGATGTAGATGCCATGGCCAAGAAAGCTCACCAGCGCATTTACTTCCTCAGCAGGCTGAATAAATTTGGCATGTCCCCCTTGGGACTCACTAACTTTTATCGATGCACCATAGAAAGCATCCTATCTGGATGCATCACAACTTGGTTTGCCAACTGCTCTGCCTGGGACTGCAAGAAACTGCAGAAAGTTGTGGACACAGCCCAGCACATCATGGAAACCAGCCTCCCCTCCATGGACTCTATCTATTCCTCTTGCTGCCTTGGTGAAGCAGCCAGCATGATCAAAGACCCCACCCACCTGGGTCATTCTCTCTTCTCTCCTTTCCCATCAGGCAGAAGATACAGGAGCCTAAGGGCACATATCACCAGGCTCAAGGACAGTTTCTATACCACTATGATAAGACTATTGAACAGTTCCCTTATACGATGAGATGAACTCTTGACCTCACAATCTACCTTGTTATGACCTTTCACCTTATTGTCTACCTGCAATGCACTTCCCCGTAGTTGTGACACTTTGCTCTGTATTCTGTTATTGTTTTTACCCTGTACTACCTCAATGCACTGTGTAATGAACTGATCTGTACCAACGGTATGCGAGACATGTTTTTCATTGTACTTTGCTACAAGTGACTATAATAAACCAATACCAATCACCAAACAGCATAGACTGATTCATATTTTTGTCACTTCCATGCAGAAAAGCCAAAACAAAGAACTAATGGATCACACTCATAACTTGCTAACTCAATCACATGCATCATACTGACTTGTGTGAAATCAGTTTGTTGAACTTCTCTGTGGATATTGCCAACATCTTCTCAAAACTTGATGGCGCTATTTCACACCAATGATTACAGAAACATAACACTCATTAATTATCTCTGAACTGTTGGTGAAGTACAGTGTGGTTTTAAACCCTGGCCATCTGTTTTTTGTACTTGATGATGGCACACTAAGGGTAGTCTTACTGGCGGTGCCAATGATGACAAACTATTGTACGAGTTGTGGCAATGCCAAAGCATATCAAGAGCCTGACCTTCTGTTTTGTTTTTGACCCATTACCAACTATCACTGAGACATCATTAACCCATAAGTGTTCTGTGATTTTTGTTAAGACTAAACATGTTTTCACATTTCCCTAGAACCCCAGCAGAGGAATGTGTGGGCCCTAAAATTCCCATTTGATGGGAAAGTCTTCATTATCATTGTCACCAAATATCATGGCACCATTCAAAATATTCAAAATAACGAAAAAACTACCCCCACAATTAAGCAGTCAAAATATGCCGAACTCTGTGTAAAAAGCCATTAAAAAAAGTTTATGCAGTCATCTGTTGGAGCCCAATGACAACAAATGGATAACAATGCAGATTCCTGCAGGATCCTAAGTGGCTTCTGTACCAGGTTATTGATATGGCCATTTGAGCCCCTATACAAAAAGACTTATTATCTCACAGAACAAGGGTCCAACACCATTCATGCCCAAATTACCAGAAAGAGCAGCAGTCGTGTCAATCTGTGTTTTTCATGCAGAGGTCATGATAGATGCATTGTAAATCTATACAATGTGTGGAAGGTGCAAACAGGCAGTAAAGGTGCCTTCTATAAGAGTAATTCATGGACTTGAGCAATGGCCCGTGACATCAACAAGACAACCAAGAATGTCAATGTGCAAAGGTGCAGTACACCCCAGGCAGTCACCATACCATTATCCCATTTACCACAAATATGTTAATGTCAAAAGAAGCAACATTGACCAGTAATGAACAGCTACAGACACTTGTATAGGGGCCACTTACAGTTGAGAATTTCTGCTAAATATCACTTTTGCACTGTCTTCTAACAGTTCGGCAGATGCAATAGTTTTTTTTGCATAAAAGCTTCATCTATTCAGTATACTGTATGTCCAGACAGTCAGTTTGGAAAGTTATTTGACAACAGAAGATATTGTGTTAGGAACCACAGAAATACTTCGTGCCTTACCCTCAGGAGTGGACAGCTTGGCAAAGTAATTTCCCTGTCACACTTTATTTCATCTTTTACTAAAACTCCTGAGATTTCTTGTTCTCATGCACCAGTGGAACCCACAGTAATCAAACTAAAATATATTTTAATGCCTGCCTTGATTTAAAATCCAATTTTTCTCCATTGCCTCTGCAGCCTTCATAACACAAATATTGCACTACTTTCACTTTTAAATCAAGCAAACACCCAGTAATCACGCTACTACAGCGCCAGTGACTCGGGTTCGATTCTGGCTACTGTCTGTAAGGAGTTTGTACTTTCTCCCCGTCTCTGCGTGGGTTTCCTCCCATGTTCTAAAAGGATGTACTGGTTAGGAAGTTGTTGGCACCAGAAGCGTGACGACACTTGCAGGCTGCCCCCAGAACACTCTACGCAAAAGATGCATATCACTGTGTGTTTCGATGTACATGTGACTAATAAAGAAATCTTATCTTAATCAAACCCTGTTCCCATTCCTGGTTCTGAAAAGATTTGAACTTGGGAAAGAGTGACATCAACTCTCACCTTACTGTTCACAGACTTCTATTTTCTATTCAAGTTGTTTGCTACAGGCTTAAAGAATGTGTGATATTCTCATCTTAAACTCTTAATTTTTCCTTGGCCACTTTGCAATCTGCCCAGGATGAAATTTCCCTCACAATTTCATTTTGTGGCTTTTGGTAAAACAAGTTCATTGTATCTCATGCTTAACACAGCGCTCTTATTTGACAATTTAAGTTATGGATACAATTTATTAACAAACTAATATATTCATCAATGAATGTGGTGCTGAAGGAACTTCATTGCATGTAGCTATTAAACGTAAGGGTGCTTAGCATATATAGTTTCAGCGAAGGGTCATTATTTGGAAATAAACATGTATTAAAATATTTTTAAATTAGCTGCTAAAAAGCTCATTAATGATTTTCATCCTTCAGTGGCTCCTCAAAAGAATAGATTTCCTAACCTCATTTTCCTATCCATAAGGAGAGAAAATTGCCAACCAGCTTTGATACACTAGCTGATCAGAAAGTTGAAGTGAAGGACATTATAAAATCGACTACTCCATCAATTTTTATCCTCAATAACCAATTGCCTATCTTGCTTAAATAAATGCTTTTTAATAATGTCCTGTATTAATCTTTTCTTCTGTTGTGTAAGTTTCAGCAAACAAATTATCGCAAGATTTGAAGCCACACGTTGTTTCCTCACTGTGATGCTGCACATTTCAAAACTAATTAGTGGTTAACTTGCAGTTTTTGTTGGATCATCAGTTGAATTCCCTGAAGCTGAAAAAAAGTCATCATTTTTCCATAGATGAAGTGCTGCCTAATCAGTCATGTTATCAGATGCAGCATCATTGCACCACTTCTGCAATCGCTGTTTTTTTTTAAATAAAGTGCAAATGAACAGTAATCACAGTTGGACCAGAGTGAGAAGTTAGATAAACAGCAGTAACTGGACAGGATCCAGGTCACTGAATTGCCAGCGTGTGTATTTGTTCCTTGATATTCATTTTTCCATAAAGTGGCACCAGTTTCAATCACCATATTTCTCCAGTCTTCACTATTCTTTGAATTTTATGTTGTGAATATGCAGGTAATTGAGAGAAACTGAGGTGCTTTTTATTGCTGTGTTACTGATGACAGAGCAGGAGAATTAACTTGAAAAGGTGATCTTCAACATGAAGTGCATCCTCCTGGAGTGACAGGGATATTATGTATTAACTGCAAGATAGGAAGATTCGCAGTCATTTATTTATGTAGTACACATGGGTGCCCTTTTGCCCTATCATTAAATGTTATGTTTGTCATTATTTACATGTAGATGGTCACCAAGAAAACCTGAAACGCTGACAATGAAAATCATGAACTCTTCAATCTGAATCGAATTAGTGAACAAAAACACAGCAAAATACAAACTGTTGGAGGAACTCACCAGGTAAAGCTCTATGGAGACAAAAGGGGATGGTCAACATTTTGGGTAAATGCAGCAAGACTGAGAGTGTAGAGAGAAGATCAGCAGTATGTAGAAGTGAGAGGGAGGGGTGAGACAGAGGCTGGCAGGTGATAAGTGGAACCAGATAAAGGCGGAATGGTGGGCAGATGAAATCAGGTGGGGGAAGGGATAGAAAAGGTGAACCAAGGAAGAAGAAACCCAGGTTGATGGGTTTCTGGGTGATGGGTAGATGGAGCCGGGTGATGTCTTGGCAATGAAGGGTTGGGGTAGCAGGAGTGGGGAGAAGAAGGGGTTGTAAAAAATAAACAAAGGGAGAAAGACCCTGGAGGGACTGGTGGGAGTAAGAAAGGAACACAGGAGGAGTGGGTTACCTGAAATTGGGAAACTCAATGTTCATACCATTGGGTAGTAGGCAACCAAAACAGAACATGAGGTGTTATTCCTCGAATTTGCATTTGGCTTCACCTTGGCAGTGGAGAAGGCCGAGGACAGATGAGTCATGTGGGAATGGGAAGAGAAGTTGAAATGGCGTGCAACTGGAAACTCAAGGTGGGTCTTGTGCACAGAATGCAGGTGCTCTGCAAAATAGTCACCTAGTGTGTGCTTAGTCTCACCAAGGTGGAGGAGGCTACGTTGCGAGCACCAAGTGTAATGGACCAGGTTAGAGGAAGTGCACATGAATCTCTGCCTCACTTGGAAGGGCTGTTATGTCCCTCGATGGTGGTGATATGAGGGAGGAGGCATAGGGGCAAATGCTGCACCTCCTGTGGTTGCAGGTAAAAGTACCAGGGGATGGGGAGGGGTGGGTGGGAGGGGATGAGCAGAGCAGGAAGTAACGGAGACAGTGGTCCGCGTGTGTGAAAAGCAGAAAAGGAGGTGTGGGTGGTGAGGACAGGGGAAGCTGTTGCAGCTGGCAGAAGTGGCAAAGGATGGTGGGCTCCTGTGCTTTGTCTTGAGCTTCCAGTTGCATGCTATTTCAACTCCCCTTCCCATTCCACACTGATCTGTCTGTCCTCGCTGCTATGGTGAGAGCAAACACAAATTTTATTCCACTTGGAAACCCTACAGCCCAATGTATGAACACAGAATATTCCTGTTTTAAGTAACCTACTCCCTCGGTGTTCCTTCCCCACTCCCACCAGTCCACCTGGGGTCTCTCTGCTCTTTGTTCACCATTTCCATCCCACCCCCCACCCTTACCAAGACCCACCTCCCTACCCCACCTGGCTCCATCGACCCACCACCCACAAACTTATCTGCAGGGATCTCTCCTTCCATGGCTCACCCTTCCTATCCCCTCCCCCACCTGCTTCCATCTGCCCATCATCCACCCCTTCTCCAATCACATCCCAGCCTCTGCCTCAACACTCAACATGACCTCTCCTCCCCTTGATCTCTCCTCTACCTGGTTCCATCGTTTTCCTTCTCATTTGGTTTCACTTATTACTTACCAGCCTCTGTGTCATCCCTCCCTTTCATTTCAATATACTGGCTTTCTTCTCTCTACATTCTGTCCTGATGCAGGGTTTCAATCTGAAATGTCAACTGTCCCTCTGCCCCCACAGATGCTGCTTGATGTGCTGAGTTTCTCCAGCAGTTTGTTTGCTGCTCCAGATTCCAGCATCTGCAGTCTCTGTAATCACAACATATTACACAAATGCACAGCGAAAGGAGGATGAGGTCTGAAAAGCTAACGGAATGAGTGCAGGACAGTATCGGCCAGGCTGTCACAGACTGTGTTCTGTCCGCAAAGTTTATTCTCTTCATTTTAATGAAATAAAGTTTGAAAATGTAGTTAGATATTAAAGTATAGAGTCATGAAGAAATACAGCATGAAAACAGGCCCTTCAGCCCACTGAGTCTGTGCCAATCATCAACCAGTCATTTACACTAATCCTCTATTAATCTCATTTTATGTTCTCCCTACATTATCATCAGCTCCCCCAAGATTCTGCCACTCACCTACACATCAGGGGCAATTTATAGTGGCCAATTAACCTTCCAACCCACACATCTTTGGGATATTGACAGCTCGTAAGGTTAGGATTGAACCCAGGTCTTTGGTGCTGTGAGACAGTGAGGCAGGTTAGGTTTGTGCAATGTTTGCTCATATTTTTCTACCTGAATTTTAATCTGTCCGCGCTAATAATACAAGGAGTGGGTTTTGCGTAAAAATACTACTTATATATCGTTCACCTAGTATCTGTCAGACATTCATCTAAGATATATGAATTAAAACCCACCAAAATTTGATATTAATTGGGAATCTTAATCAGAAATAAACAAGCATTTGGATTTGCATTGCTGCTGCATTCTTGACTGAGGTTTTGTTTTCTATATGTTGGAAAAAACTTCTGTTCTACACCTGGTACAAGCAGTAGTATGGTACTAAAACAAAAATCACTGAAAACAATAACAAATAATGGAAGTTGCTGGTGTGTATTTTCCACATTGTGTAAACAGCCATGATAATGGTGAAACGAACTGTGCAGAACTGCTGATGCTAACTATATTATTTTTAATCTCAGTAAATTGCTTATTGGTAAAGTATTGAGGCATAATTAACTACAATAATCTTCATTTATACAGCAAACTAAATGCAGTTCAACATCCCAAGGTGCCTCAAAGCAGTATTATCATACCAAAAAATAACCTGACACCATTCCATCGTGGGATTAGTTATAAACAATGTTTTAAAGGAGCAGAGAGATGAAGAGGCAGGAAGATTGACAAAAAAAATGCCATAGTTAAGGCCAGTATGGCAGAATGCATGCTTGCCTATGATGGAGCAAAGGAAAATTGTATTCCTTGGAGGCTTGCAAGGGAATTGGAGGCTGTATAGATGGAGAGGGAGGAGGTATTAGAACAAGTGTCTCGAGGTGGTAGCAGTCAGGAACTGTTTCAAAGTAAGTCAACAATCAGAAATGAAACAAATAAGTTCTTAAGGGGGCTTCAAAGGGTAGATGTCAAAATGTTTTCACGAGTGGGAAAGTCTCAAACAAGAGGACGCAGATGCAAGATAAGGGGCCGGTCATTTAAAACCGAGGTATACCGAAATTTGTTCTCACAGGGAGTGGTGAATCCCCAGAATTGTCTGCCCCAGAGACTTGTGGAGGCCAGCTTATTGGTATTTAAAGTGGTGGTGGATACATTTTTGAAAGATTGGAGAACAGAAGACCATGGGCATTTGGCACAGAGAAGTTGTTGAGGGGGGTAGATCAGCCACAATCATCCTGAATGGCAGACCAGGCTCAAGGAAATGAGTGGCCTACTCCTGCTCTTGTCAAAGTAGAATAATCAACAGTTGCAAATAAATGGCACAGTGAAAATGAAACAAGAAAAAATACTTCAGTATTTTTACATGTCTGAAATGAGAAGGCTTTTATGCACAAGTAAATTGGAATTTCATTTCAAACTGAACTATTGTTTTGAATGAAGCAAACTGATCAATACTATTTGGGCAAATAACTCCCTATTTGCAGTTTCTACCATATAGTTGTTCAAAAAATTGTTTGCTTTTACAAAGAAGTATGTTGTTGATCAGGTCATAATTATCCGCTCACCATTCATTTCAGGTAGGATCACCAGAGTGAAGAAACAATAACTAAATCAGAGAGACCAAAATAATCCTCAAGACACCGTAAAAAAAAACAAAACAGTTTCAAGTGGCTGAAGGATGGAGAACCAGTGGAGGTGGGTTTAAAATGATTCACAAAAGTGCTGGATGCAATAAGGAAAAACCTTCTTGTGTAATGTGTTGTCATGATCTGGAATTCACTGACTGATTGGATGATGGAAGCAGATTTAAATATTTCATTCCCAAGGGCTCTGGATCAATTTTGAGGGGAAAAGAATGCCAGGCTACAAGCAAAAGGCTCGTGTATGGATCTGAACTAATTGCTCTTGCAGAAATCTAGGACAGGTTCAATGGGGCAAATTATCTCTTTTTATGCAGTGCAATCTCTGATTCTTCTCCAGTTGAATGCGGTAAAACAAGTACCTACCAATTAATGGAGCTTCAGTGTCTGAGTATTTGATTCATACACAATATCCTTAAAAGGCATAATCATTGACCAGATTAGACTCAGAACTCTGTGGATACAATAATAACTTACTTGTTCAATAGGTACAGCACTGATTGGAGGCTATTGCTTGGCTAATGAGCAGATGCACAAAAATAGATAAAGACTGCTGAGTCGTCTTGAGGTTCACCACTGCATCTAACAGTTACTCAATACTCAATCAGCCAATAAACTGTACCATTTGATCTACAGCCACAATCATTAAAAATAGAATTAATAGTGACAACAACTTGTAATTTTCATTCCAAGACCACCCAAGAGAAACCAATAGGGGCTTGAAAAGCATTAGTCACAATTCATACTGATATAACAGAAACCTTTCACCAAGCTTGCAGAGAGCTAGAAACACTATGGGGCTCAGACTGCATTTCAAGTCAAATCAAGTCAAGTTTATTGTCATGTGCACGAGTACGGTGAGGTACAGATACACCAAAAAACTTGCTTGCAACAGCATCACAGGCATGTAGGTTCAGACAACACACAGAATATAAATTATACATAAATTATACAAGACAGTGAAGAAATAAAGACTGCGCAAAATAAGTAATTACTGCAAAAAAAAACACAATTAGAGACAAGTCCATGGTAATAGATGAATGATCTGTAATATTCTGTTGCTGAGGTAGGGTTAGGGTTGTGTAGGTCAGTTCAAGAACCTGACAGATATAGGAAAGTAGCTGTTCCTGAACCTCATGGTGTGGGGCCTTAGGATTCAGTAACACACCTGACGGTAGCAGGGAGAAGAGGGCATGGCCCGAATGATGGGGATGCTTGATAATAGATACCGTCTTCTTGAGGCAGTGCCTCATGTAGATGCTGTCAATGGTGAGGAGGGCTGTGCCCGTGATGGACCAGGTTGTGTCCACTACTCTCTGCAGCCTCTTGCACTCCTGTGTGTTGGAATTGCAAGAGGCTGCAGAGAGCAGTGGACACAATCTGGTCCATCATGTACAAAGCCATGATTTTAAAAATCTGTTGGACAGGAAAGTTCATTCATGTTTTCACAGAGTTATAGATTCATACAACACAGAAGAATGCCCTTTAGCCCACCAAATCCTATCCAACCATCAAGCACCCATTTACCCTAAACCCATTGTTTTCTCTTCTCATTCTAATCATTTCCTCCCAGGTTCTACCACTCACTACACGCTTGGGCAAATTACAGCAGCCAATTAGCCTACCAACCCACACATCTCTGGGATGTGAGAGGAAACCAGAGCACCTGGAGGAAACCCTTGCGGTCAGAGGGAGAATGTGCAAACTCAATATAGACAGCACTGGAGATCAAGATTGAGTCTGAGTTACTGGAGCTGTGAGGAAGCAGCTCTACTGGTGCACTGTAGAACCCATTTTGTTCAAGGATTCTCAGTAATGAAGTTCTATTGCACTCAAGGTCCAAAGTGTCCAGAGTTAGTGGTGCAAGTCAGGAAGGCTACAAATTATAGGGAGCTTTTGGAAGGTTCAGGAAATAGAGTTGAGATGATCAGACCTGAAATTGGTGGGAGGAAAAATCTAAAAAACATCAGTTGATCAGAGTGACTCGGATGTGTGATCTGGTGTTAGGGAAAGAGCCATTTGACTGGATGGTTAGGTAGCAGAACTGGCCAGGATTTCAAAGGGGCACGGGCAGAAATGGGGTTGGTGGAAGGTTGGATCTTACTTACAGATGGATACCTTGGACTCCAAGGCAGTGGACCAAGTAAGGGGCAGACTTTAACTGAAGCCAAAGCAACTGTTGGCTCTCAGTTAGGACCAGCTTTGATTTGAACAATCAATGCCATTCACGGTCCTTAAATGCACGGGGATAATTTTGTACATGTGATGCTGCAATGCAATAATGTGTATGTGCAGTGGATTACATCTATATCTGTTCAGATATATTCAAGACCCAAACAGAAGATGCAGAATTGTACTATGCACACACACAGAGCATCCATTCCCTTTTTGCCTTTAGGCCTTAGGTCAAATTCATTGGTCTAGCATGTAAAATCATTCTGCCATGTGACAAAATTTCTCACTCATCACTTCTCATGCTGAAGTTTAGACCAGCAGAACAACCTTTCATTCAAGCATAGAGCATTGTCATATCAGCATTATTGCATGTAGTGTATGTAAATAAGTGTGACATCAATATGTGGGATGTACTTGATCAATTGTGTATCATTGTGTGTACGTGCAGAGTCTGGGAAGAATCTCAAATAAAGCAAACATATCTGGAGTTCTCTATGATTCTCTGAACTCTGCATACTAGCTCATCATAGATCAGGAACCCAAGAGTGCTCTGGGAAACAGGAAGAAATTCTACTTCCTCAAAATGTTGGTTTGTGAATCAACAGCTCTATCACTGTAAACTACTCATTTCTGTTGTGATATTCCGAACTGACTGGTAGGTAAGATCACGTGGAAGATAAAGGATATTTTTTAAGTTGTTGATATCATTGGTTAATCCCCAAACGAAGTTCACTGTGTATCTAATGAATCAATACCATCCAACAATTTAAACATGGACATGGTTGGCACGGATGCATCAGTCTTATGTGTTGGAGGAAATACTGGATATTGAACAGTGAGTTTGATAACTTACTACTGAACATGGATGGATCAAAGGAGGTGCGGGATGAGGTAGAGCTGGGTGTCGTCAGTATGAAAGCCGAGGCTGATACTGTGTAATCAGATGATGTTGCTGAGGGGAACATCTGTTTAAGAAACAGGAGAAGGTCAGACATAGAGATCTGGATGACTCCAGCTGTTAATGGTGGGTGAATAACTATAAGAAATAGCTGAGCTTTGACACAATCATATATCATGCCATGAATCATTTTGATAGTAAGACTGTTTTTCATTGTGATGCAAATTTTAAGATAGATAGTTTATGAGTTGTTTCTCTTTCACACACACACACACACACACACACACATGCAGTGCAATAGTGGATTCTCCATTCTTCACAAAAACAAAATCCTAAAGATTATTCCTCAATGTTCAAAATATTTTCCAAATACTTATAACATATCATCATTCTGTTCCTCCAGCAAAGGCAGTCCTTCAAAGAGTGAGTCCATCTGTACAAAGTGACAGAAACAGACAACAAGACTCAGATCAAGGATGTACTAGACAGGAATAAAATGTATGTGAATTTCAGTAGGGTTGTAAATGTTAAACACTGTGACCTGATTTGCAACTTTGCACAGGAAGTGTGCCTTGAAACCGGTACTGTAAATCTCGCTTTCCACAAAATGAAAAACAAAACACCACTTCATAAATTTCATGACAGTTAGTACAAACAGGAAAAAAAAGATGGATGACTACTTATGGACCAGGCACTCAACGGTTCACCATACATCACCAAAACATATGTTATGGATCAAACTCATAAAATCCAGGCCAAAAGAAGATTAATCTTGCTAAGTGCTATTGGAAGTGCACTATTACAGCGTGTTCACAACATAAAATTTATGAGGGCTTTTCACTGAAATTCTATAAAACTGATACAACCTACTTAATAAAAATAATTAACCGGAAGCTGCAGCAGATAGATGCTGTAAATATGTGTGATCTGTTGGGCACGGTGCAAGATTTTCCATTATTTACAAGCAACCCAATGAACCCGGTGGCTATCAAGATTTTTGTCAAGTGAATTGAACTTTACAGTTCAATGGCCAATGCACATTAATAAAGACGGAACCATTCACAAAATAGCCAGTCGATATGAGACTGTTATGAGTTATACTAATCAAGTACTGAGACAAAATGTACTTCAAAATAGGAAACATAGCATTCATCAAAGCCAAATTATGGAACTGCTACAGGGAATTGATATGTTGGAGTAGCTTCAAGAGAAAGCTGAAAGATAATTCCCAGCATTATCTAACACGAGGGGACATAATTTTAAGGTGATTGGAGGAAGGTATAAGGGGGATGTCAGGGGTAACTTTTTTTTACATGGAGAGTGGTGGGTGCATGGAACACACTGCCGGCAGAGGTTGTGGGGGCAGATACATTAGGGACATTTAAGAGACTCTTAGACACATGAATAATAGAAAACATAGGGGGCTATGTGGGAGGGAAGGGTTAGATAGATCTTAGAGCAGGATAAAATGTCGGCACAACATTGTGGGCTGAAGGGCCTGTACTGTGCTGCAGTGTTCTATGTTCTATAAAATTAAGAACCACTAGCAATGACATGCAAAACTGAAATTATCATTGGACAGAAAAAATATTGAGAGAAAGCATGGTCCACAGACAATGACAAAGGTACAATGAGTTTGTGTTATTTGGCAGGTTTCAAATCAAAAAGCTGGACTATAAAATTAGCAGATCCAGCAAAACTGAAAATCAGAATATTCCTCCCTTCACCAGAATACAAGGCACAAGCAAAAGATTCACATCAAAAGTTGTAAATGTTATTTTGATTAATGAGGTTAAAAGCTACAAGGGTGAAGCAGACGAGAAGATTATTCAATGTTTTATGAACATTATGCTACATTCCTCTGGGATAATGATATCACCATCTGTAAGCACAATTGGACAGGGTTTAAATAATGTAATCTTTAAGGCCAGAGGATGCAAGCTCTTTGTTAAGATTTCCTTCAGGGTTGTGAACAAATTTCTATCGTTTTATCTTCTGATGTTCAATCCATGGTTCGTCATTATCCTTTTGAAATGAATGACATGGGACTATTTAAAATATAGATTTCAATATATATTAGAAACATTTGATGGGTTTTGCAAAGTTCTTTTTTTCAAAGTTTTCATTTATTCCACATTGAAGAAACTGTTTCTTGCTGGAACAAAGGCAGTGATAAAGGTAACAAATCAAAAGCGGTCAGATAACTTCCATCTGTTCTCAGTCACATCAAATCCTTCAATCTTTTGGCAGTCAAAACCAATTGTATTTGCAGATTTGGTTACAATCACTAGCAAATGCAACAGAAGGAGGTTGTTTAGAGTTTGAGTTTAAAAGTTAAAGAATTCATATTACAATGGTAGTTAAATTCCAGTGAAAGCACAATACCTGGTCAAAGCAGAATCACACAGAAGCACAGGCTGGATCGCACAGTCTTTTAGCTACAAAATCACCTGTGAAAATTGCAACTTTTCTTTATTGACTTGTGATTTTTGGTATCCTTTTGAATCACAATTATATTTTCCAGCCCCTTGTCTATGTAAAAATTCACATTGATCCACCTCTGTAACATTACAGATGCTGCTCGACCCACTGAGTTCTTCCAGCAGATTGTTTCTTGCCCCAAATTCCAGAATCTGCAGTCTCTTGTGTCTCGTCCGTAACATAACACATCTGTACTCTTCTTTGGCCTAACTGCTGCTAAAAGGTCAAACATGATTTCTCTCACCACCTACTCTCCATAAACTTTAGCTCATCTGAAACTCTGCTCCCTGTATTCCATCCCACAGTAAATCTAATTCGTCCATCAACTCGACACTAACCAGCACACAACTCTTTGTTCATCCAACAGAACAAATCTAGAATTCTGGAGCAAAACAAAAACTGCTGGAAGAATTCAGCGAGTCAAGCAGCACCTGTGGAAGCAAAGGGAGGGTTGACATTTCAGGTCGAGACTCTGCATCAGGACCGAGAGTGTGGAAGGAAGAGAGCTAGAACGTAGAAGTGGGACAGAGGCTGGCTCAGTCCTCCTCTCAATTATTTTCTGAATCCCTCCACTTCCATTTACAAATATTTTTCTTAAAAGTCACTGGTGGGAAATTCATTGTAACGGGTAGTCAAGTTTCTAGTATCTGCATTTCTCTCAATCGTAACATCTGGGTTTTATACTTCACTTTCAAAATTTGGTTCAACTATGTGTCCCCAGCTCTTTCAACAATCCTTTGGTCACCTCCCTAACTCCCTCCTCACAACTTCAGCATTCTTCTGACTGAGCTGCTGAGCCCCAATACCTAAACACTGGGGCTTGTTTTTGACTGAAGCGCCTTGAGAGTATTTTCCATACTAAGATGATGTTACACAAACACAATACCTTGACATAGTGCAAACGTGCTTAAAGTTCGATGGTGAACTTGCTTGATTAACTGCTGGCAAAAGGTCAAGTGCCCGATTTTTCAAACAGTCAGCATAAATAAAAAACAAGTTGCAAGTGTGAAAGAGCAATTTCATATAATTATTTTGGATTTTTTAAACAAAATATTCAGACAACTTCTTAATGGTAAAAACATTGATGGGACATTAGATGTTGTCATCATTTTACATGCTGTTACCAGTGGCAGAAGCTTTGGTTGAATCTTGATGCTAAGTTGGTCTGCGTTGAGGGCTAAAATTCAATAAATCTGGAAGGGAAACAGAACTCGCCAACTTCTATTTTTTTTGGGAGTGGTGGGATGAGAAATGAAGGCTCAATCCACTCATGGGATTTGGATTTATCATTTCATACTATTTTGAGGCAGCCTGCCTTTATTTTTTTTCCAGATTGTGTCGATTAGTTGTCTCTTATACTTAACCTCTGAACTGCACCTGAACCCATCCAAGTCGAAAACAAGTCAAGGCTCACACAGCACTGCAAATCATGTATACTACTTCAAGAAACTACTAAAGAACATATGATGTAAAATAACACAACAAGTCGTATTCTAGTTTGACTTCTGACCTTCAATTTCCTTCCATAGGTTTTGCACAACAATAACTGGTATGCATACCTCTCTAACTCTGGTTGATCACCAGTGCAGATGGTTGCCCTGTAACTTTAAATATTACCCAGAGGTACAATTCTTAAACACCACTTAACTCATCCCAGCAATCATTAACAGGAGTACCTTCCTGATGGGCTCTGTATGGATGGGAAATGTGCAAGAAAATGTGTACTGGGATAACAATATGGGGGTAATTTCTACTAATCTGTGCACCCATTCTACTTGATGCTCTCTATCCCAGGTAAAGGAGATGAATTCTTCTCCTTCAATAGGCAGCCTCTATAAACTTGCTCATCCAGCTGCTAACACTGTTGCTGAAAATTGGCAAGAAAGCGTGCTGGCTTGGAAATTCTGATCAATGTTTGGTCAGTGCTGGTTTCCTATGTTAAAAGCAGACACAACTGGTCAGTTTCAGTTTGGCAAGCTGCAACTGGTGAGCTGCACATAGATCAATGCTGGGTCTCAACAACTCACAATCTATGTTAATGACTTTAGATGAAGGGAACTGATGAATTGGAGCCAGATATGTTATTGGTACAAACATAGGTGGGAAAGCAAGTTATCGAAGCAAAGATTCTCCAAAACGGATATAAATAGGTTAAGCAATCTGATATAAATTTAGCTGATGAAATGAGAGATTATTCACTTTGATAGGAATAGTTGAAAAGTTTAATATTGTTTAAATGGAGAGAGACAGCAGAATGCTGAAGTACAGGAGGAATCCACGTTCTCTCATTTTTGAAACATAGAAAGTTTGCATGCATGTACAGCAAGGAATTAGGAAGGCAATAGATGTTTGATCCTTATTGCAAAGGGGATGGAGCAATAAAGGGAAGTCTTACTGTAACTGTACAGGGCATTGCTGAGATCACAGTTGGAATACTGCACACTGCTCTAGTCTCCTTATTTAAAGAAGGGTATAGTTTCATTGGAAATTTGAAACTTGGGTTGAAAGAGTTCACTTACAAGGAAGCACTGAGAAGGTTAGGCCAATGAAATTTAAAAGAACAAGTGGTAATCTGATTGAAATGTATCATATTCTGAAGGAGCTTGACCAGGAAGATGAAAAGATGATGCTTCCTCTGGTGGAAGGACCAAGAACTTGGAGACATAGTTTCAGAATTATAGACAGAGACGAGAAGGAATTTCTTCTTCCAGAAAGTTACAAGTCCTTGGAATACTCCACACCAGAGACCTGTTGAGGCTAAATTATGGAATATATTCAAGGTTGGGGTTGATTTTTGGTCAATAGAGGAATCAAGATTCATGAGGAATAGGCAGGAATGTGGAGCTGAGGCATTGATCAAATCAACCATGATCTTATTGAAGTGAAGCAGCCACACGGGACCACATGGTATTCCGTTCCTGTTTCTTCCGTTTTTTGTTCTGAATCGGTATGACCGCCCTCTCCCAACAACCACTGAATCCCTCTTTCCCCAATCCCAACCATCAAATTTGATCTGCTGGGAGAGAGCAGGATCTGCCTTGAATCAGAACAAATTAGAATGGCCTCCATGAGTGGGGCCAATTGCCCACAGGGTCTCTCTCACTCTCTTGTAATCTTTCTATATATTTGGCTATCAATTAAACATTTTTTTTCAAACAAAAACTTAATTTGAAAACAATATCCTCAATTTATTGTTTTGCAATCCACAAACAATTGCCTCATAAAGCAAACTGTGATTGTAAATCAGTTCATCAAATTAACTTAATTTTGGTTTGGTACTTATTATTGAGAAAAATGCTGTATTGACAATTTATTTGATATATTAAATTACCCAGGGACAAAATCATTTCATTACATAAAACAATCGATAGTCTTGTCTGTCCTCAGCAGAAGCAATTATTTAGTTGTGACAATTCATGTTAATGTATCAGCTTTGCAGTATTTCCAAAATTTGACAAATGGCGATGAGCAATGCTCAAGATGAAATTGATGAAACAGGGGCAGGAGTTTAAATTTGCCTTCTTTTAAAGAAGTTCACAAATGGGTTCCAGTCTTTGAGTAAAACATGGTACAAGCTGGATTCCCTCATACTTCCAGACAATTCAGACTGGCTGGCAATGGCTCAAGCATCATACTGGGCATGCTAATCAACTGTCATGTAAAGTTTCCTCACCTGGGTCATCCAGAGCAGAACTCAGGTGACACTGCCTTCTGGAAAGCTGGCACAGTGGGGTTACCTTTACTTACTCCTTTGCCTGTAAATCATTCTAGCTGAATGACTCAACACAGGCGTATGTCCCAGCTGGACAGCCTTCCATGTTACACAGTGCCGGTATCTGAGTCAAAGGCTAAAATTAACAAATCTTCATCTTGATCATTTGTCTGAGATCATTAACAATGTTCCACAACTGTACTGAGATTGTGGATACTTCCCACCCAACAATGCCCTCATCAGCATTCTCCTTCCACTGTAGCTTTACTCTGTACCTGGAGAATTTTTTTTATGTCTTGGTGTGTTGATGGACATCCACATCTCTCCACCAAGGCAACCATAGCTACATTGAAAACACAGGTATTCTTTCTCCCTGTTTTGCTCCAACCATCCCATTTCTTGCACCAAGTGAAGTGAACAAGCACCTCTCCTTTAAGGGGTGCAGCCATTGCTTCAATAAGAACCTGTTAACTTGACCTGATGCTGGAAGAAGATGCATCAATACGATAAGCATTAGTTAATACTGTCTGGGTGCTGCCATCATATAAATGAAATGTCTGTACATATTTCCATTACAACTGCACCAGGTCAAACTGACATAGAACAGTGCAGCACAGGAACAGGCCCTTTGGCCCATGATGTATGTGCTGAGCATGATGCCAAATTAAACTAATCCCTTCTGTCTGCACACGATCCATATCCCTCCACATTCACGTGCCTATCTAAATGTCCCTTGATTGTATTTCTTTATATTCCCACTCCTGGCAGTGCCTACAAGGCACCTACCACTCTCTGTGTTAAAATACTTCCCCTTTAATCTTTCCCCCTCTCACCTTAAAGCTATGCCATCTAGTATTTGACACTTCTAGCCTTGGGAAAATGATTCTGGTGGTCAACCCCTTCTCTCCTGCTCATAATTTTATAAACATCTGTAAGGTCTCCCCTCAGCCTCTAACACGCCAGAGAAAACAAACCAAGTTTGTCCAACTATTCCTGATAGTTCATACCCTCTAATCCAGGCTGCACCCTGGCAAACCTTTTCTGTGCCCTCCAAAGCCTCCACATCCTTCCTGTAATGGGGAGACCAGAACTGCAAGCAATACTCCAAATGTGGCCTTACCAAACTTTTATGCAGCTCTAACATGACATGGGCTACTTCCCATGTCATGATTCAATGTATGCTTTCCATTACAATTCAGTTTCTCCCACTGCTTTCCCCCCCCCCCCCCCATACACATTATTGCTTTTTCTGTCATCTCCACTAGTGTTGCATTGCCCATGAGTAGCTTTGGGTATGGGCCCAGATGTTCAGTTGATAACCCGGTCTCCTCCTCTAAGGTCATGACTTGGTTACTCATGCCAATTATAAATTGTCCCAAGGCAATCAGAGCTTGACAATTATTTGGCAAGGAAGGCTCATAGATTGCCAGATGCTTGCAAATGTCTTATTCTATTTTCTTTACTTGTTGCAATTATGTTTGATGAAATATAACATCTGGAATATGATAGATAGATTCAAGCTCTGTTCTCCTTATAGTACGTGAAGACAAAATAAACTAACTATATAAAATCGGCTTAAAATTAGGGAAATGGAAGTCAATGTTTTGGATTATGAAATATGAAATATTGCAGGACAAGTTCTGGGAATTCAAAGCTCCTTTGCATACGGGTACACAGAACCACACTGGCAGCAGTTTCAGCTTCCAGTGCAATACCCATTGGCTTGGGTGGATTCAGGCATTATAAACTGTACCAAGGTTTGGACTGCAAGTGTTGATCTTGAGGTTGCCACCACCCACTCTGGAAGTGGGCTCCAGGCTTTGAGCAAAACATGGAACAAGCTGGATTCCCTCATACTTCCTGACAATTCAGACAGGCTGGCCATTTCCCTCCACAGATGCTGCCTGACCTGCTGAGTTCCATCTGCACTTTGCTTATTGCTCCGGATTCCAACATCTGCAGTCTATTGCGCCTGAATTCAAAATTACTTGGTTAAATTCCTCCATTAAAAGAAAAGCTGTTAATTCACAGAAAATTGAAATGTCACCTAAGATGGCCAAATTGCTTTTCTAAATGAGCTGCCAAATTTCACCAAGGTTGCACACATTCATTGAAAACACATCTTTCATTAAGCTTAGAAGTGTCTTCAACCATTTCTAAGACCTTTAAGAGTTAAACACTAGCTGAAGCATGTAATCCAACAGCAGTGCGGGATTCCAATTTTTCAACATCAGTGACGTCTATATCTGAGACAATGTGTGCACAAACCGATAGATGATGATCCTTTGAGTCAAGGAAGATCTCCAGCTGGGTTCAATGATGGCGAAGGAGCTTTCCACATACTTATAAAGAGCTACAGTGCCTAACAATCCATGACATGATACTCAGGAACTTTAATCCTATTTACTGACAGCCTTTACTAAAGGTTTCAGAGATTTCATGGCAAGCCATCGCTCTCCATTATACAAAATACTAATGACTGTGAGAACTGATGATCTGATTTCTGAAGTTGCTTTATTTTCTGTGATGTTTTGAAAATATTTGTCTGTTCATTATTTTTTTTCCAGTTTCCTCTTAATTAGGATCTCTCTGCCGTCATCAGATGTAATTTGCAGCACAAAGGCTAGCTTGATGGGGAATAGGGTTCTGGGCATGCTCACAGCTGGAACCTGCTGGTGGGAGCAGTTCACCCACATTAAGTAATTATGAACATGTTGAAACAATTCCCTTTCATTAGCCCTGATTATAAAGAATACTGAAACAATTTCAAAGCAAAGAAATTGCCTGGTGAAGGAAAAGGGCTATGTAAGATATTAGAATAATAAACTTAAAAAATGTCTAGTTATACATTTTATGAATCAAAATCTTTATTGTGCTGATGCTCAATTAGCTAACTGTGTGAAGCCCATTATCTCTCAAGGCAAGTCATGGTCATTTGTTTTAATTTAATTTTTGGGATCTGTGCATCAATGACAAGGCCAGGATTTATTGTTCATCCCCAATTGCTCTTGAGACGGTGTTGGTGAACAGCCTTCTTGAAATGCCACAAGCTTTCCAGGGAAGGTACTTCCACTGGGCTGTTGGCTGGAGAGCTCCAGGATTTAGACTCAGCAATGATGAAGAAATGGTGATACATTTCCAAGTCAGCTTGTGTGACTTGGAAGAGCACTTGGTGGTGGTGTTCCCATGCACCTTCTGCTGCCCTTTTACTTCTTGGTGGTTGGGGCCATGAGTTGGAAGTTGCTGGCAGAATAGCCTTAGTGAGTAACCTCAGTGCATTTTGTAGATGGTACTTACTGCAGCCACTGCGTGCTGAAAGGGGAGAGAATAGATGCTTAGGGTGGTTAATAAGATGGCAATCAAGTGGGCTACTTGGTTACTATCAAGCTTCCTGGGCGTTGTTGGAACTGTACTCATCAAGGCAAATGAAGATTATTCTATCACAGTCCTGACCCGTACCTTGTAGATGATTGAAAGTTTTTGGGATGTCAGGAGAAAGTCATTTGCTGTAGCATAACTAGCTTCTGACCTGCTTTTGTACCTGCAGCACCTACATGGCTGGGTCAGTTACATTTCTGGATGCAAGCATGGGCTGCCCAGGATTTTGATGGTTAGGAATTTGGTGATAGTAATGCTCAGGGTCAAGAATTAGAGGTGGTTATTATCTCACACTTTTTCTGACACAAACGTTACATGCCTGGCTATTCTCTGGGTTTTGCTGAATGCTTGTGGGTTGCTTCATTTGCTGAGGATTGCAAACAAAAGTGATCAGCAGATGTTCTCACTCTGACCTTATGATGGAAGGAAGGTTTTGATGAAACAATTAAATGCAGCTGGGTCAAGGACAACACTGCCCTCAGGAACTCCAGCAGCGATGTCCTGGAGCAAAACACACAAAGCTCGAGAGGAACTCAGCAAGTCAGGCAGCATCGATGGAGAGAAATAAACAGTTGACATTTTGGATCAAGACCCTTCATCAGTCCTGTGTGAAAGCCACTGAACAGCACTGTTATTTACCCTTTATATCATTTTGTTGATGATTGAGAGTAGCCAGATTGTGTGGAAATTAGCTCAACTGTATTTGCTCTGCTTTTTGTGAACAAGACATAACAGGGCAAATTTCCACATTGCCACTGAATTGATAGTGTTATAACTGTACCAGAACAGCTTGGTAAGAGATACAATTAGTTCTGGAGTACAGGTCTTCAGCAATACAGCTCATATGTTGTCTGGTCCCATAGCCTTTGCTTTATCCAATGCTTTCAGCCATTTCTTGATGTCACGTAAAATTAACTGCATTGTCTGAAGACTGCCTTCGGGGATGGTGGGGATCTCATGAGAAAGTCCAGGTTCTTCATCTTTTGGTATTTCTGGATGAACAGGTTGTGAATGTTTTTGTCTTGTTGGGCACTTATGCTGGGCTCTACCATTGTTAAGGATTAGGATGTTCATGGAGCCTCCTCCATCACCAGTGAAGCTCGATGTGGGACTGCAGAGCTTCAAACTGATCCATTAGCTGTATGATCATTTAGATCTGTTTATTGTTGACTTATTTTTGCTATTCAACATATACTGTATGTAGTCCTGTTTTGCAGCTTCACTAGGCTGGCATCTCATTTTTAGACATTGTTTGCCCCTCTGCACTTTTCTGAGCCAGGGTTGGTCTCTGGCATGATCATAAGGGCAGAGTGAGGGATGCGTCAGGCCATGAGATTACAGATTGAAATGGTGCACATTTCTACTGCCTCATGGATGTCCAGTTCTGAGCCATCAAATATGTTCTGATTCTATCTCATTTAGCATGATTAAGGTGCCACACAACACAATGGAAGGTGTCCTTGGTGTGAAGGTGGGACTTTGTCAATGATGACAATGCAGTCGTCACTTCAACCCACACCATCATGAACAGACATATCCACCACAGTAAATTGGCAAAGGCATGGTCGAGGAAGTTTATCCCTCATCCTGGTTTGCTTACTATCTGTACAGACCCAGATTGGCAAACAAGTTCTTCAGGACACAACTAGCCTGGTCAATGGTTGTGCTATCAAACCACTCTTAGTGATGGACAACAGAGTACATTCTGTGCCGCTGCTAATTTCACTGCCTCTTCTCGGTGTTACTCAATATAGGGAACACTGATTCATCAACTCAGGACATCAGTGAGAATCATATATCTTTCTTGTTGCTACTGCCAAGGATCACAGAATTAAGTAACAATCTCAAATGGTCTGAGGAAATCATCTCATACTTTCTTGATGTTGCAATGGGTGTCATAAAATGTCTCTTGTGCCTGATATCATCTGAAGAAACCTTCAGGAGCCCAGTAACAGAAGTTCAATTTGGTCGCCATTCTGAAAGCAGCCCTGGCATTTTCCGAAGATCTGGTTGCAGGCAAAAGCCTTGTGATAATTGATTAGCAGACTTTTACTCACATCTAAGTGTCGTGTGACTGCATGGAGGTGTGGTTAAGTCCACTGTCACTTCCTGCTTTGTCTTTGTATATTGGTCAGCATCTCTTCCCTATTCCATATTTGGCATTATTAAATGTCACTTCTTGCTACACCATTTTAATGTCTGTTCCAAAATCATTTGCTCTACCAAATCCTTGGTTTTCAAAGTAATGGGTCAGGCAGTTATTCTAAGAGTTTTAATTTGTATCCATCATGAAAAAAATACCAAATTGGGGTGGGGTGGGTGGGGGGGGGGGGAGGGGGGATGGAAATGAAGCTCCAATGGAGTCATAGCCATATTTGTTGAAATTCTTTGATGAGAAAATTAAAACATTAAATCCCAAAAGATTTTTGCTTCCCAAAAGCAGAAGTTCGAGAGAGATATGTTGGAATAAGAGAAGAAAATCATTAAGCTGAATTCCCCAAATGTTCAGTGCCCGCTGCAGAATAAATAAACTGGCAGTCCTGGTAGAATGAGGGATTGTTATCTGATTGAAAACACTGTGAGTAACCAATCATAAAGTGGATGTCATAAGCTTTTCTGCATAGATATTCTTTAACTATTCAATTTTTTTTAATTCATCACTTAGCAACTAAAACTTCAAAATGTTTATACTGATTTGTGGGGAGCCCAACTGCAAGCAAACTGTTGCAATCAAATCTCCAAAATGCTCTGTTGTTAAAGTACTGGTTAACATGTCCTTTTCCACCCCAAGATATTTAAATGCAGTTGTTAATCTGTTTAAAATAAGAGACAACATGATTTTTGAAGTGCATGCACAAGCAAATCAGCTGAATAAGTGCTGACTCAATCTTGTGTCCCTTCATTAAAATACAACTGGCTTATAATAAATACCTTAGCAATTTCACTTCAGAAGCAAACAGGGCCAAGGTCAAATTCTATAACGTAACTTCAGGATATGAATAAATATATATTGGCACCTGAACTGGACAGATTAAAATAACAAGTAACCACGTAATGTGAATTGACAGTGAAATACCTGAAACTAATTTGCTGGAAGATATAAGTAAATGTAAACTGTTTGCTAGTTTGGTGAATTATGGAGATAATAAAATTCTCAGATCACAACTGAATGTGTCTTTCTGTGAATCCAAAGGATAAAACAGTGTGCAAAGCTTTCATCCCCCCTTAACTCACCCATAGCTCCCCCAGACACCACCCCACCATCTACTTACAGTTACCCTTTCCCCAATAAAGTATGATGTGGTAATGATAGAGAAGCAAAAGTGCTTTTACTTTCCAACCACTGATAGCTGGTTTCTGGAATTACCTATGACAAATCTGAGCATCGTGCATTGAAATTGAAGTTGCAGTTTCATGTAGCACATCATTGACGATAAACTCCGAGGACAAAAGTCATTAACTGGTCTGCGTGGAATATACAGTATACCTCCATATCAGAAGCTCAGAAATTTTCTGCAGTTAATCTATGGTTAATCATAGTTAATCAGTAAGGTAAATTTCAGACTCAGACCAATTCCAAATTAATGTTGGAAACTGTACATGCAGACCAGATAAATCCTACCACATTAACTTTCCTTGCAATACAATAAGGCTATTTCTCAATATTGGTTTATAGAAATTCTCAGATTTGAAGTGCAGTAACACTTAAGAAAAACTGCATTCATAGCCTTGAAGAATTTTTGCAAACTTGCGTGGACTGCCAAAGTAAACTACATTTTGTTTTAAGACCAGATTTGATAGATTTTCTGCTGACACAAAGCCCCACATTTGTTATGAGGGGTAGAACCTGGGCGAAGTTGATGAGAATGAAGGGAGAATAAAATGTGATTAATGTAAATGTAATTGTAAATGGGTGGTTGATGGTTGGTGTGGACTCAGTGGGCTAAAGGGCGTGTTTCCATGCTGTATGAATCTATGTTTCACAATGAAAATGTTTTGAATTATGCCATTCAACTGTGTATTTGTTAGAACCTGAAATCTGTTTGCTTTCCCTTCGATCATTCATTGCCTGCAAGACTTGCTTGTTCATACAACTCATTGGCTTCAAGGATTGCTTTCGGAACTGCTTTCATCTAGTGATTAGAAGGTGTCCTATGGAAATTACAGTGATGACCATTGTTCCCATGGAAGTTAAATGACTTCCCCAGGAATGCAGAAAAGCAGGAAGAGGTCAAAAGTACATCCTTGTCTTCCAAGAACTTATGGGTGAACTTTAACTTTGCAAAACACTAGAAGCAGGGCAGCTCGCCATGGGACAGTATATTCAACTTTTCTGGCAGTCAGTTTATTGAAGCTGATTTAACTCAGCTGTTCCATTAACAGATTGGTTCCTGGTTTCCCAGTGGAGCAGGGGCCAATGATAATTTGCACAATTCTATTTCAGCTCAGATGTTTAAAGACACTTTGCAGCCATTATACTTCATGGACTCTGGAGCTGCCTGAACTGCAAAGACAGACATGAAAATGGCAGATGTCCCCAGATTCACTGATGCTTAACTGAACGTCATGCTAGCCACTGTTAGAATATGCAGGGAGAACATACTTCTCCCTGCTGCAGGGAGGAAGAAGCCTACAGTTGACACCAAAACTGTTGTGACTGGAATAGTGTCTCACTTGCAGAATAATATATAGATCCTCTGCTCACTGATCACCTTTGAATGAGCAAAGCTTATTGGGTATTGCAGCACAGGTCTAATGGCAAGTGTTTCCTGTTGAACTCCCACCATGAAGTAAGATTGCATTTTAAATTTATGCTTGTAATTACATATGACTCTTAAATAGATAGCTGTATTTGAACCTCAGAATTTCCAATAAAATCATTTGCACACATATAGGAATATTGATCATCCACAGTGCTGTAAACAAATTAGTACAGGCTGCCATTTTACTGCGGGACTCCATGCACTTCAGAATTTCACAGCTATTATTTGTAATTTTATATTTAATTGCCCCAGCAATATATTTGGATTTACTAATTGACTTCTGGAACTGGATATTAATCTTCAATGACACAAGTACTATCATACACATTTCCTTTGTTAATTTTAACAGCTTAGATTACATAACCCTGCATGGTGTACACATGCATGGACTTTTCTGCACCCAAATCCATTGCGTTACATCCATACCCATTGAAGTTCACTAACAAGTTGTGTTCATAATTTGTGCATGACATCAAGATCCATCTGCTATTCACAGTTCATAATTGAATCAATCTTTGTATCATCTCCAAACATGTGGACAGTCCCTTCAACATTTTCAACAAAATTGATGGATAAAGATGCAAACCAACAGGCTCCACTTCTGACCAAGGTCCACAAAAAAATTATTAATTGTTCAACTTTTATAAGAATCAGTAGTTCAAAATCCACTCAACAATCTCACAAGACTCAATGTATTTCTTTGCCTTTTGCACAGCATCTGGATAAAGGACCTTTTCTAAAATAAAGATGCGCATCGATGAACCATCTTATTCAATTTCCTGACAAAATGTGGAGTGGTGAAGGAAACTCTCACATTGAGATTCCCCAATACCAAAGTTATCAAAGTAATCATACAGTGCATATCCAATGAGCCCTTCAAGCAGTCCTACTGCCTATAACCAAAGTCAAATTAATGACCCTTAAATTTTTCAGTCCAGATTAACAGCTAGCTTATAAATTCAGTTTCTGTTGGCTTTAGTTTGATTCATCAAGATATATGTGAATATTACAACCTTAAAGTTCCAGTCATGAATAACTGTCCATCATTTCATGGTTTCTGCACTAACATTGTTCTTGGAAACAATTATTTAAAAATCTTTCAAACCTTTGGGAGTCCTTCCCTATATAATAAATAGATCAGGGGTGGTGAATTGAATTAGGATTTGAATCTGCCCATTTTGGAACATTCACATTCAATTCAAATTGCTTTAACAAAGGTTGCACTCTCATGTTCAGAGAGGAATCCCATCATTGTGACACACTGTGGTCAAATAAATTGAAAATTTGATTGAAGTCAAGTGGCAATGCAAGTGTTATGCCAGACATCATGTTCGTGAAATAAGGTATTTAGTGAATGTTTTTGTATTTGGAAAAGACTAAAGCTGGAAAAATGCACATTATTTTCATCATAATGAACACAAAAAGATGAGCCTTCATGGGGCAAATGTTCTGCTGAGATCTGTAATGGATCTGCTGGTCCTTAATTGGAGAATTCCTGAGCAGAAGCTTCAAGGCAACTTCTGCTCACAACCCTGGCACGGGACTTCAGCAATCCTCATGAAATCCAATGAGCTAATGCGATCTTCCACTTATTTCCCAGCTGTTAGGCTACTGGGAAATCCACCTGCTGAACCTGGGCCAGGTTAACACAGTACAAGTAGAGTGAACCTATTCAAATCAATAGGGGAAATCAGCTGCAGAAGAGATGGTGAGTAAAGCTTTTTAATTTGATTTAACTAAGTTAGTCTGAATGTTTTAAGTGTGTGTGAGCAAGCATGTGCTCGAGCACGTGTGCATGTGTACATAAGCATGTGTGCGCACACAAAATGCATGTGTGTGCACTTTTTAGATAACTAAAAATAAATTGGAACTCCATACTGAACAGGTCTTCACCACAACCACTGCAATAGTTCAAAAAACTGAATCACCACCTCTTTAAGGATAACTATGAACAAGTTATAAGTATCAGCCTTGTCAGCAAGAGCCACATCTTGAGACAATCACCGCATTATCCTTTTTTCCATTAACCTCTTGGAGCTGGTGGTCAGATTGGAAGAAGACAAAAAAAAAATCATTTCTATTGCTTCCAAGTAACAAAAAGGAGCAGATTTTGCTGGCATATGATAGAAACTCCTTTGACTTTTTCATTAATTCAGGATTCTTAGGAGCTTTTATCCCATCTACTATTATAAAATCTTTTCATTTCATAACCTCCTCTATTCATGATCCAATTGTATGAAATAATTCTGCTGATATTACTTTACATTTATTGACCTCTTCTAAGTTGATAATGTTCAATACGTTCACACTCTTTTGTCCATTTGGTCTCTTCTCTGCCCTTCAATAAGTCAATTGAAATCTTATTTAGTTCATTTCTTCAAAGGTGAATGTTTTCCACACCTTTCTCAAATCTACTAGATCTTAAAATTGATGATGTGTTTTTTAATCAATTTTCATTGCAACACCAACTCTCTGGGTGCAAAGGGTATTCCAATATTGCCCTGATTACTAAAGTTACCTGCAAGAAGGTCTTACTGGGCAAATATTTGATGCTGAACACCTCTTTACTCCAAGGTTTGTTTAAGGCTTTGATAACATTTCACTCAGGTTCCAAAAGCTTTCTAGGTTTAAAACAATAATGATTATATTGCTAAATCCTCTTTCATTTCTAACTTCCAAGTTCATTCTCCATTACTGTCATTCTACATTCAATCCATTATGCTGGTACTGGTTCGGAGTATCAGCCTTTCATATCATCAGGTTATCCCAAAGTGCTGAACTGCCACGAGGCTGCATAGTCGTGTCTGTAGTTGTGCAGAAAAATTGCACAGGGCAAGGTCTCCAAAGAACAAAAAGGCTGTGGATCAGATAAACTGTGTCACTGATGTTGGCCTGGAATTGGCAGTGGTCAGTGAAAGTGGAAGAGCCCATGCATGGATTGCCTTCACTTTTTCTGATATCAAGGAAAGGTGAAAGTTCAAAGAGAAATGAAACAATAATGGTCAGAGTCATAGATTACCACAGCACAGAAACAGGCCCTTCAGCCCATCTAGTCCATGCCAACCTGATCTTCTGCCTAGTCCTATCTACCTGCACGTGGACCATATCCCTCCAAACCCATCTCATCCATGCACCTATCCAAACTTCTCTTAAATGTTACAATTCAACCCGCATCTACCACTTCTGCTGGCAGCTCGTTCCACAGTCGCACCACCCTCTGAGTGAAGTACCCTTCAGGTTCCCCTTTCACCCTGAACCTGTCATTTAGTTCTAGTCTCACCCAACCTGAGGGGAAAAAGCCTGTATGCATTCACCCTATCCATACCCCTCATAATTTTGAAAACCTCTAAGATCTTTCCTCATTCTCCTGCGCTCCAGGGAATGAAGTCCTCACCTATTCAATTTTCCCCTATAATTCAGGTTTTCAAGTCCCAGCAACATCCTTGTAAATTTTCTCTGTACTCTGTCAAGCTTTTGCTGTAGGTGGGTGACTAGAACTGCACACAATACTCTAAATTTGGCCTCACCAATGTCTTGTATAACTTCAACATAACATCCCAACTCCTGTACTCAGTGCCCTGATTTATGAAGGCCAAAGTGCCAAAAGCTCTCTTTATGACCCTATCTACCTGTGACGCCACTTTTAATGAATGATGGATCTGTACTCCTAGGTCCGTTTGTTCTACTGCACACCTCAGAGCCCTACCATTCACTGTACAAGTCTTACCCTGGTTTGTCCTCCCAAAGTGCAGCACCTCACATTTGTCTGCATTAAATTCCATCTGCCATTTTTCATCCCATTTTCCCAGCTGGTGCAGATCACTTTGCAAGCTTTGTTTGCCTTCCTCGCTGTCCACTATGCCCCCAATCTTGGTGTCATCCACAAATTTGCTGATCTAGTTTACCACATTATCATCTAAATCATTAATATAGATAATAAACAACAACGGACCCAGCACCGATCCCTGCGGCACACCACTAGTCACAGGCCTCCAATCAGAGAGACAACCATCTACTACCACTCTCTGGCTTCTCCCACTAAGCCAATGTTGAATCCAATTAGCAACTTAACCTTCTGAAGTAGTGTCCCATGCGTGACTTTGTCAAAGCCCTTGCTAAAGTCCATGTAGACAACGTCCACTGCCTTTCCCTCATTGACCTTCTTGGTAACCTCCTCATAGAACTCTATAAGATTGGTTAGACATGACCTACCATGCACAAAGCCATGTTGACTATCCCTAATCAGGCCCTGTCTATCCAAATACTTATGTATCCTGTCCCTTAGAATACCTTTCAATAATTTACCCATGACTGATGTCAGACTCACCAGCCTATAATTTCCCGGTTTATTCTCAGAGTCTCTCTTGAAAAATGGAACAACATCAACTATCCTCCAGTCCTCTGGCACCTCACCTGTGGCTAGGATGTTTTAAGTATCTCTGCTGGGGCCCCTGCAATTTCTGCACTAGCCTCCCATAAGGTCCGAGGGGACACCTCATCAGGCCCTGGGGATTTAACCACCTTCATTTGCTTCAAGACAGCCATCACCTCCTCTTCCATAATCCAGATACGGTTCATGACCTCACTACTTTTTTGCTTCAGTTCTATAGTCTCTGTGTCTGTCTCCAGAGTAAATATGGATGCAAAAAATTCATTTAAGATCTCCCCCACATCTTTCGGCTCCATGCACAGATGACCATGCTGATCTTCAAGAGGACCAATTTTGTCTCTTGCTACCCTTTTGCTCTTAATTTAGCTGTAGAACCCCCTGGGATTCTCTTTTACCCTGTCTGCCAGAACAACCTCATGTCCTCTTTTTGCCCTCCTGATTTCTCTCTTAAGTGTTCTCTTGCATTTCTTATACCCCTCAAGTGCCTCATTTGATCCTAACTGCCTGTACCTGATATGTGCCTCCTTTTTCTTTACTAGCATTTCAATATCCCTTGATAACCAAAATTCCCTAAACCCATTAGCCTTGACTTTTATTCTAAAAGAAACATACAGATTCCATCCTCTCAGTATTTCACTTTTGAAAGCCTCCCACTTAACAAGCATCTCTTTGCTGGAAAACAGCCTATCCCAATCCACGCCTGCCAGGTCCCTTCTGATGCCATCAGTATTGGCCCTACTTCAATTTAGAATCACAACCCGCGGATAAGTCCTATCCTTCTCCATAATTATCTTGAAACTTATGGAATTATGATCACTAGATCCAAAGTGTTCCCCTACACACATTTCTGTCACCTGCCCTGTCTTGTTCCCTAAGAGGAGATCCAGTATCATGCTCTCTCTAGTTGGGACCTCTACATATTGATTGAGGAAACTTCCCTGAACACATGACAAATTCTATCCCATCCACTCCCTTTACTGTATGGGAGTCCCAGTCAATAGATGGAAAGTTAAAATCACCTATTATCACAACCTTATTTTTCTTGCAACTGACTGCTATCTCTCTACAAATTTGTTGTTCTAAATCCCATTGACTATTGGGAGGTCTATAATATAGTCCCATTAATGTGGTCGTCCCTTTTTCATTCCTCAGTTCCACCCATATTGCCTCAATAGACAAGCCCTCCTGTATGTCCTCTCTGAGCACTGCCGTGATATTTTTCCTGATGAATAATGCCACCCCTTCTCCTTTAATACCTCCCTCTCTATCATGTCTAAAACATTAGAACCCTGGAGCATTGAGCTGCCAGTCCTGCCCTCCTGCAACCAAGTGTCATTAATAGTTACAACATCATAAATCCACATGCTGATCCCCGCTCTGAGTTCATCTGCCTTACCTACAATACTCCTTGCATTGAAAATAGATGCATCTCAGAACATTAGTCCCACCATGCTCTTCAACCTGTTGATTTCTGTCTCTGCTCATAGGCTTAACATCTACTTTTCCCACAGCCACTCCATTTGCTGCCCTGACACTCTGGTTCCCATTCCCCTGCAATCCTAGTTTAATCCTCCCACCAAGCAGCTCCAGCAGACCTTCCCACAAGGATATTGGTCCCCCTCCAGTTCAGGTTCAACCCATCCCATTTGTACAGGTCCCACCTGCCCTGGAAGAGAGCCCAATGATCCAAAAATCTGAAGCTCTCCCTGCTGCACCATCTCCTTAGCCATGTGTTAAATTACACTATCCTCTTATTTCTTGCCTCACTAGCACATGGCACAGGTAGCAATCCTGAGATCACCACCCTGGAGGTCCTGTCTTTTAATTTAGCACCTAACTCCTGGAGCTCTCTTTGCAGGACCTTGTCAGCCTTCCTGACTATGTCATTGGTACCGATGTGGACTACGACTTCTGGATGCTCCCCCTCCCCCTTAAGAAGGCTGTGGACTCGATCCAAGATGTACTCTGACCCTGGCACCTGGGAGGCAACATACCATCTGGGAGTCTCATTCTCTTCCACAGAATCTCCCATCTGTTCCCCTAACCAATGAATCTCCTATCACTACTGCACTCCCCTTTCTCCCCCTCCTTTCTGAGCCACAGAGCCAGACTCAGTGCCAGGGAGCTGGCCGCTGTGGCTTTTCTCTGGTAGGTCGTCCCCCTCAATAGTATCTAAAATGATTTACTTGTTATTGAGGGGAACAGGCATAAAGTTAAACTTTATCATTAGTAGACTTTTGCATTTGTTTCTAACAAGGTAGAAACTGATTGGCAAATTGAGAGAAACTTTTTCCTCAGTGAGGAAAAAGTATTTTTTTTAATTAACAGTTGGACAAAGTAAAATCTGAGCTTTTAATTTCAGTCACCCAACATGCTGATCTTTACTTACAAAACATAAAAGAAAGCTAGTATTGATTTTCAATAATTGTATCATTGCAGCATCATTCAATGTATTCAAACACTGAGCAAAAAAAATCTCATCATTCAGCAATTAAAACCTGTGGATCTATGTAAGAAGGGATTTGGACTTATGCACTTACCACTAGAGGGTGTTGATAATAGTAAGACCACAATACAAGAATCTCACTTCCAACCTTAAGTCTTTTTTGGTTATTTCATCTTTATGCTCTGAATTTGTATGAAAACATAAAATACAGTCATTAAAGTACAATGTCAGCTAGAAAATCATAAAACTAATGTCTCCTTATTTTCAAGTTTTATCCATCTGGTGTTTTCTTTCCTTGTTGCAACTGACAGAGCTCAGTTTCTACTGGAAGATAGCCAGTGGAAGGAACTCTCTCATTTTGAAGTATAGTATGTTCTCTTTCGTGACATCGGGTTCAATAGAAGTTGAGGGTGTGTCTTGTTCTGGCAATACTCATTTACTTCAAAGTGGTAATCATGATTTCTGGCATCACGTTCTTCCTTTTGCTGTACTTGTTTGGAATACAGTTACTCTGTGCTCAACCTTCAAATCCAAATGTATTCTCACACATCTGCTCCGCAGGTATCTAACGTTATTGAGTGCAGTATAGTTTGGTAATGAACTAAGGAATGTGCAATATTCATCTCAGTTTCATCTCTGGTCATATTTCTCAGTCCAACTTTCACAATCTCTACTGCACTTTACTGCCATTCTGCTCGAGGCTGGGTGATGGGGAACATTACGCACATGCTTCATTCCGTTCATACTGAGGAAGTGGGCAAAGTTGCTTCCATTGTCTGCAACTGGTAACTTCGGTAGACTATGTGGGAATATCTTTCTCAATTTTAAAATTGTTGCTGAAATGTAAAGATTGGCACAAACATTGCCCTGATCAACTTTGAATGAGCATCGACTACATCATGATCAATTTTCCCACATATTGACCTGAAAAATCCATATGTATCATGGGGAAATAGGTTAAGAGGAGCTACTGGTGGAACATTCAAATGTTCTTGTTATTACTTACATCCCTTCTCAGCATCCTCCAACTGCTTGTCTTTTCCAGGCAAATAGACAAAACTTCAGTCAACTTGCTTGATATGAGATAAATCAAGTCGTCAATGACTGCTGCCCTTTGTGAAGAAGCAACAACTCTGGATCCCCAAAGGACCACAGCATTCTGGGTGTTTAGCTCCAATCTTTTCCTGCAACATGTTACAATGTGTCATCTTCACATTCTCCTTCCCAGCCTTGCTGAATGCATTCATACATCTATGAGAGAATCGGATCACATCTCATCATGGCAGCAAGCTGTCAGGTTGCGCCTGGAGTATTGGCGTGTATTCCTGAATCTCTCCAGGTATTGGTGTCTGACATGGAAATGAACCAATGGGTAATCAACCTGTCAATCAATGTCTGATTGTACTATCCGCTCTTGTCCTCCAGCATATAGCCATAAGCAGCCAGTGTTAACATCATCTCTGCAGACTGGTTAAGGCTGTGGTCCATGAAATTTGCAATGTTCCAATTTACAATAACCCATGTAATAAATAGATGAACCTTTTTTTGTTCAGTTGTGAGTATTGTTGGTTTGGCTTGGTAATAAACTTTGATGCAAAACCAAGCATTTACTTTTCTCCTCTTCCCCCATCCCATCGACCAGAAGGTAACAAAAGCCTGAAAGCACGTACCACCAGGCTCAAGGACAGCTTCCAGCCTGCTGTTATAAGACTATTGAATGGTTCCCTAGTACGATAAAAATGGACACTTGACCTCACAATCTACTTTGTTGTGGCCATGGTAAATTGGTTTATTATTGTCACATATACCAATGTAGAGTGAAAAACTTGTCGTGCATATTGCTCATACAGATCAATTTATTACACAGTGCATTGAGGTAGTACAAGATAAAAACAATATCAGAATGCAGAATAAAGAGTTACAGTTACAGAGAAAGTCAAGTGCAGGTGGACAATAAAGAGCAAGGTCATAATGAGGTAGATTGTGAGGTCAAGAGTCTATCTTAACGCAGTCGGAAACTGTTCAATAGACTTATAACAGTGGGATAGAAGATGTCCTTGAGCCCTGTGGTACATGCTTTCAGGCTTTTGTATCTTCTGCCCAATGGGAGAGGGGAGAAGAGAGAATGTCCGGGATGGGTGGGGTCTTTGATTCTGCCGGTTGCATTATAGAGGCGTGTCATCAGCTAACTTACTAACCCACTCTTCCACTTCCTCATCCAAGTCATTTATAAAAATCACAAAGAGCAGGGATCCCAGAACAGATCCTTGTGGAACACCACTGGTCACCGACCTCCAGGCAGAATACGTTCCATCTACAACTACCCTCTGCCTTCTATTGGCAAGCCAATTCCGGATCCACACAGCCAAGTTCCTGGATCCCATGCTTCCCGACCTTCTGAATGAGCCGATCAAGGGGAACTGCAGTGTTAAAGGTCATGGCTGTCACGTGAAGTGTGAAAGGTCATGGCTGTCATATGACAGTGACAACACTGACCCCTCTGGTCGGATGACAGCATTGCTCATAGGGTCAGAAGCGACACCACTGTCAATCAAGGTTTGGCTCCACCCCTGCCCCTCTGTGCACACCTGAACTATTGGCCCGTTTAAGCATCTTTGTCCTTGCTGCCACCAAGCCATTGGACCTTTTGAATTACCTGGGCTAGACCACCCCCAGCCCTCCAGCACTATAAAGAGTGCCGCATGTGCCTGGTTCTCTTTCTTTGTTTGTCTCCAAGCTGTGCACTACTTAAGGGTAATTAGTTAAGGATTCCTGGGATCAAAGAGCCGATGCTTGTCCAGAATCAGGGGGTTCAGGCACCGTATTGCGTTTTCCCTGATCGTTTGTAACTAGTTCACTGTGTGTGTGCACTTCACCCCTGTTGCGACTACCCTCACGTTCCGTGATCACTTGTGTACGTGTGTGTGTGCATCCATTCCCGTTCATTCTGTTCCCGCGTTTGTCTTTGTGAATAAATCCCTTTTCAAAATTCAAAGACTGTCTGGAGTCCTCTGCCTTTGAGACCCGAAAGAACCTTTTCTCACAACAGGAACCTATCAAACACCTTACTAAAGTCCATATACACCACATTCACTGCTCTACCCTCATCAATGTGTTTTGTCACATCCTCAAAGAATTCAGTCAGGCTCATTAGGCATGACCTGCCCCTCACAAAGCCATGCTGACTATCCCTAATCAGACAATGCTTCTCCAAATGATCATAAATCCTGTCCCTAAGAATCTTTTCCAATAACTTGCCCACCACTGAATAAGGCTCACTGGACTATAATTCCCAGGTTTATCCTAACTCCCTTTCTTCAACAAAGGAATAACATTTTCCACCCTCCAATCATCTGGCACTACTCCTGTGGCCAGTGAGGATGCAAAGATCATCGCCAAGGGCTCAGAAATCTTCTCCCTCGCTTCCTGTTGTATCCTGCAATATATCCGGTCCGGCCCCAGGGACTTATCTATCCTAATGTTTTTCAAAAGTTCCAGCACATCCTTCTTCTTAACATCAACATGTTCTAGCTTATCAGCCTGTTTTATGCTGTCCTCACAAATGTCAGGGTCTCTCTCACAGGTGAATACCACAGCAAAGTATTCATTAAGGACCTCCCCCGACTCCAGGCACACGTTTACTCCTCTATCCCTAATCGGTCCTACCTTCACTCTCGTCATCCTCCTGTTCTTCACATATGAGTGAAACGCCTTGAGGTTTTCCTTAATCCAACTCACCAAGGCCTTGTCATGCCCCCTTCCAGCTCTCTGAAGTACATTCGTAAGTTCCTTCCTGGCTACCTGGTAATTCTTTAGAGCCCTGTCTGACCCTTGCTTCCAAAACCTTAAGTAAGCTTCTTTCTTCCTCTTCACTAGATATTCTACATCTCTTGTCAACCATGGTCCCTTCACTCTACCTGCCTCAATGGGACAAACCTATCCAGAACCCCATGCCAGTGATCTCTAAACAACCTCCACAATTCCATTGTGCATTTTCCTGAGTACATCTGCTCCCAATTTACACCCCCAAGTTCCTGTCTAATAGCATTAGAATTCCCCCTCCCCCAATTAAATACTTTCCCATACCATCTGCTCCTATCCCTCTCCAAGGCAAGGGTAAAGGTCAGAGCATTGTGGTCACTGTCTCCGAAATGCTCACCCACCGTGAGATGAACCTGACTAGATTCGTTGCCTAGTACCAGATCCAGAATGGCCTCTTCTCTAGTCAGCCTGTCTACATATTGTGTAAGGAATTCTTCAGTTCAAGGAGAGTATTTATCACCAAGTGCTTCTTTGAATATTCGTCTGAATTGGTCTGTTGGTAAGCATGTGAAGTACCAAGGACTGTGAAGATCTGACCCCTCCTCGCTAAGCAAATAAAGATCAGTGTTAAGGGGTATTTATCTACCATTGCTTTGCTATTGGTTATTATTTTCTAATCTCTACAAATCCTAATGATGTTGTCTGCCTCCACTATCCGAACAATTGGGACATACCAGTTAGAAAAATAAAATCAACCCTGTTCAAAGTTACCTCCTTCCTTAATGTTTTTAAGTACTTATATGAAGAATCAAATGCAAGCACTCTCTTTTGAGTGAGTCTTTATGGTATTCAAAATGTGAAAGTCAAATTCATTGCAAAACTGCTTGAACAGTTGTCAAGTACAGCTGATACCAGAAGTTTCTTCATGCGCTTTATGTCTTCCCATTCTACCTTCACAGCCAGTTCCAGCCTATCAAACTTAAGGAGGTTTGCCTCACCTTCACCACTTCTCACTCCAATCACAGATCACCATCACCTTGATTGTTTTCCCAGTGTATGGACAAAGGAAGTAGATAACCCCCTTGAGCTTCACTGTACCATCCGGCCAGTGGAGCTGATATCCTGGTCACCAATAATTGATGTTTTCTTTTCTCCAATTATTACTGATCTATGGAAAGGTTCATTAAAACTCCAGTTTAACATGACCAATCTATATAATCCATCTGGGTCATCACTTTCCTCACCTTATTTGTATGAATGCTGTCCTCTACTATTCTTCCTAATAGGTTTCATAGTGTTTGTCTTAAGTTTCCCAAGGTCTTTCTTTGCTTTCAAGCAAAATGTTCACAGATATCCCTTGATATCTGAAATATGGCAAATGGACTTGTTTTGCCTGCACTCACTTGCTTGATGTCTTCTGCTGCCACAATAACATCTTGCTTTCAGGTGGTTCTTTCCTTCTCCAAAAGATCTCAGAAACCATGACCCTATCTGGTTGACACTCTATGCTTTTGCTGGGTGATGTTGCAAATCCCATACTTGCTTGCTTATCATCCCCAAAGCCTGGACAACTCCAAATAGCTGCTTGAAATTCTCTCACTAAGCAGCCTCCTATGAGGACACTCATCATGGATTCCACAAACAATATGTTAACACAACGTTCACCCAAATGTGTACATTACTTGTGGTGTTCAGCAACACATCTCAAATCTGCCACAAAGTCCATGAAACTTTCATCTGGATGCTGCAAAACTTGGAACATTGCACCATTGGAGGAGGAACTCTAAAGCTGTTCAGCCAGTTTAATCAGTTCTCCAGGTATCTTGCCCATTGGTTTGAGTGGACCAGCAAAACCGTTATCAATATATGTTTGAGCACCTACCCAATGGACCAAAATGGATTTCTTCCCAACTACAATGACATTTGCAGTGACAGAGTGTTCCATTCTTTTTCCACTGTCAATCCATGATTCAATTCAACTCTTAAAGATACTTGAATTGTGGTCATTTAAATCAATTAAATTCAAATCACCTTCAGCAAGTCATAATGCTTCACAGCTCCAGAGAAATAACTCCCAGGCCTCCTCAAAGGAAAGCAACACTGAGTTAATATTCTTTTGCTGTTGTTGCATATTATCAAAATGGCACAATTCAATATATTCACGCATTAAGTATGGACAACAGTCATGATTCAGCAATGAAAAGGTGCAGCTATTTGCAAGAAGCCATTTTTATTTCTGCACTCACTGACAACTGTAGATAAAAATCTACATGGGAACCTCAATTTAAGTCTGTCGTAAAGTTTACCTGATTACTGGAGACTAAATTTATTGCTACAAACTAAAATGACACAAGCCATATCGATAACACTTACTGGAAACATTCTTGATCTTCTTTGGTTTTTTTCAAAGCTCCAAATACTTCAATATAAATTAAACATTAACAGAGCATATGTAATCTAACAATTCTTTAAATGAGTGATAAGCTTGATTCTTACAACAGAATCTGCACTGGTCATTTAAAAATGTCCCACTGTTTCAGAGTTCAGGCTGAAAATAAATTACTTAATCACAGATTTTTCTTTACCTTCAGGACTAATATAATTATGATAAAGAAGCTACTCAGGATAAAAAGAGGTTAAATATTTTGAGGCGTTGCACAGAATACCTTTAATTAAAATCTTAAAAGGAATCATGTGTCAGCTTCATTCCATTACAGTTAATGTTTTGTGTCAGTCACTTCACACGAGTCCCCTGAGGCAAAATTGTCAATATTGACGATTTCTTCAAATTCCAACTTTGCTGAGGAAGACGTTGACCTCTCAGAAGGCCAGCATTCGTCAATAAACACTCTTACTCAAACACTGGATGCTGAGAGACTTACCCAGGAAATACTACTCCTGAATTATTTAAACTGAAAGTGAATAGCACAATGAATTGAATTTTGACCTGCTCAGCTTTTCATTTATCAATCACTGAACCTATGTGTAAAGCAAGAGATCAATTGACTCAGCAGACAGATGCAAGGAAGTGAGCTGGAGTCTGCTCTATTAATCTGCTCTAACTGACGCTGATATCTGGCAGAGTGGATTACAACTTGAAGACAGTTTGTCTTATCAAATCATTATTTGCTGCTCTGCTTCCTTGCCATCACCTATGAATGCTGGGGATGGGCACATTTCATGCTCAGACTTTTCAACTTGTTCTTGATGGCTTTCAATTAAATGTGATGGTATACTGCAGTATGCTCATAGTTGCTTCTATTACAGGGAACTCCTGTATTATGATTGATCCCATCCTAACCTTTGTTAATTATTTTCCAAATATGCTGCTCTGTCATCTTCTAAATATTTCAGTATAAATGTCCGTGACATCATGGCTAACACTGAGCTGTCTATTGCACTTTAGGATATTTGAAGTCTATTACACAATTCAAATTGACAGAAGGCATCTCAGCAGCCATTTGTGTGTTTTTATGACATTTTATGGAAATGAGTATTTTATTTCAGTACACTTGCAGATCAGCACGAAAAGAATACACTCATTATTCCTCAAAGAACTTTTTAACCTTTTTCTGATCAACCACAATGCTCACATAATCCTACATAATTTATGTGCTCAGAACTCAACAATAGAATGCCACAGATTTATGTTTAGCTTGCACTGCCATCTTCCTTTCATACTGCTGAATAACATTTAACACCTCTGAGGCAATTTATAAAGCCAACTGAAGGCTGGAAAAGTAGCTTCACATTGTGACATTAAACTAACCTTTGGGAAAGTCAAGTCTCATAAATTCATGATTTCTATTTTTGTAGAGATATTTTCTGAATTGTGTTTGGGATATTCTTCTCTCAGAATTTGGAACAAAATTCAAGACTCATCACAATTTCTTTAGAATAGGTTTTTTACTTTTCCATTTACATTCATTCTCAATACCTCTTCCTGCCTCTCCCTCGAGTGCTGGTTTCAAAAATATCTCAAACAAGGTATGGAAGAATGGGCAGACATGTGGCAGATGAGGTTTAAGTGGAAAAGTGTGAGGTGATGCATTTTGGTAGGAATGATGAGGAAAGGCAATGTAGAATTGAAGATACTCTTCTAAAAAGAATGTTGGATTACACAAAACTAAGGGTAGAGGGGCACAACATCTTTGAAAATGGCAGTACAGATTGAGAAACTGATTAATAAGGCCTACACATTTTTTCCCTGAAGTGTAGGAAGCTGAGGGGTGACCTTATAGAGGTACATAAAAATCATGGGGGGCATAGTTAAGGTGAATGTCACAGTCTTTTTCCCAGGGTAGAAATCCACAGATTTTAATTGAGAGGGGGAAGATGAGAGGAAGTAAAAGGGACCAGAGGGAAAAGTTTTTAAACACAGAGGGTGGTGGTATATGGAACAAGCTGCCAAAAGAAGCTGTAGAGATGAAAACAACTACAATGTTTAAAGGATATTTAGACAGGTACATGGATAGAAAAGGTTTAAAGGGATATGGGCCAAACATAGGCAAATGGGATTAGCTCAGATGGACATCTTGGTCGGCAAAGATGAGTTGGGCCAAAGGGCTGGTTTCTGTGTCATATAACTCTCTGACTCAATGACAATTCTGAGCTTTGTCAGCAGAGGTATAAAAGCAGGGAAGTCATCCTGAACCTCTATAAAACAGTGTCTGGCCTCAGCTGGGGTATTGTGTTCAGTTCTGGTCATTTCATTAGCGGATGGATGTGGAGGCACTGGAGAGGTCCAGAGGAGATTTACAAGAATGGTTTCTGGAATGAGGGACAACAGTTATAAGGATAGATTGGAGAGGCTGGGGCTAAATGGAGTGAGTAGTGGGAATCTGTTCCCATTGGCAGAGGGATCAGGGACTAGAGGTTGTGATCATGAAATATAGGGGCAGAGAATTAAGAGTGGCAAGTGGAAAAGCTCTTTTTTTCTTGAAATACAGTGTGCTTTTGGAATCTGAGATGTACTGCCTGCAGATATGGTGGAAGTAGGTCCCAACATGGCCTTCAAGAAGGGATTGGATAAAATGTGCAAGGAAAAGATTGCAAGGCTACAGAGAAGAGGCCAGGGGGTGGTACTAGTAAGTTGCTCTGGTAGAGAGCCAGAGTGAAAGTAATAGGCCAAACGGCCTCATTCTGTGCTGTGACCAATCTATGATTCTATCAACAACTTCCTGCTTTTAACAGAGGTGGGAAAGACAGGTGAGTTGCTTTGTTCATTGGTCCAATCAATAACACACTTTGTACATTTACCACTAGCTGTGCAGGATTCGCAGAAAGGGAAGAAAGAAAGGCTGATTGATGGAGTTAAGTGCCTTTCCAGCAACACATGTGTACCAACAAGAGCAGAAATGATTTTCCCCAGCCCATCATGCCTTGCTGCTTTCATCCGAAGATCCCTGGATGACCACCTTCAACCCAGCCTTCTCCTGAATGTCTCTCCTTGATCCCCGAGTTCTCTTCCCCCGCTCCCTATTTTTGCACTCCCTGATGTCTGAAATTAGAGTCACTGAGTCATAAAGCACGTAACTAGCTTTACGGCCCACCAAGTCTGCACCAACCATCAAGCAGCCCTTATACCACTTATTCACATCAACTTCTGGGGGTCAATGTTGATCACAAACTCAATCAGACCAGTCACTTATACTGTGATTAAAAAGTGCAGGTCAGAGGCTGGGTATCCGCTGATGATGGATGAACCTTCTGAAACCAAAAAAACCTACAATGCACAAATCAAGAATGTCATACAATGCTATCCACTTGCCTGAATGAGTGAAGCCCCAATAACACCATCCAGAAAAAAAAGTCATCTCAATTGATGACTACCCTATCAGTTGCTCAAGAGAGTTATTGCTTTCACTGTGAATACACAGTGGCTGCAGTGCGTAACATCTGTAATGACACCTCCTAAACCAAAACATTTTCCACCAAGAAGGTGGCTTTCACGTGCATGGGATCACCACTCACTAAATGGTTGTCCTCTAAGTCTCACATCAACCTCACTTGGAAACATATAGCGATTCCTTCATCATCACAGGACTCAAATCCTGACTCTCCCTACCCAACAGCACTGCAGAAGCACCATCATCAGAAAGACTGCTCCTATTCAAAAAGGCTGCTCACCAGCACCTTTTAAAGTGCAAAAGGATTGGAAAAAGAAATACTGGCCTTGACAGTGATACCAACATCATAAATGATGAATATTTTTAAAAAAGTCTTCCAGAGACACAAGAAACTGCAGATGCTGGAATCTGGAGCAATAAACAAAAAGCTGGACGAACTCAGCTGGTCAGGCAGCATCTGGGGAGGGATATGGACAGTTGACATATCGGGTTGAGACTCTTCATCTGGACTGAAAAATAGAGGGGAGACAGTTCATATTAAGAGGAGGGAAGGGATGTAGAAAAAGCTATCTCCTCCCCACCTCTTTATACTAGCTACCTCCCCTCTCTCTTTGAATCCAGATGAAGATTCTCAACCTGAAATATCAACTGTCCATTTCTCTCCACAGATGCTACCTGATCCATTGAGTTCCTCCAGCTTTTGTGTGTTGCTAAAAAAGTCTTCTTCTTAACTACATTTCCTGAATACTCTTGGGGCCTCTCCACATCTCACCAATTACACCACCTCTTGGATTTCTCTCTCGTTCTCTGTCTCTACCCAAAAGAAACATTTTGGTATTAGTCTCAGGGTTTGCTGAATCTCGGTGGCCAGTGGTGATATTCACTTCTTGTTTAATACTTTATTGGCAATCCTGGTGGTTTTCACAGCAAGTTCTTTCTTGGTAACTGCCTTGATCATACAGTCACCATCTGCCTCATGTTTCTTCCTCCTGTCTGTATGTCTGTCTCTCCCTCCTGATCTGCTGAATAATTTTACTTAGAATTTCTTAAAGGGAGCCTCATGCCTATTTGTCAACACAAAGGTGACACTTTAAATCTATGCCCTCTACTTCTTGATTCCCCAACCCTGGGAAAAAGACTGTGTGCATTGCCCTTCGTGATTTTGTACACCTCCATAAGACTACCCCTCATTCTCCTATGCTCCCGTGAAAAAACTCCAATGAAATCATGCCTTATAAAATGTTACAGGTCTGGGTCATGTTGAGAAAGTGGGGCATGTTATGCAGACAGTTAGGGCATCACATAAGTATTATTAGTCACGGGGGAGCCAGAAGCATGACTATTGCAAAATAATATCATGATTTGTCTGCAGTGAAGAGTGTTTTTCTGTGGTTTGGCTTCAGGAATACTGTTGATATAGAAAAGAGGAAGTTGTGCCTTACATCTGTCTATGCTGGCACTGACATACAAGGCAGAAATTGATCTACTGCTTAGTAGTGATGCATCAAACAGGAATGGAAAAAAAAACTCAGCAAGTTAGTATCTGGAAAAAGGAAAAATTGTTAACATTTTAGGTATATAACCACATATCAAAAAGTTGATGAAAGACTATACACCCAAAAGAGACAGTGCCTGATCTGCAGTGTTTCCAACACTTTTACTTTCATTTCAGAACTTGCCCCATTTTGTTTTTCCTTGATGCTTTTACTTGTGATTCCAAAAATTAATTGAAATCTAAAGTAATAACCATTGGCTTCATGAGGGGCACAAGTTTTTAAGCTGCTCAAAAAAGCAGCAGTTTTGAATGAAAAGTTCCGGGTAAACTGTCTGAACAAATTTCTTGATTAAGTACAATGTGACTCTGATTCTCAGATGCCTGAGAAAATGGACATAGACAACTGATCCAATGTCACATTTGCTAACAGAGAGAGACACAAGAATCTGGAGTAACAAACAATTTGCCTGATGCAGGGTCTTGACCTAAAACATTGACAGTTCCTTTCCTCCCACAGATGCTGCTTGACCCACTGAGTTCGTCCAGCAGATTGTGTGTTGCTTCACATATGCTAACATTACAAACCTGGAAGCAAAAGACACAGAACATAGAACAGTAAAGCACAGGAACAGTCCCTTCAGCCTAGAAATATTTCTGCCAACCATGATGCCAATTTAAACTAATCCCATCTGCCTGTACATGGTCTATTTATCCTTCCATCCTCTGTGTGTTCATGTGCCTGTCTAAATGCCTCTTAAACGTTGCTGTCATATCTGGTTCTACCATCTGATGGTAGAACACCTCTGATGGTGTGTTCCAGGCACCTACCACTCTCTGTGCAAAAACTTGCCTTGCAAATCTCATTAAAACTTTCCCCCTTCTATTTTAAATCTATATCCTCAGATATTTGACATTTCCACCCTCCCCAAACCCTGCACATCTTTCCTGTAATGCAGCGATCAGAACTGCACACAATACTCCAAATGTGTCCTGACCAAAGTTTTATACAACTGAAACATGACTTTTCCAATTTTTAAACTCAACACTATGACCGATGAAGGCAAGTATGCCATATGTCTTCTTTACTACCCTTTCTACTTATGTTGTCACTTTTAGGAAGCAGAGGACTTGCACCCCAAGATCCCTCTGTCCATCAATGCTCCTGAGGGACCTGCCATTTACTGTGTACTTTCCTCTTACATTTGACGTCTCTCACACAACATCTCACACTTATCCAAATTGAAGTTTTGGATAAGTGCCTTCTGCCATTTCCCAACTCAGATTTCCAAATTATCATATCCTGCTGTGTCCACTGACAACATTCCTCACTGTGCACAACTCCACCAATTTCTGTGTTGTCTGCAAACTTACTGATCAGTCCACTTACATTTTCATCCAAATTATTTATAAACATCAGAAACAACAGAGGTCTCAGAATTGATCCCTGCAGAACACCACTGGTCATAGACCTCGAGTCAGAATAACAACTCTCCACTACTATCCTCTGTTTTCTATGGCCAAGCCCATTTTGAATTCAATCTACCAAGTCCCTATGCAACCTATGTGCCTTAATCATCTGGATCAGTCAACCATGAGGGAACTTGTCAAATGCTTAACTATGGTCCATGTAGACAACATCCACTGCCCTAACTTCATCAATCATCTTTCATCACCTCCTCAAAAAACTCAATCAGTTTTGTAAGACATGACCTCCCCCACACAAAACCATGCCAACTGCCCCTAATCAGGCATGCTTTTCCAGATGTAAGCTCAGTGGTGAATAACTAGTTATTGGTGGGAACGTTACTGGAGGGGATTCTGAGAGACAGGATACATCTGCATTTGGAAAGGCAAATAGTGATTAAGGATAGTCAGCATGGCTTTGTGCATGGGAAATTTTGCCCCAGAAAGTTGATTGAGTTTTTATTTGAAGAGGTGACCAGGAGGATTGATGAGGACAAGGGCAGTAAATGTTGTCTACGTGGACTTTAGAAAGGCTTTTGACAAGGTCCTGCATGGTAGTCTGGTCCAGAAGATTCGATCAAATGGAATTCAGGGTGAGCAAGAAAACTGGATACAAAATTGGTTTGGTGGAAGGAGTCAGAGGGTGATAATGGAAAGTTGTGTTCCAGAATGGAGGCCTGTGACCAGTAGCTTGCTGCAGGGATTGGTGCTGGTACCCTTGTTGTTTGTCATATATATTAATGATTTGGATGAGAATGTAGGAGGCGCGATTAGTAAGTCTGTGGATGACACCAAAATTGTTGGTGTAGTGGACAGTGAAGAAGATTGTTTGAGGTTACAATAGGATCTAGATCAACTGGGAAAGTGGGCAAAGGAATGGCAGCTGGAATTCAACTCAGACAAGTGCAAAGTGATGCATTTTGGAAATTTAATCTGGGGTAGGATATACAGTATGAATGACAGGACCATGGGGGGTGTTGTAGAACAGAGAGATCTAGGACTACTAGTACATAGTTCCCTGAAAGTGGCAACACAGGATAGACAAGGTCATAAAGAAGGTGTATAGCATACTTGCCTTCATCAGTCAGGGCACAGAGTACAAGTGTTGGGACGTCATGTTGCAACTATACAAAGTGAGACTGCATCTGGTATATTGTGTGCAGTTCTAGTTGTCATACTATAGGAAGGATATAATTAAGCTAGAGAGGGTGCAGAAAACATTTTCAAGGATGTTGTCAGGACTGGAGAGCTGAGTTATCAGGGAAGATAGGCTGGGACTGTTTTCCCCGAAGAGGAGGAGGTTGAGAGGTGACCTTATAGAGGTTTATAAAATCAGGAGGGGCATAGATAAGACGGATGGTCACAGTCTTTTCCCAGGAGAGGGAATACATTTAAGGTGAGAGCTGAAAGATTTGAAGGGTACCTGAAGGGCAAATTTTTCCACACAGAGGGTGGAATGAGCTGCCAGAGGAAGTGGTAAAGGCGGGTGCAATTAGAATTTTTAAAAGACATTTTGACAGGTTTATGGACAGGAAAGATTTTGATGGATACAGGCCAAATGCAGACAAATGGGACTAGCTCAGGAAGGCACCTTGGTCGGCATGGATGAGTTGGGCCAAAGGTACTGTTTCCATGCTGTATAGTTCTATGACTCTATTATGATATCATGTTGCACCATGCTTATGTACCGTTAGCAATTCAATTTCAATAAAAACTCAACCACAAAGAAAAATCATGTTTTACTACAAGCTCCATGCAGTCTGCAGTCTTCTTTTCAGATCCTCATGCAAATAATGCAACAATGCATGGAGGATCCCAGATGTATCCATGGCATGCATGGATGTAATTTCCCTGATTTTGGACCAGTCATGAACATGCATGTGCAACACTTATCAGACCTACATTTTTTTAATCTAAATCAAGTCATCTCAGAGCACATCTCAGGACATGGATTTTGTGCAACGATTTCTCTTCTGGTGGGTATCCTTTAACTGAGATGATTATTTTCTTAGGCAACTTTCCTTTGAATCCCATATCCATTCCAGCTTGATCTTAACCCTGAGTCCTTCTGGATCACAGCCTGTTTCCCACCCAATTCTTTACCTGACTCCTCCCTAGCAACTGATTCCTTGTCCCACCAATTTGTTCCCCACCTATCATTGCTCATTAAACTCCTGCCCAACATCCTTCACCACAAGCCCTTGCCCAGGTCACCATCACCATTGACTGGTCATACACTCCAACAGATCCACTGCTGCAAATTGTGCACCAATACCCCCATTCACACCCAGACACCTGGTTCCTCCCAGAATAATACTTGTATGGCACCCCAGTTGTCTGCACACCATGCCCCACTCCTGGACAAAGTAACATGACTTGAACATGTAACATTCCTTTTGGCTCCTTTGGGCCTTGTGTACTGCTGATTTTTGGAGCACGAAGCTCCAAGCAATATGTTCATTAAACCTTCTTCTTAACACTGCTAACCAGGCACACATATTGCTATTGATATTGCTCTTGATATTGTAAATATGCTTTCCATCAAAACTAAACATACTAAGTTTCAAACCAAATCCTGTCAGGCTTTCTGAAGAGGGACTGTTTTCTTCAGCTCTCATGCAATCTGACAATTACACTTATTGTAGCAGACAGTGGTCAATCCTGGGAGAATATTTTTCCATCAATGCTGACACCAGAATTAACCAGAGTTGCTTGAAGGAAATTTGAAAAATCATGCAGCAACTGAACTAACTTGAGGTCCATCCATTCCACACCACACATAGATTGTGTTTTGTTTTCAAGAAAAACATTCAGAGATCTTGACCAAAAAGACAAGAGTTACTGTACGTGTATTGCAATTAGATGGCAATGAATAACAAAGTTATTTCTTCAGAGTCATGCTGGGAATGTGTCATGGCTTGAACCTGCTGATGGAATACACAATGATAGGACAAGTATTTTCCAGCTTCTGAGGGAACTTTCATCTTCAAAAAAAAAATGGATTAACATGGCACCTTTTGTGAGCTTTCAAAGATGTCTCAAAGTACTTTGAAGAAAATAAAATAGTTATGAACAGTATTCGCTGTTCCATTATGGGAAAGACAGCAACTAGACAGCAAGCATTCATCAATACCATCATTAGATATTTTGTTTTCAATAACAATGAGTGAGTGAAATCCTGGGCGAGACAACAGGGATAACTCTCCTGCTCTTCTTTGGAATGGTGTCATGAGCTCTTTTACATCCAGAACAGGGAAGGCATTGCTCTGAAGTCTCATCTGAAAGATGGCACCTTCAAAAATGTGGCAGTCCCTAATTATGGCATTGGAGGTTAACCGATTTCTTTTCCGCTCAGGTCCACAAAATGGGACTTGAAGACAATTCTCTCCCTCTCTGGGTGAAAGTGCTTCCCAATGGAGCCATGACTGACATTTATAAGGAGGATATTTTGCAGAGAAATTAAAGGTGTGTCTTTCATTTATTATTACTTTTGGTGTTAGTTTCAATTCAGTTATTTAAGGATTCAAGACTTTGAGATACTTGGCCACCACTTTCCTTCCCTCCTCCCTCCCCCCCCCACCCTTCCACTTTAATGTAACAGTGAAGCAAGAAACTAGAACGCAAAGCTTATTTCAGGATGAGAAGGTAATGCTTGGAACAATGCAAGGTAAGTACATCAAGAGAAGATAGCATTAACCCACTTCACCTATAAAGGCTTATCTATCGGCTGAAACACAATTATCTAAGAATGCTGGAGGAAAAAGAAAGACTGCCTTTCCAGGCTTAGATATGGAACTTGTTGTTTTATGGAATCTGACCTAAAGCAAATTGCTTCCAGAATGTCTGTCAAGGTCACTGCAGCCCTGAACTTTTATGCAACTGGCTCATTCTCAGCCATCACAGGGAACATCAGCCACATTAATCAATCAGCATTTCACAGATGTATCAGACAGCTGACTGATGCATGGCTTGCAATGGCCAGCATTTTCAGCAATTTTCTCATCAGCAGCTGGAAGCAGAGTTAAAGAGATATGCAATTATTTTGGCTGGCAGGATTCCAGTACTTTGTTGATAGGTCCCGTGTGGTTAGTATGTACAATTCCACTGCCTTCATGAAGCACAAGAACATCCACTCCATCAATGTGCAGGTTACCTGTGATCATCAAAGCAAGCCCTGGGTATTAGAAATATAAGGATTTTAAAGGCTAGCAACTCAAACTGTTTCCTGCACCAGAAAGTTACAAATGTGTTGATGAATATGGACAGGAATTAAAATGATCCATATCACAGTCCTAGCAAAAAATAAACTGCTGGAGGAACTCCACAGTGTGTCTCCATATCACATTCCTGTATCTGCCATTTTAATAAAAGTTCTAATCCATTTTACATCAACAATCTGATGCCTCCATGAATTCAATAGATAAACGTATTAATGTATTTACCAGCTGTTACCACATACCCAGGAGATTAGGATGTTACACTGCTAAGCTCTGAAGAAATTTATCCCAGTTCAATGCAGATTTTGTGGTTTGATGGATTTAAAAGGAGCAGTCATAACAAAGGATACTCTTTACTTATTTCAAGCCAGTTGTGTTAATCAATGTTGATCTGAATTTTGAGTAGTTCTTGAAGGTGACCATGTTGAGCAAGTCATCTTAAATATTGCGGGGTATTTTTTTTTATTTGGGATACTTCTTAAAATAATGACTTGGTATACTTTGCACAGAGGAATAATGATTCCAGTCTTTGCAATGAAAAAAAAATCAAGATTTATACAAATGTAAGATTTTGTGTTTGCCATTGTCTTATAGAGTCATAGAGTAATACAACACGGATACAGGCCTTTCAGCTGAACAAATCCTTGCCAACCATGTTGTCCACCTAGCGAGTACCATTTCCTGCATTCAGCCCATATCTCTCCAGGCCCCTCCTCTCCATGTACCCATCCAAGTGCTTCTGAAATGATACTATTGTACCCGCCTCAACCACTTCCTCTGGCAGCTCATTCCATATACTCACCACCCTCTGTGTGAAAAAGTTGCCCCTTGGGTCCCTTTTAAATCTTTCTCCACTCACCCTAAATATATGCCCCCTAGTTTTGGACTCCCCTACCCCAGGGAAAAGACTGTTACTGTCCACCTTACCAATGCCTCTCGTAATTTTAAACACTTCTATAAGGTCGCCCATCATTATCCTACATTCCAAGGAATAAAGATCTAGCCTGGCCAACCTCTCCCTGTAACTCAGGCCCTCCAGTCCTGGCAACATCCTTGTAACTCCTTTTCTCAATGCCCTGACCACGAAGGCCAACATGCTAACTGCCTTTCTCACCACCCTATCAACCTGTGACGCCGCTTTCAACAAACTAGGCAGTCGTATCTGTTACTTTTCACGTTATATGTTAATGATCTGGATGACAGAATTGATGGCTTTGTGGCCACATTTGTGGATGATACAGAGATAGGTGGAGGGACAAGTAGTGTTGTGGAGGCAGGGAGTCTGCAGAAGGTCTTGAACAGGTTGGGAGAATGGGAGAAAAAAATACCAGATGGAATACAGCATAGGGAAGTGTATGGTCATGCACTTTGGCAGAAGGAATAAAGGCATGGACTAATATCTAAACGGGGAGTGAATTCAGAAATTGGAGGTGAAAAGAGACTTGGGAGTCCTAGTGCAGTATTTCCTAAAGGTTAACTTGCAGGTTGAGTTGGTAGTAAGGAAGACAAATGCAATGTTAGTATTCATTTGGAGAGGACTAAAATATAAAAACAAGGATGTAATGCTGCGGCTTTATAAGGCATTGCTCAGACCACATTTGGAGTATTGAGAGTAGTTTTGGGCCCCATATCTAGGGATGGATGTGCTGGCATTGGAGAGGGTCCAGAGGATGTTTACAAGAATGATCCTGGGAACGAAAGGGTTAACGTATCAGGAGCATTTGATAGCTCTGGAAGGATGAGAGGGAATCTCATTGGAACGTACGAAATATTGAAAGGCCTGGATGGAGGGGATGTGGAGAGGATGTTTCCAGTAATAGGGACTCCAGGGCCAGAGAGCACAAGCTCAGAACAGAAAGACATTCCTTTAGAACAGAGATGAGGAGGAATTTCTGTAGCCAGAGGTTGATGAATCCATGGAATTCATTGCCACAGACGGCTGTGGAGGCCAAGTCATTGGGTATATTTAAAGCAGAGGTTAATAGGTTGTTGATTACTGAGGGCATCAAAGGTTATGGGGAGAAGACAGGAAAATGGGGTTGAGAGGGAAAAATAAATCAACCGTGATCGAATGGCGGAGCAGACTAATTCTGCTCATATGTCTTATGGAATATCTTCAAAGGACCTCAATTCTTTGTCTATTTGGTTGGTTGTGGCAACATGTTGGGAGCCAGGATGAAGCTGGAAAATTTCCTCAAGTTTAGGGCTACTCAACCCTTATCTCATAACTGCAACAATGGCTTTGCATCAGAATGTGGAATCATGCCTCATTACAGGACTTCAGCACAAAATGTAGCTTTGCGCTTAAGTCCAAGACTGAGGAAGTGCAACATTGTCGGGTAAATGACAATGCATTTGCTTGGTCGGCTGGACATACAAGACCCACAAACACAAAGGCATTTCACTCAACACCTTGTTCACCATTCATCACTTAACATATGTTACCAATAGTTAACTTGTCAGGGGGAACTAGGAGCTATGAATGATCCCTGTCCAACAATGGGTTGATCCATCAAACATGTAATATTGGATTGTGTTCACATGAAACTGTTAAGCTGAAGACACTGACCTGGCATTCCCAAGCAACTTGGCGTGAACAGGATATGGGTTTTGGCTTTGCCATCAATCATCTTCAGGTCATCCAGGGGAAGGTTTTGGAGAAGCAATTTTGGCTCCTCTGACTGAACCGCTGAGACAATGTCATTTGTGAGAAAAAAAAACTTTCAAAAACATACCATTTTTTGATAGTTTAAATTAATCCCTTCAAAGAGTGTGAGTTAAAGGCACTTGGGAATCCTGTTCCAGAAGGCAGAAGAACTGGGATCCATGGCTGGATTCAACAATTCCCAGTTTTACAAAGTTGATTTGAATCAGTCTTAATATCTGGTTCTGGAATAGACCCTGAATACAATAATTTTCTGCCTTTACCAATTTGATGACCAGCACCCCTCCTGCCTCCTCAAGACTGGTTAGGCACCTGCTTTGTGTGCATGAAACAGATATGACATTAGGGTGGTATTAGGCCTCCAGGTGTGGCTATCTTTAATTTTCCAGCAGCATATGTTGCCAGTCACATAAGTTGATCAGCACATTTGAGGATACTTACTTCTGCTTTTAAATATTGCTCATATTATGCATTTACAGAGTGAGAGTAATACAGTATGGAAACAGGCCCGGCAGCCTAACTCATCTATGCCAACCATGGTGCCCACCAAGTTCATCTCATTTGCCTGCATTTGGCCCATATCTCTCTAAGTCCTCCTATCCCTGTTCTGTGATAGCAACTGGGAAGTCCCTGATTGATGTTTTATTTTAGCTACAGCTCACATCAATAAGTTAGGTGAGCAAGGTCTTCCATATTTGTACAACTCATCTGATGAGTTTGTTACTTTGCTGGAATATCCCAATGTTGCAGTTCTTATAAAACTATAACTTTGTGGCAGGAGCATTGGAAATTCAATAAACGTGCAAGAGACACAGTTTAAAATTTGTTGCCATTCTGCACTTCTGAAAACCAAATGGATCAGTAAAGTGGTTTATCTGATTAGCACAAGAACAGTCAAGTAATCATCAATGTACTGCAAAGTTACCAAGTCATAAAATTATAAGCTGAGTGCCAGCAGACTGGAATCTCAGGTGCCTGTTACAGTGAGAAGCCCCACTTTATTTTGGCTGTATATGTACTTCGTAATAAACAAAAATGGGTCAACTACTGTGTTTTATGTAGCAGAGAGGGAGATTTGGTCAATTGGTAGTTGAAGATACATGTGATATGATGGCTGATGATCACTTCCATTCTATGGTCCATTATTGCCTTCAAAGATCTAACAGAACATACAAAAGAATCAAGATAAGTTCTAAGATATCCAAAGTTTCATAGCACATAAGGATAACACTGTCAATAACAATTTCTGATATCAGCAAAGGTCTGCACCAGCAATTATTCTTGGCACCCATTCCACAACATTTATTATTTTTAAACATATCAGTTTTGAAATGTTTCTGGAGAAATACGATCCACAGATCCTCACAAATCTATTTGGATTAGAACTGGACAAAAGAGATTCTGGAGATGAGTACTACAACATTATCCAAAAGGCACCTATGCATAAACTCAGATGAAAATCAACATACAAGGCAGAAACATTCTGACTAGTGGAGATAGTTATTGTAAATAAACTGCCTCATTACAGCACCTTGCAACTTAAAAAAAAAAGAGGTAAGTGTTTATATAACAGAATAAAATAAGTGCCCAATCATTTTGAACATCATCTGACTACATTTTGTATTGCCAGACTGCATGTTAAAAATTACAGTTGGAAAGCTTCAGCAAATAGAAGCACATCATTTCCATTCAGTTCTACACTGAAAATCTGTATGTTGTTATAGGCTTGATGCTTTTAAGATTTTTGAACAGCAATGACAATGAACTCGAAATCCAATAAGACAACTAAAAATTTGACTTAATGTGTCTGAAATTCACAAGGACACTTCATCAACATCCATTTAGCAGGATCCATTTAGCTCCAATGATTTGTGCCTCAGCACATATCTGCAGGGTGTCATGTCAGGAGACTCCATCACAACTCAACCCAGCAATCATTAATTGAGGTCATGTACCCTTCAGAGGAGGGTGCTCAGGTGGCCAGCAATTTCTGGGCATTGGAAGATTTGACCCATTAAGGATAAAGACCCTGGAGTCTTTATTTGCCACTAACTTTGGCAGCACTGCTATCAAATCAGGTTTGCACAAGGTCTAACTGTTTTCTCCCTCCTTGTTGCATGTGTGGTTGATGAGTAGCACGAAGTGTACTACAGTATTGCAATTCTGATTCACAGTCAAAATTCTGACCCATTTGGGATGCATAGATGCAAAAATAACTTATTTATAATCTAGAGACTTTTTGTTGATCACTTCAGGTTGAAGGGGAACTGGCTTCTCTCATCTATTGCCATGGACCTAGATGCTTAGATTGTCTTGTAAATAGATCCCTTTTAGAATTTTAACTTATCACTCATTCCTACCTCTCCTTTTGGCCCTCCACTGTCAAATCTCATCCTGATCACTTTCCTGCCCACCCCCACCCTACCTCTTTGCATCTGATTGCAACCGTGACTACTCTCAATCATCTGTCTTGCCTCATGTCAATACCCCTATCCAAATCTCAATATCCCAAATTACTCATCAACTCCATCTCCAACCCTTCCTTATCTACTGCCCCACCACTCCCCAATCTCTCTCCACCATGACCCTTGCTCTGTTGATCTAGAATCTACCCAAGTTCCTCTGCAATGACAGTGACAGTAAATGGGAGATCGTTGTCCACAAGGCCAATTCGACTGTGCATGACACCTTAGGAGAATTCAAGCGCTGGCTACCAGGCATCACTGCTTTAATGCACCCTCTGACATATGGAATAATTCATTCGCCTCTATGGTTTTGTATATGTATGTAGACACGCAATAAATACTGATGCATTTTAAGCTAAAAAGAAAAATTCCACATGCACAGAGCTTGTTAAATCAAACATTTCGGACAGTTGCATGGGCCAAGGACATGGGAGATACGAGGTAAAACTTTTTGTTTCAAAAACACAGAGTATGGCGATTCTGTGCAACTTTCTGTGTGCAAGGGCAGTGGAGACAGAATCAATCAAGGCTTTCAAGAGGGAGACACAAGAGACTGCAGATGCTGGAATCTGGAGCAAGAGCTGCAAGCGATAGGTGAAGCCCTTTGTCACCTCCACCTATCACCTTCCAGCCTCTGTCACCATTTCCACTCTTCCCTCCCCCAACTGCCCATCACCCTTCCTCACCTGGATCCACCTATCACTTGCCAGAATTTGCTCCACACTTTCCCTTCACCTCTTTATACTGGCTATCTTCCCTCCATCTTTCAGTCTAGATGAAAGGTCTTGACCCAAAATGTTGACTGTCCATTTCCCTCCACAGATGCTGCCTAACCCGCTGACTTCCTCCAGTAGTTTGTTTATTGCTCCCTTTTTAATCACGTGTAACTGAATTTGCATGCCATTCTAAGTCACTCCTACATGACCCTGAAGAACCAACTTAGTTTATTTGATTTCAAGAGGGAATTGGACAGGCATTTTAGGAAAATAATTTGCAGGGCCGGGGTGAAAAGAATGAGTTTTGGGACTGCACAGATTGCTACACAAGGAGCCAGTAGGGATTTAATGGGAAGGATGGCTTCCTCCTGTTCTGAGACATGTCAATGATTCTGTCACTTGTGCAGGACTTCAGTGTGTGCACTAGAGGAATGGCAATGAATCCCATCCAGTGCCATCTGGACTTGAAAAGGTGCATAATGCTGCAGAAGAATTAAAAACAGTAAACAAAATCCAGAATGCACTGCTTCCTGCTGTGTTCCTTTGATTGGTGTTTTTATCAATCCAAACAAATAAAAAAAAACAGAAAATGCCCAATGCATAAATTGATAAGGAATTTCAGAATTAATAAAATATCTGTGTCAAACAATCACTACAATCTGGTTAAATCTCTTAATTCGCTGAATGGAAGTACTTTTCTCACTGTTGTCACATTATGATCTCTTCACGATCCAAGTGACAGCACCATTAGAATTTTTAATGCAGTAAAGATTCACTGAAATCCCTTGGGTACAGAGTATTCTTTACATGAATGGAACATTTATTATGCATATGCAAATCCAAACTAATTATGCTCAGAATGCCTGGGCAGCAAACAAATACACATTGGAAATCCATCATCTCTGGGAAGGCAGCTATCTGTTCCAAACAGATGCTCCAATGCAAAAATGTGTAAAAACATATATCGACAATAGTTTGTGCAAAAAAACCCACACTGGTGAACAAATATCACCAGCAGTTCTTTAAAAGTACTTGAAGAGAGCATTGTTTCTCTCTTGCATCAGAACACTGTGAATGCATGCTATTATACCTTGCATACAGCATTTGTTATTAAGTTAACATAATTGTGTTGACCATTGAGGAATGCAAGAAACAGATGCTTTAATAAATTGACAGCCTATGGTGCAGCCTATTTCATGTGCAAATTTGAAAATTGTTGAAATTGCAACAAAATACACCTTTGTTCAATTACTTTCAAGATCATCAATGAAGATTATAACAAACTTAATCAGCATTTTTCACTTTAAAAAATAAATCTCTATTTTATGTAACCACTAGAAGATACACCAAAAGTTTTATTGCTTTGTTCTTAAAATACATTTGGCATTTTCACTGGATGCCTCTGTGCTCGGCATCACAAACAAATGAGACAAGGGTTTCTGCAAAAGATACTTTGGAACGCTGATCTTCATATCCCAGCTAAGTCAGAATGGGGAAAAATGCAATGGCTATCAGATGCTTTTTAATTGAAGTAAAATCACCTCTGAACCACTGTCACACAGGACAAAGGTGGGGAATGGAGTTGGACTGCAATAAGCTAACATCTGATTGAATGTCGGAGTGGGTCTGAGGGGATAAATATCCCTTTTCTGCTCTGAGTACATGCATGCTCCTAGCACTGTCAGGGACTTGGGAAGTGATGTCCACCATTTTTGTCATAGAAGATCTATGTTGCCAGAAATCTCAAATGGGCAAAAATCAGAATATTAAAAGGAAATTAAATGACTGTATTTTTAAGCTGAAATTTAACAGTGCATTTAAATGGGTAACTTGGTCTATTATTGTCACGTACCAAGCTACAGTGAAAAACTTTGTTTTGCATGCCATCCAGACAGATCATTTCATCACATCAACACATCAAGGTAGAATAAGGGAAAAGCAAGAATAGAATGCAGAATAAAGTGTCGCAGTTACAGAGAAAGTGCAGTGCAGGCAGACAAAAAGGTACAAGGCCATGACATGGTAGATTTAGCAGGGAGTCAGGTTTTGGAGCTTCTGTATCCAATGATTTCCCAGCCAATGATTATCAGGTCAACAAAAATATGACCAGGTGCGAGTCTCTAAACTCACATATTTGCTCCATAGCAGATGATTGGCCTTTCTGATGGGACTCAGTTCTGCCAAAAACAACCAATTCCACTAAAAGATTATCAACATTATAAAAAACAGATGAAGATGACTTTGTCACACACAAATATACAAGTTAAAGGACCTTGCCCTGGAAGAAGTTCACAGGCCGTTGTTTTTGAAGGGGTTCATTGCAAGAAATTCATAAATGCAGAGTTGGGAGAATTAGCATTGGGAGAAGAAACTATTTTATCACCTTATTTATTGTCTCTTGAAAGATAAAGCATCTTTTGGCACTAAGCATGAACAGACCATGGATTTACATGGATTTTAGATACAAGCCTGCAAAAACCCTGATGATTCTAATCTGAACTCAACTTGGAAAAACACACAGCTGACGGCAGGGAGAATCGTAGGTCAAGAATTTCTCCAAATCAAATCAAGCACATTAATAGACCATGAAATCTATGATTAAATTATTGGGCAGCTGTGAGAAACTGATGGAAGATTAGACACTGGAGGATTAAAATGAAGAAAGAAGATATAGATGAAGAAGGATTAAAATGGGCCAAATATAGACGAATGGGACTTGCTCAGGAAGGCAACTTGGTCGACATGGACAGGTTGGGGCAAAAGGCCTGTTTCCATTCTGCAAGGTTCTAAAAAGCCAATGCTAGCACGTATATCTACTGCGCTCTCTTCTGTTAAACCAAGGCCTTTAAGAACTCCAACTTCACAAGTACCAATTATGTTGAATATGAACTGAAAGAAAATTCACTGGCAAACGGTCTCAAATCTCGTGTCACTATTTTCATAAAAGGGCAAGTGAATCTTAAGTTTTGTTCACCGACGAAGAGATTAGATTTTTCAAACACCTATGGTGGAAAGTAAACAGTCATGACCCAAGCCATTATGAGGAAAGGATAAGATTGCTGTACAGTCAGAGACTTTTTCAAATAAAAAGTGAGAACATTGGAAACACTTGGCAGGTCAAGCTGCTGCATAATTTAAGTGTACTTGTGATCCTAGGTGGATGAAAATTTTAAAGGGTGGAATTTCAGTTTTGAGTCCATGTGGGATGGGTTTGAGCTATTTTTATAAGGAGATAGATGTAGCCACGGTCTTTTTCAATTTTGTCAGAGTGTATATTCAAGAATCCATCAGGAAAGGCAACAAGCAACGGAAAACACACAACATAATTAAATTAATATATTGGAATGCTTTTCAAAATTTTAGGTTACCACTAATTATTATCATGTATCCTGTTACACTTTATTTTATTACAGCTTAAGTAATGATAATGCAGCATAATGTGCTATATTCACTAGGATTTATATTCAGAATGTTAAGTTAAAACAGCACTGCTTGTGTGATCCACACAGTTTTAATGTGAGGCCTTGGGCTGTAATATTCTGCCACGCACAATGTCCAAGGAATCACGTTAACTGAATTGTGTCTTGCATTAATGAACAGACATAATTGAAGATTCTTCATGTTATCACACCACTATGGATAATGGAGATCATGGACGAAGTGACTTGCACCATATTTGGGTGGTGGAAATGGGTGGGGGAAGATGGAAAAGTGGACTGGTGAAGGGTGTTGGGAATTGGAGAAAGAAACTTGTGCAGCAGTTGGATGATAATTGGCATAGGATTTAATCATGTAGATATTTCGTGAGGGAGAAGGAAGGTCTGAGGACATGATTAGAGGGGGTGGGGTGATTATCAAAAATTTGGTATAAATGTGTTAATTACTTTATTACCCTGAAAATTTAGAGGTAAGGGTGATAAGAAGACTAAGTGGGTTAAAATGGTCACCTGTCTACTGGCAATATTCATGCATGGTCACATGACCATCTGTTAACTGTCAATTATTGTCTGTCTCAAATGTGCATAAAATAGTGTATTCTGCCAACCTGAGAGACTTACTTCTCAGACATACTTCATGGCATGCCCATAACAACTGAATAAAGATGTGTTATATCTGTCGTCCTGGATGACAAATTTTGATCAATCGATGAGAACATAAACCCTCCCAATAGTCAACGGGAACTTGAGGAGCAGGTGTGTAGAGAAACTACTCATAGTCGTAAGAATAGTAGGGTTATATTAGTGGGAGATTTTAATTTCACTGGTATTGAGTGGGCCACTCAGAGTGTTAATGGCTTGGACAGGGTGGAATTTGTGAAATATGTCCAGGAAAGTTTCCTGAGTCAATATATAGAGGGCCCTACTTGGGAGGGTGCAATAATGGACCTTCTCTTAGGGAACGAGGCAGGGCGAGTAACTGAAGTGGCAGTCAGGGAGCACTTTGGCTCTAGTGACCATAATTATATTAATTTTAAGATAGTGATGCAAAGGATAGGACAGGTCTGCAGGTTTGGTCCCTAAACTGGAACAGGGCTAATTTTGGGGGAATTAGGTAGGATCTAGCAGTAGTTAATTGGATGAGCCTGTTTGAAAGGAAAGGAATGAATGGTAAGTGGGAAGCTTATTAGAGTGTGACGTCAAGCAGCATGTTCCCGTTAAGGTGAAGGGTAAACCTGGCAAGTTTAGGGAACCTCAGCTGATGGGAGATATTGAGGCTCTGGTCAAGCAAAAGAAGGAAGCATACATTGAGTTTAGGAGGTCAGGGATGAGTGAATACCTTGATGACTCGAGAAAGATTAAGAAAATCAGGATGGCAAAGAAAAGGTGTGAGATGAATCTGGCAGGTAAGGTAAAGGAAAATCCCAAGAGGTTCTATAGCTGTGTTAAGAGTAAAAGGGTGGCTAAGGAGAGAGTAGGTTCCCTGAGAGATCAGCAGGGCTGCCTCGGTCTTGAGCCGCAGGAGATGGGTGGGATTTTTAATGAATATTTCTCCTTGGTGTTGACTGAGGGGAAAATGGTGATTGCTCAAGAGATAAAGGAAACAAGTGGAGATGTTTTGGAGGACATTTTTATTACCAGGGAGGGGGTATTCACAGCCTTACAACATACTAACGTGGATAAATCCCTAGGGCCTGACCACATGCATCCTTGGACTCTGTAGGAGGCTAGAGAAGAAATTGTGGAGGCCCTTGCAGAGATCCTTGCTTCATCATTAGCCACTGGTGAAGTTCCCAATGACTGGAAGGTGGCTAATGTTGTTCCGTTGTTTAAGGGTAGCAAGGACAACCCAGCATACTGAAGGCCAGTCAGTCTGACATCAGTAGTGGGGAAGTTACTGGGGGGAATTCTGAGGGACAGGATCTACCAGCATTTGGATATGTCTGATTAGGAGGAGTCAACATGGCTTTGTGCATGGAAAGCCATGCTTGACAAACCTTGTAGAGATTTATGAAGAGGTAACCAAAAAGGTAGATCAGTGCAGGGTCATGGATGTTGTCCATTTGGACTTAAGAAAAGCCTCCAACAAGGTCCTGTGTGGTAGGCTGGTCTGGAAGGTTAGGTCCCATGGAATTCAGAGAGAGTTCGTTCAGTGGATTTAAAATTGGCTCAGAGATAGGAAGCAGAGCGTGGTGGTTGAAGGTTGTTTCTCCGAATGGAGACCAGTGACTAGTGGTGTGCTGCAGTGATCAGTGTTGGGACTCTTGTTATTCGTTAATTATATAAATGATTTGGATGCGAATGCACAAGGCTTGATCAGTAAGTTTGCTGATGACACAAAATTTGCAGGGTGTTGTTGATAGTGAAGAAGATTATCGTAGATTGCAGGGGATCTTGATCAGTTGGGGGGTGGCAAATGGATTTCAATACAGATAAGGGTGAGGTGATCCATTTTGTAAAGTCAAACCAGTGTACAACTTATACTATGAATGATAGGGCAACTAGGGAGTGTTACGGAACAGAGGGACTGAGGAGTACAAGTCACAGGTAGATAAGGTCGTGAAAAGGGCATTTAGCACATTGGCCTTCATCAGTCAGGGTATAGGAGTCAGGACACTATGTTGCAATTGTACAAGTCATTGGTGAGGTCACACTTGGAAACTGTGTACAGTTTTGGTCACCATGTTAAAGGAAAGACGTGGTTAAGCTGGAAAGAGTGCAGAAAAGATTTACAAGGATGTTGCCAGGACAAGAGAGCCTGAGTTATAGGGAGAAGTTGGTCAATATAGTCTTTATTCCTTGGAATGTAGGAGAATGAGGGGAGATTTTATAGAAATGTTTAAAATTATGAGAGGCATAGGTAAGGTGGATGGTAACAATCTTTTCCCCAGGGTAGGGGAGTTCAAAACTAGGGGGCATAGATTTGGGGTGAGAGGGAAAAAATTTAAAAGGGACCTAAGGGGCAACTTTTTCACACAGAGGGTGGTGAATATGTGGAACAAGCTGCCAGAGGAAGTGGTTGAGGCAGGTGCAATAATTTCATTTAAGAAGCACTTGGACAGGTACATGGAGGGGCAGGGCTGAGAGGGATATGGGCCAAAAGTAGGAAATTGGGACCAGCTGGGTGGGAACATGGTCGGCATGGACTGGTTGGGCTGAAGGGCCTGTATCTGTGTTGTATTGCTCTGTGACTTTAATAGCAACGACAGGCTGATTTGAGAATTTTAAAAATGAGGACATTTTTATATTTGTTACATGCTATCTAAAAGGGAACACCTTTGCAATCTTTCCAAGGGATTTAGACTACTTGGAAAAACTTCAAATGTTCTGACATATTGAGGTCTGCCCTTTCCATTGTAAAACACAGGAAGTGACAAGAGAGAGAACAATGAAAGCCATTATTTAATTGCTAGCAACTGAAGAACTCACAGCAGGACCAAATTCCACCTGACTCCATCATCAGCACTTATTTAAGCACTCAAATGGGGCTCATGGATCTAACTTATTTAGAGAATTAATTAAGAACATAATTTTTGCATTACAAGCTTTTTCTGCAAGTGCTATAACATCAGACTGAAGATCAAAAACCTCAATAATCAGATGAACCGGATGAAGTTTCTGAAAATGCCACTGAATGAATACTCCTGCACCCTGCACAGGTACCTACCCTGACTGAATCACGCATGTTCAGTATTGTTGCTCTGTGTTGACAGATTAAAAAACTGAAAGTTATCACTTTGGTTCCCGAATGAAATAGATCATGTCCTGATTTTCGCAGTGTCGTTAAATGATGGCACTTGAAATACTGTGATTCAAGGAATAAAACACATGATAAATAGTTTAAAGATGGATTGATTTTATCATGGTAAACACATTTGTGGAAACTCTCTGTTTACGTTTGTAAAACTAAATGGGAATGGGATAGCTCTGTGAGCCAGCAGAGACTCAGTTGGCTGAATGGCCTCCACCTATATGAATAAACTACTGACTATTGAGGGAGAACTTGAGCAATTCACTAATCATCTATGATTTTTAAACTAAATCTTCATTGACGTTTTGGAGCTTAGAAAACAGTCCGAAAGTGAAATCATTTTATAACAAGATGGTGATTGCAAGAACCATTACAAAAGAAGCCAACATCATATCGCTAAGAAACTCCAGAAGTACTGCTGGAGGCATACAGGGCAAGTCTTCTATGATCATATCATTACTGTGCTATAACCAAAAACACATGCCAGGGTTCGAGCCTGTGCCAACACGATTGTTGTTGAGATGTCCACCCTGGTGATCTGGCAGGACTTCTGACCAGTAGGTTTGCTGCTCTGCTGAGAAGATGCAGAGTTGGTTGCCTTATAGTTGTAAAAACCTTCAAAATTCTCTCTCAAAATGTGAGGCCATCATTTGAGCAGCAACATAAAGACTTGCTCCACCTAGTGATATTATCACTAGCCACATGGGTACAACATCTAGTGAGATGTTAAACATGCAGACATCCATAATGTGGTCCACTACCATTCTTCAGAGCTAAAAGGTCAGTTCTTCTGGAAGAGCATTGTGCTCTTCTCTGGCCTGCCAAGTACATCCAACATTTTATTTTACATTTCAAGCATTCACACTGTTTTTGCTTTGGCACAAATATTTGCTGATGAGACACATTTTGTCAAAAAAGTTTTCTTTCAAGAAATAAATGTAAAAATAATGAATGAGTCGGTGGCAGAATAATCAGAAGACTCAAGGTCAGAGCTGATTGAAGCCAAAATATGAAAATGATTGATGACACTCAGCTGGAAAATGTTAATAGGCCTGAAATATCACTACATTAGTGTCATGGAGTCACAACACAGGAATGGGCCCTTCGGCCCACCACTTCCATGCCAACTGTTTTGCCCATCTACACTACTTCCATTTTCCCCTATTTGGTAAATTGGTTTACTATTGTCAGATGAACCGAGGTACAGTGAAAAACTGTTTTGCATGCCATCCATTTCATCACATCAGTACATTGAGCTAGTAACAAGGGAAAAGCAATCACAGAATGCAGAATAAAATGTCCACATCCTACTATGCCTTGCCTATTTAAATGCCTGTCTAAATGCCTCAAAAACATAGTCATTGGATCTGCCTCCACCACCTCCTTTGGCAGTGAGTTCCAGATATCAACTACTTTCTCAGAATCAGAATCAGATTTATTATCACTGACTTAGATGATGTGAAATTTGCTGTTTTCTGGCAGCAATACAGTGCAAAGACATAACAAATTATGATAAACAACAAAAATAAATAAATAGTGCAAAAGAAATGGAATAATGAGGAGATATTCATGGGTTCATGGACTGTTCAAAAATCCAATGCCAGAGGGGAAAAAGCCGTTTCTGAATCACTGAGTGTGGGTCTTCAGGCTCCTGTACCTCCTCCCCGATGATAATAATTAAAAGAGGGCATGTACCACATGGTGATGGATGCCACCTTCTTGAGGCACCGTCTCTTGAAGATGTTCTCAATGGTGGGGAGGGTTGTGCCCATGATGGAGCTGGCTGAGTCTACAACCATCTGCAGCCTCTTGTGATCCTGTGTGGAAAAACCTTCCCTCACATTATCTGTCAATTTCCTTGGTTTCAGGGATCAGGAATCTTCTCTTTAAATTTAATAATATATTCAGTAAGCTGTGTTTCTCCAGTGATTGGTATGAACAGCAGGGGTAGAAACATTATACTGTAGCCCCTCCTGTATATTTCTGATGACTTTGTGTACAGACTCAAAGGCAGAATTGGAAAGATTGATGAATTAATCTTTGAACAGATTGTTGGCCCATGCAGAGAATATCTGAGAGTACAAAGCTGTTCAAAAAATGTAAGGCAACCCTCCCTCTTTATTGAATTTTATTTATTCAGCCTTAGCTTGAAAGATTGAGTTATGTTATTTCATCCCATTTATTGACCTGTTTGGAAAAATCTACTCCCTGATGTGAAACAAGTGAACTGTTCAGCAGGTGTGTCCATTACCATCCGTAGAAAATAAAATAAATAGACTTGAGAAGCCAAGTACCATGCCAATAAATAAATGCTGAACTTCACTGATGGTGAATTTTCAGAATCCATCAGATATAAAACAGATTTATTGCAAGTCCAATTTGCAATTCAATATCAAAAAAAGCTTGAAATTACAGGAATATGTGGCTACAGTACATCAAAGTATTTCAAGTAACTTTGGAGAAAGATTGCTCCTGTTAATAATTTTGATGACCAAATAATTAATAAACAAGGGCTGCAAAATTTAGCTCTGTTACACTATTGTTTTGACGACAGAAACAAAATTAGTTCCAAAGAAGAGTACGATCTATGCACATATATTGGTGGTGCATATTACCATGTTGAAGATGGTGTTGCTTTATCTGCAGCCAACATATGTGGGTACCACGCAGAATAGATATTTGGTGCTCAATGCTGATTTGATGCCTGTGCTGATATTTGGAGATATTGTTTCAACCAGAGCTTTCTCTTTACTTCAAATTTGAGCATGTTTTCAGTAACTTCTTGCAGATTTAAAAGGTATCATTTACTACTCACAGATTAGTTGTTCATTCATTTCTTTTTTTTCTATTTGACCAATTGGACATCATATTGGGAAAGGTAATTTGAGGGACTATTGGTTAATAGCTCACTGGAGTTGACTTTAGCTCGAGTTGTGGTCAAGAAGTTGTTCAGGATCATCCCATTGAGAATGCAGTTCTTTAGGTTGATTCCTCCTCTTCTTCCTCTTTCTCAACAACTCACCAATGGTGAGGTTGTTCAGAATGTAATGGAGTTCCTCAAAATCTGTGTTCTACTCTGCCAAATACTGCCAGGTATTGCCAGAGCAGTTCAGCAGCATTCACACTATTCAGCAGACCAATGATCTACAAAGTCCAATTCATTTCCACTGTTTGTTGCAACCATAATGCATCTGCTCAGTGCTTTCCAGAGTTCATTAAAATCCCCAACATATACAAGGAAAGGCGTCAAAGATGTTGAAAGATTCTGCCCTGACTTCAAGAATTTTCCTCGGTATGGATGCATAATGAGCATAAATTAAGAAGTGTGGTTCACAGTACTAGAACAGAGGAGGAGAAGGAGGAGAAAGTGATTAGTTCTCAGCTTACCATATCTATTAATGTATTCAAGGAACAATTATTCGATCTGGACTACAGTGAACAGCAATGTGCAAGGAGTCTGCACTTGAATAAGTACACCTTTGCTGAAATCTGCTATCTGTTGCAACCACAGAACAGGTTTAACAGTGGCCATGACAATGAACTCCTATGAATCAGGACCCAAAGTAATTCCAACATCTTACAGGTTACTGAGAAATGAATAATGTTCCTTGAGAGATGACTACATTTCTTTCTCACTTGCCAGACAGCAGCAACTGGAACAAACATGAGTATTTGTGAGAAATGCAGGATTCCCCATGGGACAAGATGCCAGCTGGTGGACACAGGTCACCTTTCAGCCACCCCATGTTAATCCTGTATGGGACTGAAAGGGATTTGTTTTTCTCCACGTCCAACTGTTGTTGAAGAGGCCATGAATCAGGCATACTTTTGTTTGGTATCTTGGCTGCCTTCACTTTGTGACAATCTGCTGAGCCCCTTGATCTGATCCATCACTCCAAGGCCAAAGGGCTTTCTGCTGGCAAAATGAATCATAGCTTTGATGCACTACCCATCTACATCCATAATCAGCATGTATACAACAAAGGTCATGCTGCCAGTGAATCTTGATGGAATGGATCATTGGTATTCTAAATAGCATGAATGCTGCTGAACTGCTCTGGCAATACCTGGCAGTGTTTGGCAGAGTAGAACTCAAAGTTTGAGGAATTCCACTGTATTTTGAACAACCTCCCCATTGGTGAATGGTTGAGAAAGAGGAACAAGAGGATGAATCAACCTGAAGAATTGCATTCTTGATTGAATGATTCTGAACAATTTGCTGACCACAATTCTCATTAAAGTCAACTCTAGTGAGCTGTTAACTAACAGTCCCTGAAATTACCTTTCCCAACATGGTCAAATGGAAAAAAAATCAAGAGCAAAAAAAAATGAAGTTTAGAAATCAAATCATGCAAGTGTGATTTAAACACCCAAGCACTTCTACTCAAAGCTTCATCAGTGGCTTCAGTACAGTGTAGAAATTATGGAAATAACATCCAGTTAAGGTTCAAGGAAGTAAGCCAGAAACCACTGACATTTGGTGATGCTTCATTTATTGTCACTGAACTCCTAAATTCCAGCTTTGAGCTTGATAAAGATTCTATTATATTCAACATATTTAAAGAAAGACAACTGAATTTCTATGTATAAGACCGCACATAGTTTTGGAGGATGGCCTTGCACTGTTCTGGGCTTCGAAAACCAATTTACTGATTCTACTATTTCGGCATAACCAAGACTAAAGTGGACTCCTGATGGACTGAATGGCAACAGCAAATTCATTAGGAAGGCAACAGTGGTGGAAAGATAGAGTGTCATCATTGGAGAAGGAAACACTGCCATCTCAAATAAACACTGATATCTACATGAGTCTGAGCTTACATGACAAATGGCAGAGCATCCACTGTGACCCCCAGATGGTAGGTGACTTCTGCTTGTGCTGCAGAAAAAAAGCTGCCAATATATTGCATCATGGTTGGATTTAACAGGTTGTCACCATCTACAGAATGTCAAGCATTTGTGTTCAATGTGCTTCAAACACATCGACATTATGCGTACAGTTGTTGTTGTGTGACAGACATTAAAGTTTCAGTTGTGTTTTATAATGAAAATTACATGGCAATCCAATTGTATAGTGGATAAAAAAATATGTTATGCAAATCAATAAAGGAATGTAATCTGTATTAACTCTTTAATCCTTCACTATTGGCTACTGCTGAGAAATATTTGCCTCCAGCATTTCAAATCTGAAATTTGAGACAGAAACTAATACTAGATTAAAAAAATAAATTGTAATTTTTTTACTTTTATATTAACTAAAGCTACATAAGAATGTAATAGTTACAACAGCTTGCATTTTTTCCCAACTTCCCTTCTTTCCAATACTTTTTATCCTCTTTGTATTAATTTCAAATGTGATTTTATTTTTCACCCTCATATGCATTCTTTGAACTCCGAAATTACCTATGTTTACTTTTTTAAAACTTTCTTTTCCTCATTGCCACTATCTGCTTTAGCAAGAAGAGGAAAACTGAACTAAATACAAGCTTAAAAGTCAATTTGCTTATGTCTGCCGATGATACAGAAAGTAAAGATTTACAGCTGTAAATAGGTCACATTCTTGATGTATGAAAATAGGACGGTGGCTTTGCTGAATGAAAATGAGCTCCCAGGAACTCCACAGCAACTAGACACATAAGATAAGATGTGGCACTGGAAGGGTTATAAACCATACAAATATATCCTGTGGCAGACATTATTACTTATCTAATACTTTCCATTTCAATTTATTTCCATCACAGAAAACATGAATTTAAAACTGTGGTTTAAAATTATGTGTCTGCAATATTTATTTGAAATAGGTTCATACAAAATGTTGCCTTTCCTCATGCAAAATCAAACAATTGTTAGTTTGGAATAGCATCTGGTATTTCTCAAATAATTTTAAGTTCAATAAATTTTTATCTGAAATATAATTCATGTTCTTGACAAGTTCAGCAGAATTCTGGCAGACTTTAGTATACTCAAGTTGTCATTACAATTCTACTTCCTGAAACTATTCTAAAAGTTTTCAATATACATGATAAAATGCAGCTGGGAGTTGAATTTGTACCAATTCGCTGTATTTACCAGAATTTCAAGAAATGTTTCCAAAAAACAGCACAATGTCAAATACCTACAGGTTGGAAGTTCAGATTGCATGATTTTCCATTCTTATGTAATTTCATAACTCACCATGACAGAAAGGGACCAAACAAAAATCAGAGAATGATGCTTCTTAGGTTGTGATATCAGTCAGCTGAACAAAGAAATTATAGCGAATAAATGTGTGGACTCTGGAGAATTGCTGCACTCAACTCAAATGGCTGAGATGTTGTTTCTGGATGTTTGCTATTTGACTGTCTGTAAGGTTTGACCTAAACCTTTAATCCCTGTTTGTTTAAAGATTAATCCCTATTAGATAAAACCATAAAAATCATATTGGTGCCTCACAGTTGGATCGTTAGAATGAACCCAACATTGTTACTTGTGGATAAGCTTCAAGATAGGTGGTCAGACCATTTAAGACTCAGAGAATTATAAATCATTTTGCATTCTCGACCCAGAAGGCTGGGCACATTCAGTCAATGAGTTTATCCAATAGATTTTTGGACACAAAAGGAATTAAAGGACATGAGTATCAGGTGAGGGAGTGGACTTGAGTTATTGGATCAGCCATGCCCTTAGTTAATCTGGCTACATGGTCTATTTCTCCACCTATTTCTCATATTCTAATCCTTCTTCATAATTATTAACCTTCATCTTTCCTCATGAGGTCAGTTTTCTTGATCGGAATGGATTCATGGATTGATTTAACTTTGTTACATATCCTCCATTACCTGAAGCAAAGTATGTCATCAAGAGTGAAACTTTATACCATTTGGCTTTGATGTTAAAATTGAAGAAACATCAATTCCACATAAATAAAATAAGCTCCAAGATTTAAAGAAATAGTTCTAGAATTATTGGTCTTTACCAGAAACTCTTGTACAGAATAACAGGCCACAGAATAAGCTACTGTATCCCCTGTATCTCTGCTGGGTTCTTGAAAGAGCTATCCAAATTTGTCCCACACCACTGCTCTTTTCAAGTAGTTAACTTTAAATGTTATAATTGAATTCCACTTTTAAAAAAGGCTGCACATCAAACAAAACTAACTTTAATTTGCACAACACATGCAGGAAGCTGGTGCAACTTCTGAACACAGTCTTTTCGAAAAACACCAGTTAATGGAGGCACACACTGTAACTTTGTTCTCAATCATCTGCATCATTTCATGAGCATCTGTTCAAGCTCATTAGTTCATAAAAACAACTCCACCCTGATATAAATATCAGATAAAACAACTTTCCTGAATGTGCATTCTGTCTGGAGGGTTAACTCTAACCCCAGAATTTTAAACTCAACAGTTTAATGACTTTAATTTTTAATTCACCTTCCTATATGTTTTTTTTACAAATACTTAATGGCATCAGTATCTGTTAATTACAAAGAAAGTTGACATCACAGTTGTATTTTCCTCAACATTTAACTGACAACTGATGATTTTAATCTTTAATTTTTGAACCATTGGTAAGATAGAGAGGTGCAATGTTTGAGAGCCCTCTCACATCTCAATTATTTTTCTGTTTTCAGTGGTGTTACATTACTTTTTACTTCCTGTGTATACTGTTGGGGGTCCAAGAACATTTTGGTGGAATTAACTGCTGGCAGGATTAATATAAATTAGTCAGAGACTAAGGCATAATTCAGCATGACAATGTAACAGTCAAATTTTCAGATGATTGGCTTAAAGATTTATAGGAAATAATTAATCATTTATTGCTAAAGCTTTATATCTGTTCATCAATGTTCAACTTTAACATTCAAGAATTTTAAATGTTTAATTGGATACCTGTTATTCCACTATGCCGCTGTATGTGTCAAGAGGCCAACTTCATACAGTGAATATATAAATGAATACACCTTTATCAAAATTTCACTATGTTAGTCTCAATTCTCTAAGCTGCTCTGAGCTTTGAAATACTCATCAAGGATGATTTTATTTTAATTAATCCAGACCTTAGAATCCTCTGGGCCTTCTCTCTAATATAGATATCATCTTTGAGATTATGTCAGCGTTGTTGATCCAACAGGTAGCCTGAGAGACATCACAGAGCTGGAAGGAGCGAATTGTTATAGTTTCTGATCATACAAGGACATTAATCTAATGGTTCAGTAATTGGTATCATGAATAATTATGCCATAATCTATATCCATATTCCTTCACTGGGTGAGGTTAGCTTTAATAGACAGCATAATTGGACATGGCATTAAAAACATTTCGGCCAATTCCCAAAAGTTCCCTTCGGTGCTTGAATGGTTAATATATCATTCGCTCAATCTACTCGCAACCTGAAGCACCACCAAGACCCTAGTATGAATCAATACCCACTGCAGAGGACAGGGAGAAGAAGAGGACAGACATTCTTTCAAAGTTAATTAAAATAAAAATAATCACTTCTTTAATGATTACTAAAAATCCATCAGAATTAGCTTTATTGTTATGGGACTTCATTTTCACACTCCTCCTTCAATGAAAAGAGTATGTAAAGTCAACAAATAGAATTGTGATAGTCTCTGATACTGAAATAATTTCAGAAGTACTTCATCGGTACATGTACATATTCAAGATATCCAGACATTAGTTTTGATTTCTATATTTTTCTAGATCTGGTAAGGCATTAAAATAATATTATGCATTATTTATGAACAGATCCAGGTTGTTAATTTCTCATTGTCCCACTCCAGCACCCCAAATCCCACACTTCAACTTTTTATCTGCAAGCTTTCATTAACTGAGAGATATCAAAGCCCATTTCCTTGAAACAAACCTATGTTTTGGCATTGCCTCTTTTCATTTAATGAAGTAGTTCAGTTTGTGAACAGCAGAATCATCCTGAAGAATGACTTGATCAGGAAGGGTCATTAAGGAAATTAATAAAACTCTATTGAATTGATATCTGTCCTGGTAAAACTATAATAATGATGACTGCAACTTGTATGTGTATGCAACAGAGGAGGAAAAAGCAGGGTAAAGCTGAGCAATATTGACTTCAAACAGTTGCAAATGAAGTTACATTAATATTCAGTAACTGGAACAATACCCTTACATTACATTAATGAATGGAATCGAGCAAAACCCAAAGCACACTTATAATACTACCTGACAGCAAAATATCACCATATAACAGAAAATATTGTTTGCAAAGTTAATCATGGAGAGATCTGCAATGCCAAAAAAATATTTGTAATGTAAAACCATGCATGCTTGGCATCTTAATAATTCCTATATTGGAATTTTCAATTCGTGGTTTGGAAAGCTCAGCTAAGAGTTGAAAAATCAAATTAACGTTAAAATTGCAAATATTCTTCAAACTCACCAGAAGAAGAGGCTATTCATTGTTGGTTGTGCAGGTGCCAATATGTTGTCGATAAATGAAATAATCTAAGAATTTGGCTTCAGCCTGAGTTGGAGGTCAGTTGTCTTTCTTTCCTCCTGAAAATAATTCAATAAATGTGTAAGTACACCTGAGATGACTGAATCTACCATCATGGATCATATGCATACCACCTTTAGAGACATTGTGATGTTCAGTCTAGTAAATGAGATGAGAAGTAGTTGTCTTTATGTGCACTAGACTAAGTTTGGGCAAGAAGACAGGTCAAAATCCTTCACATAAACATGAATAAAGGAAAAAAAAACAAAAATAGAAATGATAACTTTGTAAATTGCACTCAAAACACTTCAACAAAAAAACCCTGAGAATATCAATCTTTCTGCTAAAATTATGATATCTCATGGTTGGTGCTGTTACATAACAAATAAGAAAGTAAGTTTTGTGTTATATTCAAGAACATAGCTCCAGAGGCAAGTGTTTTTGTTCCCATGTAATCTCTAATTTATTGGATAAAGAAACATGCTGATCAGAACTTTGTCTGATGTTTTCATATAACAACAATACCTTAACACAGTTTAAACCCCAAAATTGTACCGCCAATAGATAATGCCCCGAAAAAATCTAAAATAAACCTGTTGATGTTGAACCATACTCTAAGATGGGAGACCAATTAAATAAAATGTACTTCCCCAAGATTTGCAGAAGTAATTTCATACCCTTGAATGGAATTTTCTCAGGCAAATCCAAAATATTTCCTACCCACAAACAGAAATATCCACAAAAGCAATCAAATTTCACAGATAATCTTCTCAATATGGTATTAGCAGCCACCTTGCTTTCTAAATGTTTCAACCATAAATTATAGAGGGCAAAATGTAATGGAAGTTTTAAAAACAACACTACACATTTTTTAAAATAAGAACCATTCTCACAGCATGTGAGGATTCTTACTTCATCCTGACCCAACATCTCTGTTCTAATTCTTAACTGTTTCTTCATCTAGTTTGTCATTATTCTCCTCCCCAAAGTAATGGAACAGAATTTCAGAAACAGTGTGCAATTGACATGTAAAACTACATTGCAATTAAGGCCATGCAATCAAGGACATATTTCTACCCACTGCAGTTCACAGAAATTTTGTTGAGAATATTGAAATGAAGACAAGTTTGGTCTAGTTTGAAACCATAATTCTATTTCATTGAGTCTTTAAAATTTCCCTAGTCACTTCACCTGTTTGTAATGACCCGAAAATTATTGCAGAAATGAACAACATAGCATTGATAATGCAAAGCTGGAAGCCAGTAATAAAACTAATGTTGCAACTGACTGAAATCAGTCAATTCTAATACCCTCATTGGTTTAGCTTGACTGCATAATGAGTGAAAATTTTCTGTGCATCATGCTCAGAATTATCATGAGGATAAAATTAAAATAAATGAAGAACTTTGAGATATTTTGTGCACTTGAGAACTCATGCGACAGGTTCACTGTTCCTTCCTACTGAAGATCTTAAGGTAATGTCATTTTGAATATTGGCACTTAGAAAATAGTACAAACCTTTGACAGAAAATTATATTGTGATCAGACCAGAATTTTCAACTTCCCATCCACAAAACATGGATTAACTATGAAGGCAAATGAGCTCACTGAGGCTGGTGTCTCCAAAAAGAACCACCTGGAACGATAAGTCTGTACTTAAGCCAACCTTCTAAAGTTGCGAAGTCCATGAGGGTTACACTTAGAAATTTACTTCTTCGATCTTACACCAGTCACACCTGGCACTGAATGGAAATCCCCATTCTTTTGATGGAGCCTCCTGGTTTGGAGATTAGGAAGAAAATAAGCATTGTTGATTTTTTGCTTATTTTAATGTTTTTAATTATTTCTTAATTTAAGGATGGATTGTTAATTATTTTTTTAATTATTTACTGTAATGTTATGTTTTTAAATGTCTTTGAACATTAGAGTCAATTAAAAATTGTAATAAAGCCTTGACTGTTTTGACAGGACTCAGAGCTCTTCTCAAGTCTTGCCTCCTGTCAAAGACTGTCAGAGCATTCCAAGGACCAAGCAGGAGTTGGACATTGACTGAACTCAACTCACCACTGAAGCCTAGCTTCACTCCAGGGTTTGCAGGTGAGCTCATTTAATTTAACCCTTCATGTTTGAAAAGTGACAGCCCACAGGGACTACAGGTGGTGAATCCTGCTCCATTATTCCATTGTGTTTTCCCCAAACATTTTACCAAAATCCCTTTCTGTATTAGGCTCTTTCTGATGACTCTTCCTAAATCAGAATACAGGATTAAATGTGGTTAAAGTTTTAAATCTGCCATTATCTTCTCGCGCTTGCCTTCAATTTGATACAGAGTGCATATGAAATCACAGATGAATCACAATACACATCTAGCCTTTTAATAACTATAACTAGCTCACACATATCTTAATGCAGTAAACAAGCAAAAGCTAATACACGCTTTTAGAAATCTAACAATTCACAAAGAACTAGGTTCATAACTCTGTGTCGTTGTGACACTGGGAATAGGAGTTATCACCTACATTGCAGACATTACCCATTGCTTTTGCCAAAAATTTACAGGATTGATATCCACTACTCGTCCGGTTCAATAAGTCTTATAGACATTTGATGACAACAGACATAAGGAAAGTTGATAAATTTTATCTATGATCTATACATGGAAGCATTCTGTTTATTTTTGCATGTAGGTTTATTATTTTGTTATTGAAAGAATAGATTAAATATTCCTCAGCACAGGCTGAATTGTCAATGTTGTCTGCCATAAACAACCTGTTGACAATTTTTAGATTCACATAAGAATACCAAATGGAATTGGTATATGATGTTGTAATATTTGCACATGGAGGTTGCCCTCAAGAGCTGAGTGCACCATGTGGTGTAACCTTTGATACATTATTGTGTAAGACACTGACATTAGTTTGTTAGTGTAAATCTTTACGTCTTTCACTTGCCTCCATTCTCTAAATAGCCTGCAAACATCACAGTGGGGCTGAGTTTAGGATGTTGGTTTTTGAAGCTGTTGTAGATTACCATCCAGAATTAAGTTAATAGAGAACAAGTTCAGACACAAGAGACTGCAGATGCTAGAATCTGGACCAACAAAAAAATCTGCTGGAGGAGCTCAGCGGGTGAAGCAGCATCTGTGGGAGGAAAGGAATTGTCGATGTTTCGGGTCAAAGCCCTGCATCAGGACTGGAAGAGAATAAGGTGATCTTGGTAGCACAATAAAAATGACAGGCAGTAGCCATGGCAAATTCATCAATATATTCAAGGAAAACAAGCAGAATTAGCCATATTTACAATGACTGGAAATATTTCTTTGGGTGAACACCATCATCGAGGGAGGATATAGAACAGAGAAACACAGCCATACATCTGTTTTGGCTGCTCGTGGTTGGCCTGGAAACATGTGAGACATTGATGAGTCTACAAATGCCACAAACCACAAATGATGTTCACAGACAATTGTAACTGAACATCTTGAAGGAGAATTTAAGCCAAACCTGTCAAAGATATTCAAGAACCAAAGGATTCAGATATGCATCAGGACCAGAGGAAATGGTTAGTGAATAAATGTCAGGTTGAGGACACTGGCAAAGAGGTACAGACCTTTTTAGATTGGCCATTGTGGGATCACCAAGTGTGCAGATAAGCAAATGAGAGAATTCATGCAAAGCTATTTGATGCTCAATGACACAGGTTGAAAAGCTGGCAGTGTAGAGATGATGCTTAAAAATAGAAGATATTTTTCTGAGGGAACAAATCCAAAGTGCAAGCAGGGAACCTAGAGAAAGAGTAATGGCAGCACAGCCGTCTTCATGATTGAGTTACTTGGATGGGTTCATTGGTAAACTAGCAGGTCACAGAAGTGCAAAAGCTGGAAAGGCTGCAGGTAAAGTGGCTGAAAAGGCAGGAGGGCTTGTCATGGATATTATGAGAGTCACCCAGCCTCAGAATGGATGTTCCAGATGTCTCAGTGCTACAGTTCTCTCAACAGAGGGCAGGTCATATAAGGCTGAAAATCTCTGAAGAAAGTAATTTCAAAGACACTAGCCCCAATTTACTTCAGACACAGGGACAGAGGTCCTGATGCAGATTCTCAGCCCAAGACATTGACTATCTCTCTGCCTCCACAGATGCTGTCTGACCTGCCAAGTTCCTCCAGCAGTTTGTTTTCTGTACAGGAATAGAAGGGTTTGAAACAATCCCATAATGTATGTATATAAGATAAAATTGGACAATGAGGTAGTGTGAAAAGAAATGCTGAACACTGCCTGCTGCACATCTGTGGAAAGTGATTTTAAGGCCAAGTTTTTGCTTGAGGAAGCAGCTTTAAGTCTACACATGAATACTGCAGCAAATCAGCTAACACAGGAAAAAACATGTATCTAAAATAACTGAACTACTTTCTGTTGAGATAGAGTAACAAAGTGTTGGGCACATATGGAGGAGGGTCTCTCTGAGTTGTATGGGAGGTAAACTGTTGGGTTCTTCGTGGAAATTGATGGGTCCAGTTGTCTATTAGAATTAGGGCATGGTGGTACACCGATGAACCTGGGCTTCAATGGGATTGAATCATTTGGAATGAGGGGCGATGTTTTTAAAAGGAGCATTGCAGGGGTGCACCCAGGCTTTTCGTCCGCAGGCACTTTTCATCCTACGGTTACAAACCGGAGCACCAACAAAATATTTGTAGGAAACTAGAGCTCAATGTCTGATTTTCAACTACTAGGCAAAGTGAGAAAAAGGATAACCCTGGGCGGGAGTGCAGCAAATACAAGCAGCTCTCTCCATGACTTCAACCGTGGTAGTGAAGGCACAAATAGTGATGCACCCAGCACCATTGCGAATGGAATCTGATGACAGTCCATCAGATGAAGAGTGTGAAGTTTATGCTCAAAGGGGGCCTAAACAGTTTAAGCAGCAGCTTCTTGAGGCAAGGTAAGCCAGCAGTTTAACTAAGACATGCAAATGCCACATCCTAAGGTGACTGACAACAGGGTCGTGCAAATTGGAGCCAAAGACACTGGTGGATACCTCATGGCAGTGAATGAGATCAAGATCGCAATACAATACTAGATCATAAACTGCCAATTGCAAGAGCAACAGCTGAGGCCACCATGAAGTGATGTACCCGAAAAGCAATGTAATAAGTTGGTCAGAGAAATAAACCAGGGTGAGGCGTCCCACAGGGAAAGATGTTCTGAGTCACAGGCCAATGAAAGGCATTGCTTTCTGAATAGCCCAAGTCAATAGCAACACTTCAACAGTCACTCAGCATTTTCAAAGCAATGGGATAACTCACAAATGGAAACATTAGCATTTCGGACAAAGAGTCCATAATCTGCTTGAATGGTATGAGAATGCCAATCTGCTATAATATCAAGGCAACCCACAAACAAAGTGGGAAGCAAAAGGTTCAGCAGAGGGTGCTCTTGTGAGAGTATTGATTGAGTCAGCACAGACACTATTGATGGAGGAAATGGGTCTGTGTAAACTCTGTGGAAGAGCTCAATTTTCACACTTTTGTTGTTTGTAGAATTGCTAAATGGGCTGAATAAAGATGCAGTAGGATGCATTAAGAGAGGGTTGCATTGCAATACAGAAGCAATTCAAAAGCTCTTTAAATCCAGTGAAGGAAATAACAGCAGATACTGACTTCTCAAAGTCAGACTAATGTAGTGTGGCAAGACAGATTGGGAAGAGTCATGGTAGAACCGAATGCCTTAGAAATGATCCAGAAAGGGAAACATTAATGGAAATGACTTTGTATCTTCAAAAGGGACAGCAGGAAATAGGGAAGTTCTGATGGTGAGAGGAAGTCAGATCAGTACAAAACATGGAGCACCCGAAGAAGTAAAGTGGAGATTACTGCATCTGAGTTCATGGTGCCCAGTAATGCACCAAATATAATGCCAAATTGTAACAACTGTAGTAGGTGATAAAATGTATTATCCAAGAGTTAGGTTTTTATGTAAACTGGTTGGTATATATGGATTACACCAGGATGATGGTGTTTAAGGATATGGAATAAAATATATTCACAATTGTGAAGACAGTTATGTTAAAGCAACAATATTAAAATGGAATGAGAGACTAAATGTTTATGAAGCCTATATGCAATAGATACATTGCAATTATCAGTATCTAGAGTGGATGTTTCAATAAAGCCAAGTGCAGCTTGCAGTGAAGAGTGCAGAGAACAAAGAGATGAAATGATGGAGTGAATTTATAGTTATGTAATTACATTGCCAATATAACTAATTAACTGCATGTACAGTTTTATGTATGTAGATGGTTGATGCTTGTCAAGGTTTTTTGATATAGGGGAAGTAATATAGCATTTATAACTGCAAATGTATCTTTAACAACTGAGTGCACTGTGCAGTATGACTTTTGATAGGTTGTTGTATCAAGCACTGCCTAAAACTGAAAGTTTACTGCCTTCAGCAAGGGATGCTTTTAACAGCTCTACCTTTGCAGCAACTTCAAAGAGCGAGAGGCTACAGATGTCAGCTCTAAGCCTATGGTTCTGTATTCTCTCTAAGGATAAGCACAACCAAAATGACCTGGTGCTTTGACGTAAATACCATGTAACATTATGCAAAAAAGGGAAAAAATCCTGAAAAAAATTAAGTGGAAAATAGGAAGTAGTCTGCACTTGGCAATGCAACGGGACAGAAAGGTCAGTTGAAGGATGAAAACACATGCCAATCAACTTTCAATCCTCAATTCCCCAATGCAGCACTGCCAGAAACTATTACAATCCAATCTCTACTTCAATCACTGTCTTCTCTTTCTGTTTCTTTCCAGTTTTCCCAAGCTGAACAGATAAATCTCCCTTGGTACAAAGATGCTGAATAGGTGACAGCCTGTCCAAGATTATGCTACCTTGAGACAGATTTACTTAAAACAAATCTAAGACTATTGTGTCCAGATGAACAGAACATACTTTCAAACAGTGTGTGTGTATTGCTGCTTTACAAGATGCCTGCTAACAGCCTCCATGGATAACATTGTCGCTGTTGCATTGTTTGCTCTGTAATGGCACACAGCAAATATACATTGTTGTACAGACCCTATTTAAAATACAAGATAACCATGCACAACAGACAGATAATGTTCCAGGCATATGTAACAACTGGCCAAATAACCTGTTCATTAAATATGTTTGCAGCTCAGTTATGCAGAATCCTATTTGAAATGTATCAATTTTAAGATCATAAAGCTTTAAGTTTTCATTAGCACCTTTAACAACTCCTTCTCACCTATTTTACTCATCCTTAAAGTGTAGGCACGTTATGTTTGAAACACCCCATCTATATTCACACCAAGTTCCAGCATACTTTAGACCTGCATTCACAAGAGGCAATGTCAGCTATGTTAAGCTGTGCCTGCCTCAGTTAAAAAAAATGTTGTAAAAGACTTAATTGAAAGGACAGGTTAATTCCAGGGCATCACACATCTTACAGAGACACAAGAGATTCTGCAGATGCTGGAATCTGGAGCAACACACACAAAACGCTGGAAGAACTCAGCAGGTTAGGCAGCATCTATGGAGGGAAATAAAACAGTCGATGTTTCGGGTTGAGACCTTTCATCAGGACTGACACAAAAATCAGACAATCTTACTATTAAGTAACAACAATGTGATATTAGAGACAATTTCAAACATATCTTTGGATAAAGTTCTTTGCAAATATGTAATCTTGTCCCTCGAATGAATAGAATACATTCTTTCATGGAACTGTACAAGTACTAGTTGGTATACCTGCACCAAAAATATCGTAATCATGCTGAACATACATTCAAGTCAACAATTCCATCAAAAAAAACTTCAAAACAATGTTACTGATAACTGCAACCTTTGAACACAGAGTCAGAAAGATCATCCAATGGAATGTTCTTCAAACTGTAAATGTACTTCTTCACCTTGGTTCAGAATGTACTCCAGTGACTAAACACAGAATACAAATGCATACTTCAGCTAGGTAACAAAGTAATTTATTTTGGATGATGCGTTAGGCAAAATTATTTGAGATGGGGTAGAAAAGAACACATGGCAATGTTTCAAAGAAAAGGAAATGAATCTGGTGAAGCCCAAACATTGCTCTATTTAATTCTGATAGAGATGAACCTCCAACTGCCAAAGCAGTTTTCCTTTGACTGAAGATTTTTCAGGTTAAAGAGCCTTTTTCAGAACCTTCAATGTTGACCAGAAACATTAACTCTGTTTCTCTTTCCACAGATGCTGAGTGCTTCCAATACTCTCTGTTTTTGTATCAGATTCCTGTATCTGTAGTCTTCTGATTAAAACACTTGGACAAATGCTGCCTTTATTTGGTGGGCAGTCACTCACCTTACTTCTAGAAAAGTTGTTTTGTCCATATTTGATCCGAAGCTAGAATATGGTCTAGAATCAAGTTGTTCTATCAAAACTCATACTGAGCATTGCCTGGCAAGTTACCACTAAATAAGTGCCACTTGATAATATCAGCAATATCAACTTCCATCACTTTTCTAATAACTGAGAGCAGACTGGTGCAAACGTAATTAGACAGATTGGATTCATCCTGCTATATGTGTAAAGCTAAACCCAGGGAAATTTCCACATTATTGGATGGAAGGCAGATTTATAACTGTACTTGAGTAGCATGGTTAGAAGTGTGACTATTTCGGGAGAGCAGTTCCTTAACAATGAAAGCAGTATGTTGTCTGGTCTATAGTCTTTGCGGTATCTAATGCTCTCAATTATTGCTTGATATAATGTGGAGAGAATTGAATTGGCTGAAGACCAGCTTTTGTGATGGTTGTAACATTTGTAAAATTTCAACCTGGATCATCCATTCAACCTTTCTGGTTGATGATGGTTGAAAATACTTTCACCATGCTTCTGGAACTCATTTGCCTGGCTCTACCATCAAAGAGGATGGGAATGTTCTTGGAGCCTCTTCCTCCTCCCATTAGCTGTTTAATGGTAATCCTTCATGACAATGTGACTGAATCACAAAACACATCTAATCCATTGGTTATTGGATTGCTTTGCTGTGTCCAGTGAATGCTGTTTTTGCTCATTACAGTACACATAATCCTATTCACTGCTTTTCCAGATTGATATGGATTTTGCTGCTCCTGGCATGCACTTCAAAATTGCTCACAGAACCAGGGTTGATCTCCTGGTTTGATTGCAATGGAAGACTGAGGGATATACCAAGCCATGAGATTGTTGTGAAATACATTGCACTGCTGTTGAAGAAGATGGTGGTCCACTGCACCTCCTGAATACACAGTTCTGAGTTGCTAGAACTAAATTATTTGCTCTGTCTGTTCATTTAGCACAATAGCCATGCATCACAGCCTGAAAGAAGTTGTCCTCAATGTAAAAATGGGCATCGGTCACTATTGCCATGGTCAAATGTATCTGCAACAGATAGAACTGTGAGGACAAAGTCAAGTAGCTTCCTTGTGTTGCTTCACTCATTATCTGTTGCAGTCAAATTCTACCACCCAGGTCCTTCAGGACCCAGCCAACACAGTGAGGATGATGCTACAAAGCCATTCTTGTTGATGGGCATTGAAAACTCCCACCCAGAATACATTCTGTGCCTTTGTTGCTTTCAGTGCTTCGTCCAAGAAATATTAAATAAAAAGGAGTACTTGTTCATCACCTTAGGGAGAACCATGGGTTGCAATTTGGAGCTTTCTTTGGCATTGTTTAAATGTGAGATTTCATGGGATCCATAAATAATGCCGAGGACTCCAATGGCCATTCCTTCCTGTCTCCATTGCCAATGTGTCTTGTGGGCCTGACTTGCCAGCTAGTTGGGACAAAGTGATGAAGGGACCTGACACGTTGTGTGGAAGGTACAGTTGTATGAGTACAGGCCGTTCCCAGGTTATGAACACCCGATTTATGGACAACCTTACACATGAGTGACCTCCCATAAAATTATTAAATTCAAAAGTTTGATGTATAAACATACATTTGTTCCTATGAATGGCAGAACTAGTTTCCTTTCTCTCTCTCCACTTTTAGTAATTGTTATTTCTTATCAGTCTTATGTGTTTTTGATGCCACTCATAACAATACCGTGGAGGTGTGTTTGCTATATTGAGTGATTTTGTGTATTTTCCAATTTCCAGACAAAATCAATTTCTGGACGTCTGTCAAAAAAGAACCTATTTGTTACCTGGGGATGGCCTGCACATATGTGTCAGGTTGTTAGCTGCCTTGACTGCCGGGTAAGTCTCCCAATTCATCCTGAGTTTCTGGAAAGATTGGACTGGAATTGACTCTGAATCTGGTGCCTTGGTCTGTGCCAGGTGTTTATCCAGTCCTTACTTTTAGCACAATGGCTTTGATTCATTTGAATAGCTTTGCAGTGTATAAATTCAATACTCCGTCTCTGCATAATAATAATCACATCTCTTCAGAACTATTTCATAGGCTTTGAAGGACCTGGAACATCCAAAACTCATAAATGATGACATTATTCCATTGTCACTTCCATAGTTATATCATCCCACTTGCACTCGGGTAGTTGTTGAAAGTTACCTGAGTGGATTTTAGGTTACATTTTTCTCTTTCAAGATTGAAATACGTGAGTGAACAAATGGTATGAGCAAAATGTCAGCAACAGAGGGAAATGCCTAGTTTTAGGACTATTCTTTGCCTTGCTCCCTTCACTGAAGGATTGAAAGTTGAAAAAAAATAGAATAAATGCGATGTGCTTATTAAAGCACTATTAAACTCTATTCATGTTGAAATGCTAGTTTTGTGGACATGGAATAAACTTAAATATTATGTACTATATTGCCACTATGAATGTGGATTAATCATATAAAATTAAGTCAAACAACATTTGGCATGATGAGTTTACCAAGGAATATGTCTTAATCTTCAGATAAACATGTGTTCTATAAATATATGATCTGAAGCAGAGTCAGGAGGGTCTAGAAAGGACACCTAATTAACCAAACTCCCACTGAGCATGAAGATCATAACAGGTCAACCAAAGCAGGTCATAATTATCCAAAAAACTGAAGTGGATCAGGTGTCAACAGGAGTCAATACAGGGCACTATATACTACAATGAAGTTACTTGATAGAATTCAATGTGCAAGCCATTACATTTAATCATATTCACTTGCCAAAAGAGAAATCTCCATCCAACAAATGCATTATCCAGGTGAAGTACTGCAAAGGAAACCTCCAGATTTAGTCTATGGTGAGCTAATGGATCTTAGCCAAAGCAAAAAATGTATGACATACTGTGCCAAGAAGATAAAATCTCCAACAGCTCGTGTCCTTGCTTTCTTCCATGTAGCACTGGATAACAAGAATTGGAATTGGTTTATTATTGTCACATGTACCGAGATATAGTGAAAGCCATTTGTTTTGCGTGCCACCCAGACAGATCATTCCATACAACAGTTTCTTTGAGGTAGTAAAAAGGAATACAGTATGCAGAATATAGTGTTGCAAGTACAGAGAAAGTGTAAGGCTGGTAAAATAGGAAAAGACTACCCCCTCAAGGCTGTTCTGCTGCTGAAAGGTGCTCAGACATAAACACTGGATAAGGATATAGTCAGATCAAGCTCTGGAACCGGCAAACGGTATGTTGAATGGTACCACTCTTGCCACTGTATTGGAAGGCACTGGTTTAATATCCAACTCATAATTTGAGTTCATTCACTTCACGATGCCTTGGCTTTTTAGTTCTGAAACACTACTGCAATGATGGAGAAGCTATACTTTGCATCAGAATAGCAAGACATTAACCTAATGCTCCACTTGTCCATTCATGGTAGAATTAATGATTCAAAGATACCATTAAAACAGAATTAGGGAATTCTCCCTATTCCATGGCTCAACATTCTTCCTTAAGTGAAAAACAATGGTGATTGCCTAATTATTCATCTCATTCCTGTTTATGAGACCTTGCTGTGTGCAAAGAAGCTGATAATTTCACTTGCATCAAAACACTGATCTCAATTCAAAAGTAATTCCATCCCTTGAAAGGGTATCGGAAAGTAATGAAAGACGTGCAATTAAAAATTGAAGCCGCCTTCCTTGTCGCTACACATTTCCTTTTACAAGCTCAATTACAGTTCAGGCATGTGAGCAACAGACTTTTGGTCCAATGGGATGTGTCTGTACAATGGTGGAGTATGTTATGTTTCTGATTGCTGGTGGCAAATTGTAAACCAAGGTCTTAAAGAACTGATTTTTGCAATCTCAACCATCAGCAACATTATTCAAAATCATTTTCTGATATGATTTTATGCTTCTCTCTAAAGTTGAATTTATGGGAATTAATATTTAATTGTCAATGTCAATACAATGCACAATTAGCAAGTGAATATATCAGATTATCCACATAAAGAACTATCAACCACTTATGAGAATGAGTTTGGAATTTCAGAAAAAATGCCCCAAATGAACAAATATTTTCAAACAAATGAAGGCTTTGAGGAATATTTATTTCCTTCAGTACAGTAAAATGGTGAGACATTTTTGGTACATTTTAAAGCAACCAAAAATTATACTGAAGTATACAGTCATACCATTGATACTCTGGAATGACTAAAAATTCTGCAAGAGATATCCTTTCCCCACAGCAATGAAGCTCGAACAGAACTAACAGCGAAATACTCATTAGCAGTAATTTTACTGTATCTCTGAATTTGTGCCACTGGCTTTGAATCATTATTAAGAGAATTAAAAAATGTTCCTGCTTGAAGCCATACAAGCTATATGGAGCTGACAAGCTGATACGCATGTCACAGATATTTATTAGCTAAGCTGCCAACCGAGTCTGTGCTTAGCTTTAATAGATATTTGAAATGAAACCCATGCAATCACTTGTTGTTCAAAAGGACATATGGACAGCAAAGATAATTTATAACTGTTGAAGGAAAGCTCAAAATAGTAGTATCAAAACCATGTGCAAATGATGACAGGTGCCACAATGAGGAGGTTTATCACTATCAATTTATTCCTTCTTTTATTTTTTTTTCTGCATTGAACCAACACCTTGCAATTGCTTTTAAGTCTTCTGAAGTATTTGTCCAGATGTGGACCATCAATCTTCTTGATACTTTCTGTCAGACATTGATACTACATGATTCATTCTTCTGTAACTCTTATTAAACAAAGGTTTTTCTCTCTCTCTGTCTTGACTTTGCTTCATTCATTATATTTTCTCTCTATCGCACTCTTAACAGTCCAATGGAGATTCATCAGGCTAATTCCTGAGGTGAGAGGGTTGTCCTGTCAAGAGAGACTAAACAGCTTGGGTTTGTATTCCTTGCAATTTAGAAGAATGAGAGGTGACCTTAATCAAACATAAGATTCTAAGAGGGCTTGGCAGGGTCGATGTTGAGATGTTTCCCCCAGTGGGACAGTCATGAACTAGGCAATATAACTGCAAAATAAGGGGCGGGTCAGTTAAAACTGAGGTGTGGAAATTTCTTCTCTCAGAACATGCTGAATCTCTGGATTCTCTTCCATCTCAGAATAGCACAAAATCCAGTATTGGGGCATTGAGTTTCAGAGTGAGAAAGTGATGCTGCACCAGTAAAAAAAACTTTGGTTAGGCTACACTTGGAGTGTTGTGTGCAATTCTAGTTGCCCCATTACAGGAAGGAATGTGGAGGCTCTGGAAAAGCTATTGAAGACATTTACCAGGATGCTACCTGGATTAGAGGGCATAATCTAGAAGGAGAGGTTGGACAAACGTGCGTTGTTTTGTCCGGAGCATCAGAGGCTGAGGAGAGACTTGATAGAAAGTTTATAAGGAGGCATAGGTAGGGTAGATGGTCAGAATATTTTTCCCAGTGTAGAAATGTCAAATACTACAGGACATTCATTTAAAGTAAGAGGGGGAAAGTTTAAAGGAGATGTGCAGGGAAAGTTTTTTTTACACAAGGAGTGATAGGTGCCTGGAATGGGCTGCCAGAGGTAGTGGTGAAAGCAGATATGATAGTGGTGTTTGAGAGACCTTTAGGTAGACACATGAACATGTAAGGAATGAAGGGATATGGATCATGTACAGGCAGAATAGATTTCATTTAATTTGGCATCATGCTCGGCACAGTCATCATAGGCCGAAGGGCCTGTTCCTGTATTGTGCTGTTCTACATCTATGTCCTGTGTAAATAATTAAGAATATAAAGATAAACTAAACAACTAAAATCTCAGCTGCTCATAGCTTTTTCCATGGGCACGTGACTAGATTCAAACTGAATAGGGTCGTGGTCCTTATGCTCGCTCACTGTGGCACAAAGCTGAGCGTGGGGATGCTTCCAGCTCGTCTCTGCAGCAGGTCAGTGCTCTGTTATACTCAGTCCAGCAGTGGAGCAGGAGCTCAGATGCTTGGATTCTCATGGTTGTGGTGAGATGTTAGAATTTTAAAGGGGACCTGAAGCATAAGTTTTCTTTTAGACAGAGAGTGATTGATATCTGGAGCTCGCTGCCAGAGAAGGTGGTGAAATCACATACAATCACTACATTTAAGAGGCATTTAGACAAACATTTAAATAGGCAAGGCATAGAAGGTTACCTTCCTAATGGAGGAAAACTGGATGAGTATTGAAAAACAAAGGTTAACATGGATGTGGTTTGACTCTATCTGCTGTCCAGCTCATTTCTGACTTACACAATAAAAGCAGAAAATTCTAGAAAAGCTGTATCCTTGGAGAGAGAAACAGAGTCAATTCCTTGGTCAATGACCTTTCATCAGAACTGGGGACTTTGGAGAACGAAACTGAGGCCACTGCTGAAGACAAATCATTTGGTATCAGAGGGGTAATACAAGAAGGATAGTGAAAACACAGCAAAGGGCGGGGCTGGGGTGATGTGTCAAAAGGAAGTGAAGGGGCAGGATGAGACAAGGGAGTACCAGAAATTAGGAGTGATTGAAGTTTGCAATCTTAAATGCTTGAAAGGCAGGAAAAAAGTCCTGTGTTAAACCAACAAACGTCAAAGTCAAAGTCGAGTTTATTGTCATATGCACAAGTACATGTATGCACAGGTGTAGTGAAAAACTTACTTGCAGCAGCATCACAGGCACATAGCATCAGATAAGCAGCATTCACAAGAAAAACAAATTTTTCACAATTTTCACAAGAAAGAACACAATTAGAACAAAAAAATATACAAATTTGATTGTAGTGCCAAGTGATCAAAGTGGTCAAAGTGTTGCTCTACTGAGGTAGTGATAAGGGTTGTGCAGGTTAGATGAAGTGGAGTTGCAAACCAGGAAAGCTTTGAGGTGGAGTGAGTAGGGACTACTGCAGAAAGAGCTCAAGAGTGTGCAGATGCATGATATTCAGCATAGAACAAGTGATTGGAGAAATACTGAATATCCATAATCGTGGAGTCACAAGAGACTGCAGATGCTGGAATCTGGAGCAACACACAAGAAAGAGGAACTCAGCGGGTCAGGCAGCATCTGTGGAGGGAAATGGACAGTCAACGCTTTCAGTTGAGATCCTTCATCTGGTCTCGCTGAAGGTCCAGATAAAGGGTCTTGGTCCAAAACGTTGACTGTCCAGTTCCTCTAGCTTCTTATAGATCCATAATTGTGGTTGGATTTTAAATATGAAGGCGGAATCTATTCTATTTTCAAATTATTAAAATTCAGATGGTATCTGTATGAAGTAAGGCAGAACCAGAGATATTCACCAAGAGGGGTGTTTTAGCTGTGGAAGTCAGTTTTGATTAACACCTTATTAAAACAGGAAAGGAACCAGAAACCAATGAAGGTGAACAAGGTAAAAGAGAAGGACGGAGATTCCTCCAGAGAAAGGAGCAGAGCTTCTTGAACATGGGCTTTTCCTGGGATAGAAATGGCAGTGGTCATCAGTAATCAAAGAGCAATAAACTCTGGAAATCTGAAGTAAATACAGGGAATGCAGGTCAGGCAGTTTTGGAGGGAGAGAAACAGTTCATGTTTCAGTGTTCCATATTTGGAGAAGTGAAGCAGAGGTCCAAGACAAGCTCACCTGGAAAAGGCTGACAGCCCACAGCTCCCTACAGAACTGCCAGCTATCAGTCAGCTCAGTCCATCATACTTAATAATTTCAGTTTTTGGAATGGTCTGGAAAATACTCCATGCTCTCATTCCCTGGGTCTTTGCTCCCTTAGGGCAGATGGGCTATCTTGTGATAGTTAACAAATCAAAGCAGGTTAAGCAGGCTTTCTTGATGCATCTCTGCTGACCTTTAGTGAGCAGAGATATATAAAATGTCACCAGTGACATTGGATCTTGGAAATTACACAAGGTTTGTTGTAGAAAGGATGTGAGTGCATGGTGATTGCATGATTTGAAAATGTAGCATGAGAGTGGCAAGTGGGGTTGAAGATTCCCAGTCTCATTTGTAGTTCTATTTCAGAGAAGTTGCATCAAGAGCAGAGTAGCTAGGTCTCAGGGACTAGGGACGAAATGCCTTTGTGTAAGGAAGGGACCTTGTGTGTGCATTAAACGACAGGAAATCATTCAAGAAATATTCAGTGGGATTCAAAAGAGTTAACTCTAAATATATTGGTGAGCAGGGATCATGATTTGAGAATGGAATTTTCAAGCAAAGTGGCATGATTGCTGCTGAAACGATGTTGTGAAGCTTTATAATCAGAGGAATCAGAATAAAATTTTCCTTTTTTTTTAGCTGGCTGCTGTGAAAGTGAGCTGATTAGAATACGTTTCATCCCACTGATAGAATGAAAACAAACATCGGATGGAATTAGTACAATAGCAGATTTCATGCTTGATAGTGCAGCTTCTGAAATGTCACACTTCAGAGGATCAAACATCTGAATGTCCTCAAATTATTGACTCTGCTAAATACTTCTCTGTTCAGTTAGCAATTACATACTTGATTGATTAAATGTGAATGAATGAAATGGAGCAAAAGGTATCCAGAAGGGCCCAGCAATTTCCAGCAACCAGCAGAAAAAAAAGTGTGCTGCTGAACTTTCTTAACATTGTGAGAAAATGATTGCAGAGAAAACAAAATAAAGTACCACAAAACAACACTATCAGGCAACTCCTGTTATATTTTCAGATAATTTTGGTTGCCATTTCACTCAACTCAATTATGTATCCTGCTGAATGCAATTATATGTGATGCATGGAAAAAATACTTAAAAAGTGAAAATATTCTTTGTTTTACCTACAAGTGACCTTGTGATATTTCTGTCCATGGTAAATTGGTTTACTGTTGTCACATGTACCAAGATACAGTGAAAAACTTTGTTTTGCATGCCATCCATGCAGATCATTACATGACATTTGTGCATTGAGATAGTACAAGGGAAAAGCAACAACAGAATGCAGAATAAAATGTTACAGTTAGAGAGAAAGTGCAGTGCAGACAGACAATAAGGTGCAAGTTCATAACGAGGTAGATTGTGAGGTCAAGAGTCCATCTTATCGTACTAGGGAACTGTTCAATAGCCTTACAACAGCAGGATAGCTGTCTTTAAGCCTAGTGGTACATGTTTTCAGGCTTTTGTATCTTCTGCCCGATGGGACAGGGGAGAAGAAAGAATGTCTGGGGTGGGTGAGGTCTTTACCAAGGCAGTGAGAAGTGTAGACAGCGTCCATGGAGGGGAGGCTGGTTTCCATGATGTGCTGAGCTGTGTTCACAACTCTCTGCAGTTTCTTGTGGTCTTGGGCAAAGCAGTTGCTGTATGAAGCTGTGACGCATCCAGATAGGATGCTTTCTATGATGCATCGATAGAAATTGGTGAGGGTCAAAGCGGACATGTCAAATTTATTTAACCTCCTGAAAAAGTAGAGGTGCTGGTGCTGGTGTACAGCTTTGTCCAAAAGCCTGTACCAAGAAGGTGTGGGACACTCCTATGCTCCTTGATACTAAACGCCTTTTTTTGTTCCGATAGGCTTTCCAGTGTGCTAAGCATTAGGTTACAGTTGAATCTTAACATACAATAAAAGGGGTGGAGGCTGAGTTTTCATCCTTTAGGAACTTTAGTTATTTTCTTCAGGTGTGCTGAATGCACATCTGTAAACACAACAGTTGCAGAGATCGACCATAATGGAGACACAAGAGACTGCAGATGCTGGAATCTGGAGCAGCAAACAATCTGCTGGAGAAACTTAGTGGGTCAAGCAGCATCTATGGTTGGTAATTCCTTTACTCCCACAGATGCTACTCAACCCAGAGTCCTCCGGCAGACTGTTTGCGCTTGACCAAAATGGAGTCTCCAGAGATTCAAACAGTGACATAAAATAAGCCATACAAGCATCATGACCCCCTGATGGTCTGGGAGAAGAACTATATGTATTCCCATACCACACAAGTTATATGCATTGCTGGAGTCACACACACCCAGCAATCTTCTTAAGTTGCCAAACAGTTCCACATTTCAAAAAAACTTAAGACACAGGGACAGAAAGTAGGCCTCATGGCCTCTTGTGCCTATTCTACCACTTAATAAGATAATGGCTTATCTGATCTCAGTCTCAACTCCATTTATTTTCTGCGGTGTTCCACAACCTTTGGATCCCCTGTCATCCAAGTAGCTGCTTATGGTGGCCTTGAAGGTATTCGATTTTAATTCAAGGGGTTGACACACCTTCTCCAATGCAGGAGAGTTGAGGTATCTGCTTTCCTTCGGTAGGTTCCTGTCACAACTTCTGACTTTTCATTATTAGCGACTGCCCCATCATTCATCCCAACAGCTGTCGTCCTCACAGCACCTGCCTCCAGGGATCATCTCACTGACCCTTCCCACCAATGACTCAACAACCACATCTCTGTAATCTGTCACGTGTCATCCCTCAAAAAAATCCTCCAGCACCATGCTCCTTGACGAGATTGTCTCACCCCAGTTTAAATCTTCTCCACACCTGCCTTCACCATCCATCTCCTCTTCCCTTCTGGCAAGCTTCTCTCTATTCTGCCTCTGCTCTAGACCCCCCTGCTCCCCTCCCCCACCTCACTTGGTTCCACCTATCACCTTCCAGCCCCAGTCTCACCTCTCCCCCTCACCTCTTTGCACTGGCCATCTCCCCTCTACACTCTCAGTCCCACTGCAGGGACTTGACTCGAAACACCAACCATCCCTTTGCCTCCACAGATGCTGCTTGATCCACTGAGTTACTTCACCATTTTATTTTGCTCCAGATTCCAACGTCTGCTGTCGCTTGTGCCCCATCTGATTTTTTTTTGGTTTTTAACCACCAATCGCCAATGCCTACCTTTCCAGGCTGTTTCCCAGTAAACTTACCCCACAATCTCCAACTGTTCCAGACCCTCAGAGCTTCACTTAAAACTGAGGTAGACCCCCTACTTAGCACTACTTTTACAGCTGGTTGTGCAAGCTCTTGAATTTCTAGTTTGCAGTATTTGTGCATTAGATGTGAACTGAGTTTGTCAGAGAGGGTCTAAATTTTGTTTTGAGGGGGCAGGGAGACAAATATTAGATAATATCAAACAACCTCTCTGGCAATGATAATTAGCTATTATCCATTCCTTTGGGCTTTAATACTTGTTTGGAGCTTTTTAAGTGTAATGATTTATTTTATCCATTATTTCTCTTTTTTTTCTTCTCCTATTTCACCTTTTGTTTTCTTTGTTTCCACAAGTCTGTTTGGTTAAGGAGATTCATTGTTATTTGTTCTGTTCATTCAAGTCCCTTGGGCCCTGTTTCCTTGCTGTAACATTATCCACACCTTCACCAATCCAGCATGAGAAAAATGCATGAGAAATGGCTGCTGCCACCATCTGAACTGCCATAGCAAATTAAGGTCCATTACCTCAGTGCACTGGTATAATAATTAACCTGGAATTAGAAGCATTACTGAGTAAAGACTGCTGTTAATTAGGTTACTGTTAAATCAAATTTAAAGATTACAGAACAACTGCAAAAATTGTCCTGAAATCAAAGCTCATTTATGCATTAAATATTAGAATGAATACGCTGTGATAGGTATAGAAAACTGAACACAAGAATTTGCTTTAATAAATGGAGGCAATTAAAATGACATGAAGGAGGCAGGATGGTTGAGGATTGTGGGGCAGTGGTTTGGCAGTGACGGGAGGAAGTGTAAACAAAATTCTTTGGACAGCTCTAAAAGGCCTGTCAGCAGTCTTTAACGAAAGTAACCGGCGTGGCAAGCAAAGTTAATGGCTCAGGTGACATTAGGTGCAAACTAATTCAGCCTAGTCTGAGACTCCCTGTTTGATAGCTATGGAGGTTCAGGTGTGTTGAATGGGGTGCTTGTGAAAATGACTGGGCTGTTTCATCCCGAAGCATCATTGCTAAAGGTCAGCATTGCAACATGCCTTTAAGGTGATATGGAGCTGACTATTACAGACTCTGCATGCGTTGGTTCATTACTGGAGTCATAGAGCAATACAGCACAGATACAGGCCCTTCAGCCCAACCAGTCCATGCCGACCATGGTGCCCATCCAGCTAGTCCCAATTTCCTAAGTTTGGCCCATGATCTCTGACCCCTGCCCCTCGATGTACCGATCCAAGTGCTTCTTAAATGATACTATTGTACCTGCCTCAACCACTTCTTCTGGCAGCTCATTCCATATACTCACCACCCTCTGTGTGAAAAAGTTGCCCCTCAGGTCCCTTTTAGATCTTTCCCCTCTCACCCTAAACCTATGCCTCCTAGTTTTGGACTCCCTTACCCTGGGTAAAGACTATTACCATTTACCTTATTTGCCTCTCATAATTTTAAACACTTCTGTAAGGTCACCCCTCCTTCTCTTCTGTTCCAAGGAATAAAGACCCAGCCTGCCCAATCTCTCCCTACAACTCGGGCCCTTTAGTCTTGGCAACATCCTCATAAATCTTTTCTGCACTCTTTCCAGTTTAACCACATCTTTCCTATAACAGGGTGACCAAAACTACACAGCAGGACCAAGCATTCCTGCTGAAGATGGCACAACTTTGCATTTGTCTCTGTTCTACTGTTATCACAGCCACATAGGAATGCCAGGGTCTGCACAAAGAGTTTGAGGCTCTTTGTCAGCTGTAAGCAATTACTCAACTCTGTTTTGTCAAGTTCTCTTTCATGCAGGATGACATAAAGTGCAGCATGACTTTATTCGGCAGCAGTTGAAGAGCTAACCAGAATAATGGTTACACAAAGAATCATTTCTACTAAGTGGAAGCTAGCTGCACTGCTTCCTTTCTGAATGAAATCCTCACGGCATTATCTCCACCAAAATAGAAATTTCTCTGCAGAATGATTTGTGCAGATGCTGGAGACAGGGAACACAGATGTTTCTCATAGCTTGTCACACAACGCTGCATGACATTCCATCTTCTGAAAGCTCAGAGAACTCAGAGCAGAACAGCATTAGCCACCCCCAATAAACATGAACAAATTATGCAAGTGCAGGAGCAGATCCATAATGTGATTATTGGACTTGTCCAAAAGCAGTGAAATTTAAATCCCACAACACTCCCCCACCCCATACCCACTTAATTGTTTCCATTAAATGTTACAGGCATAAGCATTTCAGAGCAATTTGAAAAAGGCCAGAAATGTTTCCCAGACACACAGGCTCAGATATCTTGGCATCTGAAAGGCTGTTGATGACAATGTTTCCCACCAGGTTTCTAGATTGCTTCTAGCATAAATTAAGCATGCAAATTGGACAAGATATGCAACCATCCATAATTGAAATTGTGCTGACCCCTGTTCAAAGTGGGAGCTTCAAATACCTGGCCTCTAAAAGCTGAGACTCTGCTTGACTCAGGAGAGATGGAAATCAGGCATTGGTATATTGTGTCAAATATTATGAATTGCTGTAACAAAACCAGGAGCAACTGGCCCTGAAATTGAGACTCAGATGAATTTTACGAACAATAATCCAAAATTTTCCTAAAAATTACAAGATGCTCCAAAAGTGTGCATGAAAAAACATTCACCTTTATGTGCAATAGCTTCATTTAATTATAACTACTTTTTGCAATGCTTCCAGATCTGTGATGATTTCTGAGTCTTGCTTTCTAACTTAAATTATTTTTCCATGACATAAATGGTACTTTTCCAATGTTTGCAACATTTTTATTTCTTTCAAATACTACCAAGCTTCTGAAGTATTTAATTGACAAGGATTTAATTCTAATTCTGCAATGCTGATAGATTGAGATAAGAAAAGTGGAGAGGAGTCTTCAGTGGAACATAAGCACTGGCATGGACAAACCAGATGGCCTTCACCAATGCTGAACATCCAATGTAGTTTTTCCAGCAGGTTTTGCTTTTTCAAGACAACAGGTTCTGTAGTTTTGAGGTGAAAAGCAAATAGCTTTTTGCATCTACTTCACAGCTTGAGTTTGCAATTTGATTTCATTTACCCTCTTTTTAATTTCTCTAACATTACATGTTTGACACCATGTTTCACCTCTGGTCCTTTCTATCAGCAGGAAGTCAGAGGTTGTAAATTTTAAAGACAGATTTATTTACATTAATGTTCTCTATAAAAGAACTGCCAGAGCTGTGATTAATGATATATATGTATAAAGGCAGAGATATTTGCTGAGTTTGTGCTCCACTGATACTATCAAAGGAATCTGTGTCTGATCTGGCTGTTAGCTGCTTCACTGAAGCAATTTGTTTTGCTACAATGCTGCCTCAACAGCTTTTGCAACTGATAAATGGCTTATTAAAACTTTATTCTCAAACTCAATTCATAAACGAAATTTGGTCCCATCTGTTTCAGAATGATTGAGATTAGTACTCAATTAGGTTTTAAGGCAAAATTATTTCTGTTCATAAAGATGGTAGAATACTTGACTGCATGCATTGATTCTTCAGTCACTGGTTCAATGATGATGCAAATGAATCACCCAAAGTCATGCATATATTGACTAGTATAGCTTCAATTAAATTGTACTTTTTGTTGACTCCTTTTAAAATTTGCTGGATAATATTTAAGTCAAATATTTCTTTCGCACAAATATGGAAGAAATGAAAGCAAAATTAATTGCCAGCGTCTAAAGCAGAACTAAAAATAGTAATACAAAAATCGAGTATCTCTTGAGAATGCGGTGCATTTTAAATTTCTTGAAATTCACTCCTCTTTGTTATAGTATCATTCATAATCTTTCAATCTTCTACCATGTGAAATGATGTGACACTAAAGCTTAGTTGCTTTTGTGGCAAAATAGCTAGAGTCCGCTGAATAGTAAAATGGAATATACAAGTTTTTCTTTGGATAATTGTTGAATTGTCGGCATTTTTCAAAATGTGGAAGTCCAGTTCTGCTTGAAAATGAATCCCAATGAACCAGGATAAACCAAGCACCCTACTAGTAGATGTTTGGATCCAATATCTAATAAACACCTTATTATTAGATATAGGGACCAAACATCTCCCACTCAATCCAACATCATAAAGGAACAGATTATGATTCACCTTTATTACTTATCAATGTATGTGCAGAACAGAGTTACAAGAAGGGAAAGGGGCATTGGTTACCTGAATAGACCAGTGGCACCGGTTCTGTTTTCTTGATAGCAAAAGCTCAAGGACATTTAACAGTTTTGTTAAAATCATGCAATGTTATGATAGAGTAATTCAAAAGAAACTATTTCCAGCGACAGAAGGATCAATAAAGAAAAGCATTTATTATTTACATAGTATTCATGATCGTTACTGTAATCTGGAATATACCAGTAGGAAGTGCTAAAGGCAGTTTAATAAGGGGAATTAGATAAATCATTGGGGAAATATTAGCAGGGATTTGGGAAATGAGGGATTTGCTCATTCACAAGCACTCTGGGCTGAAAGGAGTCCTCTGTGCTTCCTCACAATCTGTCTCAAGGACACACACACAAAACGCGTGCCTTAATTCACTTGCCACTCTCCCCTCTGCCTTCACATTCTTCCTGCCCTTTACATCGACTCTCCATGCCCACTCCTTTGATCTTACCAACCCATGAGGCCTCTCTATTCACATCAACTCTGTCAGTGACAAGGTTATCTCTGACTATTTCTTAAATTGTTTACCACTTGCATTGCTCTCCCAACTCCACCCATTTCTATATCTGCCCCAATATTAAACTCTATCCCAAGTCATTTGCTGTGATGCTTCCAAACTCTTGATTGGCACGTTTTTGTTTCAGCAGTAACCAAGATAATTCAGCAGGGAATCATCAATTTAGTCACTCACTCACCCCTATCTTCGATGACCACTGTCACATTAAAACTTTCATTTTCCCCAACCTTTGTCACTTCATGCTACATTTTTTCTATATCCTACATTTCCAATAAAGGCGTATCTATGAAAACAATATAACACACAAAAGAAAATCATTTGTTTGACTGGATCACATTAAGCTCTGTCGCTAAAACTGTTCACTATCCCAGGTTCAACCATGAATGCAAAGATATATCTACTTTCTTTTACCTGTACCAGCAATCTCCGGTAACTACCTCCTCTCCAATAACAACATGCCATAGCTACACATGCATTTTTAGTACAAATAACAGGACACATTTCTATTCTATTACTCCTTGATATTCTGGCAATGTTTTTTGCTTCTGTACAGGACACGAATAAGTGTTTGTATTCCTTCTGTGACACTGAGGCTGATCAGGTTGGTCAGCCAAATGAAGTAAATGGCAATATTTTGCCATTGATCAGTGTCAGCTTTTATGCTGAGGATATCGTATTCATCACAGAATGTGGCACAACTTGTTTTGAGGCTTATCAATTGCACGACGTGACACTAACTGGTATTTTGTTCTGGTACCTTGTGTTTCCAACATGATTAAAAGCTCCATGAACTCTGTGTTGTGGTTGACCAGGAAAACTGAGAACAGAGCCTTGATGAGCTCTTCCATATGAAAAAAATAGTTGACCTCCTAGGTTTACCCTTGATTGATGCTTGTGGTGTTCACTCACAGCAGAAGAATGATTTGCCCATTCTGCATTTTTCCAGTGTGCCTTCGCATTTTATGTAACATTACCCATCACAAGATGGCAGCTGATGACATACTAGAAGTGTGAATGCATGTATAACAAGAAATAGCAAAGTTGTGAACACAGCCCAATTTATTACGAAAACCAGCCTCCTCTTCATTGACTCTGTCTATACTTCCTTCTGCCTCAGGAAAGCCGCCAATGTAATCAAGGACCCCTCCCACCCCGGTGACTCTCTCTTTTCCCTCCTCCAATCAGGCAGAAAATACAAAAGCTTGAAAACACATACCACCAGGCTCAAGGACAGCTTCTGTCCCTCTGTTGTAAGACCCTTGAATGGACCTCTTGTAATAAAGATGATCTCTCAATCTACCACATCATAGCCCATGCACCTTATTTGTCTACCTGCACTGCACTTTCTCTGTAATTGTAATACCATATTCTGCACTGTGTTATTGCTTTTCCCTTTGTACTACCTCAATACACTTACGTTTAGAATGATCTGTCTGGATGGCATGCAAAACAAAGTTTTTCACTGTATCTCAGTACATGTGACAATGATAAACCAATTACATGCACGTATAATGTACAAGAAGTGCCACAGAACCAAATTTTGAATCTCTGCTCTTTATCTCATCAGAAAACAGTCAGTATGAAATAACAAATGCTGTTCAGATCATGAAGCTCATTTCTTCTGTAAACTGTCCACAATCCAATATATCACATATGTAAGAGAACTTCTGTTTAGATTGTACTTGATGCTTTCTCCCAAAGTAACAAAGTGTGCTCCCAAATATTCATCTGGTCTTGCATCTGAAGATAGACACACCAAACTGTGTTTTCTAATCCTTGCATCATCTTCTGATGTACCAGTTTCCAGAGCAGACAGTACTGCAAGCATATGAATATGCACATCAAGGATATTATTTATGATGCTCTATTTTCATGTTCAATGCCCATTATAATTATAGTATGTGGCACATGGCATTTTTTCAAAATACTCCATGGTTCCAGCTGCAGCATGTCTTAACTTGATTTCACTGAAGTATTTCTCTTACAAAGACCTCAATAGAACATCCATCCAGTATAAAGATCCAGAATAAACACAGCCAGCAAATACATTAGAAAGGAAATAATTGATTAAAGGAGATAATAGATTATGCTGGTTTTCATGTGAATTTCCAAGCTTCTGATTAGATACTTGCTCAACAACTCATTGTTTTAAATCATGAGGAATGGCCAATAGGATGGATGATCCGTCTCATTCTGACCAAATACCATCACAATATGACTCTGACAGAGGCTACTAGAACAAAGGAAATCAATGCAGTCATGCATTGATGGGTCTTGTCGTGTAGAAGGAGTTCTGTGTCTTGAATCCCATCATGGGACCATCTAGTGGGGTGGTGGCAATGTAGGAGAACTGGAATTTTAATATGACCAAACCAAAGCCCAGTTATGTAATGAGCTGAAATGCCAGAAAGAAATTAAACCCCCATCACAACGTAATGATATTTGTCTCAATCAAGATAAAAAGATTCTATGCAGTATTTTCTAAAGCATTAAAATTTAATTGCCTGTTTTTAACCAGTCTCAGTTAATAAAGTTCACAGATAATTCAAGTGGTATCTAATTGGTACAAATTTTGCATTAAATCTAGCAGTTTAATTAGCAGTAGATGATTGAAATATAGGTTGATTTTACCTGAAAGAATTCAAATTTGTTAAGCCCATTCTTTTCTGCTTCTTTGCTAATATGAAGTCGTGGCAATTTGTATTACCATTGCAGCAAGTCAATTATTTTTGAAATTCAGTGATGCAAGCCAAAAGGTAATTTTATTAATATCAGTGCCTACCACCAAAGACTGATGAAGATTTATCAACATTATATTTTAACTCAATTCAACAGAGGCTGATTGACCTGCAAAGTGTTGCCGAATATTCTCTTTTGACACCAGTATTTATGGTCTTGGCAGCACTACAGTCTAAATACAAAAAACAGATTTGCTGCCAGAACCTAACAGGGTAGTGATTTAGCTATCAGCATAATGAGAAGATGAAATATTAAGTTCTCCACTAAAATGGTTTCATGTTCAACTGCTTGTCCAGCTACCGTGGGAGTGACGGTTACAAGCAGAATAGCTTTAAAGCAACTTTAACGATGCATTTTTTTTCCAACAAAACCAACTGCTGTAGGAGCTTACCCTGGTCCTGTGCATGTGAATCAAAGTTTCAATACGATTTAAATGAAACTAATGCTTTCACAAAATTATTGGTTATTCAACAGTGATGTTCTAACTTGGAAGCCTTTCAGATGGGAGTTTGAATTCAAGATTACACCTAAAGCTCTAGAGACTTATTGCATCTGTTGGACAGCTAGATATACAACTAGAGACAAAATGTCACCTCTCCCTGGTCCGTAAAGTCAATGGAAAAACATTTGTATCAAAATCCTTGTCTTGTGAAAAGTACACGGTTTGCCCGAGTCACAGATGACCTGATTTACGGAAATCTGACTTTACACAAATTCTCCCATACATTTTTAAAGCATTTTTTCCAGATAATAATAATAAAAAATGTTTCATGGTGTACCCTATATATTCCATTAGTTTAATTATGGGTAGTGTTAGGGTGATTATTCAATGAAATTAAATTATAGCAAACGTATGCAGAGTGAAAAGGTATGGGTAACAATAGGAATTGGATGTTATTGAATTGCAGAGAAATCAATTTACAGACAGTTCTCAGGAACAGAACCCTAATGTAACCCAGGGACTGCCTGTACTACTCTAGTTTGCTTATTAACTCCATCATTCTCACACACTTCTCCTCTCGGTCTCCATCCATCAAAAACACTTCTTTTGCCATGCTCAACTGTACCCTCACCTCTGCATTCAATGGCTCCTTGCCCATCCCTTCCAAGGTTCTCTGTTGCCCAAAGCAACATGGCTAAATGTCTGCAAAAACTATGCATAAGTGGTCTGGTCACTCAACAATTCTGGCCAAACAAAACACATGAGCAACAGTTTCTCTACCATAACGCAAAGCGATGCCAGAATTCATGCTCACCACCATTTTTTCAAACACCCCATAACTTCATTTCTGCACAATTGATTGATGAAACCTTTTGAAGATGGAGGCCAGCATTTATACCCACATCATGGCAACAGTTGTTCACCTTTTCCCTTGATGTTCAGACAATCTGCCTGGAAAAAATTACAGAAGCACCTACTTTTTTTTGTCTTTGAAGTCCAGTGAAATCAAAACACAGTGCCATTGGTTCTCTTGTCATTCTGTTCCATTTTTGCTACATCTGTCCCAATCCACTCATTCAACCACAAAGGCTGTTTGGTGTAGAATCACATTTCAAATCCTACATCTAACTGCATCAAGGCTTTTAGCTCTGAATTGTTCCTAATTTGTCGCTGAATGCCCGATTCATCCTTAATGCCACATATAATCTTGATTTCTCTGATGTTCTACTTGTCAACTTTCAAAGTCATCACTCTCATTGAACATACATTAGATTCACCTCACCTGTAACACTGTCTTTGTTCATGCATTCACGTACCTGTATCCTCCTGTAATGAATTTAAAATCAATTTCTATAATCCCTTCACTGAATATAAAATGATAAAATGCTGGAAATACTCAGCAGGTCAGGCAGCCACTGCACGAAGAGAAAGAGTTACTCTTTCAGGCGGAAGACCCTTTGTCAGAACTGGGAAGGAGACAAAAGTCTCCAATAGGATAAAACCAGGGTGACCATGGAGATAACATGTTAACAAGGTTATCTGGTCAATGAATGAATGGGAGCAGTTAGGGAGTGAGAACACAGACAAAAGAATGTAGGAGTTGTGAAATGCAGAGTGCACCCTCCACCCTCCCTGCAGTTTAACGAGCTCCTTTTAATTCATTTCCAGTTCTGACGAAGGGTCTCTGACCTGAAATGTTAGCTCTTACTCTTCCTGCAGATTTGGCCTGACTTGCTGAGTATTTCCAGCATTTTCTGCATTTAATTTTGGATTTCCAGCATTTTCAGTTTTTAAGATCCCCTTCACTGAATATCTGCACTCGCCCTCCAGTTCACTGGCCCTTTCATTTAAACACTGCTTATGCATTTGCCACTCCATTGCTGACCTAATCTTTAGCTATCAACTCAACTTCTTTCTCCAGATCTGATGCAGACTTTTCAAGTTACCTTCACTCCAATTTCCCAACATGGGGAAAGTTTAGTTCTGACTCTTTATTTATTTTTATCTGTATTATTGTCATTGCATATAACAATAATAAACCAATCACCAATAAGCTGATGTATTAGAACAAAAACTCAATGCAAACAAAATGGGTGCAATTCTCACCAGAATCCCTACTCCAGGAACTAGATGGAAAGATTATACAAATTCATGAGAAATTACTAAATCACTCATGACACAAGCGTACACACAACTTCAGTCTGAAAATAACAATTGTTTTATCCAATGCAAGGACAAGACTGCAGAATCCAGAAGGATGTATCAATGCGTCAGACTCAATTCAGCTTGAAAATTCAGAGTTCATTTAAAGAGACCACAGTTAAATTAAGGTCTAAATGATACAGCGCTGAAAAAGACAGAAGAAACCTAAATTCAATGTAAAAGAGACTTGAATTAGATAAGAATGAAGAACAAATGAACCTGAAGCCGACAAATAAAATCCATTGAAAAATAGGAAACCTCTTGTAGTCGTGAAGGTGGAAATGATTAAGAAAACAGATTGTTAATTCAGTTTTTTGATCTGTGAGATTAGAGGATTATGGCATTTCTTTTTTACTTCTTTCACTCATCTATGTAGACTATTTCGTGTAAACAAATGCCACACTGAAGTCAACAGAATAAGCAGAAAGATGACACATTGGTGAGTATCAGCTTTTTATGCTGAGGGAAACACAGACATCCCAAACAAGTGACGATAATTCTCAGTCCAGTAGAAATTGCACAGATGGATCAACTTCTCACTCAACTCACGAAATGATAGGATAAAGATAGCAATGAAAAACGCTGAGTATCCTGTGGAAGGAAGGGGATTAGTACTGTTATACAGAAGTATGGCCAAGAGAAGGCTTGAAACAACTTGACTGCAGCTGTTCAGCAGTAGATTCCAAATTCTCCATTTACACTGAATCAATGAGGTATCCTTTGCACAACCAGATTTCAGTTGCATATGGGAAACCATGATATGGCCAGATTTTGGAAGGACATTGAGGAGGTTTCGGTGTAAAATAACATATATATATATAGATATATCTATATATCTATATCTATATCTATATATATATATATATATATATAGAAAATGAGTTTATTAAAGCCAAGTTTTATAAAGAAACAGTGAGGTTGTGTTTCATCAGGTTCAATTGTCTCCTTCAAGTGAAATTTGGCCAAATCAACTAAAAAGAAGTGTGCATAGTTTTAATGCGAGTTTTAAAGGGGATCTGACAGGTTGTTTTTTTTTAATTACACAAAAAGTGGTTACTATCTAGAATGCGTTGCCAGAGGTGGTGGTGGAATTACCATGTTTAAGAGGCATTCAGACAGACACTTAAATGGGCAAGGCATAGAATAAAAAGGTCCTAATGGAAGCAAATGGGATTAGTGTAGATGGGCAAAAAGGTCAGCAAAGAAGTGATGGGCCAAAAGGTACAATCTGTGCTGAACAGATCACAAGACAAAGGAGCAGAAGTAGGCCATTCGGCCCATCGATTCTGCTCCATGAGCTAAACTAATACTATTCCTATCTAGCCCCAATTTCCAGCATTATCCCCATATCCCTTGATACCTTGACTAATTAAATACCTATCTATCTCCCCCTTAAATGCCTCCAATGATTGGGCCTCCACAGCTGTATGCGGCAAAGAATTCCATAATTTCACTACCCTCTGGCTAAAGAAATTTCCCCTCATCTCTGTTTTAAACTGGTACCCTCGAATTCTAAGATTGTGCCCTCTGGTTTTGGACTCACCCACCAAGGGAAACAGCTTAGCCACATCTACTCTGTCCAGTCCTTTCACATTCTAAATGTTTCTATGAGGTCCCCTCTCATTCTTCTGTACTCCAATGAGTACAGTCCAAGAGCCAACAAACACTCATCATATGTAAGCTCAAAAACTATGAAAGACTGAAGATTTTCAGAGCATGTCCAGTGCAACATTGACATCCATGCACTTCAGCATCAAGAACTGGCATCTTCAAAAATCTGGCTGGGCCTTCAGATTGGATTAATTACCATCTGAATTTCTGCCAATTCTACCCTTTGCAACCATGCAGCCTGCTGAACAGATTCATTTAGTTTTCATTCAGGTGCAAAGAAAATATTTGGAACATTTAAAAACCTTTAAATTATGAACATATTTATAAATACTAAATTGACAAAGATAGTGACTGCACTCAGCAATGAAACTTGCAAATTGTCCAAGAATTTTTACTTATTTATAGTCAGATAACTCACAAATGATGGACTGTACTCTGATAAAATTGATTATTTTTTGAGATAAACCCATTTTTCAATGTATTAATAAAGTTGCAGTGGAGTACAATTCTTAAGTGAATCAATGTGTATCTTTTAATAAAAACAAAAGAGGTAAATTATGTTTTCAATTTTGCAAATGTAATTGAGTGGAAGTTTGAATTATAACTTCACAGAGAGATAATACAAATTGGAACACAATTAACGTCCAGATTGTCAATCATGCCTGTAGCCAAATGCCTTCAGCAAGAAAGCATAACTGAATGATGAGCTAGAATTGCTATCCCACGATGTGTGGAACACAGTGTCAGTGCTGAACTTTTCAAACAGGCTGTGAACTGAAGGTAATGGAGAATTTATCCAAACACAAGATTCTCTTCTGGTCCCTTGTTGTGTGATAATGTCACCAGAAGTTACATGTCATTGCATAAACAACAAAAATGGTTCCAATGTGCCTACTTCTGTCTTTAAAATAAATTTGAAAGTGTAAATATCTGCGGGGAAAGAATCATTAACAACCTTTTCAAATGTTGATATCCTCAAGCTTTTCCCCCATCAAAAAAAATCTGTTGTTCTTATGGTTGGACATCAAGCATTCTATATTTGACAATTCATGGGCTTGTTGCAGGAAACAAGATGAAAATGGTCCAATCAAAAAGGAAGATTGCACAAATCAAATTGATGCACAAGTGATTTTGGGTTGTTAAATAAAGTGGTCTCAGGGAAAATGTGGCAACTTGCAGGAAACTGTGGACAGAGCAGTACTACATTCTGAGTGATCAACAAAGTGAGTTCTGTCCAAAATCATCTTGGGTGACTAATATTTAAAGTAAGGTAACTGTGGACAGAATTGATCACCTGTGTTGAGACAGGGAGGTGCATGTGAATGTCTGCCACGAATTACACGTTTTAAAGCTGTGTAAATGTGTAAGGTACAGAATACAGAGGTTGCAATAGTCTGCAACAGTTTGCAGAAATCTCAGTAATTTCACCACAATATTTAATGGAGTTTATATTTATATTAGTTTATTTATGGCACTTGCTCAGTTTTAATAAAATTCTTAGAAAAAGTTCTGGACTGTGCTATTCTGTGAGCCTTGACTCGTTTTTAGCCCACCCAGATGGATTCAAATCCAACTCAAAGGATAGGTGCAAGAGAAAATTACCTCCATTCCTAAAATGGAAACGTCTCTTCACAATATATGCTGCTTGATTAAAAAGGCAGATACTTTCAAACATGACAACATAGAAAAAATTAACAAGCCTGGACTGCTTAACTTAGACTAGGTGCATTTCCCTTGCTTAGAACAAATATCAATGGTCTGAACAGCCTCCTTCACGAGCAAAGTTCATACCTAACACAAAAGGAAGATGGTTGTGATGTCAAGCTTCTCAGCCTGCGGACATCACTGTTGAGAATCCTATCGGCCTCAACATTATTAGTCCAGAAATATTATTGCAATGTTACTGTATAATTAACTTATACAATGTTACAAAACTAAATTTCTACAGCTTGCTATGGAACATGGTGTTGAAAATGATATGTGAAAGCAAAAGCATTTTTGAATGGCAAGCGGCCTTTTAACATATGGAATGGGGAAACCATGGACAGCAAGAATGGGAATTGGACCAGGCATGTTTAAATGTTTTCTGGACGATTTTATGTTGGTGGAAAGAGCAAGGCATAGAGAGGTTTCATCTGTATTTCAACTGTTGCAGACAAAATGAAAACCAACCAAGGCACTGGAGGGACCTCTCCTTTTCCTACTGCCACCTGCATTGTTACAACATGCCCCAACATAAGCTTGAGGAAAAAACACCTGCAGAACTCAATGAGGAATTCTCCAACTTTGGATAACTCTATCTTTGTTTGTTTCTCGATTGGCCATTTTTGCCTGGCACCCTACCCACCACTCCTATTTTTCCCTCCCTTCTTAACAGCACATTATTTCACAGTATTGGAGGAATTCCCTTTGTTCCATCCACTGCCCTGTCCCACCTTCTCTTCTCCCTTGACCAACTTGTTTCTCTCTAAGTTCTGATGAAGTGTCTCCAAGCTAAAACATTATCAATGTGTCTCTTTCCACAGATGCTGCCTGGCCTGCTGAGTTTTCCCAGCATTTTCTGTTTTCATCTCCTTTTCCTGTGAAAGATGGCATAGGATATCTTATATTCATCCATGGACAAGGTTTCATGCTGCACTAATGTGCCTCTGAAACTCATGATCTCTTACTCAGAGCAAGAGTGCTATCATTGAGTTAAGGCTGACACAAGAATGGTGATTAACCTTCGTCATTCAGATTGTGTTTTGATCCTTGAGGTAGAATGGAGACACAACATTCGATGCAGTCTAAAATCAAGAAAATCCACAATATATCATGGATCACATTCCACAGGCTACGTCCAATACCAGAAATGCAGAGTGAGGTTACAGAGCACAAGCTTTGAGAATTTATGGGTGCAGATAGGAACTGCACACTCAGGAGACACAAGAACTTCCATTTGCACATCATCTTCCTCATCGTAAATTGTCGGGTGGAAACATTCAAGGATTAGAGGATGGGAACTAACTCTGTGTTTTACAGGGCTGCAGGTGGTTACAAAGATACAGATGGGCTGAGACTCTGGTTGGAATGGAGAACATGGTTCAGGGATCAAGGCTATGCTCAACTATGACAGAATGACAATTTATCAGCAAGGACACACAAGATGGGTGAAAGGATGCTGGTACATTTTACAACAAAGTGGATAGAATATTGAATGACCTTGCATTTAAACAGTGTCGAATGAGGGAGGCTAACTATAATTGCATTGCAGAGATGAGTCTGGAGGTAGCAAAGGCATAAGTGAAGGCTACTGCAGCAGAGATGTAAACAAGCAGTGTCTGAGGTCTGAAACTCAACTCAAGATCAAATCCAGCACCATAGGTACAACAATCTGATTCAGACAGTTGCTGGTAAGAGGAAAGAAATTAGCTATCAATGTGATGGAACTGAAGATCATGGATGGAACTTCTGCTAATCCAGTGTTTGATATGGAAAGATCAATGATAATTCAGATATAATGAATGTGACACCCTGATGGTGCTGGAATAAATAGGAATGGAAAGGAATGAGTTCAGTCCCATTGAGCTGGATGAAAATCATACGATCAACCATGTTAAAGATTTCAGAAAGGCTGAGATCAGTGATAAGGGAGAGGTTACTTTTGTCAAGAGAGCTGTTTCAATATTGTGGCTGAGTTGGACATTCGATTGAGGACATTCTAACAAAGAGTTCTCGTTAAAATGGGCACAGACTTGGAACCAGAAGGCCATCAACGTCTCTGGAGGAGAAAGGGAGGGTGAAAATGGGGTGATAGTTTATAAGACCTTCAGTGCCAAGTGTTATCTTTGAGAGAAATGCTGATTACAAATTGTAAGTGGGGGGATAATGGCAGAATTAAAGTTAAGCAGTCTGTGGAGATAAAGAACTGTTAAGATTATGAGCTGATACAGCAGCATCGATGAGCATGCTGGTTTGGTGTGATTATGATTAAGGGAGTAGGACGTGGGTTTCTTGAACAAGAATTGCTTGCCAAGAACATGAGAAGAAGCAAGAGTGAGAAACAAGAAAAATGTGTGAACGTGAAACATTGGAAGTCACTGGAGGTGAGGGTACAGGAAAATGGTTTGGAGTTGGGGAACAAAAAAAAACTGGTGGGCATCTTTTAAGTTGATAATGA